>NW_023601543.1:1767972-2361196 GCF_014898055.3 Talpa occidentalis
CACTGTGCGTGAAGCGTGTCCCTGTCCCTTGGCCCATGTACCTGGTGACTGGCCGATACTGAAGTTTTATCTGTGACTTTCTCTCCCCGTCATTCCCGTGTGCCTTTTCCCGCTCCGAGTCTCTCTGCTTTAGACGCCCGCGCGAGCCACCGTGACCTGCTCCTGAACCCTCAGTGCCTGCTCCTCTGTAGCAGGAGCATATGCACCTGAACCTGCGCCTCGGTCGTGGTGTCATTATCAGGAATTTTAAGCGCTTGCAAGTTATAGACCATGTATCATGATGATACGAACCCTAGCGAGGTCACCTCTTGATATCATGATTTTTTGGAGTAGAACCAGGGCCTGTAGCTTCCAAGTTACATACAACTCATGTCGCTCATGTATTTTGTCAACCTTCCTCACGGCGCGGTGTATTTGCTGGGGAGTTTAGAGCATGTGTTACTGTGACGAGCTCATTAATCATTCTTTTCTTGACATGTCACATTGTTTACACTGATGTTCCGATGCAGTCTTCTCACATGGTGCTGACTAAGCCGCCAGCTAGTGAAACCACAAAGATAATTCTATGTCATAAAATTACTTAAGCATGTTCCATGACATCTCTCTGTAACAACTTGTGTTTGTTTCCTAGAGTTACTGTGAAAAACACTACAAATACCTGCGTGGCTTAAAATATCTGATGTTTATTTTGTCACAGTCGTGGAGGCATTGGTGGGCTGTGATCTGTCTGCAGGTGTCCCAGCTGTGGCGCCATCACCCAACTCCACTGTTGTCATCACTTGACGTTCTCTCATTCTCTGTACAACTTTTGTCCACCTTGTGAGAACATTAGTCATTGATTTTAGTGCTCAGCTCACACTAATTCAGTATGACTTTACCTTAAATTGATTATATTTGCAAATGCCCCCTTATCAGGTAAGGTCACACCCACAGGTGCCAGGAGTGGTGATTTCAGTCTCTTAGCAGGACATAATTCAACCGATAACCAGCATCTACACATGAAGAGACTTGGGTTTTAAAAAACTTTTCAGTATTAATATTTAGAAATGAACATTTTGGATATAATGGAACTTTGAATAGTTTTTAAAGTACCACAATATGTAGAGTGTTGGAATCCAGATTTACAGGTTCATCTTGCTGCGAGATGCGATGTACCTACTGAAGTGAGAAAACAACATTTTTGGAAAATTTGGTGATTAGGACAATGAAATTTCAATCATTACCAACTGATTCAACTGTTTCAACATGTGCTTTTATATTACAGCTTCCTAATTAGGCATTATTCATGCGAGCAAGTACACAGTTCGTCCGTTCATGTGCCACTGGCACTTGAGCTTGATCGGTGCTGTCTACCGTCTAGGCCGTGATTATCACACCCGCTGCGCTGTTTCTGACTCAGGTCGGTTCGCTCCCCGCTGCTTCAGGGCTGCTCTTTGCACCTGTACAGTGTCCAACTCGCCTTTATTTTGGATATTTCATTGTGCCATGTTCTCCTGTGTCATCATTTGTACCTGAAAGTTTGGGGTTATCAACACATACATCATGACCAAATACTCAGACACAGAAGATGGTTGTTTATGCGTATACGCAGCCGAGCGTGTGGCGTAGCCTCTCATTTGGCATCACTGTCCTTATCCCTGGCTGAAAGAACTTGATTCTACTTTGTGGATTATTGAACAGCGATGTGTATCTGACTGAACATCACTCAATGTTCATTTGCTCCTGCAGGGTATCAACTGTTTGTTTATTTTATGTGTTTACTCATTGATTGCAGTTGTTGATGCAAATGTGATGGATGTTGCTCATCAGTCATAATTAGCTAAAAAAAAAAAAGGTGTCTCATGATACTCTGCATAGAGAGTGACAACTTCAATAGCGTGACTATTACCCCTTTGTGACCATTTGCTCTTGCACGGAGGCCTCTTCCTCCATTTGCTGTGTGCTCTCGCTCTGTCTGCAACTGTCCCATGGCTGCTAGCTGACACACTGGCAGAGTGTGAATGTATAACAGGCTCCAACACAAGTTCCGCATCGTTATTCACCATGATTATCTTAATGTAGGCATTTTGGTCCCTTTGAGTCTGCTTTTGTACCAGTGTCATCTTCTCTTAGACCCAAGTCATTTGTTTCTTGAATGGAGAGTTTTTAATTACATACCATATCTATATGAGTAAGAATCAAACCACAGTTTCTTTTTTTGTTCATTCGTTTTTTAAAGAGGAAAACCAATAGAGAAGTTTAATAATAGCATGTGTACCTCCTGGGTCTGCATGGGAGAGCCAGCATGACTGAGTAACTCACCGTGTCTGTAGGTGCCATCTTAAACTGCTGGTGCAAGGAGGCTGGGAGAAGAAACAGGAAATTCAGCCAGGCCTTTTCCTGGGGGAAACAAAGGTGCTTCTGCCTTCTCTAATGAAAAGAGATAAGGGAATTAGGTCTCCCTTAGAGGAATAAGTTTAGCTGTAAACATCAAAAGCAACTTCCACTCAGCCTTCAGAGGCCCTTCCATCAAATAAATTTGCCAAAAGATATTTTGAGGTGGCAGATTTGTGCTCCCATACAGCCCCACCTGTGTGCTAGATTGTGTAGGCTGTGTCTCTGCAAACAAAACTGAAAGAGGTTATATAGCATAGAGAACCACAAGTCCAGTCAGGAGTCCTGAAACATGTTTCTTTCTCCACCGTCACTCAAATTCTACCAAATAATTACAGTAAAACTAGTTTGCAAATTCAGTCTAGTTCCAATAAACTTGGCTGGTATTTTTGCAAAAGCACAAAAAGATTTGACCACACACGTTTTAAAGCCTGCTTTGCTGAACTTTTCATAAGGAATCTTAATTTGAACTCTCAGCACCTGTCAGAGCCCAGGCTCGTGGCAAGGTCTCCTCACCACACTTCTCCTGCAGTGCCTGTATCTTGGGGCAAGTTTCTCTCCTCTTGAGGTCCCAAATCCCGATAGACCTGGAAACACAGTTGATTTCTAGACCATGTCCATCTGCACCGGTATCGTGACTGGTAGCTTATGTCCAGCAGGTGTGCAGATGTACCTGCTCTTGGACCAATGCCATGTTTGTCTTAGTCATTGCGCCTGTATGAGCTGACTCTCCCTGCTTGTCTAGACGTGAGGGATTTTACGTCCATATACTTTGCTTGCAGTTTTGCAGTAAATTTGCACTTAAACACTGTGCTTGTCCAGGTCTACTCTTGCACTGGGAATTAATGTTTTGAACTATGTATATGAGTCTCTGCACCCTGGTTTTGTTATTGCAGGAGTTTTTTCTCTACCATCACCATCTTCTTTAAACTTGGGTGTCATGTCATGCTGCAGAATCTTCAGTGTGCACGTTGTGGTCAAATGCTCAGACTCTTTGGAGACTGCTTATGTACATGGGTGTTTGAGCATGTGCTATAGTGTCACTTTTACAACATCACCATCTGCTTCTGGAACAAAGCCATTCATTGCTCTGTTTAAAATGTTGTGTCATGCCTGTCAGAAGAATCACAACATATTGTCATTTATTGTAGTATTTAGCAGAATGGATAGTGGAGCCCAAATGGCTGGATTTGACTCCAGAATTGTGCACTTATCAGCTGTCATATCAATTCACATTCCCATGCTTTGTTTCTAGGAAAATGATGAAAGTAATACCAGGTAAGTTTATTTTTTTGTAAGGATTGTGTGACTCATTATATATAAATATGTTGAATAAAGATTACATGCCTTATTATATTCTACATGAGTCTTTTGAAAACCACCAGCAGATAGTAAGATGTATGTGGTGGTAGTGGTGGGGATAATGGTGCTAGTGATACCATGTCCTTTGATTCTGTATCATGATTATCAACCCAAACGCTGTGATTCATGGATGTACATTATGGTGAAATGTTCAAATACTGGCAGTAGTATTTACGGCACCATGATGTGAGTCTGTCACGAGGTCTCCCTTGGGTCATTGCCACCCATACCATGAGCTCCTGCGCTATCATTTCCTGCTCCTCCACCATCACTCTCTTCCCTAATATCTTTGCTCTCCTTCTCCTGTACCTCGGGTCAGCTCGATTCTCGGGTGGCTGCATGTACATCACAGCAAAATGCCCAAACGTCACTGGGGGTTGTTCAGCACCGTAGCCAAGCCTCCGCACTGTCCCCCTCCAGCCCGGACGTACAGTCCCGTGTCATTTCCTTCCTGCACGTGCTCGGCCCACCCGAGCACTCCGCTGGCCTGCAGCTCGTTCCTGTATCACGCCCATGTGTGCTTGTGTTATAGGTTTTTGCTCCTGCACCATGGTTGTCTGAGCATGCAGCCTGCTGGTCTGCTCATACCCCATGGTTCCTGAGCAGCGACCGTCACTGCCTGCTGCTTTATGGGCAAATGAGGAAATGGTGTTTTATGCATTATTATCCATTGTGCTTTCTGGACATTTGTTGCTATGACTCTATTCTCTGTCACGCCTGCCCTTTCCTGTCCTGTGTCTGTATGGTACGTGGACGTGTCCCACGGCCAAAGCAATGAACGTTACTTCGTGGCCCTGGCTTATCTGAGTGCGCATCACAGTGATGTGGTCAAATATCTGCGGGGTGCCTCACGCCCCCATCTGTTTCATCGTCGTCATCTGCTCCTAGACTAAACAGATTTGCTGTGCTTTTTCCAGCCCCGGCAACATCAGTTTTGGCGACTGTGGTCGCACGTGTTCCTGCTTCTGTTCCTCACCTTCAATTCATGGCAGGGCGTCGTGTAGCTAAGTGTGAAAATCAGACCTGCAAAATGCTAGCTGTGGTTGTTCATGTAACACGGCCACCTGAGTGTTTGGCCTCGGGTGTCCTTTGGCCTACCTGAAATTGACTCACATGCAAGATTCTTCACTCCTGCACCGTGGCTGCTCTACAACACTTAGCGTCCTTCTGAATACCAGATGTCGCGAGCCCTGCAATGTGCTTTTCTTCTTTGCAAACATTTGTGTACCATGTCCCGTGTTTCAGCTTCCGTGTGTGCAGGGTAGAGCTTCATTGCTTGTGTGCACCATGACCCACGGTCAGACCCTGCTGGCGGGCTTCCGTCAGCCGTTGTCTGAATGGCTTCCACCAGGTCTCACTAGGCGACTTTTCCATCTGCTTCTAAAACACTCATGCACATATTGAGATGTACTGAGCTGTCTTGCTCGCGTGCCGTGCTGTGTCTGTCTGTGATGTCTCCACTCATGGTTATTTTCTGCAATATATTGTCTCTTAGCTCCAAACGGGTGTTGGCTTATTCTCCATGGTCGTATGAATGTGCACTATGCACTCGGTTCTTTAACTGTGTTTAGAGTTTTACTGCCATCTGTTCTTTCAGAGTGTGTGTGTGTGTGTGTGTGTGTGTGTGTGTGTGAGAGAGAGAGAGAGTGAGATTGAGAGAGAGAGAGAGAATGCACTCATTGTCTGCTGTGTACCCAGGTACCCAGAATGGAAATTTCTGTACCATGAACATCCTCGTGTGCACCATGATTATTTGCTATTTCACTGTCTGCTTCCTCCTTGGTCTTCAGTGTCCACTTCTATACACTGACTGCAGCTCGGGCTGCAGAACCTTCTGAGTGTGTGTCGTGGTCAAATGCTCAGAGGCCTGTGGTGGCTGCTCGTGCACCACAGATGTTCAGGCACGTGCTATGGTGTCTCCTTTTGCTGCATTGCCATCCACTACTGCACCAAAGCCATTTGGTTCTTGTGCTCTGTGTCCTTCACCCTGTAGCATGTCCTTCTGAGGAAGCATGGCACTCTCTGTGGCTACGACTGCAGTGAGAATGCTTGTATTCATTCCCAGTTCTTTCATTTAATAGCTGGGTGACCTTGAGTAAACCATTCCACACCATGTGTCTTTATTTTCTCAGCAGCAAGGTGATGATAATGATAATACCTCAGGTTGTGCAGATTCAAAGAGTTAAATGTACAATGCTTAGATCAGTGCCTGGCACATGTAAGTGCTAACTGTTCTCCAATAATATTTAATTACTATGGCTCTTTGTTCTTCTGACTGTCAGTCTGCATTCTGAGATTTTGTCGTGGTGCATCTTATCCGTTGTGCTAAATTACTGGTGGTGGCTGTCTTTCAACATGGTCACCTGGTGTTACACCTTGATTTCTCCTTTTGTAATCATGTCTCCACTTCTTCAGTAAAGCCAATCATTGTCCTGTTACTTTTCATTACTCATCACACGTCCTTGAGAAGGCTAGCACAAGAGTTGGCTACTGTGCTCTTCCACCTGTACCCATATCAGAATTGATAGTTTACCTTTCAGATCCCAAGCATTAGCAATTGTTTTGCACTGTGGTCTTCTGAGTGGATATTATAGTGTCTCCTATCATTATCACCTACCCCTGAATCGAGTGTTCCTTCCTGTGTTGCGGCTTTTGGTTGCATATTATGACTCTGCAACCTCCACTGTGTGGTGGTTTTCTTTGCACCATTGTGTTTTCTCTTCCAGGTTGCTATTGACTCATCATGCATGTTGTTCATGTATACGGTGTTTAGGGTTGTCCTGTGTATTTCCATTCCTACCCCATGATTCTGTGAAAATTCAGTCCTGTCTATTCCGAATTGAAAATGGGATCTTCTGTATCATGAATAAGACTATTCATTGTAACAGCATCTAATTTGCCTGTACCTCCAGCCTCTTGGGTATCAGCTCATTTTGCATGATATCAGGGCGTGCCTGTGGTCAAATGTTCAACTACTGTGGTGACAACTCCTGCACCAGGGGTGTGTGATATGGGCGACTCATGCTGCGGCGCTTCATGTCCATATCAGCAATATAGCCACTAGTTCCTTTGCTGTGTGTGCTTTTTAATCGCCTACATGTCCATCAGCACCACTAGCTGGTACCGAGGGCGCCCTCTCTGATGCACAAGTTACTTCCCATCTTTCTGCTTTAGTTTCCTCAATCCTAAAAGAATGATAAAAATATCTCCCTCATACTCATATTGTGAGAGTAAAATGGCTATTAGACATACAGCGCTTAGTTACTGGTGTAGAACGGATGCCAAACATTTTGTTACTATCATCACCCTTATCATTGTATTACACTAATCAGCTGATATAACTGAATTCTGTTCACGTTTATATTTCAACTAACCTTGAATACCTTGGATAAACCCAACCTGGTCACGATGATTCATTTTACATATTTGATACCATTTGTTGATTTTTTCTGGATTTTTACCAGTCATTTTCTTTTTTTCATGCTCTTCTTGTCAGATTTTGGCATTAGTAAAATGAATTAGGTACCTTTCGTCTTCTGTTATTTTACAGATAACTTTAGATATAATTTACATCATTTCTTCAGCAAAACTGAAGAAGAACTCACTGATATCAGTAAACTCACTGGTAAAGTCATCTGGCCCTGGCTTCTCGTTAGGGACAGATTTTAGACTGCTATTTCAATTTCTTTGCTGTTTATAGAACAATTCCTATTCTCTAATTTCTTTGACATCCTGTTTTAGTAAGTTATATTTTTCTAGGAATTTTTTAAATTTGTTTTCAACCTTTAAATGCGTTGTCCTGAAGTTGTTCCACGGCTCTCTTATGATTTGTCTAATGTTAGTTATTTCCGTGAATAAACTTTTGGCTTAATCCTCTTTTTCCTTTTGTAAAAAAGTTATCGAGTAACGTTGATGAACAACACAGTACATATCTTTGGGGTGTGGATTAACACCTCTACAAATGTGTGTTATGTCACCCCATCCACTACCACTCATCCCCCATGAAGCCCCCCGCCCCTTGGCTCCCACCCCACCACTCTTCTGGTAGCCTTAGTCAGAGTCCACCGTGTGCTTCTCCTCCTGGCTCCCCTCCTTCTCCCTCCCCGACCCCTCCCAGATGCCTCAGATCTCTGGGCAGCTTTCAAGGTTTGTCTATGTCTGACCTTTTGTTTGGTCTCTCGAGATTCCGCATACAAGTGACACCATCTGGTAGTTCTCTCTCTCACTCACTCGGCACAGTCGCTTCCAACTCCACCCATGTTGCCTTAAATGGCATGAGTTTATCTTTTTGATCACTGAATAGTATTCCATCGTGTATCTCTACTACCCCTTCTTGATCCACTCATCTGTTTGAGGGCATTTGGGTGGTTTCCGTGTCTTGGCTATTGTCGGCAGGGCTGCAGTCAACACAGGGGTGCGGGTGTCCCTTCCAGTTAGTGTTTTTGCGTCCTGTGTGTAGATGCCTAGGAACAGTGGGATTGCTGGGTTCTATGGCAGAGCCAAGTTTAGGGTTCTGAGGAATCCCCACACTTCTTTCCACAGGGGCTGGACGGGTCTGCCCCTACCCCAGCAGTGTAGGAGGCTCCTTTCTCTCAAAACCCTCGCCAACCCTTGGTGTTTGTGTGGGCCATAGTCACAGGTGTGAGGGGGAATCTGCTTGTGGTTTTGGTCTGCGTTTCCCTGATACCAAGTGATGATAAACATTTTTCATGTCTGTCGGCATCTTCATGTATTCCTCAAAGAATTGCCTATTCACTTTTCTGCCTCATTTTTGATTGGCTGGGTTTGTTTTTGTTGAGTTATGTAGCAGCCCCTTACCTGTCAGGTGGCGTGCAAATATTGTCTCCCTTTCAGCGAGGTGTGTCTTAGTTTTGGTCGCGGTCTCTTTTGCTGTGAGGAAGCCTCTTAGTTTGATGTAATCCCAGCTCTTTTTCTTCTTTGTTTTCCCTGCTGCTGGAGACAAGCCCTCAAACACGTTGCTGAAGTTTATATCATGGAGTGTTTCATCTGTGTTTCTTCTATATATTTTATTATTTCAGGTCTTCTAAGTCTTTTATTCATTTTGAGATGTTAATCATCTCTTTTGTAAGTTACTTTCTGATTCAAAATTGAGAATCAAATCTTTATTAGTATCTTCCATATCTGCGGACTTATTCAATATTCTTTTTCTAAGTGATTGGGGTATGTGTTTAGCTCATTAATTTTTTTCTTTTCTTATATATGAATATTAAGCCCTGCATTTTCCCTTAAGTACTATTACTTGTATGCCCTGAATTTTAGTAGTGATTTTATTATTGTACAATGAATATGTTTTAGTTTGTATTCTGATTTTATTTTGCCATGAGTTATATACCTATATATATTTATTTCAGTTATTTGAAATATGTAATAATTTTCTTTGTAGCCTTGTAAATATTTGCAAATATATCAAGTGAGATTAAAAATCATGTGTGTTTTTCTCACCACTAACGGGTGCAGTGTTGTGTATGCTTCAGTTAGGTTAGGTTTGTCACTCATCTCGTTGCGTTCTGTATCCGTCCTGATGTTTTTAATCTGTCAGTTTCTGAAAGTGGTCTGCTAAAACGCCCATTATGATCATCTCCATTTCATGTCTATGTTTCTTTGAAGTTCTGTCAATTTCTGCTTTATATCGTTTGAAGCTGTTATTAGGTGCATAAAATTTGCAGTCATTGCTAAGTTGAATATTTCATAATGTGGAGTTTTCCTCTTTATTTCTAATAATGCATTTGAAATAAATTATTTCCTGAACATTAAAAATAATTCTCTTAGCACAGAGCCTTTTTGTTTTCACTTTCATCTTTTTTATCCCCATGTGTTTTACTTATGACCATTATACACAACTTGCAGTTAATTTAGATTTATATTTTTAATTGAAATTGATGGTCTTTTTACTTGATCTGGAGCCTTTAGTGAATTTATATTTAATAATAAAGTTGTTGCTATTTCTGAATTTGAAGCCATCATCATCTTTTGATACTTTCTATTTAGCCTATTTTGTGTTTACTTTCTCTTTCATCCTTATTTGAATTCATATTTCTTAAATCATTTTATTTTTCATTCTCTTTTAGTATAGAAGATATACAATCTGTATCTATGTTTCCTGTGTCCCACTCTTTACCTTTCAAAGTCTTTTTTATTTCTAGAAGTTGATTTGATTCTTTTTCAAGTCTCCTAGTTTATTGTTCATAATGTCTTATTCGTTGCAGATATTGTAAGCTTTTTTGGTGGAGGTCATAGTCCTTTTTGTTAGATAATAAAATAAACTCAACATCTAAAGCATGTGGGGGTTGGTTTCTGTTCTAATTCTTTGCTTCTTTCTCACAGATCTGCTTGTGTTCTGGCTTATTTTTGTCTGGACACTGATCAGTCTGTGAAATATTATTTGTAGGGGTTTCCCAAAGCCAACATGAAGATATTATCTTCCAGAGATTGTGTTGATTTCTGCAGGTCACCTTGGACATAGTTTGCATCCAATTTAAACATTGATGACTTGGGTATCTTGGGCTAAGCCTTAATGGGAACTTAGGCTGCAAACCTGAGCGAGAAGCCTGCCCATGGTTTACAGTCTTTAGAAATAGGGTCTCTCTCTGTTGTCTTTATTGCTCCATGTTCAGTTCAAACTGAGACAACTATCATTCAGCCCCGGGCACTGGAGAAGAGCTCCAGGCTACTTACTGCTGGTTCATTGCTACCCAGAAAATTGTGGCTCTTCGGGTCATCTGAGCTCACGTGAGCTTCTCTGAGTGTGTGCGTGTGTGTGGGTGGTGTCAGGCTCCCTAGCCCTGGCAGATGTAGACATAAATTAGTTAATGCCCAGCTACTCTATAATGTGGTCAGAACCACAACTTGGTTTTGTAACTCTTTTCTCTCTTTATTTTAACTTGGATCATTTTTATTTTCTTTTATTTCCTTGAGATGTTTGTCCTTATGTCTTGCTTAGTAGTAAATGCACTGCAGAATATCAATTTATGAATTTACCCGTCTGTCCAGTTTGGGTTCATTCCCCCAAATAAAGGGTTTTCAAATAGTTTTACCTCTTTAATGTTCCTTGAGATGATGCTGAAAAGTAGTATCGTGTGTTGTCTGGAGAACAAATGTCACTTTTATCAGTTTCATGAATTATATTTGAATTTGTCTTCATTTTTGTTAGCTTAATCTGTTGGGAACTGAGTGGCGCATTAATTTACCTCAACACCCTTTCATTTTATAAAAATTATTCTTTAATTGTGGTAATGTTAGGATTTTCTCCCTCGGGTGCCACCACCATATGGTGCCCACTACCTCAGCCCATGCGCTTCCTTCCCTTCGTGCCCCTACCCTGCCCCAGGCCCCTCCCACTTTGAGTGTTTCAATTCTGTCCTCAGGTTTCAAGGTTTAGCTTTTGAGGTTGTCTTTCTCTGGTTCTTTCTTTGGGTTCTTGTTGGTGACACCATGTATGTTTATCTCTCATGTATCTTTTATTGCCAGAATTTTATTTATTCTAAAGTAGTGTCATTGATGGCAGGAAGATTTATAAGTCGCTGCTAACAGTAGGGGTGGGGGAGAGGGTCTCTACCTGTTCATGCCTCAAGGGACAGCACGCAGCAGGGAGTGACCATATGTGGATTCGGCCAGTTCAACCCCTGTGTTTCTGAATGACAGTATTTATGCAACATTAGTTGTCTTTTCCTAACAGGTTTGGGGTCTATACTATCTTAGAGAGCGGAGTATGTGCTGTATAATCCAAATTGTTTATCTTAATTCATCCTTAACAGCAATGTGCACAATGTAATTTCCTTTTAAACATTGGCTTTTGAATGTTTTCCATTACCTTAGACAATCAAATTCCCTTACCCCCAGTGCTTTCTGTTGCAACTTGCCTTTTTTAATGAGAGATCCAGGAGATGGATCTTGAATTTTATTAACTCAGAGACAGCAAGGACCCAATTTTAGAGAAGCCCATAAAGGAGGGGAGAAATGGACAAAGGTGTAATAGAACTAAGATGGCGCTTGGGAACCAAGTCATTTCAGAGAAGGAAGTTGGCGTGAATGCTGTCAGAGCACAAGAAAAGAAAGGAAAATGGAGGGAGGCAGGAAGGGAGGAAGGAAGGAAAAGGAATTTTAACCCAATAGTTGCTCTCAGGTGTAGGTTATATTTTTGAAACCAACATTGTTGGTGATCACTGGCATAGTAGTTTCAGTGAAATGATCAAGGAAGAAGGCAGAACGGAGTTGATAAGGAATGAAGAGAAGGTGAGTAATGTCGATTTAATAATGAAAAATTACTCATTCAAGAAGCTTGATTGACAAACTAAGGGGTGATGATAATTAGTAAGGAGCATAATGCTTGAATGATTTTTGAAGATGGGAGAAATGATTATGTTTATCATCTAAGAAAAAAAGGAGAGATTTGAGATATAGGCAAAGGCAAGTAGGAGTAGGAGAGTGGATGGCAGGGGAGGAGTTGGTGACATCAGGAGCTCAGGCCCTTAGAGGGGAATAGGTAGTCCTGTGAGCTGAGTGAGTAAGAGTAAGGATAAGAGTGAATACGTGTCGTAGGTTGAGTGAGGGCTGATGTCCCATATTTGTTTCTGCAGAAGCAGACACTGATGTTAGGATTCCCGTGAAAGCGGGTTGCTGGAATGTCTTCCCAGGAGAAAAAACAAACAAACAAACAAACAAACAGTGGAGTGCAAAGTGGGCAAAGACGGGAGGAGGCCAGGCAAGCCGTCCTGGAGACCTCATCGTTGTCCCCCAAAGCTGTCATGTATGTACCTCTGCCTGTCAGTCTGTCGGTCGGTCGTGCTTAGCGGCTGCTTGGGTTGAGGACTCAAGTTCCCTGGCTCTGCTGACTCACTTTGCACCGGCAAAGCTGGGTTTCCGCAAGGAAGGGTAGGCCTGAGGGAAAGGCACAGAGAGGCTGCTTGCTGGGGAAGGGCCGAGGGGACTTGGGTGGAGACTTGGGTGGTGTGTCCTGGGGACCTTCTGGGGCTGTTTTCTTTTTCCCTTTACTAAAAAAGGATACGCATTTCCTCCCGAGCACTGCTTAAGGAGAATGTCCAAGCTTAGCGGAGGCGGGGAGAGGGCTCGATCCACGGCAAGCCACAGGCCACCGCAGGAGGGGGCATTGCAGACAGTTTGTTGTGCTGATTTGCAGGATTGTGGAATTTTCTTCAGTGCTACTCTTTCGTCAGTCTGGGAAGGTGCAGGGTTTTTTGTTGTTGATTTATCCAAGGAAGGGTTCCTGTACAAATACAGTGGTAGGCTGTATATGCGAGATGCTGAAGGAAGAGTGATTTGTGTGATTTACTGGTGGGTCCAGCCTTGAAATGAAACGAAGCCCCCTCGGCAGCCTGGGGCAGGGAGCCCACCGAAGGGTCGCCGGCAAGAGAATGGGTTTCAGAAAGTGAGTCATGTGAAAGCAATATTTTAAAGCTGGAAGAACAACTGAATGACAGAAACGAGAAACTTTAAGGTGTGTAATGTGGGAACAAGCATGCCTTGGTACCCCAGGTTGCTGAAGCAGAATGGAAGAGAAGGTTGCAGAGCAGCTCAAACAGTTGATAGATACATTGAAATACTAGGGAGGATGCAAGGAAACAGTGTGAGCCAGGTGTTGTCAAGCGTTGTTTTGGAGTCAGTGTGGGAGGGGCTACGAGGAGGCTGGTGTGAGGCCAGTGTCGGGAGGTTATGTGGGCCACTTGCGTGAGCCTGCACCCGTAGGAATGAGTCATACGGAGGAACCGTTGCGCTGGCGCTGAGCTGGTTCTGACAGTGTCTCCAGCTGCGTGATGTACGGGAATGTACGTGCTCTACAGCCACTTAGGATGCAAGTTACTAAAGTAGTGCCTTTGACGTAAATCCCAACTTGGTTAAGGCAGGAAGAGTTTTCTGTTAGAGGTCGAAGACATAGGAAGATTTGTTTCCCAATCAATAAAGGCTTGTAAAGAGCACAGGAAAAGGCTTTAGAAAGGAAAGAGTCTAGACAATATATCTCTGGGCCTGGAGTGTGTGCTCACTCGCGCCAATACCCGCAAGGGCGCCGCATCTCTGTCTGCACAGCAGGCTCTGGGGTCCTGTTCTGTGCACATTTGCTAATTTGCTAAGGCTGCCTGTTCTAGTGGTGTATTTTTTAATTAAAAATTTAATGGTAGGAAAAAACACGCACTTGTGTTTTCTGAACATCCATTGCGGTTCTGCTTCTATTCCGTGGATTATTTCTGCAGTTTGGACTTCATGGCCTGTACCAGATAGCTTTGCTCTCGTGGAGTATTTGTCAGTCAAGTATTATGATGTCTGAGTATTAATCCTTGTGCGATCACACGTAAGGATGCACTCTGGATGGTGAGTATGCACCGTGGGTCGTGCCCACCACCTGCATGTTGCTTTTGCCCAGCAGTCTGTCCATTGCCGTGTTTTCTTACTCATACCCTTGACTTCTGGACTGTCGCGTTCCTCTTCATCTCTGTACAATGACTCTTGTAGAGTTAATGAATCATGTATGTCACATGTTTTATATTGACATGAGAAATTGCTGTTTTTGTGAAACAGTTGTCAAATATTGACAGTTTCGTGTGATACAACCTAACATGATGATTGCTTCTGTCTACAACATGGACATGTTCCCCTCCCCAGTCATAGTTTTCTGAGCCTGTAGCAGATTCGAGAAGAGAATCTTATATAGGGCCAAGTGATTGCTTTTGGGGAGGCGGAATCAATTTCGAAATACTTTTGTTCTTCATCTCATCCACCAGAATAGCTCCCCCACTTGTATCTGTTTTACATATTAGTCTTTTGCATAAAATTTCCTTTGGAAGCCGTGCCATACGCTCGCATTCCCTCTGAACGTTAAAGCTCTGACCTGACCGAGAACGAGGACGGTGCTGGCCGGGAGTTGCCAGGTTTCCTTCGAGAGGTCAGTGTCTCAAGTTCAAAGAAACTGTAAGGTTTACAGGTAGTTAAGCAACTAACTGCCATTTTATACCATTTTCTTAACCCTTGGTCTTGGGTAAACCTCCAGAGTTCAGAATTGTATTATCACTGTCATTTTGTATCTCTTAAAAGGCTCCTGTGTCAGGAGGCTAAGCTTGGGGTTTTTCTTCACGCTGTAGCCCCTGTCTGGGGCTGGCTTTGCCTTCAAATACTCCTTTACAAAGAAACGTCACAGTCCTACTTAGGAATCCTGGTGTGTCCAATCTGTCAGCATTTTCTCGGCCTGATTCTGATGAAACAGTCCATCTGCTCTGCGTCTTTGATCTTTGGGAAAATTGCTTAACTTTGTCAAGGTGCTCTACAGGTGTTAATATTCTCTGATTTTCTACAATATTACAGTTAACTATGGCAAAGGCATTTGTAATGGTAAAGATCAAATATGACTCAGGAAAAATAAAATTAAGAAATGAGAGATTGTTTAAGCTCTTGGACAATAAGAAGTAACTGAGGCTGAGAGAAGTGCTGTGACTCAGTTATCAGAAGACAGGGACAGAGATGGAATTGGACCCTGAGATCCTGCTTTCTGATCTAGTGCTCTTTACACTGTGCTTCCTTCGATGGATGTTAGTATGTGCAGGGCAGGGATATACTGGGGGCCTCGCGGGTGGCACAGCGGGTTGAGCACAGTCCTGCGAAGCTGTCCGCAGCCTCTGCAGCGCGGGTTCAATTCCCGGCCGGCCAGGGAGATTCCCACGTGGCGCGGCAGACTCTCCTGCCTCGCCCGCTGCTCCCCTCAGCAGTGTATTTCAGTAGATCTGCCTGTTCTGCTCCCCACTCTGTCTCTGGTGAATCCTCTCACCCTCCTGTGCCTCTGGCCTGTACCCCAGCTCTTGTATAAAATAAATAAATCTTAAAAAAAAAAAAAAAGACAGGAATACGTTGGGAGTGAATTCTGGCAGCCCCGATGGCCTGGGGAGAAGGGGCTGTCACGCAGGGCGCTGAGTAACTAGAGAATAGGGAGCTTTAAATGGCTCTAATAAAGCTGAATGGAATTTTTTTAAACCCCCTTTTCTCTCTCCCTTTTCCCCTTCTTCTTTCCCTGAATATGGATCTCACAGTTTCTCCAAGCTGGCGCCGAAGATGAGAATCACACACATGAGTCACTTCCGCCTGGCCAGCCTCGGCCTGCTCCTCCTGACCAATGTCCTCCCTGGAACAACTGGCCAAGGGGAATCAAGACGACAGGAACCCGGGGACTTCGTGAAGCAGGATATTGGCGGGTAAGAACCCCGAGCACCCTTCGAACAAAGAAAGACTCGTAAATTCTTGCCTTACACCAAAAGCTTTTCGTTCTCTTTGAGTGAACTGAAAGAATCTGGTTCCCGATGCCTAAACACTGCATTGTATTTGGAAAACATTATCAACTCAGACTCTCCGGGAAACGGACTTCAAAGGTCTAGGGCAACTCCCTAGCTCATGTTTGAATTCCCCTTGTAACATCCTAAAAGCAGTTCTCTCCAGAGCTGTTTGCTTTCGACATTCTCTCCTCTCTCCTACATCTTCAACCTGTCCCTTTTTACTGGCCGTGTGCCATTAACACATAAACGTGATCAGGAATCGCCAATCTTACATGAAATTTTTCCTTCAGATAGTGCCTTCGATCTTTCCTCCCCTGTGCAGTCACACTTCTTGAAGAAGCAATCTCTTTCATTGCCTACACTCACCACTCACACAACTTGCACGCGCCACCACCCACCGCTGTTTGATTTCCAACCCCAAGATTCTAACGTGACTTCTGCAGTCAGGATGGCTCACGTTGGCTCTGTTGCTGCGTTGGTTCTAGTAAGCTGTCAGGTTACTGTTTCTGTAGTACTGATATTCAGCATTGTTGACTGTCCCTCCTTCCTTTGACTCCTCTTTACTATGAAATAAAATACGAATATTTTATATACACATGTGCACACGCGCCATCTCAGTTGCTCTTCCTCACTTGCCTGGAGTGTCAGAACCCTATAGCCAACATGTCAGACATGTCTACCTGGCTGTTCCAAAAATTCTTCATCCGTTAAAAAAATACAACAACACTCAACAACAAACACACACAAAAAGCTCCTCTTCCACTTTTTCTACCCAAATATAAGTATTCATTTTAGTCAATGGCACCACCATGTACATCACTCCTTAAGCCAGAAACTTGGCATCATTCTTGCCTATTCTCTACCCTCCCTCTCTAGAGGGCTCAGTCACCAAGATCTCATCTGTACCTCCCACAGCCCTTGGATTCATCTACTTTTTATCCAGCTTTCCTGCTTCCACCCTAATTTAATCTAATGGTGCCTTCCACTTGGAATAGTACATGAATCTCTAGTTGCTCTTCCAGAGTCTTGCTTCCAATCCAGCTAACCTCCTCTCTGCAACCAGCATTTCTTCTACAATGCATGCTGTGTCGTATCTATCCTGTTTTCAGATTCTTTTAATGACTCCCTAGTGTCTTTAGATTAAAATTCAAGCTCCTTAATATGATTTTGCAAGTCTCATTATGACCCAGGGTCTACCCATCTTGTCAGGCTTTCTTCTTAGTCTTGCTGTCATCAAACTCTGTTCTTCAGCTATACTAAACTTCTTTTGACTTTAAAAACCAATCTCATTCAGGGAATGCCATTACTAGAGATGATCCCCTTAGCCTTGAAATAGTTCATTACTAAACAGGATGTTTTATTCTCTGATAGTGGCTTTTGTGGGGGAGGCATTCACATTTGGCTACTGTCCCATATTCTTGGAAGCATTAGGACTTGGTCCTAATTATTTTTGCAGAGTTGATTACCATAATGTACTCTGAGGCTCTCCATCTTCCGTCATCATTGTCAACAGTGGCCTCTGGGGCGGTGGGCTACACAGGAGAACTTATATGGCCTTAGCAAGTTGACCCTTGAGACCCTTTATGTTCTTCAGCCCAGTTTAGAAAAACAGACCAGTTCTGCTTTCTCGTTACACTGTGTGTTGGCTGGATGGAGAAAGACTCCTCAGAGCGCATATGCAGAACAAGGAGAAGCCTGGAGGGACCACACCACAAAGGCACAGGCCCGCTCCAAGGGCATCTCGTTTTTATTTAGAATCAGACAGAAAATAAAAAAGATCAAAGAAGCCAGCAGGCAAACAGGGGATGCGCATGGTATGGGCGACGCATCACCTGCCGGCCACAGCCAAGGCTGGGAAATAGGGAGAAAGTCAAGGAAAGTCTCAGCGTTTATGCTGCTCTAACTGTGACCAACCTATTGTGTTTCTGCGCGGGCTGTTTGCAGCATGTGGAATCCTCACACCAGGACTGTCACCCTGAGAGGTTCCTGATCTCAAACTTTCGCTGCACACCGAGAGGCACAGAATAGTCAAAGCAAAGAGTAGTCAAGGCAAAGACAGAGAATAGTTGTAACTTGGGATCACCCAAGCTCCCACACTGCTTTATTAACCCTTCATTTATCTGATTTCATCAGGCCGGGAGAGAAGTTCTGAATAAGATGGGAGTTCTAAAGAAATGAGCCATATGTCTCTGAGTGTTAAAGCCCTTTAACTTTAACTCTGAGAAAAAAGTTCCTTAAAAATGTATTACATGCTTTGTAAAATCCTAAGCAGGGATTTTGAATGGAGTAGTGCCCTTCTTTTATGATGTTTTCATCGTAAAGAATATTCCTTCTACATCTGCTTTTTTTCTTCTTGTGTCTCCACACTCTGTGTTTGTGGTCACTTCACCTACTTACATTGGTTTGTTTACATCCCGCTGGTGCTTAGAAAAGCAGAGGCAAGTTTTTAGTACTTACAGTTTTAATGTAGGGGCATTAGAATCTTTTTTTGTTTGTTTACTGTCTTCCTAGTCTGAGAGATGAGATCACTAAAAGCCTGACTGAATATTAGCATGACCCTTTATTTGTATTTGCTAGAAATAAAGGAACCAAAACAACTTGAAAATGGATGGTACATGCTGGTAGATCTGATACTTTTCATTTGTTTTCATACTTTCTTATGTTTTCATGTGTTGGAAAAAAATCCATTGGCTGCAATGGATTATATACCTTCAGCAGTTTGCTCAACTAAACCACCTGGGTTGGCTACCCAACAGGTTCAACGGTCAACAGTGGTTTATTGACCAGCACTTTGTATAAGTCATGTTGTCATTTAGTAGCTCCAGAGACAGTGCCTAAAACTCTGCATTTGATCTCATGCCCTAGATGGTTCTGATGTAAGGATCTTTGGCCAGCACTCTGCAGGCACAGTTCTTGTTTTCAAGGAACTAGCCGTCCACTTGGGGATGTGGGATTTGGGAATTTTAGAATAGCAGATATGGGGCAACCTGTCCGGAACATCTAGTTGATCCCTAATTTCGTGCATGAAGAAGATGAGAGTCCAGAAAGGGCAGTTGAATTTTCTAAGACCGTATAAATTTATAGTAGAGTTTTAGGACACCAGCCTCTGATTCCAGGTCCCATATTTTTAAGGAGAAGCTACAGGGAACAATTTCAGCTTCATGTAATAAAGACATTTTAATACTCGTGCATCCTGGTCCAGTAGATTTACCATCTGCAAGTGAGAACCATATATGTGAACAGTATTCGGTTGGGCCATTATAAAGCTATCGTTTTTCAGTCAAAATGGTCAAATGTAAGCAATTTCAAAATGGCTCAATCTAAGTGCCCAATGCATCTCTGTCCAGGCCTGAGTACAATTTGTTGAAACTTGAGATGTGTGTCAGGAAGGATCCCAAGGAAAACAGATGGGACATTTCAATTAAGATAATTTGTGGAGGGTAGATTTGCAAAAGGACTCATTGTAAAGGTGTGGAGACACCCTCAGGGTAACGCGGGAACCTGAACACGTGTGTGTTACATAAGACAGACTTTCTCTGTGTAACCTGGAAAATTTGTCTATTTTTTATTGCGGTATCTTGGTTTTTTTTTTTAAGATTTATTTATTTATTTATTTATATAAGCACTGGGTACAGTCAGAAGCACGGGAGGGTGAGAGAATTCACCAGAGCCAGAGCGGGGAGCAGAGCAGGCAGAAGGACCGAAGTACACTGCTGAGGGGAGCAGCGGGCGGCAGGAGAGGTCTGCACGCCATGCGGGACCCACCTCCAGTGGCCGGGGAGCAGCTGGGGATCGAACCGGCGCTGCAGAGGATGCGGGCAGCTTCGCAACCCAGCGCTCAACCACTGCGCCACCAGGGAGGCCCTGCGGTATCTTGGTTTATAGCACTGTATGTGATTTAGGCAAATAGGTTCACCCCTCTTCAGACGTGTCTTACCTCACCCACGTCCATCCTCCATGATCCTCCACCATAGATCACTGGTCTCCCAAAGGCCTTTAAAACAGGTTTTCTTCAGAGCTGAAGAGATGGTTAGTGTAGGAAAGTCAAGGAAAGTCTCAGCGTTCATGCTACTCTAGCCATAACACCACAGGCCAGGCCAGGGAATTACGTACTCACAGTTTCTGCTTCATCTGTCTGATCTTCAGCCAAGGATGCCAAGTCCAAGTTGAAGGCAGAGCCGTGAGCTCCCTGCGAATGTAGTTTATTCAGATCAGCTTTATTGGAAGGAGAACAGGGCGGAGAAGGTGGAGAACATATATGGGAGTGGAAATGAAAAACATCTGTTCGAAGGCCTCCTAGTTACACGTTTAAGAGTAGCGTGGAGACAGTGATTTTGTAGGGACATGACATTCTGTCAACACTTCCGTATGTACGTCGTATGGCAGTGGCAGTGGCAGTGGTGACAGCGGATGCCGTGAATGAAGAAGAAACGGTTGGGGGTTGCTCAGTTCTTTCCTTGTCACAGCCGTAGCCTGAGTTGGTGCCGCTGTGTGTCGTCCTTCCAAGGTGTCGTCCTTCCAAGTGTGTGTTTTAATCCTGAAAGATATTTTCTCGGTCCTTATAATCTCGTCATAAATTGGCATCTGTGGTCACACATGTAAATACTAAGTCACTCTAAAGCATAAAGGACCTGGTTTTTATTTTACTTTAACTCAGCAAATGTGAGAGGTGGGGCTCATGTCAAGTGGGCGAGTCTCAGGCCGACACTTCTCGAGTTTCATTCCCAGTCTGCAGAGGGGCTGCAGGAAAGGACCGCTGGCTTGTTGGGTGGGCTGGATGTTTCCTAGCCAAAAACCAGGTTATTTTTTAAGTGGATTCTGTAAGGACATTAGAATGTGTGCTATGAATTCCAGGTGTTCCTCATCCCCTTCCAGTATATAAGTGGCTTCCACAGCGCTAGGTCTTTAGCTAGCCCTTCCCATTTATGTGTTTGCCTTGACTTGGAAAATGCAAACAGAGAATTGGGAAATGGTGAGTAATCTGATTTGCCCATGACTTCTAGTCAGAAAGAGAAGTAGTGGAACTTGCAGCTGTAAAAGCAGCCTGAGGCCGTGTGGCAGGTTCACGGCATCCCCGAACGTCAGGCTGCGCTGGGACCTGCAAGGCTGGTGAGCAAGGCTGGTGAGCAGGGCAGGCACATAATCTGAACAGAAATTTTTAAAAGCACCTCTATTTTATAGAGCTGGAATTGACAGATGGCATCATGTAAATTTAAGGTGTACAGTTGTTGCCTTTATACATTTATATTTAACAGCATGATTGCTGCACTAGCGTTGTCCTGTCATGTAGTTATTATTTCTTTTCTCTGTTGAGGACAGTTGCAATATAGTCTTTCAGCACCTTTGAAGTTTATAGTGCAGCATTGTTGACTATTATCACGATGTTGTGCATTAGATCTCTCCAGAACTGATCTACTATTTGTAAGTTTGTGCCCTTACACATCTCCCCCGTTCACCAACCTGCAACCCTGGGAACCAGCATTCTATTGTTTGAACAAGTTCAGTTTTTTCAGACTTTCCATGAAAGTGATGTACAGTATTTGTCCTCCACCATCTGATTTATCACTTAGCCTGAATGCCTTCAAGGTCCATCCATGTTGTATCAAACAGCAAGATTTCCTTTTTCTTTACAGCTGAGTAATATTCCATTGTGAAGATGTGTGCACGGTGCACTCACACATATACCACATCTCTTTGGCGCACACATCCAGTGATGGACAATTCGGCTGTTTCCTGTATATTCGCTATATGAGTAATGCTGCCGTGAGCGCGGGTGTCTAGATAGAGATCCCTTCAAATACCCACTTTAACTCCTGTAACAGCCACTTCTTTCACTTGATCCCTCTTTCCCCTGAAGTACCCAGGGCCTTTTTTTATTTCTAGTCCTGTCAAACCATATCAAGCGCTTTCCCCCAAGTGAAGTTACCTGTCACAGCCTGGACCAGATCAGGTGCTATGTGCAGTGCATACTGCTTGCAATGGCTGCTGGGACGTCCATCCTAGAGAGGCAGGAAGTAGCTGAGGCCTCTTGATAACTGGAAAACTCGGATATACTCCTAGCTCTGCCTCTCCCCAGTAAAATGACTGCAGGCAAATTTGGTGCTTCCCCCCCCACTCCGAGATTATTTCCACGTATATAAAATGATAGTGATTAGGGAATCTCTTCAGAGCTCTGGTCGCTTTAGCATTTAATGGACGGCTATTGCTTTGTTGCCATCGCTATGACGCACAGGAAGCGCTTGCTGGTTTGCCCGAGATATGGGGCTATTTAATTGGCCCAGTCCATTGGTTGAAATCTTGACTTAGAGCGTTTAGACATGTAATTGTTCCCTAGTATGAACTATTTGTTTCATCTCTTTTTCTTCTTCTACCTCAGACTTTCTCCTAAACATGCCCCGGATATTCCCGATGACAGCACCGACAACATCACTATCTTCACGAGAATCTTGGATCGCCTTTTGGATGGCTATGACAACCGGCTGCGGCCTGGGCTTGGAGGTCAGTGATGATTGTGAGATCTTCGTCTTATATATTCCCACCTGCAGAGACTCTTACGGTGCCTTCAGTGGTCATTGCCCGGTGAGGGGAGTAATGTCTGGGAGGCAGCCTCAGTTGTCTACACCCTGAGTACACATCAGCCCCACATCACTCCGGAGCAGCCTCCTGACTCGGGGAGGTCTTAGCTGCCCATCAGCTCAGTATGATCCGCGCTATGACCATGATGGTAAATGAATCGTAACATGTCATGGGCTGTACTGAGAGGACAAGTGTGTGTGTGTGTGTGTGTGTGTGTGTGAGTGTGTGTGTGTGTGTGAGATTTTCTTTTCTTGAATCATTTGAGAAGTAGTTGCCCATTTCGTGCCCCTTTGTCCCTGAATACTTCAGTGTGTATTTCCTTGAAACACAGAAATTATTTTATAAAGTTACAATACGAGTTAATTGTATGAGTAAAAGTGAAGCAACACGATGCGCTCCTGGAAGGGTAGTGTCCACAGTCAGCGCTCACCAGGGCTCTGAAGAGCGTCCTTTGCAGCCTTTCTGAGCCGCCGCCGCCGCAGCGCACTTCTGGCACTGCATTCGCTTCCACCCCGCCTGCCACCTGCTGCGATCACGCTGCTTTTTTGTCTTTTGTGACACTGGGCGAGCACTTCCTCACCCATGGGCCACCACAGCGTGGATTGTGACTTCTCGCTGCTAATACTACTCAAGAAAAGACGTGATGGCTGTTTGTGCCACTATGGGGAGGGCAGCTTGGGTGTTCACCACGTTACTTCACTCTGAAGTTATCCCCCCCAAGTTTATGATTAATAAATAATGGGTGGGGAAGTGATTTGAGATTATTCTGTCCCTTTTTCAGCATTTAGCACCTAGAGACTATTGTTGCGTGAACAGTCACTTGTGGTTGCAAAATGGTAATCTTCCAAATCTCTTACTCGTGGACACATACTTGACGGCATTCTGTCGTAAGATAAAACCTTTCATTGTCTTTAATTATGAAATGATCAGCATGAAAGGATGGATTCTTCTTTTATTCAATGAATTGCAGTCTATTAATGATACTATTCATTTGATTAGAATTTTGCCTATAATTTCCCAGATTTGTTTAGTGAGAGAATGTTCAAGCTGGCTTCACTTTCCCTCTTCTTTTGGGTACTTTTTCACTCTGTGGCATAACAGTATGTTCCAGACATCTTGCACTTTTCCTTAGTCAGCCCTGGAATCAGTCATTTTTCCAGGAAGAAATGGTATCTCCTTTTTGTGGGAATTTATCCAGTCCAACTTCTGAGGGCGAGTTGTTCTCATTGCTGCTGGGTTGCCACTGCTGCTAGGACCTTTCAGTGGACAGAGCTGGCCAAGTAGCAAATTATAACAATTATATATGTATGCATGTGCTTGTATGCACACACATTTACAGACACATTAACATACATATGTGTGCGAATGTCTACAAGTGTACTCATGTGTGCTTATTTGATATATATTTTTGTGTGTATAAATACACACATGCACATTTACAAACACACATACAATATGTGCATCAATGTACAAATATGCGTGTGAACATCAACATTCACTCTGTGTGCGTATGTAATGCGTTTATGTGGATGCCACTAATTCCACACAATGTGGTACTCACTGACTTGCCCGTTTACTGAAACCTGCAGCACACGCAGCAGCACTGGAGTTCCTGCATCTATGCGTTACCCCAAACACTTGCCATTGCTGCTGCTGTTTGCCTGTGCTGAGGTGAAGCCTGTGGGATACTTTCCTTGGTGTAGATACTAGGCTGCATCAGGGCAGTCATGGAGGGAGAGAGGGCCAGTTGCAGTTGTGCAGGCTGAAGGTGATGGCTGTGGGGATGGAGAGGATCTGGTGAGTGAGTAAATCGTGGGGGTAGGCCATGCAGGGAGAGAAGCGTAACTTCTAGGCTCCTCGTTGGAAGGACTGGGCGGTACTGTTCTCTAAAACAGGGCACATTGGAGGAGGAAAAGTGTTGTTTTGTTGCTTTTGAATTTTTGGTTTCTTTTGGAGTTGTGGTTTGAAGGTAGGGGAAGAAGGTGGAAGGTAATTTAGTGGTAGACATGTAGAGTTTGAGTGTCTGTGGGAAATAGGAATGGAGCTTTTTTCTTCTGACTAACACGGAGTAACAGGGACCAGCCTTACCTTCTTATCTTAAAAACAACAATTAAGAAACGGGCAGATGTAAATGGTTTTCAGAAAGTGAACAAAGGCAACCCGTGACAGTGGCCCTTCAAGGGAGGGAAATAAACATGGTGACCCGTGTGACTCTGTCAGCTTGCTGTCGGAGAGCATTTCGGGGTTCAGTGCAAAGAATCCAAACAGTCCCAGTGGACTCCCTTAGTCCTTGAGAACGATTCCTGAATGTTTGCAGGCCAAGGTGGCTAAATATGCAGGGCAGAGTAGAGGAAGGAGGAGGGAGGCGTTGTTGCAACTGTGAGGCTAAATTCCTCTGCACGAGATCCCATCATCCTGTGCGCAGAGCCTTCTTTTGGGCTTTTTTTTTTTTTTTTTTCCCCTGGCTCCAGAGTTTGTGACGTGCTCTTCTGTGTCTTCATGCTTAGGTTTTACTGGGACGTGCTGTCAGGTCGCTGCCTTTGTACTTGCTGACGTACTCCGACACCTGGTGCCAACAGGGGTGGCAGGCAGAGACAATGTGAGGCAGCAAGAGGCAGGAGGCGTCCGGGAGCTTTAGGGTTTCAGTGTCCTGCTGTGCTGCAGGAACAAGATGCATTAGAGAGCATCAATAAAAATAAGCTATTTTTTTATGTGAAGATTAATAAAATCAAAATTGTAGCTAGACTATCAGGCTGGAAAGAGAGAAGACAGGAATTACCCACATGAAGGAAGACAGAGAGAGTGCATCAGTGCAGCTCACGCAGCACTAAACAGTGAGGAAATGCTGTCAAAAGTACTGGCATTGGATACAGAGAGAAAAAGACACATTCCTTGAAAGACACAGCCCAGCGAATGCCACCGAGGACCCACTGGCAAGAAGGCCGCCAGCTACTACAATGGCGTTGTAATGAAAAACCTTCCCATTCAGAAAGTTCCTAGCTTCGTGCGTCTTTGTCGGCGAACTCTGAAAAACGTTTAAAGAAGAAATGATACCAGTTCTAGGGAAAAAAATGTTGCTGAGAAGACCCTTCCTGGCACATTTTATTAATCCAAAAGTACTTCACCCCAAAAGCAGATACAGGCATGACCTGGAAAGGAAAGAAGCCATTATCCCTCCCGGACATGCAGGATTTCTTCACAAGATCTTAGAAAATTGAATTCCTGATTGCTCGTCATAACTAAGTGAAGTTTATCCTAGGATGACAGGGTTGGTGTAGCATTCAAAAGTCTCTCACTACAGTTTCTTATATTTACAGAACTAAAAAAGGGAAAACACAATCATCTTAATACAAATAAAGGATTTGATAAACTACTCCTTCCAGTCATGATTTCCTTAATAGCCTCCCTCAGCAAAGTAGGAATAGTAGGAAACTTTCAGCCTAATCATGGGTGTCTTCGGAAAACTTATTACTACCATCATTTTCAATGATGAAAAGTTGAATATCCTTTCCATAAGGTCGAGGGTAAGGCAAGGATTTCAGCTAATTCTACTTTCTTTTGAACATGAAAGGAACACTTTTGAATGTGTGTGTATAATGTTTGCATGGATTCATTTGCATTTGGTATGATTATGTAGGAAATCACAAAAGGTCTAAAAGTAGTAAGTGATTTTGGCAAGGTTGCAGGATATAGGTCCCTATACAAAAATAAGTCATAATTCTATATAAAAGAAAATAATTAGAAATTCATATTAAAGAATTGTAATTAATAGCAAGCCATGAAGCTGTTTAGAAGAGAATTGGGAACTGCTTGCGATCCCTTTGAGACATAGTATTCTCTGACTGCTAAAAGTCATTTCATTCATAATATTTAAAAAGCTGCCCGGAACTGGCTCCGGGAGGTTGTGATACATAGTTCTTTGGAGAGCTCCAGCTACAAGCCAGAGCCTTTTTGGGAGGCCGGCTAAGTGCTTCTCTCTTTATTACCTACCTACTCCTTAAAGGGTCAGCTCCACTCCCCTTGCTGGTGTCCTTGGCATTACTAGAATTGGCAGAGGCTAAGAACATTCTGTAAACCTCCCTAAGGAAGCAGACATTTCTACACACGCGAGCAGTACAGGAAAGCGACGGTGACATCTTGAGCTCTTGAACTTTTGGCATGAGCAGGGTGATTGTCAAGCGAAAGATGGAAACCCATGGTTGATAGTAAAGACATTTGCTGACTGCCCAGAGGACTCTTCTCCGTTCTCTCAGAACAGAGATGAGGTTTAAATGATCCAAAATTCAATGTGTGTGTTCCCTGGAGAGAACATGGGTAAGTGGAGGGAGGGCGACTGGATGGAGGGCGTCCCTGTCTACCTGGATCATTGTCTGCCTTACAATTAGCATCTCTGGGGTCATCTTTGGAGCTGAGTCTTGACTGTAAGTAGGAGGGACAGGAGCAAAGGTTTTTTATTTGTTTTTTATTTTTAAATTTTTTTAAAGGTTTATTTATTTATTTATACAAGCACTGGGTACAGTCAGGAGCGTGGGAGGGTGAGAGGATTCACCAGAGCCAGAGCGGGGTGCAGAGCAGGCAGACTGACGAAATACACTGCTGAGGGGAGCAGCTGGTGGCAGGAGAGGTCTGCGTGCCATGTGGGACCCTCGCCTGGCGGCCGGGGATCCAACTGGCGCTGCAGAGGCTGCGGGCAGCTTCGCAACCCAGCACTCAACCACTGCGCCACCAGGGAGGCCTTGTTTTTTTGTTTGTTTTTCTTTTTTTAAACTTTAATCTTTGCTTCTTTTTTCTTTTTTTTTTTTTAAAGATTTATTTATTTATATAAGCACTGGGTACAGTCAGAAGCGCGGGAGGGTGAGAGGATTCACCAGAGCCAGAATGGGGAACAGAACAGGCAGACTGATGAAACACACTGCTGAGGGGAGCAGCGGGTGGCAGGAGAGGTCTGCGCGCCATGTGGGACCCTCGCCAGCGGCCGGGGTTCGAACCGGCGCTGCAGAGGCTGCGGGCAGCTTCTAAGCCCAGGGCTCAACCACTGCGCCACCAGGGGAGGCCTCCTGTTTTTTTTTTTTTTTTTTAATGGGCATATTTGAGTACAAAGTATTTTTAAACTTCTGCATTTGAAAACAAGGCAGCCTAGGTTAAAGAACGCGGCTCTCCAAAGCCGAAGGTGCTTGCCGGCAGCTCAGCTTTTCTGCTCGGTGTATGAAAGCTGCCTCGTAAAAGCAGCCTGACTTCCAGGTCTTTTCTCCTGGATTGTTGCTCCATCCTTCCTTGCTTTCTGCCCTCCTGTCTGTTCCTTTTGTTCCACTTTGGTGCTTCTGATCAACTCTGGGCTTAGAAACCAGGAGACCGGAGACTCACGGAATATTTTTCTGAAATGCACAAACACTTCATATTAAGGAAACCGAGGCTTGGGGAGGTAAATGTCTCCTTCAAGATCACAGAGCTTGTAACTCCTCAAGTTTGTGCCAAATCCTCCTGAGATCTGAGTCAGCGCTTCCCCACCATGTTTCGGTAAGCACTGGCTCAGGGACAGGTGGGCGCAGGTGCGGTGTGAAGGGAGAGGCTGTGGAGGACAGCATCAGCAATGAGTGAAAGAGAATGACAACATTTGAATTGATACAAAATACGTGTTGATTCTTTACAATGTAGGTAGCCAATGCCAGGTGGAGGAAATTGAGAAGGGAGATGAAAGCCCGAGGTTGGTAGAACAGAAATCGGCATTTGTGGGAGCAGTGAGTGGGGGAGGCTGACCTGAGGGTGGCTTCTGCCCACCAACTCTTGTTTGGCTTGGGGCGGAAAGGGAATTTTGGAGACTGAAATTTTTGAGAATTTGGGGAAAGAGGCAGAGAAGCTTGTCCTACAGTACCTGTGTGCGGGCCAAGACTGTAGCCAGGGCTGAGCTGCAGTGGCGTTAGTAGCACCCACCGTGGGTCGGTTGGTAGGCGAGGTGGTCTTTTACATCTTGTCTTTCTTGCTAGTGTCGCGTTAGAAACATGGTGTGCGCTGCTGGCTGTGTCCAGGTTAGCTGTACATTCCAGGCAGCAGACACTAGGTGGAGTAGCGTAAAAGGGGCGCCAGGCCTCTGCCCACCGAGTGTCAGTGCTGGGCTGAGCCGGCCTGAGGAAGGCGAGCGAGCAGAAGGCAGGGCTCGGATGAGCTCGGGGCCCTGACAGAGGCTTGTAACTCCTGCTTCCCTAAGCAACTGTTTGTGATTCCTCTGGAGTGCGTGTCTGTGATGAAGGCTGTTGGGTGCTGGGCCAGTGGGTACTGGCACTAGCTCTCTCTAAGTGCTGTCAAAGGCAGACGAAAAGGCCGTTGACATGAGAACAGAGCTGTCTAGCTCTCAGATTTGCCAGCGCCTGTCCATCCGCGCCGGAGCCTGCTCCCTGAGCCCTCGCACACCCGACAGTCACCCCACAGCGCGCATCCAGCAGCCCAGCCTTTTCAAGGTGAACAGTGTATGCAGCAACAAGCACTTAAAACCAGAATTGCCAGCAATCTAGAAATAACAAAACAGAAAAGCCAAGGCTTTGTTGTTTTACCCGAAGCCCCAAACCTCAAAGCCCCGCAGTTCCTGGAAGAGCGCCGGAAGAGAGGACGCGGCGCTGCTGGCCTTCGCTTGAATCATCCATCTTGTGACGATGCTGTAAACGCTCATGCTTGGCACATGAAGGTGGTTTTCCCCACCAACTCCTTGAGCAGACTCTTGTTTTTGAAATAATCTCTTCCAATTTATTTTTATATTCACATTTTAATGCCAATAAAAGCTGAATTTTCTCAATATTTTTGTTGTGCCATCATATCAGCAGTCTCTCGTGGGCTCGGTTGTGCTGTCCTGGGACAGGTTGGCATCGCCAAGGGCTCTCCTGTGCGTGGATTGCCAGCACATCTACTGCCGTGGCACATCTGCCGGCCAAAAACTTAATCCTACTCGCTTTTGGTCTAGAGGGTAACATTGGAAGGAAATGGGATCCCCAAGCCAAAGAGCAGGGGGTGTCTGAAAACAATTGTTTAAAAAATGAGGGGAACCCTGTTACGTCCGCCGCGTGTCGCTGTTGAGAAGGCCGGGCGCACGGCCCAGACCGCCTTGTCGCCTCCCCAGGTTCCACATTTTCATTTAGCAGCGTCGTTTGCGCACACAGAGCAGCTGCGGGGGGGGGGGTGCTCCTCAGTGCACACCTGAGCGGATGGCGAAGCACCGTCTCCTTCGCTCCTCAGAACCTGAGCATTATCCCAGTTTTCCCGATGAAGGCGTAGGCCCAGAAGAGTGTCCTGAGAAGAGGCGCGTGAGGAGTAGGAGGAGAACCGAAGTGCAGTCCCCGTCGGGCGTGCTCCAGCCTGGGCGCTGTCGAGCCCGGCTGCAGGCAGCGGGTTTCCTGCGCCGAGTGGTGCGCGTCGGGCCTGGTGGGCCTGTGCAAAATGTCCCTGCGCCTGGCCTGAGGGCGCAGCCAGAGTTCTCAGGGTGGCAACGCGGAGTCAGCCCGAATATGCTGTCTCCGCATCGGGGTCCCGGGGTCCTCTGGCGAAGACAGCCTTGCCTGGCCTTTCCTCTCTCAGCACTTTTGTCTGCCTGTTGCTCTGAGCTCCTGCTCTCTGTTCCCGTGGTTTTATTTCCTCCTCCCCTGTCTGTTCCTCAGGTATCATGATCTCCCCCCCCCCCCGCCCCCCGTTCAGCCCCGCCCTGGCTTCCCTGCTCTCTAGTTCCCGCTCATTCAGCTCCACCCGGCCACTCAGCAAGCCCTCGCTTGCCGTAGCTCCCCCACTCAGGAAGCCCAGTTCATGGAATGTGATCCAAAGTGGCTGCCTGTAAGTGCGGCAAGGAAGGGGGTGCCCCCCACGGAGGGGCATCTGTGACAGCCACATCCTGCCTGGAGTAGCGAATCCAAATGTAATCGTGGTCTCTCCCCTTAACTGCGTGATTGACTTTGTCCTGGGGGGCAGGGCAGAGCTGCTCCGGCGTGTCCCGAGGGGGGCACGTTGTGGGTTCTGAAGCCGTGGGTCTTCTTTCTCCAGCGCGGAAATGACTCGGGAGGAGCCTGTGCTCTAGGTGACAGCCTGGCTGTGTGGAGCACAGCTCTGCTTTCAGAGACATGTTATTTGCTGATCAAGCTCGGGAGTAAATTACGTGTTTGGTAATAGACTGTGGTGTTGATGATTATTCAATGATCCTCACACTCTTTCTGGAAATGGCGTGTCTGTGAGGGCGCGCGCAGGGCTGAGCAGGGGAGCAGGGCGTTGGCCGTAAGGGGCAGTTGTGTAGCGCGTGAGGTCAACAAAACCTAAAGGCTCTCCCAGCCGGAACCCAGCCCTGGGGGATACAAGGGGTCACGCCCGTGTGGCGGAGCCGTGTTCCTGCCGCGCCCCGCCCGGCCCCTGCTGACATCTACCAGGCTCTTGTGTGCCTTTCGTGGGTGGTAGTTGCGTGTTGCCGGGTGGGCTGGGGGGCGGAGGGGTGGCGCTTTCTTGAATTTGTTGTGCTATAAAGTGTGTGCTAGACGGAAGTAGCCTTGGCCAGGCTGGAGGAGGCTGCCCGGGCTCTGTGGAGGTGCATGGGGTGCGGGGGCTGGTCGGGCAGCAGTGGGCTGCGCAGGCTGCGCAGGGCAGGGCAGGGAAGCAGCAGTGGGCGCTTTCATTCTCCGGGCGTCGCCGTCCCACTTGGCAGAGATGCGATGCGCGTCTTCCGTGTATGCCGAAGTGTGCGGTGGGTCCCGTTTGAGGAAGCGGCCCTCCTCCTGCGTCCTGAAGACACCGAGCTAACAAGGCCGAGACGCAGCGGGGCGTCTCCGTCTCCCGAGGTCCCGCGTCGGCGTTTCCGTGCAGCGATGCAGGGCGAGCCTGGCCCCGGACGCTCTTGCTCCAGCCAGGGAGGGCACACGTACTTCTCCCCACCAGCAGGATCAGCCCGTGGCCCGGCCCTACTCTGCGCAGACAGAAGCCTTGGTGCGGGCCGCGCGCCTCAGGCGGTGCAGCTGGGCACTGGGACGCTGTCATCTCCCCCGGTCGAGGGGAGCTGCACCGCCGGTGCCCGGCACGGGGCCTGCGTGGGCGTGAGATCCCCGCGGGGCTTCCCAAGTGTGGCTATCCGGGGACTCCGCTGTCATTAGCAGTGATACCTGGACAGGGCGAAGTGGTGCAGGCGAGAATTTCTCCTGGGGGTTTCCTCTGACTGCCCAGCGCCCCTGCTCCGCCGGAGCAGGCTGTCTTGGGGGGCTGCACTGGCTTTCCTGACACTCTGCTTCTCCGCTTTCTTTGACGCAGATGCGGTGACCGAAGTGAAGACTGACATCTACGTGACCAGTTTCGGCCCCGTGTCAGACACTGACATGGTAAGTGTCATTCCTGCGACGGGAAGGGTGAGAGGTGGTGCTGTTACAGGGCGGGGAGAGGGGCAGCCCAGACCCCCCAAACCTGCCTGCTCTACATAGGCGCTGCCATCCGCCGCATCGACACAAAACATAGGAGACTTTAATGGGAAGGAACTTTAATACGATTAGGAAACAACGCAGGAAAGGCAAAGAATCTAGTTTGTAAATCAAGCACCCAAAGTGACCCGTCCCCTCGTGGGCAAAATCCACCCAAGCAGGATTGGCCCAGAGCAAGGCCCTGCCACACTCTAAAGCATTTTCCCGTGGGGACCCACAGAAAAGGGTCAGAAAGAAGCAGACAAGTCTGGAGGGAAAAGAGCAAAATCAAAAGCAAGACAAAAACCGCCATGGTCCCCTCCCCACGGGTCTCCCCCACATCTGTGTCACCCCGTCCACGACCAAAAAGGCAGGCGCAGTTTCTTCACGCGTCTCTCGGCTCCATGCGCCTCCTCCAGGTCTCCTTGTGGCTCCACCCTGCTTCCTTCCTTCCTCAGTCTCCTCTGAAGCTGCTTCTCCCTGCTCAGCTCCACCCTCCCTTTGGGTGGGGCAGGGAACCTGCAACCTCCCCCTTTCCTGGGGACCCCCCTGTTACAGTGCAACAAATCAAAGAACATAACCCGAGGTTCTCCCACTGCGGGGCCCTCTGGGCTTGCTCTAAGGAGAGTCTTGCATGACTTCTCCGCCCTTGCCATGCTTCTGTTGGCCGGACTCCTCTCTTCCCCGCCCCCCCACCGCTCCCGCAGCATCTACCCTTAGCACGAGTACACTCTCCTCTGCCCACAGCCCGTCTTTCAAAATTCAGCTCGGCTCCTTGTCCTCCGTTAAACCTTGACTGCTCTCGCCCTTCACGTTGTGCCGACACCACACACATTAGCACAGCTGGTTCACATGAGGGGAGCTTCGCCGTGGTGCCTTCCAAGAAATGTGTTCCTTGCACACGGGCCCTGGTCCCTGGGGACGTGGACTGAGAGTGATGCAAAGTGTTTAGAGCAAGAGTCAAAACCACTTCTGGAAACCGGCCCTTTTACAGATGTGAGCAGGCTGGGTGGGGGTTGGGGATGCTTCAAAGTAGATTTAAGGAGTGGGCAGGGCAGACAGAGCCACCAGAGGTGACTCACAGGCCATCTGCAGGGACTCCCTCCTCCAGCATGCTCTCCTGCTGCCCGAGCAAAGAATGCAACGGGGAGTTGAGGCAAGAGACACCCCCCACCCTAATGGACTACCTGCTCAAGACCTACTAGGCACCAGATATTTGATTCAATAATTATCATATAGGAAGGCAAAGAAGGTATTAGCTGCTTGGTGTGCCTGGCAGTTAGTAGATGCTCGGTGAACATTTGTTGAATGAGTAGCTCTGTGTTGGAAATGAAAATCTTAAAGGTGCAAATTACTGACACATTTAATTACACTTAGAAAATATGTTCAAAAGAATATGAAATGTCCGTGTTGTTCAGTGCTCAGGGTTTTCTTCTGTATCTCTGTTTATGGGACAAGGCTTCTTTACCCTGTGGGGAAATGCAAATGGTCCTGCGAGGGCGCATAGTTTGCCCCACAGGTAACACAGCACCACCGGGTGGATTTGCCTGGAGCAGTAACAGGACACTGTGCTGTGCTGTGCTGTTCAGGATGACTCAGCTGGCAGCCTGCCCGGATGGGCCACGGCGGGGAAGCCTGGAGGCCGAGGGCTGGTTTACACGTGGCCGTTGTACAGTTCTCTCTTGTCAGGTCGCTCTGGGTCAGTGGGAGAAGCAGGCTGGTTCTTAAGACACAGAGCCTGGGTCCTCAGGCAGGGGGAGGGGACATGCCCGAACTTTTGCCTTTCAAATATGGCATAAAGAGAAGGGCACGCAGACATAGTGAACTCGCTGGGAACTCCTGCAGGGAAAGCACTGAGTCTTCCTGGCCTCCCTGGCACTTCACGGAGTGCTTGGCACATGGGAGACCTCAGTAAGCGCATGTTGTGTGTGTGAGGTTGGAGGGCTGGCCTCTCTTAAGGGCAGAGACCCTTATGTCTAGACTTCCCCTCTCATCTGCTGTCCCTCATGCCCAGACAGCAGGCACGTGTTACAATTTTGCCAGTTGGTCATTCAACAAGTAGTCCTTAGTAGCCCAACTCTGCAAGAAAGAGTTGTAGAGAACCCCCTGACATGCAGAGAGCTCATTGGGCATCACCAGATTTATCAGGAATGTCCTTGTATTGCTGGGGGCCAGCGATGGCTTAGGATTTTTACCAGAAAGTAACTGGAGCGACTTTGTGAACACACACTCATTCACTCACTCACTAATGCGCCTACATGTACAAGTGCTTCCAGAAAAATATACATGCAACCAAGAAAATACATGCAGAATACAACAGCCTACACACTGTTCCTGGCGCAGACCCTGGATCCAGGGAGGAGGGAAGCGCATGCAGCCCCTGCCTGCTCAGCACCCCCGCCACCGCCTCCCCAAACAGGGACCCGCGTGTGTGCGGAGTCTCCACAGCCCAGACTTCCAGTCTTGTTTGAAATTTCATATTGTGCTTTGCTGTTTGGTTTTTCTCCCTCATGATTAAGCAGAAACTGCAGAATGCCTCTCCTGATAGGGAGGGCAGATTTTGGTCAAATAAATTTTAGGTTATTTTTAGCTGTACTTTCATCCTGTCACCGGGCAAAATACCTAGGATCGCTCTGGCTAGGAAGCACATTTGTGAGGGTTTGTATTTTTTTAAGAAGTGGGGTACAGGCCAGAGTTGCGGGCAGGGGGGCAGTGAGAAGACCCATCAGAGAGAGCAGGGAGCAGAACAGGTAGATGCACTGAAACACACCGCTGAGGGGAGCAGCGGGCGAGACAGGAGAGGTCTGCCGCACCGTGGGGATGCTCCCCGCCGGCCGGGGATGGAACTCGCGCTGCAGAGGCCGCGGACAGCCTCCCAGCGCTGCGCTCATCCCCCTGCGCCACCAGGGAGGCCCATGTTTGTGAGATTTTTAAAAACTTCGTCTTTGGCACCACTGAACAGGCTGTGGCCGTTTTCCCTGGTGACCTTGGGCGGAATGTCACAGTCCTCTGACTTTAGCAACTAGGTAAAGCAAGAACCAGGCTCCTCTGAGACGCCAGGCTGCCAGGCCAAGTAGGTGAAAATGAGGGCTGCCGGGACTCCTCGCGCGCTTCCGGTCCAACAGGGAACTTTGGCCCAGTGTACTTTCCTAGGGAAATAGAAACAGTCTTTTGTTTGCAAATACCTCTTTTTTTAAATGCATTGCCTGTATGTTTTGTATGGTTTTAGGTCTTATATCCAAGGTTTTAATGCATTTAGAATTAATTATTGCATATAGTGTTAAAGATGTGGTTTGTTTTTCTTCCGCATGTAGCTGTCCAGGTTTGCCAGCACCATTTGTTGAAGAGGCTTTTCTTTCTTCATTTCATGTTCTTGGCTCCTTTGTCAGAGATTAGTTGCCCGTACGTACATCAGCTTATTTCTGGACTCTGCCGCCTATTCCAGTGGCTGTGTGTTTTTTGGTTTTGTTTTTTGTTCACATACCATACTGTTTTTGATTACTGTTGCTTTGTAGTATGATTTGAAGTCAAGGAACAAGATACTTCCATTTGTCTTTTCTCTTAGATTTGTTTTGGCTATTTGGGGCTTTTTGTGAATCCATATAAAGTTTAGAATTGTTTGTTGTATTTCCTAGAAAAATGTCATTGAATTTTGGTAAGGATTGTGTTGAATCTATAAATTGCTTTTGGTAATGTAGCAGTTTTAACAGTGCTTATTCTTACACCACATGAGCGTGGGATAGCTTTCCATTACTTTGTTCTTCTTCAAAGGAAATTATCTGTAGGCCAGTACCCTGATGCAGTCAATGGGCTGATGACATTTCCATGAGCATTAGTTGATTTCTGGTTGTGTGTAAAGGAGAGGTTTATCAAAAGTTCCCTGCTCTACCATATCATGGGTGGAGTCTCCCCTAACTGTCTAGCTTAATGAAAAAATAAAATGCAGGCTTGGAAAATGAGAAACCATAAAAGACATAATCACAATTCTTTTTGTTTTTCTAAAAGACCAAATATACCTTTCTTGTTTCTATAAACTCTGGTGGAATAGGATTCTATGTGACATCCATTTTTAAAAAATAATTAAATCAGCCTGCCTTTGGGTCAGTCACACTAGAGAGACTCCATCATCGTGTGTACACATGCCTACAGGATTGACGGATGTTATCTGGTAGGTAGTAAAATGTTGTGGCAATTTTCCAGCGTATATCCCAAAGTAAAATAGATGGGAGATATTGGTGTTCTTGTATAACAAATGGATAAAAGCAATTTTCCTGAGAGAAGATTTGTTCTTGAAATATTTTCCTTTAAACAAATGTAAATTTAGAAATGAGATATAATTATAAAAGAAGCTTAAGAATGTCTAAGGTGATATTTTTTCTTTTAAATTATGTAAGTACCATTAAGTTTAAATGTTGACACTCATTATAAAAAATGCTGTTAAATCTTATGTAAATGGTTAAACACTGATAGCTACAATGCAGATTGCACTTAAAATATATATATAGGGCAGAAAAATATCTTGTTTGCTACCCTGTTTATAAATTTCAACTGATTTCATATCACTTACACAATATGGACTTTGAGAAACACCCATCACCGTGCAGTTGCAATGGGGATGCTTTCCTGCAAACTGAGAAATATTTTAACAAGAGATCTCATGCACCAGCTCAGCCTCAGATGCTGTAGCAATGGCCTCAAATGGTCTTCTCCATGAACACATGTGGAATTTGGCTGTAGAAAAGGTATGAAAAGTTCTGGAATAACGAAAACTGATCAGAAGTGCATGACAAAGCACATAACATTTTTTAATACCCCTTAGCAGGTAGGGCTCAGGTTACAGTCCCTGTTTCTGGAAGTGGCACAGGGGACATTGAAGCCGGTGGCCCAGGGCAAAGGTGGACTGGAGGTGGGGCTCCATCTTCCCTCTCTTCAGAGGTAGACTCGGTGGTGTAGCAGAGTCAGTCTCTTGGGAAATAGATTGTTTAAAAATAAAGACACAGAGTCACGTGACAAGCATAGCCTGCTTGACACAGAATCAGCGCGTGGTCCGTGAAGAGGGGCTGGTGGTGGGTGATGATGATGGTAACCAAAACCCGGGTCAGAGGAATTTTTAGAGGAAATATGAAACCTTATCACAGACGGTCTGCAAGCCAGGGCTCACAGCTCTCAGGTGCAAGTGGAAAGTGTACCCGCTGGGAAGGGAGGAGGAAGGCTTATGAAGGTAACAAGTGCCAAATGAAGCCTCGTCCTGAATTGGTTGCAGTTTTATCCAAACCACAGCTCAGCAGCGCCCACTGGTTTCCATTATGTGGGTGATTGGGCACTTTACAGATTCTGAGTGGGCACCTGCAGGGAGCGGTTGTAGTTTTTCGGAGAGCAGAGCTGTGAACCCAGCCCCAGGTTCTGGCCTGGTTTTTTTGCTCCATTTCACTTTGGTTGCTGTGAACGGTTCCGAGTCCAGTTTCATAATGCTCGGGTTCTGGCATTTTCCTTCAGCATTTGATTGAACATCAGAGGGAACCAATGCTAGTAGGCTACAAATCTCAGGAAACTTAAAATTAAAGCAACCAAGTTTAGTGGTTTTGTTTTTTTGTTTTTTTTTTTTTTTGCTTTGTTTTTTATTGTTGTCAATTTTATTGCTGTCGGGGCCTTACATGCTGGATTCCTGCCCCCACGTTCACTGTCAAAATATGTGTTGAAAAATTATAATTGAAAAAGTGTAGCGAAAGTATAATTTCAAAAAGGAAGCATCTGTTCTAACATAATTTTTTTTTTAAAAAAACAAAGTTGCTTGAAAACAAAAATATAAGAAGAAGAAAACTCATCATTCATTCAGACTGGCCTCAAAAGGTCCAATCTGATTTTACATGGGCGTTGAGTATTTTTATAATCCCAGACAGCGAATCAAGAAATAGTGATTTTTGGGCCTCCCCGGTGGCGCAGCGGTTGAGCGCTGGGTTGCGAGGCTGCCCGTGGCCTCTTCGGCACCGGTTCCATCCTCGGCTGCTCCCCGGCCACCGGAGGAGGGTCCCACATGGCGCGCAGACCTCTCCTGCCGCCCGCTGCTCCCCTCAGCAGTGTCCTTCGGCCCTTCTGCCTGCTCTGCTCCCCGCTCTGGCTCCGGTGGATTCTCTCACCCTCCCGCGCTTCTGACTGTGCCCGGTGCATGTAGAAACAAAACAAACAAATAAATAAATAAAAAACATGCCTCTATTAAAAAAAAAAGAAATAGTGATTTTTGTTGATCACATTTGCTTTGAGTTACACTTAATACGCTGTGTTCGTCTGGTCTCTTCTCCTTAATTTTCCCACCACCATCTCTTATACCCCTCTGACCCTTTCTTCCTCCCCCTCCTTCTTAACCTCAGAAACCTCTCTTTGTTCATATCCATTCATTTGTATAAATATTTGGCTTGATTGCGTCATCTACTATGTAACTATTCGATATCCGTCCTTATTCTGACTTGTCTCACCGCGCCGCCCTTGATGTACGCGGTCGCCAGCTGCTCATCTTGCAGAGCTGGTTTTCTGTGCTTAGCTGTAATCTGGTGGTGACTGTGTGGGAAGCCAATAGCCACCTTCCTTTGTAACCATCTTCCCAGAGTCCAAATCATTAGTAATTTTACATGTTTCATGCAAGCGAGTGTTGATACCCCCTGGGAAGTTGTCTTTTCTTGTCAGACACACGAGTGAGAGCACCAGAACAAGGGCGCCCTATTGTAAGGGTGGCGTGTGGAGTTATAATCGATGGCAAGGAAATGGGGCATGGATACAAGAGAGATGAATACGTATGGTGAGGACAGAAGCCGGGACATAGTATAGGATAGTGTAAACTATGCTCTCTTTTACTAGACCCTCTGGAAAGAACCTCCAGTTTGGACAACTTCCTGTTATAGTAACAGAAGTATTGCAGGAATCATTTGCAGGAGACTAAATGTTTGTGCAGTGATGGTCATGGAGAAAGAAGGGAATTGTTCAGACCTGCACTAAGGTCTGCGGTGGCTCCCCATACAACACATTGTTTTTTTCTCTTTGGGACCTAGGGAGGAACCTCCCCAGATATCCTCAGTGGTTGGTGTGTAGTTCCTTGAGACTGCAGGGAGTAGGACATGGCATCATGTCTGAAATAATTAAGCCTTGGCCGGGTTTCTTCTAAGGAGATTTAGGGACAGTGTCTGGTTTTAGTGATTCTAAATTAAAGGGGTAAAAAAATTGGAACTCTTAGGCTAACAAGTTATAGTCAAATATTTGCATAATCAAAATGTTAGGATTTAGTGCAGTTTACAGGTGGATAATCAATCTCTAAAGGTAACAAAATTAAAATGTAATATCTAGAAAGGTACATATATAATTTCTTTTTATAATTTTCTTTAATTTTATTAAAGATAGCAATAGAAAAAAATTAACCAGTTGGCAAAATAGGTCTAAATGTAATGAACTTGTCCTGCTACTTATAAACACAGTAATATTAACAATATGGACGCCTTTAAATCTGTTTTGTTATTGGTCATTCAATTTTACATGTAATATTTATACAAAGACAACAGAGTTTTATTCTCATGAAAATAAGAATATTCACTAAGCTTTTCTGAATTCAAGAGGGGTTAGATAGAGACAAAAAATATTTCACTTTTGTTTACAAGGGTTTACTTTATTAAGTTGTAAGTCTTAAATAATTTAAGAGAAAGGGTCTTTTTAAATCTAGTTTAATTTTATGCTCTTAAAATTATCAGAGACTTGTATTTTAGAGTTCTTATCATGGGCTTGCGTCCATGTTATAGCTTTTTCTGAAGATAAAATGCATTCGTAAAAAGTCAGGGTGAAACAGAGAGCACAAATGACAAAAGACTGATAATGTGTATAGTTGTAATAAGAGATTGTTATTGACAAGGAATTTGGTTAATTTTGTGCCATACAATATAATTAGAATTATAAGTAGTGGTATTTTAGAATATGTCAGACTTTCAAGAGGTTTATATGATTTTAGAACACCTATGTTAGTGCTGCATTTTATGTAAGTACAAATAAAGGTTTAATATTGTGTTTTATTTGATAGTATTTTTTTATGCAGTCTGACATAGCAAATAAATCTGATGTTTACTATCTCTCCTTTTATAATAGAAAGAGGAAATCTTGTGTTGTTCCAGGGATGGTCTGGAAAAGAATGTTTCATAATAAGTGAAAAAGACTTTATTTAGAGTTTGTTTTGAGGAAGTGTCATAAGTATTATTTTTTAAAACACTTAACTAAGATTACACATGGTTATGAAACAATATTTAAGCAAAGTGAGAAAGTTTTTAAGGTACTTTAAATGGTTCTGAGTGAACTTAGCTACTAATATTGACAAGGTTAGGTTTAGTTAACTAAATACCTGGGGATAAAGATAATATGATGTATAAAATTGTGTTTTTTGGCAATCATTAAGACAAAGGAAATCCTTTCATAATGTCTTATCAAGAATACGTTAACATTGAAGAAAACACTGTCCTTTTTACTGAGACTAGTTAAAAATACACATTAAAGAAATTTATTGCAACCTTAGTTTGAGCACACATAATTTTTTTAAGGCTTCTATTTCATAATCTTGTGTCATTTCTTATGTTTATGTAGCTTTTTTTCAGATTTTTTACTGGAGTAGTTATTTTACTTGGAGTTCATTTTCTTTGTGAAAGGAAAATGTATGCCTTTTATGTTATTTCTTATTGGAAATAATTTTTTTATTTTGATTACGTTGGATATACATTTATTTTCCTTTATCCTTAATAAAAATGGGATGCTTATGTTTTCTTATGGAAAACATGTTTCGTACAAAGATGTTTCATTTTTATTAACTCTATATTAGAATTTTTAACCGTCAGGACCCTCCGTTTTCCAGTGAAAAGAGAATAAATAATAGGGATGGGGACTTGCAAACATGGCGCCTGCCCGGAGCGGTCCAGGCGGTCCAGGCGTGTCTCCAGCTCCTCCCCACCCCGGCGGGTCAGATTTCAGGCCTGAGGGGACAGTTTTGTCCGCTGGTTAGGAAACGTCAAGCTGCTCATTAGCTCCTGCATTTCCATGCATTGTCTAGCTTTGTTTTTCTGAATGTGCACATAGGTGAAGTAGTTTCGGATTTCCACCGGTCCTGCTTTTGAGCAGTGGGGTTAGTGCTTAGCTCGAGTCCTTTTTGTGCGGAGATGAAGCCAGTCACGCCATAAGGGTTTCGTGGTTTGTTTTTTTCGTATTTATTTCCGTATATATTTTACGTCATTATTCATGTTTGTACAGTTTGCTTTGTCCTTTCAGATGTAGCGCCTGGAAAATAAATCGGACATGGGGATGGGGGGGGGAGGAGGGAGCGGGGGGGCGGGCAGGGGGCGGGGGAGGACGAGGTGCTATGGCGATGGCTCGCGGGCGAGGGTCGTGGGTTTGGGAGACAAAGGCGCGGGGAACTAGAAGGTGGTTGATCGGCCCGAAGGACCGAGCGCAGGGGCAGCCATTGTGACACGCGAGTGGAGGAGCTCCCCTTGTGAGTGTCCTCGCCACTGTCTGCGTGGGCGACCCCTGTGCCTGGACGGAAGCACTTTGACAGTATCTCTGAGAATTGGCAGAATAAAAGTGTGCCGCGTCACTGGAATCGTGGGGGTCCTGGCGAAGCCGGGCTCTGCGAGGCGCCTCGCGAGTGTCCTTCTAGCCCTTCCCTGGGCCTGACGTCCAGCAGGCGTGTGCGGGCGTCGGCGGCAGGGATACCCCGCGCGGCTGCCCAACCATTCGTTTTGAGTCCCATTACGTCATGAGCATTATTCTGGTTTTGGGGGTCCCAAGGGGTGGGGAGGCGATGACGTGTCTTTCTGGGCTCCATGGCCGCCGTTCCCGCGCGACTCCCTGGCTGAGCCCCTCGCCCACCACCAGGGGGGCTGTTGTCGCGGCAGCGGGAGTGGGCAGTTGGTCCGCGCTCGCCTGTGCTGCTCACGGCTCCGCGGCAAGCAGGTGCTCCTGCCGCCAGCGCGGCTGCGACATCCCCGGAGAGCCACGAAGCGCGGGTGGCCGGGACAGAGCAGCGGCGACCGGCGCAGGGTGGCACCCCGTCTTCCCTGAGTGCTGCGGCGGGCGGCGGGAGTCGTGCGCTGGAAAGGCTGCCGCAAGGCTCCGCGTGCCGGGTGCCGCCTCCGCACCGTCGGGATCCGGGCGGCTGTCCCTGCTGCCCGGGGCGGCGTCTCTGCACGGCGCGCAGCGGATGCCATGTTGCCCAACGGCGCGGTCCCCCGGCTCCTGCGACTTTGGGGACCCCCAGCGCCTGCCGTTCACCGCGCGGGCGACGACGCCTCCTTTTTCTGTGACGACGCCCGTGGACTCTGCACAAGTGGCTGCCACGGACGCCCGTGGCTCGCGTGGCCCGTCGCGCTGCTGGTTCCCCCCGCCGCGTCCCGCCCGCACCCCAGTCTCCGGCTCCGTGCGCTTAGGAAACGGCTGCGGCCGCCGTGGGCGCGGAGCCCTTCCCTGCGCTGCTCGTCCCGGGCTTCGGCCGTGGGAGACACCGCCGCGCGCACTTGGCACGCGCTTTGTGCTGCGCGCCGCGGATTGCCTCGCGCACGCCCGGCGTGGCGCCGCTGGCCTCGCCGCTGATCCGTCTTCAGCTTTTTGAAGGTAAATCCTCCCGCTTTCGTGGCGCGCGCGGGTCTCCCTCGCCCCAGCCGCCGCGGGCGGTCGCCGCCCTCTGAGCCGCAGCGACCACGAGCATCTTTCCCTCCCACGTCTCCTCGGCTCGGCTGGCCGTTCACTCAGCCCCTGCGCTCCCCTAGGTCTTAAACGGGGGAGCAGCAGCGGCTTCTGTGATTAGGAAAAGGCACAAGCTCAGGCCGTCCCGCCCTCGCTCGCCGCCCCTCCCGCGCCCGGGCCTTTTGCCGCCTGCGGGAAGCGGAGGACGCGCACAGGGCGGCGGGGCCGCTGCTGCCGCTCGACCGCAGCTCTGCTCGGGCCGTTCAGAAGACTCGACCGGGCCTTTCTGGGGCTTAGGCCCCACCGTTTCCACCTTTTGGAACATCCCTAAAGAAGTACCACATGTTAGAAGTTTGGATGATCCATCAGCCCCTTTGTCGTGGGAACAGCTCCCTGCAGCCACTGCCGAGTCTCACTGCTGAGGGCGCAGGGCTCTAGCGCGGGCTGTGGCATATGCGCCTCCGTCACCTGCCAACTTCGCCGCAGGAGCTGCACTCCTCCCTCGGAACCTGTCAGACAGCAGTCTCCAGTCAGGAGTCAAAGCTTTGTCTCACATGGGCTGCAGGGTCAGTGGCTGCCAGGCTTTTGCACCGAGCTGCCTGTCCTGGATACGAGCCACCTGTCGCTTGACTCCGAGTTCCCATACCAAGCTGACAGGAGCTCGGCTCTCGGCTTGTGCAGAGCACTCTAGCTCCCGCTTTTGGTGCAGCTGACTTCACCCTGAAATTCACCGGTCAAGCGCCTTTGCCCCGGACCCTGCCAAAGTTGAATCCCTTTTGTTTGCCCCTTCTCAGCCTGCTTGGATCCCAGTCCTGTGTGGTCAGGAGCACTGAGCACTTTCAGTCTCTGACACCAAGCCAGACGTCCTTTTCTAAGACCTGCGCGTCATCTCTGCCCACGGTGGGAAATGTTTTAAGTTCCTTTCCCAGGAGGCAGACTTATGCTTATGATCTGGAAGATTTAATTTAAATTCCTCACGAAACAACAAAATTCATTTGTCAGTTTAGATGCAGCCACCCATGCAGACTATACTGAGCTCCATTTGTAAGCAAGCAATTGATCGCATTTCTAGAATGGTCAACTCAAAATCAGGTTGCTTTTAACCAAAGATCATGGCTTACTGTGAACCAAATAATTACGATGTGATTTGCCCCAGTAGTTTTGACTGTGTAGAGAAAAAGATATTTAAAGATGGGTACTCATCACCTACATTTTTTTTTCCTTTTCCCTCCCTAATTATTTTTTCATTGAATTTTTTAAAAGATGTAATTTAATACAAGAGCTGGGGTACAGGTCAGATGCGCAGGAGGGTGAGAGAATTCACCAGAGCCAGAGCGGGGAGCAGAGCAGGCAGACCGACGAAATACACTGCTGAGGGGAGCAGCGGGCGGCAGGAGAGGTCTGCACACCATGTGGGACCCTTGCTGGCGGTAGGGGATCGAACCCGCACTGCAGAGGCCACGGGCAGCTTCGCAGCACGGCGCTCAACCGCTGCGCCACCAGGGAGGCCCATCACCCACATTTTTTAAAAGACTTAAAAATTTTCCCATCTTTTCATATTTTAAAAAAAGATTAAAGCTACAGATGAACGGAACCCCATTCCTCTGCCTCCCTCCCTGGCTTAGCCACAACCTGAATTTGCTTTTCTTCCTTGTTACTTCCACGCATATCGTCTAGACTTACAGCTGAGCCGTGCCCACCACAGGCAGCACCAGATAGCTGACGGCTCCGGCCTCATTGTACAGAGGAGGGCTCTGCTGGTGGCCGGCACCTGACACGGTTCCGTGCGAGACTCCCCTACTGTTTCTACCTGAAATTTTTCAGTGGAGTCCCAGGGCCCTCCTGTGAGTGCGCTGTGCTGGTCCACCGGGTGTGGGGAAGCGCCTGGGCCTGCTCTGGACCTTCCGTCCTCTCTGCGACTCTCTTCCTTCCAGGGCTCCCAGCGCCAACTTTCTCTCTTGTTTTTCCTCTCCAGCCCCAACTTTCTTGATTATTTGCCACCTTGAGCCATTAATGGCTGTAGGTATCTGCCTTGGAAATTCTAGCTTTGGGGCTCACCTTCAGTGAAGAAAAGCCACAAACTCAGTGGTTGCTGCCGTCTTCCAAGCATAAGCTTTCAAGTGTCTGTGTGCTTTCAGCTGCCCCCCAGTGCTTTCAAATAGTCTGCTCCCCCATAGGCACACACACTGAAAATTTTATAATTCATAGCTTCAGGAAGGCATATGCAGATAATTTAGTCTGCGCTTACCCAAAGCTCAAACATTGAGTGTTTCTTTCATTGTCATGTGATTTATTAAGGCTAATAAAGTTACATCAGGCATGAAGGCTTGAATGAAACATGTCTGGAAACTTCAGGTTTTGGTTTGCTGCTGATGGACAGATGGCTCTTGGACGCTCACCTGGGACGTTAGGTGGAGACCAGGGGTTGCTTCTGACCCGAGACCCGCTGTAAGAGCAGGGCGCTCTTGCTGCCAGCCTGGGTGATATGCAGGCCAGTATTGACAGCGATGTCCCTAAGCAGATTTCCTTCAGAAGTGTTGTCTGCACTTGCCCCGCAGCATGACTTTTCAGTCATAATCGTTCACTGTCCTCAGCAGCCACCGCCACTGATGCCTGCTGCTCAGCACGTTCTCTGCACCACAGGGGAGAGCGCAGGGTAACTGATACTGGCTAAAGGCTCAGTGGATCCTCCTTGCAACTCAAGTCTTGTTCTCTCTCTTTTGTTCTCAGGAGTACACCATCGATGTATTTTTCCGACAGACGTGGCACGATGAAAGGCTGAAATTTGATGGGCCCATGAAGATCCTGCCCCTGAACAATCTCTTGGCTAGTAAGATCTGGACCCCTGATACCTTCTTCCACAATGGCAAGAAATCGGTGGCCCATAACATGACCACACCCAACAAGCTGCTCAGACTGGTGGACAATGGAACCCTCCTGTACACAATGAGGTCAGAGAATGGGCACCCCCCACTCATACCCCCCGCGCGTCTATCATATACCAGGGGTAGGACTAGGCTTGAAAGCAGCATGTTTGAAGATAGCACTGGAAATTCTGTCAAGTTTAAGGTTTCCTCAGGTTTCTTCCCTTATCAGTTATTTCTGGCTTTATGGCATGATGATCAGAAAGAGGGCTGCGTGTCATCCCAATGTTCGTAAGTTTACTGATCATTGCCTAGTGACCCCACGTGTGGTCTGTTCTGTGTCCCTGTGTCCTCGCACTTGGGAAACAAATGGATACGCTGCAGTCCTGGGAGGAGTGTCCCATAGATGTGTTGATGAAGCCTACTGGCCTAACTCCTCATTTAAAGCTGTTGTTTGCTTACTTCTCCTCTGTGCCTGGTTGTAACTGGAGCACCAAGTCACCTAGTAGTATTGTGCTGTTCTCACTCTCTTTCATTATATTAATGATTGCTTTACATCACTGGGTGCTCTAGCATTGGTGCATATATATTATGCGCCATTTCTTTTTGTTGTGGTCCTTAATCCTACTGTACTGTCAATGTCTCTCTCATTACGTTTTAAGCGGCAATCTATTTTATCTGACAGAAGTATAACCGCTGCTGATTTTTTTGTCATTTGCTGGTTGGATTGTCTTTCAGCCTTTAAGTCTGTGCTTGTCTTTGGTACTAAGAAGAGTCTCCTATAAACAAGAGAGTTGGAGTTTGTTTTGTGATCTATGTAGCCACGCGGTACCTTTTAATTAGTAAGTTCAAGCCACTTTTGTTTCAGTCGATTATTGAGACATAGTCACTGCCGCATTTTGCTTTTGTTTTTGTTTTAGTTTGAGAAGCTTGTAGATTACCAAGGGATAGAAGCGTAATAGGAGACGGATATACACGTCTTAAGATGAGGGAGGGATGCAGGCGAGAGCTGTAGCATGTACTGTTATCGGCACGCGGGCCAGCTGTGTGAACGGAGGTGGCCGTTTCACTGCCACCAGGGCAGAAGGGAGACGGAAGCTATACAGGAGGCGAGCAAGAGGGACAATAAGGACGTGTTAATGAGCATGTTGGCACTGCTGCTTCAGGGGTTCTTGTTCACCTCCTTTGGGGCATGTGGTGTGGGTCCATGACTTTCCTGGGCTGCCACCAGCATGTGGGCATACCGTGCACTGCTTCTGACAGAAGATGGGCAACTTTTAAGAGCCGGCCTGTGATTCGCCACGTTGCTTTCTCCTGGCCATAGTGACCGTCGTTATCCAGCCTGTTGGACATGACGCAGAGCAGAGGCCACCCCACAGCCGAGGCTGTCAGACGTGTAAGGAGAGAAATCAACCTTTGTGATTTTAGTACACTGAGGCTTTAGAATTGTTTGTTGCTGCATATTAATTTATCGCATTTTGACTCATAGAGCAAAGGTGTAAGAGGTTTCAGAAAGATGAGCGTCACCAATCATCATAACACCAATAAAAGCATATGGAGGCTAGTAATTACCGTCAATATGGTATTCCCGGTGCTGGCGCCGTTACCATCATCTTGCGTTTATGATCTTCATGACAGATGGGTGGGGTCGGTACTGTTGTTCCCGCTGGACGCATGAGGCGAATGAGACACAGTGCGTGAGGGCCTGTTCCAGGGGCATCTGAGCTCCGAGTGGGCGAGCAGGCTCCTGTGTCCGCGCTAGTCACTGTTAGTTACACGTTCTTCTGGAATTGCTGCCTGCGAAGGGGCGAGACAATAACATGTAATGTTAAAAGTATGTGCGAGGTTTGGTAGCGTGAATGCTGTGTTTCCCAGAGTGGTGAGTACAATGGGGAGTTTTCAGGAGTTGGCCTGGAGGTGGTAGAAATGGTCAACCAGAAAATACTCCTACCCAGTGGCGCAGCAGGTTGAGTGCAGCGCTGTGGAGCTGTCCGCAGCCTCTGTTGCGCAGGTCCAGGCCGGGGAGATTCCCACATGGCGCGACAGACCTCTCCTGTCTCGCCCGCTGCTCCCCTCGGCAGTGTGTTTTGTCAGTCTGTCTGTTCTGCTCCCCGCTCTGGCTCTGGTGAATCCTCTCACCCTCCCGCGCCTCTGGCCTGTACCCCAGCTCTTGTATAAATAAATAAATCTGTAAACAAAATGAAAGGAAGGGTGTATAATAGGTATATAAGCGACATTCTTATGCCTTTGCTCTTAGTTAAAATGTGTTAAATTAATATGCAGCAACAAACAGTTCTAAAACCTCAGTGTACTAAAATCACAAAGGTTGATTTCTCTCCTCACACGTCTGGCAGTCTCGGCTGCGGGGAGGCGCTCTGCTCTGCGTCATCTTCAACAAGGCAGACATTGTTGAACCTCAGGGGTTAAAGAAATAGCTGTTTATTCTTTTAATGGCGAGACTGGCATGTATTTACGAGGTGACGGGAAGGGGCTAGTAGAAAACATAGATGGAAGTTACAATAGGAATAATATTTGGCTGACATGAAGTTCCCAGAGAAAACCATGATGGGATGGTGTGACGCTCTAGTAAAAGCCGCACTTGTAAAGAGGTTAGGTGTGAATGTTAAGAAGGAGGCAGAGAGGACAGAGCAGAGCAGCAGTATGCGTGGCTAGACGTATGGTGGGGAAGGTGGTGAGAATAGAGCAACAGTGGAGGAACAGGCAGAGGAGAGACGTGTTTATAATACAGTGCTTAAAAGAGAAGAGTTTGACAAGGTGATCCGAGTGTACACTCTGGTGGGGAAAAGAATGGAGTGGCGTAGACGTGACCGAGCAGAGCATTATGGGATGAGGTGGTTGAGGGGTGGAGTAATGAGACGGGTGGGTAAAAGGCGGCGTGAACATGGAAGCACAGATGGGCGGGAGAGAGAGTGCAGGGCAGGAAAGGAAATGAACACAGCAGAGACTGAGAGCAGCAGAGGAGAAAGATGAGAGGGTGAACGCGGAGCAGGGGTGACGGAGAAACTGAGTAACAGTAAGAGGGAAAGAGCAGAGGACGGTCGGTGTCTGGGAGGAGAGCAGAAGGGACGGGAGAGAGGAGAGCGGCGGGCGGAATGTGGAACTGTGAAGTGGGCGCATGACAGACAGAGGAGGCAGCATCTGAAGACTGCAGGGTCAGTCCCCCAGAAATGGCCAACGGATGGGCCCTTTATTCTAGTCAGAAGTGAACGCGACACAGGCCTTTGATAAGCTGCGGTGTGAGCGGGACACCCTGGTGCTGGTTCTGAAGCACAGAACAGAGGAGGTGCAGGGTTCAGAGGCAAGAAGCAGGGGTTCCCTTACACCGTGCTGTGTCACCTTCCACCCAGGCAGGTTGATCCAGGGAGGCCTGGGCTCCACGCTGAAAAGCATAGCCTGGTTCTGTATGTGACCCCAAATTTATTCATCTCGTGACCTTTTGCAAGACAAATGATCTGCTTTCTCATCCCGATAACAATGTGGCTGCTGTCTGTCTTGCAGACATGTGAAAAGTGCAAATTGGATAAGGTCTAAAAAAAACACTTAGGATTTTTCAGCAGCAGTTCTTGTGCAGCATTCCTATCATCTGGAGCCTTGGAAATCTCATGCGGACTCCAGGGAAAACTGTCGCTTCGTCGAAGAATCTGCCCAAGGGTGCATACCTGTTAACTAGGGCAGCACAGAACAAAGCCTTGCCTGGCCCGGCTCGGCTCCTCAGGACAACCATAAAAATGCGGCCAAGCTCATTACCTGCTGCAGCGGAGGCCGCACTCGCGCCGACGCCGGAAGGAGCGAGCCCGGCTCAGGCCCACGTTTATGAACTCTTCTTGTTTTCACACGTGGACATATAGGAACTTCATTTCTACTAGTGACGTCTTATTTAGTGATAAAGGTGTGTGAGCATCTCCAGTGTGTCATCCTCCCTACGTCTGAGCTATGGCTGCGTAGCTGGTGCCGCAGCAGAGAACACTCCGGAGCACTGGGCAGGAGGTGCGCGCGCCGCCTGAGCTTAGCTGGGCTTTCTCCTGTTGGAAACACTCGTTCAGCACATTTGTGAGCGTTTGTTATGTTTGAAGCCTTAGATGCCATCTTGAGTAGCTTGTCCAAGACTGGGGATGTTGTGGGGGCGGAAGGGAGGGCCACGGGGAAGGCGCAGCAAGCAGGTGTGCAGGCTGAGTCCCGCCGTCTCCATCTGAAGGCGATCTGGAGCTGGGGTCCTCCAGGACACAGTAGCTGTGACTCTCCCTTTCCAAAGCAGCCCCCGCTCAGCCTGCAGAGCCCTTCCCACAAAATCAATCCTTTGCCGAAAGACATGTTTTAGGCTGCAGATTTTTCTCCCTGGCAGTGAGGCCACATTCACAATCATAACCAGTCCTGTGCAGAAAACAGACACACAGATACCGATAATCCTATGTTGTATTAAAACATGATTAAAGGGGAAAATGAGGCGACAGAAACAAAGTATCTCCCTTGACGGACAGTCTCCTTTTGGAGAACTGCAAGTGGGTAGGAAGCAGGAGGCGTTTATTAAATAAAGAACAAACAAGAGCAAAATGGAAAATACTGGCTGGCTGGGGCCACAAAGACAACCTTATCTGGGTTGAGAAGGTGCAGAGAGGCCTTGGCATTTAGGGGTTTGGGCAGAGGATCACGGAATACCAAAGTCACCCAGGTTTGGGCTTGTTGATCTGCCAGCACAGGCAGGAGCAGCTCCATGTAGGATCTAGAACGTTATCCTGACAGCGCTCAAGACTAAGGTATTTATTCAGAGCGCTGGGATTTCTGTGAGCTGGAGAACTCCTTAGGCCTGTAGGGTGCTCTCCCAAGCATCGTGGCAGATGTGCTGTTTGGGCAAGGACCTGAAGGGAATCTGCACACATGAAGAAGAAAAGCCATTGCGGGCAGTGGAGAGAGACAGCGTGGCACAGAGAACACGCAGCAGTTTGGTTCAGTCACAAGGATTTGCAGAGAGCTGCAGAGTGGGGGTGTGAGAGTCAGAAAATGAGGTCGGAGCCGCTCGCCTGTAAAACTTAGATGCATGCTAAGTGCTGGTCTTCAGTGGGGTGCCACGACCTTTCTAGCGCCCTGACATTTGCCTGTGGCTCCAGGATTTCCTGGGCGGCTTCAGACAGCTGGGGTCCTGGAGACTTCCGATTTGCTGGTGGGTCTTTGAAGTGACTCACCCTCTACTGGTAATGGCTAGGAACGATTTACTCTTTCCTTTTCACCATAAATCCTGGATCCTGCTCTTTACCCCACAATTAAAGAAACAGGCTGTCTGGTCCCTCAGCCACTCCTGAAGTGGAGTCTTTCCCTCAGGTTTTTAAAGATAACATTCCTCAGAGTGCAGACCAGATTGTTCTGCTGCTGAAAGGCCTAGACACCTGTTGCCCACAGTGGGCCTCACGAAGTCCAGGGACCCTCATCTTCTGAATCTCAGCGGCTCCTTCCCGCACCCCTAGGTGTGTTGTGCACACGCTGGAGAGCACTGGGCAGCGGGTGCACCTCCTCGATCAAATTTAGACCTCTGTTCATTAAGGCTAGTTAGTTCAAGAGCTTTTTTTCCTCTAGAAATGTTTTTCCTACCTTATGCCCCTACTTAAAAAAATTGTTATTATAAATGCAAACATCTGAAAAGAATTGGCTGCTTTCCTGTGGGATGGTTGTTAAAAAGCCAGTGATTTATTTTCATTTTCAAATTTTTACTCTTTCATTGAGGTATAGCTTTTGGGCCTGTATTTTAAGGAGCACAGACGTCACCTAGCGCCAGGACAGCCCAGGCAGGGAAGCTGCGGTAAGGAGGGAGAAGGGCAAAGACATGAGAAAGTGGTTTGTCTTGCTCAGACTTGAGGACCACGGCTTCGTTTCCAGAAGGATCGCTTTCCCTGGCAAATAGGCACTGAAGACAAAGATATGGCAGCTTGTGGGTTGAGAGATTGTTCTCACTGGGCTACCAGAAAGTTCTAAAATTGCCCAGCACTGTATCACAGATGTCAACACTGGATGTTGTGTGGCCGCTACACAAAACCAAAAGTCGTGTCAGCGGCTCGTGTAGTGAGAATGGCCTGATCGGTGTGTTCATCTCGAAAATGCTGTTAGATGTGTCCTGTGGGGGCGAGACAGAGGCACCAAGTAACCGCCCCACACGTGTCTCGCTTCCAAGGAGCGGAGGAGGAACTGCTCGCGCTCAGGAGCCAGGGCTCGTGCGGCACCCACACTGAGGCCTCCTCTTCACCCGCTGCCGCGCCCCCCTTGCCTCAAGGCCTCCCCCTTAGGGTTGCGGTGCACTTGCCACACCTTCCCGTGCGGAAGGTGCTTGTCTGGCCTCAGCTCCGTCTCAGGGCCCCACCGCCTGCCTGTCTCAGAGGCTCGCAGAGCCAGCGTGTGGGCCTCCGCCTGCGGCCTCCCGCAGATGCCCCGGGCCAGCGCCCGTGCCTTGGGAGCAGCCAGGGCCCCCTTGTCGCCAGGACCGTCCTGGGGGGCAGAGGCGCCTGGGTCCCCGGGTCTACGGTGGGAGTCCCCTTTGCTCCCTGCCTTCCGGGGCTCCTGTGCAGACTAGAAACACGCAACAGGGAGAGGGGCGGTGGCGCTGAGGCCTCATTTCCCTTCCTACCCTGCCCCTGGCCCCCTGGTCCCGGGCCTTTGGTAAAAAAGAATAACGAAGGGGTGTTTTGAAAACACGGCCTGGAGAGCAGATCTCGCGCGACACCAGCCCCTCCCCGTCGTCGGAGCAGGAGGCAGCTTTGGTTCCTGGCATCGGCCGTGGCGAAGGCTGTCCGGCCCACACACGGCCCCGGTGCCTTCTGCTGCAGACGCGCCGACGGGGTCGGGGAGGCGCCGCGAGGTGCTGGGGGCGGGGAGCAGGAAGCCAGGGCAGCAGGACCGGGGAGGCCGAGGGCGTTAGGGCGTGCTGAAGAGCCAGCGAAGAGCAGAGGGTGATTTGGCTTGTGAAGCGCTCGGTCTCCAAACCCCTGCCCTCTCCTCTCCGCTCTGTGGTTAGGTGGGCTGGGCCGGAGGACGGGGGCCGGTGGGCGAGCTGTGATGCGGAAGCTCCCTGCCGCGCGGGGAGTCGGCACCTTCTGCGGCTGGCTTCGCTGATCTATTTCTGTGGCCTTGTTTGCGGTGTCCCCGGGACTGCTCGGTAGACACGAAGCGATGTCCCCTTGGCATCGCTCATGACGGGCGGTATCTCGCAGATGCTAATGTGAGTGCGGAGAAGGAACAGTTTTCTTTATTAAACCCTCATGGGCTCTTTTAAGTATCTAGCACAAGAAGCAGCTTTCTCGGTGAGACGCATTTCTCTTGCATCAAAATCTTTGAGCCAGGAAACCCCCTTTCTGTCTGAGGAATAAGCGAGGGGTTGGCAGATGCTCAGGGTGATTTGGGAATTGAGCCTTTGTCTGCGACATGTGGGCGATTTTACAGATTCTGAGGGATTTGTTAGAGCTTCAAGGCCACGGTGGCGTCTGGTTCCAGCCTCTTACTGTTAGGCGGGGGAGGGGGAGGGCTGCAGAGAAGAGAGGGATGATCTCCTCAGGGACGCCCTTGCTTTGGGGCTTGCTGCGTCCCAGCGTGGACTCGCTCCCCCGCGCCTGAGCACTGGCTTTGCGAGGCGCCGCTGGGGCCGGGGTGGAGAGGTGGCCGCGTCGCACCCCAAGGGCCCTGCGGGGCTGGGTCTGCCACAAAGACAAGGGGCAGGGTAGCCAGAAGGGTCATCAGAGCCAGACTCCTGCCAGCTCTGTGCTCTTGCTGTGTGGGCCCCCATTTTACAGAAAGGCTCTTACTTAACCCAAGAAAGTTCAGGCTGAAAAGATTTTCAGAGCAATCCGATGGGCAGCCTTGAAGTAGCATGTCAGGCAGACTGACGCAGGGCATGAGTTCGCGGGCATGGCGAATCGTTCCCCATACCTGTCCATTTCGGGGCCCCCATGGTCTCCCCGACATGTCCCTGTTTTACAGAGCGTGAGCTCCTCCGGCTTGGCCTTTGAGGTTTTTGATGTCCCCCAGTGCCTTTGTGATTTTTCTGACCCTTGCTGGCGGGGGGTTGTACGCGCACGTGTGTGCACCCGGAGCCGCTCCCTTCAGAGCCGTGGCCGCAACTGCGCGGCTGCCTGTCACACCCATTCATTCTCGGGGCAGAGATGTCTCCTGCGCTTGGCTCCTCTCCAGTGCAGTCTTTAGATTGGTTACCTCACATGCCAGCCTGCGGAGGATTATTCCAGAAGTAATTACACTGCTGTGAATCAGGCCCGGTGTTCCAGGCTGTGAGCAGGAGAGCGAAGGGAGCTCAGCGCAGGCCAGTGAGTCCTGCGCTCGCGGCATGAAGCGGCCGCCTCGGCTGTCTGGGCCAGCCCTTGTGTTCGCACAGACTTGGAACTCAGGTTTGTGCTTCATGCCATCCGTGCCTTTTGGCTGACGTGCATGTCCCCTTCTGCTTCCGCGCAGGCTGACCATCCATGCCGAGTGCCCCATGCACCTGGAGGATTTCCCTATGGATGTCCACGCCTGCCCGCTCAAGTTTGGAAGCTGTATGTATCTCCTCCCATCCGGTTGTCGGACCCCCTTCCAAGCGAAACGGGTTGGCCTGTTCCATCTCCTGGTCATTTGTGAAGCTCAGGCCTTTCATCGGGTCCGGGAGGGGCCGGGGCAGGGGCCTGAGGCGCACTAGCTGAGCATGAGGAGGGACTTGGCCTTTCACACTGTTACCTTCTAGACACCAAACCTTACTTTACCGTTTCACACTAATTTCTCTATCATTGCCTGGAAACGGGCACATCTGCTTCCTGAAGTATGCAGAAGAGAGACAAGGCAGAACTGAGCTGGTACAGTGGTGGCTCGCTAAGGACCGGGCTGCCAGCACAGTGCGGATCCGGTCTGTGGAAGCCTCTTCCCTGCTTCCTCATTCGCGTCTGTGCAGCACTCTGTGGCGAACGGCAGACAGGCAGAAACTGGAGGTTTTCTCATTTTGACAGAATATTGCCTTTCTGGCCGTCGTAAATCTGACAGAGAATGAGTAGATACATAGCCTGTTTCCAAATGTATTAGACAAATCAAAATTGAACAGAATTTGAGTGAGTTTCGGACTCTTAAGAATTTCCGAGTAAGTTGCATAAAGGGAGTCATCACAGCAATATATCAAGGGCTGTGCAGATCACGTCTAAATTAGATTGGGCTCTGTATTTTGAAGTAGAAAGTGCATTTGAAAGAAGAATTACGCGTGACAGATTTTTTCAATCACTGTCAAATATTTACAGATTGTCTCCTGCACGCCAGGTTCTGCCCTAGGAGACTGGAGGCATCCATGCATAAAACACAGCCCCTGCCTTTGTGGCGCTTACATTATAGAGTGATGGTGAAAGATGAAATAAACAGTGGATATAAAAGTGAAGTATAAAGTACGTTATAAAGGGAGGCGCGCCCTGGCAAGATGGAGGACGGGAAGGTGCTGCAGGTGGAGGGTGGGGGTGGCCACTGAAATTAAAATAGGGTGATCGCTGTAGGCCACTTTTAAAAAGTGACATTGGGGCAGACCTTTTCAAGAGGTAAAGGGGTTAACAGCGCAGCTGGGGAATCACCGCCAGGTGGTGAAGAGCCAGAGGTAAACTCCGAGTCAGAGAACGTCAGAGAGGCCAGGAGGGGCAAGATCAAAAGGAGGGGACCAGGTCCTGGGGGTTCTGTGAGGTGCTCACGGGCTTTCACTTTTATTTATTCTGAGGGAAAATGGGGAGTGATTGGAATATTTTGAACAAAATAATTACACCATCTGACTTCTGGTTTAAAAGAATCTTTATAAAAGTGTGAAAAATGTCAGGATGAGAAAAATAGCACTAAATTCAGTTAAGCGGTTGTGGCAAGAGTTTAGATGAAAGATAATAGCTCAGCTCGGAGCGATTGAGGCGAAGGTGATTCTGGGCGGATTGTGAAGGGCGACCCAAAAGTGCCCTCCGGGGAATCAGACGCAGCATGTTAGACAAAGAGAGGAGTCAAGGACACTTGCGGACATTCCTCCCGGGCATGTCCTCTGAGATGACACGGGCGTTCCTCTCACTCTGCTCACAGTTGTCTGTGGGCAAACAGTTTGCGCTTCACGAACAGCAGGAAAACCCAGAACGATAGAGGCGACAAGGATTGAAGAGACACAAATTCTGGAAAGGGGGCAGAACCTCCATAGATGAATTTGTGCCCCGTGACTTCTTCATTCCTGATGGTACTTACACATTGTGCCGTGGATGGCAACTTAGAATTCAGCTGTGGCCCCAGGTGTAGCACTGCTGGGTGCTAGGGGGGAAATAGCAGTAGTTGGATGACCACACAGAGCTAACATGATAAAAGCAGAGATCTAGAAGATATCAAACTCTTGGCTGATACTGCTCTCAGTGCACTGCTGAATTTTGAATTGCACAGATCATAAAGCTAAAAACCAAATACAAGAGTCTTTGAAAAGTAGAGCTTGCTTTCCTGCAGTCTCCCAGTGCTATTAAAAACAAAAAACAGCAGATATTCTGGACTCCCAATAGAAGCCCCAGTCATCTTTCTCCAAACTCTAACTGAAGGTTCCCAAAAACCTGAGGCGTGTTACCCAAGTCAACATGACTGATTCTCGGTCTCCTCATTCTGCAGAAGTCTGAAGATTTTGTAATGACAAAAAGATCCATCGGGAAGATACAATTATAGAAATCTACGCACCTAATTACAAAACGCTAAAATGGGCCTCCCCGGTGGCGCAGCGGTTGAGCGCTGGGTTGCGAAGCTGCCCGCGGCCTCTGCGGCGCCGGTTCGATCCCCGGCTGCTCCCCGGCCACTGGAGGAGGGTCCCACATGGCGCGCAGACCTCTCCTGCCGCCCGCTGCTCCCCTCAGCAGTGTCCTTCGGTCCTTCTGCCTGCTCTGCTCCCCGCTCTGGCTCTGGTGAATTCTCTCACCCTCCCGCGCTTCTGACTGTACCCAGTGCATGTATAAACAAACAAACAAACAAATAAATAAATAAACATGCCTCTAAAAAAAAAAAAACGCTAAAATACATGAGGCAAAACTAACAGAACTGAAAGGAGAAATCTACGATTCCACAATAATAGTGTAGCTTTCGATACTCCATTTTCAATTGAACAACTAGACAGAAAGTCAACATACAAATAGAAGATTGAACAATACTATGCAAACACACTGAGCTCCAGCAAACAGCAGAAAACACATTAGTCTCAAGTGCACTTAGAACAGAAGCAGAGAAAGAAATTAAATGACTAAAAGCACGAAAGACTTTTCGTACCTCCCCGCTGACCTCACTGAAATAAACAGGATTGTACAGAAATACCATGAGCACTTGTATGTCAACAAATTAGATGGCTGAACGAAATGGGAAAATTCCCAGAAATGTACACACTACTAAAATTAAGGGGGAAATAAAAATGTTTATTGGCCCTATAACAAGAGATTAAACAGTAATTTAATAACTTCCCACAAAGAAAAGCACAGGCCCAGAATTTACCCTTGCATGCTAGAAATATTTACAGAGGAATTAATCTTCACAGCATCTGGAAAAATATAAAAGAGGAGGTAACATTTCTTAATCAGGACAGTCTTACTCTGATACCAAAACCAGAGACCATAAGGAAAGAAAGCCACAACTATCCTTTATGGATATAGACCCCAAAAACATCAACAGAATATGAGCAAACTCAATTAAGCAACTTATACGTGGACTTTATCTTTAAATGGGACTGAGCCCAGAAACATAGGTGACTTAATACCCAAAATTCAGTGAGTGCAACAAACCATATTGTTGTCAAAGAAATTATGCCATTGCTGCTGTGGGCCCAGTGACTTTGCTAAAGCACTCAGTGTTTGTTGGCCACATCCATGACTAGAATGTGCTGAGCTTTTGGTTCTAATATTCAGGGTTGTCTGCTCCAGGTATTCAGCTTAAGAGAGCCTACAAGAAAATCCTTTTGGGGGGCCTCCCTAGTGGTGCAGGTGATTGAGTGCAGCACTGTGAAGCTATCCGCAGCCTCTGCAGTGCGGGTTTGATTCCCAGCCTGCCAGGGAGAAACCCACATGGCGTGGCAGACCTCTCCTGTCTCGCCCGCTGCTCCCCTCAGCAGTGTATTTCGTCAGTCTGCCTGTTCTGTTCCCCACTCTGTCTCTGGTGAATCCTCTCACCCTCCCACGCATCTGGCTTGTACCCTGGTTCTTGTATAAATGAATAAATTAAATCTTTAAAAAAACCAAACTGGCAAGTGTCCCATAAAATTCCACACTTTTATTTTATGACATTAGACTATCTGACCACATCGGGCAACCACCTGGGGCTGAGTAGTGGCTGTCCCTTGTGATGGCCATATACTTGCCCACTCCTGAAAGTTCCATCACCTTCCACGCTCTCCCTGAAAACAGAATCCAGTGTCAGTTGTCATTACTCAGCTTGCTTGCACTCTTGTTTTACATATAGTAGAATTAAGAACACACTGGATTCAGAGGAAAGTGACATAGTTGTACCATTAGCGATCAAAATTAGAAATAAACTGAGAAGAGTGTTTCCTAAGAGAAGTGAAGACAGTGTATGCACCTTCGGTGTGCATACAAAGATGCCATCTGTGGAAAAAATAAAACAGCAGCAATATGCAATGTGTTATAAAAACTATAATTGATATTAAAAGGTGTGCTATGAATATCTTAATAAACATAACAACAGACTGAAGGTACAGCAGGTTTGGGGTCTGAACGTAGACCCTAGTGTTGTGCTGGAAATGTAGTTCTGCATCAAACAACAAACCTTCCTGGGCAGCAGAATGTCTCCGAGACATCACATTTATAGAACACCTATTGATCACAGCAGAAATTATGTTGAATTGGAACTCTTGTCTGTGTGTTGAAGAAATGACTGAGATCACATACAGCACATATTATGTGGAGAAGTTAGATTTATTGTGGCATTTTTTCCTCAGCTCATGAGAGCCCAGGTATAAAACATAGCATGATTTTAAAGAACATTTTGATGTGAGTGAAGACCTTCTTAGCATCGTGCCCATTACAAGCAATCAGGAAATGTACTGGAAAAAGCTCCTGGGAAGCCGAACATGAGCAGATCCCTCAGAACGTGTGTTTATGTCAGATGCTTGTGAAATGTTCGTTCCAACCTGGAAGGTTTTGTAGAGAAATGGAATTTATCTTAGTTCATTGGTAGAGTCGCTAAGGATTATTTGTTTTATGCAAAAGTTAAAAATTGAGCATATTCTGGACATGAATAGCTGACACCGCCACTGACTTGAAGTGCAGACGGCTCAGAGCTTGGATGAAGCCGGCAAGGGGAGCTGAAATGGGAGCTCAGCTGCCCTGGATGAGAGTGGGCGTCTGGGTTAGTGCCAGATGCTCACCCCAAGCAGAAATTCCACCCCCCCCCCCCCCCCCCCCCCCCGTGCAGAGCCAGTGATGTCTGGGGGAAAGGCAACACTCTTCTTTTAAGCCACTGAGTGCCATTCACCCCACCTTCTCCCTTAGCATTTCCCTTACCCTCCACCTGTGAGAACAATGTGCACGGAAGTGTCTGCTTGCTACTGGGATTCCAGAGGCCTGACAGTAAACACCTGGTGCAGCAGACGAGGTGGCGGGTTTCTCGTTGGCAAATCAAAGGGGTAATTAATTTCAAAAGGAAATTGCAATCTATTCATTATGACTATTTTTAATTTTGAAATTTTTCATTTTTAAATTAAAAGTTACCCCCAGTGTTTGTTTGTAACCTGATCTCACATGCTCCTGTCAGCATTTATTAAAGAACATTTCAGTACATTTCTGGCTATTTTTCTTACAGCAAGCCTGGGGCTGGTGTCAAGGATGCTCATTTTCCTTTCCCTTCACCTTGTCTTGACGCTTTCGTGCTGCAGATGCCTACACAACGGCCGAAGTGGTTTATTCTTGGACTCTCGGAAGAACAAGTCCGTGGAGGTGGCGCAGGACGGCTCTCGCCTGAATCAGTACGACCTGCTGGGCCACGTCGTTGGGACCGAAATCATCCGCTCGAGCACAGGTAATTCTTTCCGCGGCGTTTCGAGGCCAGCGCAGCCACCGGTCCGTGTTCTCACGTAGGCTCCTCGGGGCGGCGCGGCGCGGGACGCGAGCAGCGTCTGTGCGGACCGTGTGTGCAGTGATGGGGTGCTCGGGGGGTGTGCGGGGCCCGCAGGGGTGCCAGGTGGGGGACGAGGCTCCGATTCCCACGGCCCGGGTCAGGCCCGCCTCCGCCTTCCCACCCCCTGAGCGTGTCGGGGGGGCGGCTGGGGGTAGAGAGGGGACCCGGGCCCTGAGCGCTCCGCGGCAACCGTCCCCGCGGCAAGCCCTGCCCCCAGCCCCGCCCCCAGCCCCGCCCCCAGCCCCGCCCCCAGCCGGGCTGTCGGCCCCTCCTGCCCAGAGCGCCCGCTCCTGCCGCGCCTACCGCTGCACCTGCGAGCTCGGAGCTCGTCCCCACCGGGCAGCACCACCGGAGCCACGGCCCGCGCCGCCGCCGCCAGGTGCGCGCAGCAGGGTCACCTGTTGCCCGGTGGCCTCGCGTCCGCTGCCACGACCGGGACCGGGTGAGTTTGTCCGCTTTGAAAGAGCCGCTCGCGCAGAGCCTGGCCCGGCGCGTGGACAGCGCGTGTCCGGGAAGGCCGCCGTGGGGCCCCGTCGCCGTCGTCCTGGGCTTCAGCTTCTTCCCGGCCCGTCGTTTCCCAGGCAGTCCTCCGTGCGCGCCCCCCGCCCACGGGCTTTCTGTTGTTTAACGATTCATTTTTGTTTTTTAAACATTTATTTATCTATACGTACAACCGCTGGGGCACAGGCCAGAGGTGCGGGGTGCGGGGGTGAGAGGACGCCCCAGAGACAGAGCGGGGAGCAGAACAGGCGGATCCACCGAGATCCACTGCTGAGGGGAGCCGCGGGGACTCAGGAGAGGTCTCCTGCGCCGTGTGGGGAGCTCCCTGGCTGGGGGTCGAACTCGTGCTGCAGAGGCTTCTAATACTCATGACAGCTTATCACGTTCACTGGCGAGACGGGGGGCGCTCCCTCCAAGTGTCCCTCTCTCTGCTTGCAAACACCGAGACCCCGCGGCCCCCCGCCCCATGCCACCAGCTTTTCATTGTTTCCTTTCCCTGACTAGTGACGGCTGCTGAGGTTTTGTGTCTTTCCATAGCCCGGTACTGAAAAGACGAACAGAATAAGAATTTCCACTCACTGCCCTTTTCTTCATTGTGTCCCGTGTGGCCTTTTCTTTGCTTCCTTCCCTTGCTATCTGCAGGCTCTGTTCACCGACATCTTTAGGGACCTTTTTAAAAAACATTTTCTTTTGTGTATTTTCTGCTTTGCGGTGACTGTCACGTCCAGGCATAACATCCTATGTGCACGATGTTCCACCTTGACAACCATGTTACTTTTCTCAGAGCCCCACACTCTACCTGCTTGCCCCCCCAAATCCTTCCTGTCTCCCTTTCCATCTCTCTCTCCCCTGAACTCCCTCTTGTAGCTCTAGTTTACGAGTCTTCCATCCTTCCCTCTTGCTTCACAGGTGATTGACCAACTGCTTTTATGCCATCTTCACCTTTTCCAGTGAGGTGTTTACTTGTTTCCTGTTATTAGTCACTGTCTGTCCAGTTGAGAAGCATCGCGAACGTTTCTTCCCGAGCCGGCACAGTGGTGGGGAAGTCCTTTAGCGTTTGCTTTCCCAGGAAGATGTAGCTCTCTCCTTCAGCTCTGAGCCATAGCCTTGCCAAGCAAACCACTGCTGGTTGGCAGTTGTTTCCGTTCAGCACTTCTGGCCTGCAAATTTTCTTTTGGAAAAAAGCTACTGAGTTTCCCTTCCATGAAACAAGCTGTTTTGTTTTTTTTTTTCCTGTCTTTGCTTTTCAGATTCTCTCTAAATTTTAGCATTTTAATTTTAATGTCTCTTGGTATGGCCCGCTTTGGGTCCTCTTATTTGAACGCTCTAGATCTCCTGAACTTGAATGTCTACACCCTTCCCCAGACAGTGGAAGTTTTCAGTCATGATTTCCTCACTTAATTTTTCTGGCTCTTTCGGTTGTCCTTCTGGAAACCCTGTATGTGAGTATTACTCATCTTCATGTTGTCCAGGGGTCTCTTAGGGACGAGGCTTTCTGGGTCCCTTTACTTTCCTTAGCCTCAGTGTTCTCTCTGCAGTGGGGCTGTCCATGGATCCTTGACGCAGTGGTGGCCAAGATAGCTCTGCATATGTAAGGTTCTCTGGTTCTGGGGTCAGAGGATGCTAGGTTTAAGTCCCTACCTCCTGCCCCAGCAGCCACCTGTGTATCCTCTGCAAGTTATTTAGCTTGGCCATGAATTCCCCACCCCCCAGGCCTTTTCCCTTTCTCCTCGCTCCTCCCTCCTAATCTCAGAGCCCATGCACTGTCATGTCCACTAGTTGTTGTATTTCCCTGTAGTAAATTATCTGCTATGTAAATGTCTAGTTTTTATTGTTCTGATTTACTTTACATAAGGCCCTCCTTCTATTTTGGTGAAAATGGCTGCGTTTCATCTTTCCATTCAGCAGAGTAGTATTCCATAGTGTGAATATGTTGGTAGAGATCTTCTTGGGATTTGCCACAGGCTCCAGTACGATGCCCACCAGTGGCATCCAACACGATGCCCACCAGTACTGCTGTTAGCAAGGTCTTGTGAGCTGACGAGAGGGATGCCCACCAGCAGTTCTGTTCAGGGGACTGTCCCGACAGTTTCCCGTCTCAGGCGGGCAGACACGGCAAGCGTGGTGATTGCGGCGCATTTGTCTAGGGTGTGGGCACTTTTCAGACCATTGTTTTGTTTGTTTGTTTTTAAAGATTTGTTTATTTATACAAGCACTGGGTACAGTCAGAAGTACGGGAGGGTGAGAGGATTCACCAGAGCGGGGAACAGAACAGGCAGACTGATGAAACACACTGCTGAGGGGAGCAGCGGGCGGCAGGAGAGGTCTGGGAGCCATGTGGGACCCTCGCCAGCTGCCGGGGATGGAACCGGCACTGCAGAGGCTGCGGGCAGCTTCACAGCCCAGCGCTCAACCGCTGTAACACCAGGGGAGGCCCACTTTTCAAGCCATTGTTACAGCATTGGATCCTTTCATTCCCTACAGCTCTTTGCTTTTCCTGGGCTTCTTTCTCACCGGCCTGAAATGTCAGGAATCCGGGGACTTGGCTCCATCTCCGCAGTTCATAATCCAAGTGTTGCCACCCCCCATATGTAAATTGTTGCACCTAGGGTGGAGTTTCTTCCTTGGGCAAACTCTAGAAAGGAGGGCTGTCTCTCCTACCTCTCTTGGTGCTGCTGCCTTTTTATCTTTTGTTATCGGAAATTCAGTTTATCTGGTTCTCAGGTTTACTTTTGAGTAAATAATCCATATTTACTTGTGGATTTGTTGTGTCCACGGGCAAAGTGAATTCAGGTTCGTCCTGAGTTCACCCCTGGGAGGTGACTGAATATATTAAAATTTACTCACACAGTTCAATACTACGCAGCTCTAAGCAGCACAGAGGAAGTTCTTTATGTACCGTGCAGTGGGAATACCTACAGGATATATTGAGTGAAAAGAGCAAAGCACAGAAAACCAAGCAGCATGGGAATATATATTAGTATAGGGATAATATCTGTAGACAGACACACAAACAATTATAGCTCCTTGAAGTGGAAGCGAGATGGGTGTTTCGGAGGGGGCTTATGCCCTTTGATACCCTCTTACTTAGCAACCATCTCTCCACAAACAGTACCTCGCACACATGCAAATTGTTTTTACATAACACTAAATTACGGGCATTTCTTTCTGCATTTCGATAATACTCACCTGTGTGGGGGCCAGCGTATTATTAGCAGGAAGTTGGGCCAGGAAAAACCTACAATGCATGGACATTCCGCTTTATGTGAGTGCTTCTCTCAGGATACTGTCAGTTGTTGGTATGAAGTAATTTGAAGCAGAGGGTTCCAGCTTGTGGTTGCAGATTCAAACGTGCGTTAAATAAATGGATGAAATTCCTTCCAAATCTGTGGCTAGTTGTTAACAAGATTTTCAACTCTGACTCCATCTTTCTTCATTTGGCAAATTATTGCATTAATTTTCTAAGAGGATGATTTGGATGTATGATCTTATTTCTCCATCTTTCTTTGGCCATCTGTCAAAAAATAGTTTTATTGATGTCATATTATCTCTTCAGGCATGTAGCATTGGAAGTTAAAGATGAAGCAGAAAATAAGCGAGTGAAAGAGACACAAAGAAAAATCAGAGAGAGACAGGAAAAGAATACAGGAGCTGAGATAAAGTAGAAGCTCCGATGGAGAGATGGAAAAATGCCCAACCTGAATTTAAGAAAATCTATCCACTCGGGAAGTATAATGAATTATTTTGCCAAGTTGTTGCAGAAACTCTTTTGTGTCTTTTACAGCCTTTGAAACTAGCGAAATAGTGAACGTGTTTTACATTGTATTCTCAAATATTTCACACTTAGCATGATGGAACTTAACAGGCTGGAGCGCAAAAGCTGGGGAAACTTCCTTGCCCACCTAGCGGGGTCGTTCTTCATCATGAGACACACGGAGCAGAGGCAGGCGAGGCCAGGGAGGGGCCAGCGCGGCGTGCATTTTACACAAATATTTTCAATTATGTAAAGTGTTCATTTACTAAACTTCTGTATTTCAGATCCATACATAAGTTATTTGTGAATACATTGCATTATGTTTTATGTTATACCCTGGAGTATTTCACCCACAATACAGATGGTGCTTAATAAGCTTAATAAGCTGAGACAGGGAGGGAATTAGATGGGAAGCTGGGAAAAAATCTTCCAATCTGATCAGAGTTTCAGTTTCCACTTTGGCAGAGAAGAGGACAGAGATGGAAAAATCAGTGTTACGTTTAAGGGAAGCCGTGCTGAGTGCACGAGGGCGCGCCTGTCTTCTGCTCTCCACAGCAGTTGTCCCGTCTTGCCGTTCGCCTGCTCGGCATCTGACCGCTGCGAGTGGCTTGTCTTGGCTTTGGAATTGCATTTCCCTGGTGACGAGTGACGCAGAGGCACCTTTTATGTACCTGCTGGCATCATTTCTTGTTGCGTTGTGGGCATGCCTTATACATCTCGGGTAATAGCCTTTTTCAGATATGTGGCGTACAAATATTTTAGCCCATTCTGCAGGCTGCCTATTCGCTTTGCTGATGGTTTTCTTTGCCGCATGGAAGCCTTTTACTGGGCTGTAGCTGTGCTTATTTGACTGTTGCAACCTGTGCTTTCAGAGCCACGTTCACAGAGTCATTGCCAAAACCAATGTCGAGATGTTGCGCTCTGTTTCACTACAGTGGCTTCATGTCTGACATTTAATTATTAATCAAGTTAATCTTTGAATGATGTCTATAGGGGTCCGATTATTTGTGTTGTCTTCAATCTATTTTATCAGTGTGCTGTAGTTTTCTATATACCTCTAAATTTCACTTTCTTGGTTAAATTGTTCCTAAGTATTTTATTGGATGCTAGCACATTATTTGTATATAATAACACATTATATTTTCATAATATTATAAATGGGGTTGTTTCCTTAATGTCTGTTTTAGAAAACGTGTTGGCAGTATATAGAAATGCAAGTGCTTTTTGTGTGCTGGCATTGTAGCCTGAAACCTTTCTGAATTTGAACGTATTTTTTGGTGGACTTTTTAGGGCTATCTATGACCATGTCATGTGCAAACTGACTGGTGTTTTTCTTCATTTACTATTTGGGGGTTTACTATATCCTTTTCTTGCCAATTGCTCTTTCTAGGACTCCCAGGACTATATATTAGTTTTGTCCATTCAGTATGATGTTAGCTGTGGACTTGGAATACATTGCTTTTATTATGTTGAGATACATTTTTTTTGTACCTGATTTACTGAGTTGTGTATCCTAACAGGATGTTGAATTTTGTGAAATGCTTTCCTCACATCTATTGTGATGATCGTATATTTTTTTATCATCCATTCTATTATTGATTTGAACCATCATTTCATTAAGGACTAAATCCTATTAGATGGTGCTATATCATCATTTTAAAGTTTTAAAGTGCTATTGAATTCTGTTGGCTAGTATTTGTTGACTCACTGTACCTGTGTTCTTCAGAGATATTGACCTGTAACTTCTTATAGTGTTCCTTATCTGGTTTTGGTATCAGGGTGATGCTAGCCTTCTACAATGAGTTTGAGAGTGTTCCCTCTTCTTCAACTTTTTGGGCTAGTTTAAGGAGGCTTGGCATTCATTCTTCAGTAAATGTTTGGTAGAATTCATGCCTGAAGTAAGTCAGTTTGTCCCGGGCTCTGTTCCTTTGCTGGGCGAGGTATCGTTAGAAATTCTAGCTCGGTCGGTGCCGGCCATCTGCCCATGTTCCCATTCTTCACGATGCAGTGGATCATGCTCTGCTGTACAGAGCAGGGCCACCGGGGAGCTCTGCCCGAAGTGGGACTAGCTATATGCAGCTTCAGGATACCCCCGCCCCAAGTTGCTGTGGATGTCAGGATAGCCCTGGCATGCTCAAAGGCTGGTGTGGGGGCTGGAGCCTTACGTGGTGTGATGGTACTTCTTGGGTGAGGGTGGGGCAGTGCTGCCAGTTGCCAGGCTTGAACCTGGCAGTGACCCTCCTGGTGGGTGCCTAGGCAGATGGGTGTTTTTTTTTTTTTTTAAGATTTATTTATACAAGCACTGGGTACAGTCAGAAGTGTGGGAGGGTGAGAGAATTCACCAGAGCCAGAGCGGGGAGCAGAGAAGGCAGAAGGACCGAAGTACACTGCTGAGGGGAGCAGCGGGCGGCAGGAGAGGTCTGTGCGCCATGTGGGACCCTCGCTGGTGGCTGGGGAGCAGCCGGGGATCGAACTGGCACTGCAGAGGCTGCGGGCAGCTTCGCAGCCCAGCACTCAACCGCTGCGCCACCAGGGAGGCACCAGATGGGTTTTGAACCCCTGCAGTCACCATTCTGGTGGGTGTGGGAGGCATGATCCCCGGGGCATGAGCCGCTGTCGGGTGAGGACCCCAGTGGCGTTCTGCCCATCACAGCTACCCCGTTGGCTGGGCTTCCCGTGCCCTGTCCCCAGAGCTGCAGGCTGCGCTCAGAGTTGGTTTCCTGGGAAGCCACGGCTGGACTCTGACCAGGCGAGGCAGCTGGCAGGGACTGTGCACTGGCGGTGGCTTCAAGTTGCAGCCCCTTCTTTGATCCACATGCCCCCAAGTGCTCTGGCCCTGCCAGTTCCCCTGGTGTTACCCATGAGCAGAGATAGAAGTGGGTTTGCAGGGGAATCCTGGAGAGCCTGATACCCTGTACCCTCTGGAGAAACCACAGACCTGGAGCTGAGCTTTCTAGGGCTGGGAAGGTGGTGGCAAAGAGGAACTACTTCTCTTACCATCCTTAGGTGACTTTTCTTGCTCTTTATGCTTCAGCCTTACTCCCTGGCTCTGAGAGGGCAAATCTAGACACTGGGGCATTATCAGAGCTTAGACGCGAGGGAAAGACAAGAGCCGATGCCAGAGTGGCGAGGGCACGTGCAAGGGACAGATGAGCGCTGAGTCCTGACATCCTCAAATGTTTAGAAATTTAAGGGAAACAGCGAAGGAGGCTGACAGTCACGAGGCAGGAGGGAGCCAGGAGAGCATGAGAGCTAGAAGTGGGGTGAAGATAGTCATTCCCAGAGGAGACTTGACTCTGACACGCTGTTGGCAAGCAAAGCTGAGGCAGACGATGCCTAGTGCATGTGGCAAGGCGGGGCGAGTGCCGCCACCACTCGCAGGATGGGGCGTAGGGCATGGAATGGTCCTGAAGCCCTCAGAGGGGCATGCTACGCAGGAAGAACCAGTAAGCGTCCGCCCTATTTGGAGCCCATGTTCTGCTCGGTGGCCTTTTGGTTCTCCTGGCAAGTCCACTGCAGCAGCGCAGGGGCAGGGCCTGGGCCTCTGGACCTGCCCTCAGGCGCCACCACTCACCTGTCTGGTTACCTAGGGCGCGCGCGCAGCCTCTGTGCCTCTGCTATGTGGCCTAGGCAGTGAGAGTAACAGCTGCACCGGCTTCCTGCAAGGTCGCATCTAGGAGGCACCGGGACGCCGTGCTTGGGATGTGAGGTTAAGGAGCTTCGTGAACAGAATCGGGGCTCACCTTGGTCCCCCAATGTTTATCCAACTGCATCCACCCGATTTCTCTCTCTCCAGGGGAATATGTCGTCATGACAACCCATTTCCATCTGAAGCGGAAAATTGGCTACTTTGTGATCCAGACCTACTTGCCATGTATCATGACTGTCATCCTGTCACAAGTGTCTTTCTGGCTTAACCGAGAGTCTGTCCCCGCCCGCACGGTGTTTGGTGAGTGCTGCCTTTGGGATTGGGAGGGAGGGACGTGAGGGACACTCAGAGTGGAGGGGGGAGACCACTAACAGGAGCCAAGTCCTGGGACCTCTGTTTCAGGCACCCATGAGTGCACAGAGCTGGGGAGGTGATGGCTGAGGAGCTGACAACACTTTCTTGTGACCCACTTATTTTTTTGGTATGGGTGTCTGCTGTTTTTCCTCTAGCTTTTTTTTAAAGTACGAACTATCTGACATTCAGTAAAGGCGCTGCAAAGTTTGAAGGGTTTTGCAATAGTACCTATAATCAGAGAAATTCTCATAGTTTAAATTTACTGGTGTCTAAGAAGAGCTTTGCATATCATTAACACTTTTCCCTGAGAGACTTAAAGCATATAAAACATGATCTGCCTGTTTTTCCCACTGTAAGATTTTTTAGGCGATAAATGTTAATTACCTCCTTTAGTCGACTAAACGACGGTCTTTGTAGCAGTTGCGGCCATGAGGCACACACTTGGATGTGCGCGGTACCCACACAGAAGGGCAGCATTTTAGGTCAGCAGGGGAAGAGACGGAGGTGCAGAAACAGTAACCTGCAAAATAGCGGAAAAAGAAACAAACAGAAGGTGTGATCCCAGGGGAGTGAGCAGGAGCAGCATCCGGGTGAATGCTATGCCAGTGCGGGTAGCATGGCAGCTAGGAACTGTTTTTTGCTATGCTGGCTAGGTAATGATCTTAAGTAAAGGCAACTGCTAGTGACGTGGAGGGAGTAGGTTAAAGATGCCCATTTTGGGAAATATAAGAAATGTGAGAGCCTGAAAAATATTCGGAAGCACTCTTTTTCAGATCTGAGCACATATGAAATTAAAGGAAATACTCAAGGGCCCAGATGGAAAAAGAACTAAACACGGGATGGTAATCACATGCGTTGATGCTGTTGTAGCGAGAAGATGGTGCATTGCGGAGAGTTAATCTGAGATCGACCATGGTCTTAAATATAAAAGCTAACAAATGCAATGCTCTTAGAACTAAATACAAGACAGTATCTTTGCAGCTTTCTTAGTGCACAAAAGTACTAACAGTGAAGAAAAAAGAATAAATGGGACTTGATCAAAATTAAAAACTTTCACTCATCAAGGATAACATTAAGAAAATGCAAAAGGCCGGCCAGGGACTGGAAGAATATATTTTATATACGTACGGATCTGACAAAGCATCTACTCCAGAAATATAAAGACTCCTGCAACCTAATAATAAAATACTAAGACTCCAATTTTAAAAATTGGAAAAATACATGAACAGACATTTCACCAAGTGTGTGTGTGTATGTGTGTGTGTGTATAAACGCCCATAAGCACATAAAAATATTTTAAATCAGGGAAATGCAAATTAAAGTGACAACGTGATGGCAAGAACACATCATAAATGTTAGAATGGCTGAAATTAAAGACTGATGATCCAAATATCTGTGCTGCTGAGGTTGTAAAATGGAATAACCACCAAGGAAGGAGCTGGAGCCCATAAAGTTAAAAATACAGTTACCCTGACATCTAAGTAGTAGTTCATCCCTAGGTTATATCCAAGTGAAATGAAGATATATGTACCTATAAAAGGCTTATACAAGAATGTTCATAACTGCTTTTTCATAAAAGCTCCAAACTAGAAGCCATCCAGATGTCCATCAGCAAGTGAATGGATGAATCCTATCATGGCATATTTGTATGGTGGATTAATGACTATCGATTCACTTAACAATATGGACAGATCTCAAAATTTTTGTAAAGCTAGGAACCCAGACACAAAATAATATGTATGATTCTATTTATATGAAATCCCAAAATAGGTAAAACAAAGTTACGGTGTCAGGTAGTGCTTCCCCTAAGGTGATAGATTGACTGAAACTAGATAAACGAGACCTTGCTGGTGTGGGAGAAATATTCTCTATCGTGATTGGGGTAGTAGTTATACGCTTGTATACATTCACCCAGACACTGATGTGTGTGAACTATTTGGATATAAATCATAACCTAATTAAAAAAATACCTCCAGGACTCCGGATAATCTATCAAACATTCAAATAGCAATGATGACTATATGTAGGTAGAGAAAAGAAACCTGAGAATTCCGTCATCTAAGTCCAGGACAGCGAGCACACTAGACAATCTAAAGCTGGACAATGTGGATGAAAAGCTCAGCGGTTTAGGTTCAGGTACAGGGAGAGCCTATGAACTGGAAGAAAATAGGGACTGTGAAACCTGGAAAGACAAAAAAAGATGGGGGAAATGTATTAGCGAATGGACACATTATCTATGGAGACGATACGTGACTTAGACCTACTTGGAATCCCAGAGGGAGAGAAGGATAGGACGACAGCGAAGCAATTTTTGAAGAAATAATACAGGACAAAAAACCGCAATTGCAAGAAATCCTATGAACCCAAGTAGGATAAATGAGAAGACACAGACACATTATAACGAAACACCTGAAAATAAAGAGAAAGCTTAGACACACTGATTTTGCGACAGGGCAGCCCCGATATAAAACAGGGTGCCTGGCTGGGGGTCCTCACCCCCGCGCCCTTACAAGGGACTTATGAATACTCCGCTGCAGGCGCCCACAGAAGGTTGATACAAGGTTTATTCACAAGGGAAGAGGAAATGAGGGAATGTACCACTCAGGGAGAAAAGAGGGAAATAAAGTCTTATATGCATCCTACCCGATCCGCCGACCAAGAAAAAGAATCGATTCGTCTAAAAGCAAGCTCTGCTTGGGCAAAAACTTACAAGCACTAGCTATTGGGCTGGTTTGGGTGAGCTGTGGCGCCCAGCAGCACCGAGGCAGCCCCTTGTAGATGGTGTGGAAACGCCTTGTCGCTGGCGTGCTGCCTTGCTACCGCGCGCCCGGGCTCAGGGAAGTGAAAACCCTACCCTGTCCTGAGCTTGGGCTCGGTTCTGGGCTGTTGAGAAGAGAACTACCAGAACAGGGGAGGATGGGACTGGGCCCTGTCTGGAAAGGGACACACCCACAAGGAAACGGCATCACCCCGGCCGGCCAGCGTGGCCAGCGCTGTGCAATCGGGCCTCGGGCTGGGAGCTACAGGAGGGCGGCTCCAGCCCCAGGGGAGGTTTCTGTCACTTTTCACAACCAAACGGGCTCCATGGATGACTCCTCCGGAAGCCACAGGGAGGAGGGGTGACCAGGCTGTGACGGTGACAGGAGGAGCTGGGTGACATTCTGTGCTACTCACTTTAAAGGGGTGCTTCCAGTGGGGCTTAGTGCTGCCGCTCACAGAGGGAGTGGTAACCTCATGGGACATGCGATCTCCAGTGACTGCAGCTTGTCCTCTCTCCCCCAGGCGTCACCACTGTGCTCACCATGACCACACTGAGTATCAGTGCCAGAAACTCCTTGCCTAAAGTGGCGTACGCGACGGCCATGGATTGGTTCATAGCCGTCTGTTATGCCTTCGTATTTTCTGCGCTGATTGAATTCGCCACTGTCAACTACTTCACCAAACGGAGCTGGGCCTGGGAAGGCAAGAAGGTACCTGAGGCCCTGGAGGCGAAGGTGAGCTAAGCGATGGTCAAGGCTGGGAGGCCCTCCTTGAGAGAGCTGGATTGCAACCAGGAGTGAGAAGCCTGCAGCCTGCGCCCCTCTGGCCGGGGCTGTGCGCTCTTCACTGGGGTCACCAATCCCGCTCTCAACGGGAGTGCCTCTCAGCTGCGTGGAGTGTTCCCTGGAGGGCAGGTGCCACAGAGGGCGGTGTCTTGTGATGGGGCCCAAACTGCGCCACTCAGGGCCAACAGTGTGGAATGTCTCTGCGACCCAGAGAACACTCGCTAGAGCCATGCCCATCCCCCCACTTTCCAGTATGTTCCCATCACACGCCCACCAAAGCGATCGTTATCATCACTTAAAATCATCCGCCCATGGCTGATTTTTTTACCTGGAATGATATTTTCCTACCTGGTAAATATCTACTCATTCTTCAAAACCCAGATAAAAATGCTGTTTTGTCCACAGAGCCTCTTCAGAAGCATCCAGATAGCTTTAGCTTTTCTTGGCAGGGAAGCGTGCTCCTGATATTAAAAGCATTTATTTGTATTGGAGTTATTTGTCTGCCCCCTCACTGGACTGCACTTCTTGAGAGCAGGGACTGGCCTGCGTCATCTTCCTAGCTAGCTGGTCTTCTTACGCAGGTTCTGGGCCCCAGTTAAAGTGGGATAAATGTTACTTGGGGTGGCGGGTGGATGGGAAGGAAGGAAAAAACAATAAACCCACTGCAGTTGCTGGAGATAAGACATGAATACAGTTAAATCAAGATTATTGTTCCCGGCAGCTTTCGAAGTGTTCCAGTCTCTAGCTCTAGGGGCGAATGCCCAAAGATGCCGAAAGAACTAGCAGCTGTGGTCCCAGAACCATTCTAGCCCTCTTTGAAGAATTAGGGGGAAAAGACAGGATTTTTCAAATGGAGGAAGAGCTATATTCCTTAGAATACTAACCAGTGACTTGGCAAAATTCCAGACTAGATGTTAACTATTCATTTAGATAGAATTTGTTAACTTGGTATAGATTATGAGGAAACACGTGTTTCTACTGCCTCCACCTACTCTACCATAGGGCATTTTGGATGCTTTTTTTATACTTAGTCGAGGTGTCACCTCTGTGTCCTTCAAGGCTTGACATTGCAGCTGACCCCTGTGGCTCGACACGATGCGAGGGAACGAGCCCCTCGCCCTCTCTGCCAGGCCCTGTCATCCCCCAACTTTGCTTTGCTACATCACAATGTCTGCAGTGTCAAGTCACAGAGCACTTAGTGCTTTTATGTAGCCGTGATTCCTAGACTTGATTAGTTACAGTCTACATTTAAAAGTGCTCTTTTCTCAAAATAGCCCGTTCTCCATTTTTCCTTTCATTGCTTAGTTACCTCAAGACGATCCTCTAGAAGCTTAAGAAGGGCCCATGGGGGCCATCTTCCTACTGTCTTGCCTGTGTAAGATTACCTGTCACCAGTGCTTATACTTGCACTGTAGCTGGGCTGTTGTCTGACTCACGGGTAACGTCTCTCCTCTGACGTCACATGGCCATTGCGTGCTGTACTCAGCTCCAGCCCCGAATGCTGTTACGCCAAAATTCGAAAGCAGCCTCAGAGTCTCCCACGCAATAGGGTGACTTGATTTTATTGCCTAGAATGTGTCTTTTATTTACAAATTCCAGTTACTTTTCAAGGATATATCTTGATCTCTCTGTACAAATTTTTCCTAGGACTACATATGCCTTTTAAGCCTTGTAGATTCATAGCTGTTTTTGTTTCAGGAAAGCCTTCCTGGACTCTTATCCATAAATACAAAAAAAAATATGGTTCTGGGATAGAAAATCTTACAACAGTTGCACATTACAAATAAGCTGGGATACAGGGACTACAGAGACTTAATGTTAGCCTTGTATGTGGCGTAACCCTCAAAAATCAAATTTGATTTGAATCTGAGCTAAGAATTATCTAGAAAAACTGAAATCCTGAGCCCCCCTTTTAGTCTGTACTGATTAGACCATGTTTAAAGCACACTGTTCCAGTTTGGTTATTACGGAGGAAGGACAGATGTCTCAAGGGGATGATGATTGCTAATTTGAGGTATCTGAAAGGCTGTCACGGATGCCTTGTGAAAATCTGGTAGATTTTTTTTTTTTTTTGTGGCTGGAAAGAGGTGCGGGGGTGGTTTGAAGACAGAGTGAGAACTAGATGAGATTGTTAAGAGACTGTAGATGTGGATGTCAAAACCGATGACCAATTCCAACAGGACTGAAAATGAACAAAAGAGAACAAGAATCGCTTAAGCAAAGATGGGGGTCTAGTTATTCTCCTTAGCGCCCCGTCTCCATGGTCATTCCATTTAAGTTATCTAAAAGAAGGCAGTTATGAAGTTTGGGGAAAACAACTATGTGAGGCATAAAAATGGTTCTCTAACCTGAGCCTGCTCTACTTGGCCTAGCACCGCTACAGTGAGCAGCACTGACCCACAAGAAAAAATCAAGTGCATTATAGTAAAAATATTAGAATTTAATTATAAATTATTTCAGTTTTTTTATTCCTTTAGCAGACATATTACAGCTTTTTTGCTTCAGAAAGCTAGAATGGTTGAGCCTGAGCCTGAAACTTTAAAAAAATCAATGATTTAAAAATCTATTTCTGACCTGTACTGTGACCAGGCACTAGAGAAAATGTGGGGAGAGAGATTATAAAGGAAAAGAAGTACTTGGAAGCAAAACCTCATTTTCAAATGAAGACAAATGACTTCTTTGAAAGAGCATCCTGAAAACAGACGAACTGTGGGCTTCTGAGGAGCAATGACGTGTGTTTATCGCTGCTCCTTTTGAAGAGCGTACTCAGATGAAAGCAAGCAAGCCTGTGTGAACCCATGGCATGGGGGAACTGGAGAAGGGGTTTCAATCAGACAAAATATTTTCATGTTTTTTTAGAAGAATGAACCTGGAAAAACAATAAGAACGGATTTCTCAAGCTGAAGTAAGGTCGAACTCTGGAGAAATGCAGTGTTTGAGGAGCTCGTACAGCAGAGAACAAAGCCAGGGGTGCAATGAAGGGACAGTTCAAAGCCTGTGTACAGAGTAGTCCAGGCCCCAGAGCCTGCCTACTGTGTGTGGTGTCCACAGGCAGGTACATGCTTTCCAAGGAGCAGCAGTTTCTCTTCTGGAACTGAAGGTCTCCAGAAAAAGACTTCTGCATTCTGACACCTTGGCGAATACCCCATACGATGGTCTGCTTCTAACTGATCTTAGTCATAGTCCCGCTCAACCAGCCCAGCTCAGTTACCCTGAGCTGACAGATACCTTTTATGGGACCAAGTGATACTAGGATACCACAGACGCCAAAACAAACTCTGTAATAGGAAAGAACAGCAAAGACTGAAACAAAGAAAGAAAAAAACAAAAAAGCTCATCATGAAGGGAACAGATAATTTAGGGAATTCATCAGAATTTGAGAAGAACAAAGCTAACTTTTATCTTAGATTTGTGAATATATCATATCCGCAAAACAAGAGGAAGAATACCTAAAATATAAACGGAAATCAGAGACTAAGAAAGAGAAATTAAAAAAAAAAATCGCCAAAATAAAAGTTTCAATAGAGTGGCAGAAAAATAAACTGAAGGAAATCTCCCTAAAAGTAAGGCAACAAGAAAAGAAATGGAGAAGTCAAAGGAAAGGTAAGAAGAGCCTTAGGGATGAATCCAGGAAGTCCATCCAACTCAGGGGCTGCTGAGTGAGTGAGGAGAAAAAAGAAAAGGCAGGAAGTTAACAAATATATTTTTACAAATGGGAACGCATGAGCCTCTAGATTCAAAGTGCCCCTATGGGCCTGCATAAGGGCAGATCATCATGAAATTTCAGAAAACCAGGGTTAAAGCAATAGTCTAAACAAAATTCTAGAAAGGAAGCAAATGTTGCCTACAAAGAAATGAGCAGATGGCATCAGACGTCTTGTTTTTAACTATATACAATATTATTTTGATTAAATTTTTGAAATTTAAAAAGAAAAGCAAATTAACATGAAGATACAATTCTCTGCATTTAAAAAAATAATCATAGACAATCTACAACAAAGGAGTGAAGTGTATACACTGGGACAAAGAAAGCTCTTTGATAAATGGTGCTGGGAAAATTGGACTGCCATGTGCAAAAAAAAAAAAAACGAAACTAGACCATTGTCTCAGCAGACATGAAAACCAACTCAAAATGGGTAAAAGACTTGGATGTAAGACCATAAAATGTATAGGAGAAAACCTAAGCAAAACACTCCATGACATAACCTCAGAAACATCTCTGCGGATTCTTCTCCAGCAGCAAAGAAAGTGGAGAAGACGAACAGCCAGACTACATCAAACTAAAAAGCTTCTGTACAGCAAGAGACAGCGACCAAAAACGAAGAGACACCTGGGGGAAAATATCTGCACATCATACATCTAATAAGGGGCTGAGATTGAAGACCTACAAAGAACTCAACACACAATCCAAACAGCCAATTAAAAAAATGGACAGAGGAGCTAAAAAGGCACTTCTCCAAAGCAGACATAATGCCAACAGGCACGTGAAACACTGTTCATCACCACTTTTCATCAGGGAAATGCAGAGCAAAACCGTAATGAGATACCCACCACCACACACCTGTGAGAAAGGCCTACATCAAAAACAAAAAAAGCAGAAACAAGCGCTGGTGAGGCTGTGGGGAAAAAGGAACCCTCTCACACTGCTGGTGGGAATGTAAACTGGTCCTGCCACCATGGATGCTGTGTGGAGATTCCTCAAAAGACTAAAAATGATCTGCCATATGACCCAGTAATTCCACTCCTACGAACCTACCCAGAGGACACGAAAACAGTAATTGGAAGGACACCTGCACTCCTGTGTTTCTAGCAGCACTGTTGACAATAGCCAAGACATGGAAACAACCCAAATGCCCCAGATGAGTGGATCAAGATGGTGTGCTACACTGGACTGTGTGTATGTAAGCCATCAAAAAATAAATAAATAAACGCATGCCATTTGCAGAAACATGGATGGAGCTGGAAGGGATGATGCTAAGTGAAATAAACCAGAAGGGGAAAGATAAATACTATCTGGTTTTGCATCTCTGTGGAATCTAGAGAAATCAAAGGACCAGACAAACTTTAAAACCAACCCTTGAAAGCCGACCACAGCTCTGAAGGCCCCAAGAGGTGGGGGAGGAGAGCCCCACGGACTATAGGCGCGGATGATGGGTGCTTTGGTGGTGGGAGAGCTATGATGAGCACCCCTGAGGGGAGTAACCCTCTAGTGCAGAGACATTAACAAGGATGTAAAATAGTGGTAGTTCCATACAACGGGAAACAATATTGATAATTATTAGAACTGCTTTAAATAGTCATTAATGTTTACTTATATTGTGAAAGCACAGTCATTCTTAGGCTCATTTTCTTATTTCCAAATAAGACTATTTGAATGCTCTAGAATAATATTTTACTTTTCATTAGAGAAAATGCTCAACCTCCCTCTAAATCTTAGAAAAGTTTTGTTTCTTTAATGGCTTCTAAATCTCTGGGACATTCCTGTAAATGGGCCTTTTCTCTGGGGAATAAATGATCTCAGCATCGGGTAAGGTGTCCCCGTAAACTGGTGGTCTCAGCCCATGGGGAATGTCTTTCCTTAACTGTGATCTGGCCCCAAGCGACTTTGCACTTACGCTCTGGATACCTCCCACCCTCTCAGGAAAGTGGCACAAGGCGTTACTTCTCTCCTGCCTTCATTTTATCCCCTTTCAATTGTCTTGCCATCCTCCCCAGATCCGCTTTTAAATGTGTTCGACTCGTTATTTAGACCTCTCGGAATGTTTCCCGTGCTTTCCTCCTTATATTTTCGTTCTTGATTTAATTCATCTTCCTCACTCGAGAGCCTGAAAACTTGCCATCTTAATTATTTCAAGTGTGCAGTTCAGTGGTATTATGTGCACATTCCTGTGCACCCATTTCCCAGAACTCTTCACCTTGCACAACTGAAACTCTGTCCGCATAAAACAAGACCTCACCCTTCCTTCCCCCGCCCCCGGGGAACCACCATTCCACTTTCTATTTCTACAAATCTGACCGCTCGCAGTATGGCATAGGAGCCGAATCCTCCAGCAGTTGTCTCTGTGTCTGGCTGCTTTCACTCAGCCAGAGTCATCCACGTTGTGGCGGCGTCAGAATGTTCTTCCTTTTTAAGGCCGAGTAATATTTCATTGTGCCAATAGACCACAGTTTGCTTATTCTCTCTATGGACGTGTCATCGCTTCCACCTTTTGGTTATTAGGAATTATGCTGCTGTGAACATAGGTGTGCAGGTCTCTCTCAGAGTGTGCTTTCAAACCTAGGGGAAGTGGAGTTGTAGGGCCATTTTTCAATTGCAGTTTTAATTTTAACTGATATACCATTGTCCATAGCAACCACGTGATGTCATACTCGGCGCCGTGTGCAGGGTTTCCGCACCTCCTGACCGACACTTGCGCTTTGGTTTTGGTGACAGGCATCCTAGTAGGTGTGAGGTGGCATCTTGCGGTTTTGATGCGTGTCCCTGATGACGAGTGATGCTGGCGCGTGGTGTGTGGGAGCCAAAGGCAAATCAGTGCTCTGACAAAAAATCCAATTGAAAAACAGGCAAAGGACCTGAATAGACATTTCTCCCGGGAAACAAATGGCCAACAAGCCCGTGAAAAGATGCTCAGGGTCGCCAGTCATCAGGGACACGACTTTTGCTTTGATTTCCCCCTTTGACAATGTCAGTAAACTATAGTGGCTGACTAAAATGTTGGAAGGGGTGAGGGAAATGAAAAGGTAATATCCTTTTATTACTTAAAAAATCTGCAATTAAATTAGCTGCTGTTCTCCACACCTCCAGAATACAAAGTGCCTGTGGAGTTAAGGAGAGCGTTTGCCGTTCAGAATGAGGTGACTAAATACAAAACCGCATGAAAGCTTCTAACAAAGGCTCGTTTGTTTTGCTTGTAGCTTGTTTTTGTTTACCCTTGAAAAAAGATTACTAAGCGATGTAATAAGTAAGCAGGCAAACAAGTCGAGTGTTCCTTTCCTGCAAAGCGAGCCGCTTAGCAGCGGGGTGCTATTCCCGCGGCGAGTTTGCTGGTTATAAACGAGTCCTGTGTAGTATTTACAGCCTGCGCGGGGTTCCTGCACGCCGCAAGTTCTGTCTCCTTTCTGGAGAGGGGAACAGTAGCACCTCCAAAGCGCCCGGTAGTCTGTTCATTTATGACACCAGCCCCCCTCGGGGACGGAAACCCTGAGCGAGGGCCTCGTCATCCCCCAGCAAGCCGGCGCTGACCAGCAGAGTCGGGCAGTGTTGGCACGGGTTACTATTAGGGCGGCGGGGGCTGAGGGGGAGGTGAAGGTGGGAGGGGCAGCGGGGGAAAGAAGCCGAGAATCAGGTTGAGAGAAAGGGCGCAGCGGGGACGGGAGAGACCCCACGAGGGAAAAGAGTGAAGGAGTGAGGAAAACACACGGGAAGCAAAGTGCCCCCAGGACAGGGGAGAGCTGACGTGTGTGAGGCAGGACGCCACCCCGCATCACCTCGTCAGTCGTTCCTGAGGCTCATGCCCCCGTTCCCCCACTGCCTGAGTGGGGGGCGCAGCGCACAGGACACTCTGAGTCCAGCTTGTCCCCTTGTCCCCACACTCCTCAGCCTCTTTCAGACCCAGGCCCGAGCTTCGTCTCCTTTCCCGCTCGGGTGCTGCAGGGAGACACAAGGCGTGTGTGTGAGGACATGGGGGCGCGCAAGCTGTTTCCCACTGACGTGTTTTTGTTACTCTGAGAAAACAAAACAAAAACTCCAAAGGGCAGGGTCCTCGCCAGGCCTGGCTCCCGCCTGCAGCTGCAGGAGTGAAAAGCCTGGCGGGTATGAAGGGGGAGACGCTGTTCTGATGTTCGGGCTCACCGACCTGCATTCCATGCTGGAGATGATGGCCAAGGCCTTTTGTTGTTGCTTCTCGGGTACCCAGACAGTGTCTGTGCCCATAGAGCCCGGGTGACAGTCAGAGCCTGGTGGCTGGTGTGGGCCCTGCCACCGAGGCTGAGGCTGCTCATCTGTCAAATGAGAACGAGATCACCCCCCTCCCCCCACCTCCAAGGGCTGCTGTGAGGGTCAGGTCGCAGGACTACTCAGGACCCTACGTGGGACCTGCATTTCATAGTTTTCCAGTGATTTCTACCACCATTGTCTCATCTGATCCACCCAACAGCCCTGCCAAATATTTTGAGCCTCAGTTTACAGGTGAAGAAACTGAAGCTCAAAAAGAAGCGACTTGGCCATGTTTTCTTCACCAGCCCTAGGCTCAAATCTGGCAACTTGGTGCTACTGACTTCATGTCCCCTCCCTACAGCCTCTGGAGGTGTTCTGCAGCATGAATTAATCACCTTTTCTGCCTCCCTTCTTTTTCTGTCTCCTTAGAAGAAAACACCAGCAGCCCCGGCGAAGAAAACCAGCACCACCTTCAACATCGTGGGGACCACCTATCCCATCAACCTGGCCAAGGACACCGAGTTCTCCACCATCTCCAAGGGCGCGGCTCCCAGTGCCTCCTCCACCCCGACCATTGTTGCTTCCCCCAAGACCACCTATGTGCAGGACATCCCCGAGACCAAGACCTACAACAGCGTGAGCAAGGTCGACAAGATTTCCCGCATCATCTTCCCTGTGCTCTTCGCCATATTCAACCTGGTCTATTGGGCCACGTACGTCAACCGGGAGACAGCCATCAAGGGCATGATCCGCAAGCAGTAGGCGGGGCAGCGCAGCAGCAGCCAGAGTGCCGTTCACCCCAGGAAGCACCCGGCACCCGAACCCCAGGGCTCCCCTTCATGTGTTTCAGGATTCTTTCCAGCGCTCTGCCAGGCTATGACTCTCAGTGAAAAATACCACCACGGACAATGACTCGTCCCTCTAACACGGCTGAGCGTGCCCCATCAGAGCCAAACACTGCCATTTGTCCAGTCACCCATCCTAACCCTGGTCTCCCCCAGCCAAGGGCACTGCATGCATTTCGTGGCACTGTGCCCACTGCAGAGCCAGCAGGCGCCTCCCCCCACAGTGGGAGCTTCAGATTCTACATCACTAGGGCATGAGGCTGGGCTACCCCCAGGGTCCTGCCTGCCAACTCCCCTAGCAGCGGGCCCAGTAGGCATGAGAACCGGTAGCAAAGGCAGCAGCCAGTGCTAACCTCTGAGCCCGGGCCCCACTTCTTTCTGGGCTTGGAGGTTCTGGGGACAACGGGGCTCCCCACTGTCTCCCATAGGTGGCCAAGACAAGCAGAACCAAGATGGCTGGTGCTCGCCACGTCCAGCCTACCTCTCCCCTGGGAAATCCTCTTCTCTTGAGCCCTTTGGGTCCTGCTTAAATGGGACTCTACTGCCCGTCACCTCTTCCAGAAAAGGCTCAAATAGTTCTCATAAGAGAGACAAATAGAAACAAAAATGTCTAGGCCAAATGCCTACACAAGCATCCATGGGAGCTTAGAGAGGGGACGATGGGAAAGCAGCCTCCCGGCCCGGGCAGCAGTGAGACTGGGTGGGGCAGGACTTTCGGGCTGCTTGGTAGTTGAGGCTTCTGGTCTGGCTCGAATGAGAAGGCCGGGGCAAGCGGGAGTCAGAGCCGCCTCTGTACCCTGCCAGGCCCAGGACTTTGTTCTCACACATCGGGGCGGCTGGCAGTCTACTGACACCAATCCTAGGGGATGAATCAGAGCCTAGTCGATTTTCGAGTAGACTTAATCATTAGCTCTTCTGCCAGTCTGATAATATCTTATCTATGGGCCACTCGCTCTTAACGTAAATAAAGGGAGATTGGGCATGCAGAATGGTGACTGTTTCATGAGGTAGGTGGGCTGCGTCTCAGAAGCTTGAAGAACTCGCCTAGGCTCCTTACCGGTGTCTGTAGAGGCCTATCCTGAGCCAAAATCAAAATGGGACTGAGAAGCCAGGCCCAGCCTGACTTCAGCATCAGCACAATCTCAACATGGCTGCTGGGTCCGAAATGCAGTTTGGCTGGACACCAAAAAGATTTTTAGGATGTCACACTGGCCCACCCCAGGGGACTCCTTTGATAGTCACGGCCCCAGGGAGTGTGAAATTTGAAGGTAGCAGCGCCAGCCAGTAGCCCAGAGGATCCAGAAGCCCGAGGTAAAGCCGCAGATGGCGCCAAAAGCAGATTCCCCCCCGTCCACCCTCCATGAGCCTCCCAAGGGGCCTGCCATCAGCTGCCGGTTGCTCTCAGCCGTCCTTCCCCGCCCCTCGCTTCCTTGCCATCGCTGGGATGACGCATGCCGGTCCCGTTATTCCTCAGACTGTCTGTAGGCCAATTCACGAATAGATGAGTGTCGTGTCGTGGCTGTGGGGGGTGGGGGTGGGGGTGGGGCCGTTCATGACTGTCTTCAGGGTTTAAAGTGGAAGTCTGACCTTTGTTCTCCGTAGAAATCGTGTTTCCAAATGCTTTGGTGCAATGTTTAGCGGCTGTTTATTAAACTCTTTCTGAATTGGACTTGGGCTGCAGACCCTTTTTCTTCCCAGATGGGACGACGTCTCGGCTCCTGTCCGCACTCCCAGGCCACCCTTTCCACTAAACACCACGAATACCCTGGAAAGAGCGAGTCCCCCGGGCATGGGCCCTCAGCGCCCCAGGGAGAAGCCCTGGTGAAAGCAGCTTTGATGAACTCGGGGTCCCGTCACCGGACGGGACAGGAGCCACCGAAACCGCTTCTCTGCTAGGCTCGCCCCCTCCCTTAATACAGAAAGGGGTGTCACTGCGATTCAAAAAGCGCTTTCTTTTCCGTGCGCCGTTATTTCCCTTAGGCGAGCGATTAGCCAAAGGAAGACCGAGCGTCAGGCTGCTCGGTGCGCCGGCGGACGGAGGCCCACCGTGTGTCTTGCAGACTAGACAAATCGGGAGATAATTTCATAAGATCCGCTCGAAGTCACAAGCCACCTCAGGGCAGGGGCCTCTTGGGAAAGCCCCTCGAGCCACATAAAATGGTTTTCTTGTCTGAAGTAAGAGCGGCCCTTGGCCCTCGTGCCCCGAGGTGTGTCCCGGCCCTTGGCCGTGAGGGCCGCCCGGCCAGCTCCGGTCCCCGACCAGCTCAGCCGCCGCCCCAGGACCGTGGTGGGATGCTTGCGGGTCAGCCCCCCTCGCCACACTGCCTGGCGCCAACAAGTAAGCGTTCTCTTCCCGGACAACCCTGTGAACCTTGAGGACTTTGCCTCTGAAAACAACGACACCCGAGAACCCTGACCCTGGCGGGTCTCCCGCCTCTAGGGGGAACGCCCCGTGCAGTGGGCGCCCAGGGAGGAGCCCGAGTGCTGCCCCGGGGCGGAGCTGCGAGGCCGCGGGGCCCACAGGGCAGGGGAGGCCGGGGGGACGTGTCCACAGTCAGGGCAATGAAAGCCGCACGCGGCTTCCACACCAGTGCAAACGCCATCTGGGGCCGGGTGCACTCTTTTTAAATCACTTTAGAAGATTTTTCCTACCTAAATGACTGCCCTGTGGGCTTCGTATTCGGGGCGGGGGCTGCTCATTTGTGATCTGTCAGCTCCTGCGCCAAAGCGCGAAGGGCCGAGAAGGCATTACGGGGCCTCCAGCTTCTCCCACTGGGCCATCTGCGATGCATCTGTGCAAGACGCCCTCACGGGCCTCCCTGTCTGGGCTTGGGAAGGGGCCCCTGGAACTCTGAATCCTCCCAAGAGATCCAGCAGGAGATGGAAAGATGAGAACGGAAATGGAGTTGGAAGAAAGTAACTGAGGGGATTTCTATGAGAGGCTCTAGAATTGGAGGCAGGGATCACTCTGCAGTCTCGACAGCTAGTTACAGAGGCTCCCTTTTGCCTGAAAACATTGCATGTTCCACATGCTGGAGTGAGGCTAAAGGCCCCGCCCTTGTTGAACAGGGCGACTGGCCTTTCCCTCCAGAGAGCAGCACAGGCTGAGTGTTCTGCCTCAGAGATCTCAATCCCGTCCGCATCATTGAGTGGTACTTGGCCAGTCTCTCCCCTAGTCAAGACTCAGTCTCTCCCTTAGTAAATAGGGTTCAGACTAGAGCTACTCTGTCCAGACTGTCACCACATCTGGGAGCCCCCCACCAGCCCAACTCAAGACCACAGACCTTGTCTTTCGGTCGCCTGTCAGCTCAGATGGGCCAGCAGCTTCAAAAGAACTTGATGAGACACTAAGTAAGAACAGCTGGGGTGAAATCTGGGGCTGCAGGTGCCAGACTCTGTTTCAGGGAGCTCCTCAACTTGACCCCCTACATATCCTTGGGCTGGGCTCCACGTGGCACAGTCTTATAAGATGGGGTATCAGTTCCAGTGTCAGCATGGGAGAAGCTGCATTCTACATAGAGAAGATTAAGGGGGCGCTAATGCCAGGCAGCCCCCACCCCATGTATGCCAAGGGCACAAACTGGGAACAAAAATGACCCCTTTTGTTTTTTCCTCCAAAGGTTTAGCTTAGGGGAGAAAATACCCTCAAAGGGAACCTCCCTAAACTTCTTGTACCAATCAGCAGGCCTCAGAGAACCCCCCCCCCAACACACACACACCCTGTCCCCCAAACCTCTGCCACAGGCAAGGGGGCATCCCCTTGTCTGAAGCCAGTCCCTGTTTCACTCTTGACGCCTGCTCCTCTAGTCAGTTCTAATTCTGTTCTCTCCTCTCAGCGGAGCAGCTCCTGCTCCGTCACCAGTGCCCAGTTCCCGAAACCTCAAGGCATTTTTCCTTGGTCTGTTAGCGGCGCTTGACATATTGACAACTGCTTTGTTCCTTGGGTCCACGCAACCACAGTCTCCTGATAGTCCCACCTTTTCCCCTGCTCATTTTCTGTTTCTCATGTTTTTTCTCCTTCAAGTTCTCCCACCCCTTAAGGGCCGAGGTTCCCAGCGTGTTCTCTCTTTTCACCCTACATTCTTCCTCAATGATCTCGTCTGTCCTGAGGGTTTCAATGAACACGTTTTAAGCATCTTTTGTGTGCAACAAACCACTCCAAATTTAATGGCATAAAACAACAAACCATCAACTAAATGAAAAGGCAACCCCTGCGTGAGAGAACATATTTGCAAACCCATAGAGCTCACAGAGGATTCACGCCCAAGCAATACAGAGACTCCACACAGCGCAACAGCACAAAAAAATTACTTTGTAAAATGGGCAAGGAGCCTGAGCAGTTGTTTTCCCACAGACACAACAGGGTGCAGGCCAAGGTGCGCAACCTCACTCAGCATCATGGACATGCAGGCCGCCAGCATCGCGGCTCCCTTCACGCAGGGACAGTGGCCCTCATGAGCGCGCGCACCAGCAGGGATGTGCAGAAAAGGCACTCCTCGTCCACTCGCTGTATGTTCGGAAACGGGGGTCACCACGGAGCTACTGTGGGGCCCAGCAACCCCACTCCTGGGTATAGATCCAGAGAAGACAGTCACCGATGGGGAACACGACTATGACGTGCCAATGTGAGACCGCACGTAGGATGGCGGCCACATACCATCCATCTGGGTGTGCAGCAGGCTGCGCCATCAAGGTGTGTGTCATAACAGACCAACAGCACATGATGTCACTTACATGTGGGATCAAAACAGCAGCAGCAGTAGCAAAAAACAAATTCACAGCTACAGGGACCAGAGTTGCGGTTGCCAGAGGCGGGGGTGCCGGACGGAGAGATGGGCATGAGTCAAAAGGTCCGAAACTCCAGTCATCAAGGCAGTTTGTCCTGGGGAGGGGGGGACTGTCCATGGGGCCCATGGTGAATTACATGGTGTTGCGTATTTGAAAGTTGCAAAGAGAGTAGATCTCTAAAGTTCTCACCCCAGGGATGAAGAGGTTTTGGTAATGATGCAAGGTGCCATCTTATTAACAAGACTAAAGCAAAAGCAAATGCCCCGACCATTTCGCACAGCAGAGATGACCGGTCCCCGCTGCACAGTGCCGGCGACCTCAGTTAGGGAGACTCAATCTAGTGGGAAGGAACATCTGGGAATGGAGGGTCCATTTCCAAGCTCCACGGGGCTAGGGGTTCTGTGGCGACGGGCATGCTTCCTGGTAGCCACACTCTGCTCCTGTTTAGCAGAGGAAAGGTCAGGCCCTAAAATTGGGAGATAGAAGATGTCCTGGAGCCAAACCAGGGGTGAGGTCCCGGCAGCGGGGCTGAGACAGTTGAAGGACAGCTCAACTGGGACAGTGACTGGGGCACCTACCCACAGCCTTCCCTTACGGCTTCTCACAGCCTGGCGACTGGGCACTGAACGGAAGCATGTGCAAGAGAAGGCTCTGGAGAACAAGCATTGCAAGAGAATCAGATGGAAGCTGCATGGCTGTTTCTGTCCTAAGCTTGGAAGTAGCTGTATTCTACTGGGTACAACCGAGTCACCGAGGTCAGCCCAGACTCAAGAGGATGGGCGCGGAGCTCATCTCTTGCCATCAGAGGAGCGGCGACAGACTTGCAGACACGCGTGAAACACCACAGCCCCTTCATGCTGGTGACTGCCAAGGTGGCATCTCCAGCCTAGTTTTCACATCAAATTGAACATGTTCAAATCAGGGCTGTTGACTTGTCAACCCACATGATTCTCCCCTTGGTCATCCTTAATCAATAAATTCACCCAGAAGCTCATGGCAAAAACCTGGGGGGATTCCTGACACCTCTGTCACCCCCCACATCCAGCACATCCAACAATCCTGCGCGCTCAGCCCCTGGTATAAACCCCACACTGTACTCATCCCTCTGCACCCCAACCCAGCCTCTAGCATGACCCCCTCATCTGGGTCACTGCAGGCCAGCCTTTTCTTTACTTGTTTATTTAGATAATGTGTTCTGGCTTCTTTTTCCCCCGTTTTTTATTAATTTTTTGTTCTCACAGCACTATAGTCCCCAGGTTCTCCCCCCACCACATCATCTGAACCATCACTGTATTCTCTTGTGTCCTCCCCTCCCCTGTTTTAAACCCCCTTCTCCCTCCTTTGCTGTTTGCTATGGATCTGTGGCCAGCTTGCTAGTTGTAACTTTTTCTTGACCTTTTGTTTGGTCTCTCTACATTCCTCATATAAGGGAGAACACTTGATATTTATCTTTTTTCTTCTGACTTATTTTGGGCAGCATAATCCCTTCCAGCTCCATCCATGTTGCCCCAAATGGCATGAGTTTCTCTTTTTTGATGACGGAGTAATATTCCACTGTGTACATATACCACATCTTCTTGATCTATGTGTCTAATTCGGGCAAGCCAGCCTTTTAAATTGTAACCCAAATTATGTCACCAGCCTTTTTAATACCCTTCAATGGCATCCTACTGTACCTAAAGTAAAATCTAAAATCCTAACCCTGGACTTCAAAGTCCTGCTCAGCCTCCTGTTATAAAACCCCTGCTTTTCACTCACAACACTATGTCCCGGGGCCTTTGTGCAGAGCATCTCCTCAGTCTAGAATGGTATTTCCCCTCCTGCCTACATTAAGAAATAAGAAAGATCCCAAATAAGAACCTAACTCTATGATTTAAAGAACTAGAAAAAGAACAAACTGAGACCAAACTGGCCAGAAGGAAGGGAATAACGAGGACTAGAGGGGAATAGAGGGCAGGAAACAACACCAAAAATAACCAAACTCAAAGTTGTTTCTTTGAAAATTGACAAACCTTTAGTTAGATTAACCAAGGGAAGAAGAAAGGACCCAAATCTATAAACTTACGAAATGAAAAAGGAGATATTACAATTAATTCCACAGAAATACAAAGGATCATAAGAGACAGGTAAGAACAACATATGACGACAAACTGGATAATCAAGAAGAAATGGGAAAATTCTTAGAAACTTACAGTGTCCCAAGGCTGAATTAGGAAGAAATGGAAAGTCTGAATAGACCAATCATGAATAAGGAGACTGACGCAGCCACATATGGTAAGCCCACAGCTAACATACTCAATGGTGAAAGGTTGAAAGCTTTTCCTCTAAGGGCCTCCCTGGTGGTGCACCGGTTGAGCGCTGGGTTGCGAAGCTGCCCGCAGCCTCTGCAGCGCCGGTTCAATCCCCGGCTGCTCCCCGGCCACCGGAGGAGGATCCCACATGGCGCACAGACCCCTCCTGCCGCCCGCTGCTCCCCCCAGCAGTGTACTTCGGTCCCTCTGCCTGTTCTGCTCCCCGCTCTGGCTCTGGTGAATTCTCTCACCCTCCCGCACTTCTGACTGTACCCAGTGCTTGTATAAATAAATATATAAAAAGGTAATTATTTAAAAAAAAAAAAAAGCTTTTCCTCTAAGATAAAAAAACTAGAAACCACTCCTTTTCAACATTAGTACTGGGAGTCCTTGCCAGAATAACCACACAAGATAAAGAAATACAAGGCAAATTGGAAAGGAAAAAGCAAAATTTGTCTCTATTTGCAAATGACTTTACATATAGACAATTTTAAAGATTCAACCAAAATACTGTTATATCTAATCAAATTTATTAGAGTTGCAAAAAGCAAAATCAATGTGCAAAATATCAGTAGCATTTCTGTACACTAACAAGAAGAACACATCCCAAATAAGAAAGAAAATTATCCTATTTACAACATCAAAAAAACAATAAAATACTTAGGAATAAACTTAACCAAGGAGGTGAAACATCTGCACACTCAAAACTACAAGACATTGATGCAAGAAATCAAAGAACACAAAGCAAATAGAAAGCTATCCTGTGTTCATGAATTGAAAGCACTCATGTTTGTTAAAATGTCCATACCACCCAAAGCCATCTAGAGACGCGATGCAGCCTGTATTAAGATGCCAATGTCATGTTTGAAAGCAGAAGGAAAACAGTCCTAAAAATGTATGTGGGACCATGAAAGGCCCCAAACAGCCAAAGCTCAGAGAAAGAATGAAGTGGAAAGCATCGCACAGTCTGCTGCCAAGCTAGGTAATAACATTGTAGTAATTGAAACACGATGGCACTGGCATAAAAACAGACACACAGATCATGGAAACTGAGTCAAGAGTCCACAAGTAAACCCAAGCATAGATGCTCAACTAATATTTGACAAGAAAGCCAAGCATACTCAATAATAGTGCCGGGAAAAGTGTCTATTCACAAGTAGAAGAATGCAGCTAGATCCCATTGTTACATCTCTCAGAAAAATGAACTCAAAATGGATTAAAGACTTCAATGTAAAAATACTGAAAAACCATGGAACTTTTAGAAGAAACCACAGGGGAAAAGCTCCTTGCCATGAGCTTTGACTATCATTTTTTGGATAGGTCACCTAATGCACGAGCAACAAGACCAGAAATAAATGAGAACACATCAGACTGCAATGCTCGGCCTCGCACAACTGCAGAGACGGTCAAACACGCAAAAGGACAACTTGCGGAATGGGAGATGCATCTGCAAGGTACGTACATATGCGCGCGCATGGCCTAACACCCAAAATACAGCAGTCACGCACACAACCCAATAAAAAACAAAAATCATCCATTTGAAAACTGGGCAAAAGACCCAAATAGACATTTTCTAAAGAAGATATAGGAGTGGCCAAGAGGTACATTAAAAGAAGTTCAACATCACTAATCATCAGGGAAGTGCGAATCAAAATCACAAAGACTGCCTCCTCCCGCTGCTCAGAATGGCCATCGTCAAAAAGACAAGATGCCACAGGTGGCGATGAGAATGTAAAGAAAAGGGGCTCTTGCGCGCTGTTGGTGGGGCTATAAACTGGTGCAACTACTGTGGAAAATGGTAAGGAGGAGCCTCAAAAAAAAAAAAAAAAAGAAAACCAGAACTACTGCATGATCCAGCCATTCCACATCTGGGTACAGATCCAAAGGAGATGAAAGCAGTAACTCAGAAAGACAGCCGCACCCCCAGTTCCTAGTGGCGTCATTCACAGCAGCCACAGCACGGAACAACCCGAGTGTCAGCCCACAGATGAGTGAAGAAAATGTGATTACTCACGTACATGTACGTGTCCACACACACACACACACACACACAGGAGATGTTATTTACAACATGACGATTATAGTTAATACTGCTATAGAATATATATCAGAGTTATTAGCAGAATAAATCCTGCGTTCTTATGACAAAGAAAAATGTTTCCTTTTTCTTTTTGTTGTACCTATGAGATGATAGATACCAACTCAACTATCTGTAGTCATCGCTTCACGACACACGGAAGTCAAACCTTTAGGCTGTACACCTTAAATTTCTACACCTTAGACGTATGCAGTGATGTATGTCAATACATCTTTATAAAACTGGGGAGGCAATAAACACCCTTACTGACTTCGGGTATTTCTGAGACTGAAATAGTCTCCTGTATAACGAGGGCCTTTAGCTATGTAATGTTCGAGGGCCCTTCTGGGGCTGGCGCTCCAGGATTCTAGCCAAATTTATTGGCGCTGAAGTCAACTGTGTCTGGGTACAAGACAGTCCGAGATTGCTCTTGTTTCTAAGAAGGAAATGCGCAGTGTGCGCTTCTGGTGGCAACAGCAGCCGAGCCAGCGCGTGGGGAGGGAGAGCCTGAGGCCCAATGTCCTGGAGCCCCGGCGCCTGCCAGGGTGAGTGCGGACTCCGTGCTCCTCCTTATCCCTTGAGCTGTCCTCAGACTGGAGCAGAGTGCTAGGTGTTCCCACATTTCTCAACACAATTACATGTCTTCCAGAATGGGTTGGCAATTGTGGCTTGCTTTGTTTTGAATTTTTTTTTTAATTTCATCTTGGTTGTTTTCTGAGAACGAAATCTCTTCCTTGGGAAAATGTCTGCTCGTGTGGGAGGAGGGACACTGGTGCTGCCAACAGAGCAGACAACACGTCTTAAACCTCTGGCAAGCAGTGGGCACTTGGGTTTCCTTCTTTCTACCTCCTCCCTTCACCTTTCCACGTTCGCAGACGCAGGTGTGGTGCAGAGGACGCAGCCAGACGGCTCAGGAAACCGCCACCGAATGAATGACTACGTGGAACCCTTTGCCCAGGTTTAACCCTGAACCATCTGGGAAAGGACGAGAGTCCAGGGGTCACGGGGGCCAGGCGAGCGGGTGAGCAGGCTGCAAGCGCCAGCGGCGAGCGAGACCGAGGCTGCGGTCTGCTCCCCCCGGACAGCGTCCCAGGCCTTGCGGGGCACGCCATTACCTCTGCTCTACAGGTTCTGAAACTGGGGCTCAGGGAGGCCACTGGAGTCACTTACGGTCCCACAGTCTGGACAAAGTGCCAGGCCAGTTAGCTGGTATCTGTGGATGGGAAACGTGCCAATGCTTCTCGGGCATGAGGCCGGCTCAGCTGGCTGCTTGGCTTGGGGGACCCGGCCCCGGCTGTGGGCTCGTGTCCAGGTGTGTGTCTCCTGGCACCCAGAGGTTCTGGGATCGCGGAGCAGGCACAGGGCGCAGGGGGAAGCTGCGCTCACACAGGATTCGGGGTACGTGTCCTCCGTGCTGCGCTTAGGACTAAAACCCAGCTGTGCCGTGTAATCACGCTGGTCAGTGTCGCACCGTGTCGTGGGTGGCGGGCCCGGCAGGCCGCGCCACAGTCTAGGCGCATGGTATACGTGTCTGCAAAACAAAATCACCTAACGACACATTTCTTAAAACTGATGCCAGCTGTCAGGCACCCAGTGGCCGGGCCCAGAGGGGCGGGGAAAGAACGGGAGCGCCCCAGAGGCACTGGCACAGCGAGCAGAGGCGAAGGAGGGAAGAGTGTTTCCAGAAAGGTGGAGGGGGGCATGTTCCGCACAGCCATCTGCCGCTGCTGTCAGGGAGGATGGACCGAAACGTGTCCTTGGGATTTAGGACAAGGAAGTCTTTGGTGACATGTAACCACTCTCTGCGGGGTGAGAGGAGCAAAGCCACACTGCGATATGGATTGATGAGGGAGGGGAGGGCGGACAGATGGGAAAAGCAAAGGACTCCTTCAAAACATTTGATGTAGGGCCTCCCCTGGTGGCGCAGCGGTTGAGCGCTGGGTTGCAAAGCTGCCCGCAGCCTCTGCAGCGCTAATCTGATCCCTGGCTGCCTGGTGAGGGTCCCACATGGCGCGCAGACCTCTCCTGCCGCCCGCTGCTCCCCTCAGCAGTGTGCTTCGGGCCTTCTGCCTGCTCTGCTCCCCGCTCTGGCTCTGGTGAATTCTCTCACCCTCCCGCGCTTCTGACTGTACCCGGTGCTTGTGTAAATAAATAAATCTTTTTTAAAAAAAAGACATTTTATTTACAAGCAGAAAGACATGCAGCTCGAAGGGATGTGGCATTAAGAAAGGTTGTGTGCTTGCTTTTTTTTTTTTAAGTGGGAGAAAATTTAATGTTCTTAGGCTGAGGAGAAGGAATCAAGAGAAAAAGAGAAGAGGGCAAGAAGGGACAGAGGGAGGGAGGAGGAAGAGCCGCGTGGGCTGGGGGCACTGGCCACAGAGGTGCTGAAACACCAGGATGACTGTCATTCAGAGTCTGGGGCCTGGAAGCTGGCCTGTGGCAGGCAGAATGGGCCCCCAAGGATGTCTCCGTCCTATTCATCACAACCTGTGCCTCTATCACCTTACTCGCTGAAAGGAAATTAAAGTTGCTCATCCACTGACCTTCAAATAGGGAGATTTTCTGGGGGGTCCAATGTAATCACAAGGGCTCTTTTAAAAGGAAGAGGGAGGCCTGAGCGAAAGCCAGAGACAGCACCCTGAGGGGCCTGGCCCCACACTGCTGGCTTTGACAATGCAGGAGGGGAGTGGGCGAGGATTGAGATAGGCTCTATAAGTTAAAAGACAGGCAGGAAATAGATTCTCCCCTAAAGCCTCCAGAAGGAAGGCTCCAGAAGGAAGTGACACTTATGTTGGACTTGTAACTTCCAGACTGTGAGATAATCAATGTGTCTTGTTTGAAGTCGCTAAATCTGTGGTCTTTGATGTAGTCGTCATAGGAAGCCAATACCCCACCCTGCACCCTTTCCAGCGTTCTGATAGTGGGAAGGAAGGAGCAGGGCTCAGCAGCCGAAGGTGCCACGTGGTGCTGGCTGGCTCGTTTGGGTAAACATTTCAGCCCCCAGAACACAAGGCTCCTGTTCAATCCTGTGGGAAAATCTGGCTTGGGGTAACGAGAAATCCATTCCACAAATAGTTATTGCACATGTGGCACTCTAGCAGGGGCTAGGAAGAGGGCAGAGAACAAAACAGGCCAGGCTGAAGAGCCTTGGCATAGAGGGAGGTTTCTAGTAACACGCAACAAGAATGGGGTGTCTGCAGCACCTTGGCTTTGCAGCTTAGAACAGTCCTGTCCTGGTCACTGCTTGTCAGCAACGTTGCTGCCCCCATGAATAAGCAAAGAGAACTTTCATGACAGAATAGGAAAGGATCTGACTGCCTGGGCTTTTGTCCAAGAAGAGCTTCAGGAGAGCATATGTAGGCAGTGAGAAGCCACACAAGTTGGGGTTCCGACAAACGCCCGAGCCAATGGCAATGGGCCAAAGGCATTTAGGATATAAGGAGAATCCTGGTGGTAGCTGTGGACCTGGGCCTGCGATGCATGCAGGGAGGGGCACAGGGGCTGGTGGGTGATCATCTGGGCCTGTGTGTGGCCCAGCTCCTTGCCCCTCACGCTATGCCCACGGGTCCTTGAGCAGCTCCAGGGGCAGCGCTGGTTGAGGCAGCCCTTCCCAGTCCACACAGTGCCAGGCACAGAGCAACTTCTGTTTCTCTGCCACTGGAGCATGGGGGCAGAAAGACACAGGGGCGACCCCTCTTGGTGTGAACAAGGACGCTGAGGGGGGCCGGAGCCCGGAAGGAGGGGTCATCCTTTGACATTTTGCATGTTGCTGCTGGTCCTCCAAGCCGTGTCCTTCATTACTGACCTTTCTATTCTCACCACCCACCTCCTTGAGGGATTGACAACTAAATGAAAGTCGCTTGAAAGATGTCTTCAGGGAGATTCTGGAATCATGGCAATGATGGGGCCGTGGGAGCGGGGATGCCTGTTATGAGCCTCTTTGGATGGCCCTGAGCTGTGGTTTTGGGGCAGGACATTGGCTTCTGAGGGGACAGAACCACTTGGGGCCTCAGATTCTGACTTCACAGCAGCCCTGGGGTCTAAGATGAGAGGCCCTGGCAGCAGTGGTTCAGCAGGGCCCCCCGTAAAATCTCAGGAATCACTGCATGCATTGGGAAAGTGCAGCTCATCATTCCCCCTCAGAGACAGGGCTGCGCAGGGAAAACAAGCAGCCTGGCTCTGCGCACGCTTCTACCCAGCACCCAAGAGGCTCCCAGCTTGGAGCCAATAGCTGGTTCGTCTTCTCCCATCCACTCAATTTATTGGCTATTCACACGTGAACATTTTTCGTATGGCATCACTTTCCTCTGGTATAGGCATAGACACACAGTTTTTGGACAGATGAAACTTTTAATTGGGCATGTAAAGCAGCAAATCCAACCAAGGCTACTGCCTTCGTGAACCTTCCATTAGCCGTCCCTGCGGGTCTCAGCCAGGGAGAGAGCACAGCCCAGCCAGGGAGAGGGCACAGCCCAGCTAGGGCACAGCTGAGCCCCGGGAGCGTGTGGCAACATCTTCATCAGGCAGCGAGTCCCGCATCGGGACGTGAGGACCTTGCTGCTCCCTCGCGGCTGTCCACTGAAGCCATCTTTCAAGGAGATTTCATTTAGATGTCAGTCACCCAGGACTGGGAGAAATGAAAATGGAGGCGGGGAGGGGGCGGGGGCAGCAGTGAGGGCAAAGACCAAGGAAGATCATTCTTCCCTCTCGCCTTGAGAGCCTGTCTCTGTCAATCCCTCTCCTCGCTGTCGAGCGGAAGCTCAAGATGAAACTTCGGCGGACATTCTCAGACATGGCTCGTTGTTCCTCATGCCTTTCTTCCCCTCTGCATGCAGTTAACAGGGGAAATGAGACCCCATGAGCCAGAAGCAACAAGGGCAGAAACCCAGAGGCTCGAACAAGCACGGCCAGGGCAGAGCACAGGGCATGGGGGCGCAGGACGAGATGCGGGCAGAGGTCAGCAGAGGTCAGCTGCGCAGAGGTGTGGAGGCTGCTGTAAGCAGCTTGAATTTTATCTGAAGATCAATGGGGAGCCATCGAAGGACATTAAGCAGGAGAATAACATGCTCAGATGAGAGTTAGAAAGATTTCCTTGACTGCTGTTAATAGCAGGGAGTCCACTTTGCAGCCCATTAAAGTAGTTCGAGCAAGAAAAAGTGTTCTGAGAAAAGGTAACAGAAATGGGAAGTCCAGTCTAACACCTCAGCCAGAGAAAGATAGACCATTTCGAGAAATAAAATGTGCTCTGTGGTTAAATCTGTGGGCTGAGAAGAGGAAAGCACGCAGGTCGGTAATTGGGTTTCCGGCTCTGACGGCTGCAGGGACGACTGAGCCCCCCGGCGGCGGTGGTCTGGTCTCGACAGGGAAGAGTGTGGGTTGAATTAGCTCTGGGAAGTCCAATTAGGGAGGTTCGGGAAAAACTTGGAAGTTGCATTTGGAAGCTGTCGCGCGAGATCATGATTTCATTAAGGAGCAAAGGGCGCCGTGATAACCTCTGCAAGATCCCTGCGTGAGGCGCAGCTCCGGGCAGACGGGTGGGAGGCCGGGCGATGCGCCACAGAGCTCCGTAGACTGAATTTTCGCCAAAGTCAACGAGCCCAAGGCGAGGTCTTGCCCAGCGGCCAGCACCCGCTAGGCGACGAGGACTCTGGAAGAAGAGCTTGCTGCGCAGTGGGACAGGAGGACAGTCGGGGAAGGACTGACAAGACAGCAGGAAGGAGGCCACAGGGACTGACGATCTGAAAGGGCGTAACGGCCGCCCTTTCAGGAAGCGAAGCGCGAGCGCGCCGGCAGCCACAGCAGTGTCGGGGGAGAAGCGAATGTTTGAATGGGAGACGCTGCGGTGGGTTAATGTGAAATGCCAGCGCTGGCTGCTCCTCTGCGCGCCCGTGAAGGAGGGCGCCGCCGGCAGCTAGGCGCTCACGTGTCTCGGTGCCCCCTCTGCAGGGTGGCGCAGCCCCGCAGAATTAGAGCAGAGCTTGGAGAGGACAGGAAGGCCGAGTTCGGGGCCACAACCCTCGGTGAAGAGGGGATGAAAGGCATCAGTGTGGAGAAAGATACAGCATTAACTCAAGCCAGGGTTACAGCTCCAGCTCTCCAGTTCACCCGTGCCTCCCACGGATGAATGAGCACATCTAAGGGATGCTGTGAGCCCTTCCAGAAAAATTCAGTCAAAGCGATTCTTGTTTCAGAACCCTAAGTAGAAACCACAAGGAACTCAGGAGGAGAAAAAGGGGCTTTCAGAAATTCCTGAAAACATCCCAACAAACAGGCGGTTCCCAGGGGCTCAGCCACATTAGCCCACTACAGCTCCGCGCCCTGTCCCTACACCTTGCTCCACGCCTGGGTGCGAGCACCGACGAGCCCGAGCGTGAGGGCGGGGTTCCAGTCAGAGACGGGCATACCCGCTGTGCCACCCGCTGGCCTGCTTGCCACTCCCACCCACGTACCACTCACTCAGTCTAGAGTCCAAGACTTGAGACATTTTGCTCTCTTGGGGCCACATTAAATAAAACTCCATGGATCTCATTCTGCAGCCTCAGCCAGGCCTCCTCCTCCGAGCCGACTGCTGACACACCCCCAATTTCTGTGGCAGGGGCACTGGGTACTGCAAATCCAGAACAGAAAGGCTGCGTTTCACAGCAGGACGGCCTCCTGTTTACCGGCTCCCCGTTACCCTCACATCGCCATTGGTAAGGGTCACAGATGGGCATTTTGCAGCAGAATTTTCAAGGGTAAATGTTCTTGTGATGGATTGAAAACACAAAACGAACAAAAAAAATGCAGTTAGTGGGTAGAAATGATGACATTCGGCTCGGTAGTCCTTTCTGCTCCCGTGCTAGAGCGTGCAAAGATAATGAGCACGACGAAAACAGACATGCGAACTGGGCAGAGCAAAAGCGACTCATTATAGCGAAAACCTCACTTCACACAGCCTGAGAGCAAGGCTCTGAAGCTGGTGCCCCCCACACTGTGATGTGTCTGGGGATCCCCTGGGGATCGTGTTAACAGGCAGATTCCAACTCAGAGGGTCCAGGGCAGGCCTGGAGTGTGACATGTCCGCAAGTTCCCCAGTGGTAGTGCTGGGACAGCAGAGACCGAACGAAGCTCAAGCCAAACGCTAAATGGGCCAGGTCTGGGCTACTGCCCGGCAGCTGACGGGAAATGCCCAGGAGGGCGTGCCATCCTTACACCGGGGTCAGCCACAGTCCTGACTGTGATCACAGTGCGAGGCTCAGGTTAGCACCCCAACTGGAGCACCTCTCCGCTCCCGGACTTCCAGACAGGACGGGCAGGTGCCTGTCGGGTGGGCTGTATGGGGAGAACAGCACCGCTCAAAGTAAAGCTGGAGTGAGATGTGCAGTCAGGTGGGCCTGCTGGTCCTCCCCCAATTCAAGAGAGGTGCCCACCCGGCATTAGTGACACTGTTCAATCCCTTGCTCGCTCCTGAGGCTCAGGGGCCTTTCTGCTCAACAGAGAGCAGATCGTGGACACCTCCTCTCTTGCAGCGTGGCCCTGACGTCAGAGCTTTCAGGGGCTAAATGACAGAATCCTGTGAAAGCCTCAGCACAGTACTGGCTCCATGAAACCCTGAAAAGTGCATCATTTTAGTCACCTAATAATCTCACTTTAAAATGTACAAGGAAAAATGGACATGTACAATTATACTGCATGGATTTTGGCAATGATTTCTCAAAAATTAAGAGGTGAAAGAGGTAAAGCTATTAATAGAAAAATACAGGGTTTGATAAATATCATTTAATAAATCTTAGTCCGCACAGGTGGATAACATGAAAGTGCATACTGTGGCAGACGGCTGCACAGAGCTCTGAAGCGGACCCCAGTTTCCAGCTTTATCACCCAGGTGAGGCAATGTGGCTGGGATATTTAAAGTGGAATGTCAATGGCCGTGACACGTGCAAATTCTGTCCAAGTCACTAAAATGAAAACAACAACACTTGCCTTGGACGTCTTTCTCACTTTGAATGCAGGGGATAAAAATGTACTTGGGTTACAGCTTAAATCATGCAAACAAAGACAAAACTCCAGGTATATTAATATAACAAAATGGAAGGATGGAGGGATTATGGGTTCCAAAATGACCAGTTAAAGCAAAGCTGCCCCCTACATCAATTTGGACTGTTGTATGAGAGGAATGGATGACAATTTTCATTAAGTCTTGCTGTTTCTCGGGATCTTTGTTACAGGAGTTTATGCTTGCCATAGACGGGTGACAGACAGATAAGAGAGGATAGATATTTAGATACAGAGAGATAAAGCTTTCTACCAAACTATAGAAAGAAAAAAAAAATGCTTCTCAAATGTTTGGGGGGCATTTGCATAAGTCAGTTATGTACTAGGGAATTAAAAATTCCTCACTCTCCCCACACACAAACATATAAGCCATACTCATGTACCATTATAGACAGCAAAAATAAGCAAACATGGATGAGACTAATAGCAAGACATAGGTATGGATGACAGGTATATGATACACAGATACTTGAATAAAGCACCTGGGTAAAGAAGAAATAAAAATGAATATATTTGAATGTACAGTTATAAAAGACAATGAAATCACTGCATGGGGATTCCTATGGGTACAGACAAATAATGGTATTTGGAGAAAATGTATAGCTTTCAATGCATTCATTAGATATTATCTAGAAAATAAAAACCAATAAAATTTAATAAATTTAACATTGGATTGAAGAAACTAGAAAAAGAAAAAATATTTACCAAAGGAATACAGGATGAAAGAAACAATCAAAATACTATTAGCCACTAATGAAATAGAAAATTCACAAACACGAAAAATAAACTAGATAAAGTCAAACAGGAAGGCAGTTCTTAAAAATAATAAGACAAACCTCTGGCAAGTCTTGAGAAATAAAATTCAACCGGACATGAACACAAAAGAAAAGTGACATATAGAATTCTACCTGTGCCTGCCTGCCCAGGGAGCAAGCCAGAGCTTCATGCAGTCTTGGGGGGGCGGACCCAGCACCACTGACCCCTACCAGCTGCCCCACCCACCCACCCCACTGAGTTACTCAGCCCCACCTAGACCCCACCCTCAGCCTCCGAGAGCACCACCTGGCAATGCCCAAAGCAGGGTGGGAGAGGACTCAGACCCAGGAGCACAGACACAAAAGCAAGTAATGGGGAGAAGGAAAAATACAAATGCCCATGCAAGTCCTCAGGAGAACCATGCGACAGACAGAACAAATCTCCCGAGCCCAAGCACCAAGACGGGGAAGAGCTGTTTTCCTATCAAATAGAGAGTTCAAGATTGCCACGATAAAGTTCAGAGAAATGGAAAAATACAAACAAACCACAGAAAACTAGATTAGAGATATGCAAAACTCAGAAAGCAAATAAACAGTCTGGGAAACATAATCAGCAAGCTGAAGACTGACACCAAAACTTTAAATAAGAAACTAAGGGCCTCCCTGGTGGCGCAAGGAGTTAATAAGCACCACAATATGAAGCTGTCCGCAGCCTCTGCAACTCGAGTTCGCGCCCTGGCCAGGGAGCAACCCACATAGCACAACAGACCTCTCCTGACTCGCCCACTGCTCCCCTCAGCAGTGGATTTCAGTCAATCTGCCTGTTCTGTTCCCCATTCTGTCTCTGGTGGATCAGCTCACCCCCACATCTCTGGCCTGTACCCCAGCTCTTGTATGCATAAATAAATCTTTTTAAAAAATAAGAAAATAACGGCATTGCAGAATGTAAATGGCGCCCACAAAAGACACCTGGTAGGAGGCAGAATGGGCGAAAGACTGAATCAGCGAACCTGAGCTGTGGATGGGGAAAGAACCCAGAGAGAAAAAGAAAGAGGAATGAAGTTAAAAAAAAAAAAAAAATGAAGCAACATTCCAAGAACTGTCTGGCTCCGCGAGGAAAGGAAAGTGAAGACTCACAGGTGGAAACAACGGCCCGGGAATGTCACACAACTCCTCGTCCTCAATCATCTGCGTCTTACTTTGAAAACCACATGTCCTGTAACACTTGCCATAGACTTCTCTAGGACAATGTACAAGAAAATTCTGCTAATATTATTCTTGGTGATGACTATAAAATTAAGGATACGATCAATAACCTTAATACTATTTCCTCCATCCAGCTGTGTTCAATGAAGAAATATTTGCCTGTGTGGAAAGCCCTGTCTCCCCTCAGCAGTGGACTTCGGTTGATCTGCCTGTTCTGCTCCCCACTCTGTCTCTGGTGAATCCTCTCTCTCTCTCTCTCTCTCTCTCTCTCTCTCTCTCTCTCACACACACACACACACACACACACACACACACACACACACAGACCTCTGGCCTACACCCCATCTCTTCTATGTAAAAATAAATAAAATCTGAAAAATTCTCATTCACTTCTGGAAGGAATGCAAAATGGTACATCCACCTTGAACAACAGTATGTCCTTTTCTTAAGAAACTGAACACAGTCTCCCCATAAGATCCAGCAAGCATACGCCTATGGATTTATTTACCCGCCTCATTAAGAAACCTGCGCCTGAATGTTTCTAACAGCAGGCTGACAGCTCCAGCAACGGGAAGCAAACAAGATGGCCTTCAGGAGATGAATGGACAAAGCGTGCAAGCCTTGCAATGGAGAGCTACTCGTCAGTTAAAAAATGATCCATGATGTGTGGAAAGACAGGGATGAATCTTAAACGCATATCACTAAGTTAATGAAGACAGCTGGAGAAGGTTAGAGAGGGTATGATTCCCTCTTATGACATTCTGGAAAGGGGAGATCACGGACAGGGCAGACATAGGAAAAGTTGAAATACTTTAAGTGTAGGGGATTTATTAGCGCAGTGAGGCCACGCTGGATGACGCTGATGGTGTGAACATGCCAGCTTTTGTCAGAGAAAAGGAACTTGAAAGCACAAAGAGTAAATCTTAATGTATGAAAAGGTGAAAATAATTAATTTAGGAGGCCAAGAAATGGCATGATGGAATGCAGCGTGTGGCAGCATATTCCAGCTGCACTGAAGTGATTAAAAACCTCCCTGAAAGGTAGGAGGGGGAATTTGTGGCTCTAAGTAACTTGGGAAATAAACGTAAGACTGAAGTCAGAAAGAATCACGCACAGGTGCTGTACACTAGTGGGCACAGCTGTCTCTCACAAGTCCAGGCCGGCCACTCTGAAGCCACCATACATGTTGCACATGTCAGTATTTATAGGTATGTGATGCACGCAGGTTAAGAGGCACATCTCATTGGCCCATAAGTAACCGACAAGTGGTCTGGAAGTAACAACCCAGCAGCAACGAGCACTGCAGTCCAGGTCGCTGCAAACCATCATCCAATAAAAGGAATGAGGGGTCCCTGGAGAAATGGCTGATTCTAGGACCAAGGCAGGAAATACAGGAAATGAGCCGGAGGTACCTTGTGGCATCAGGAAGGGAGCGTTGAAGAGCGTGCTAAGGGACACCACAAGCGTTGCCTTCAACAAAACCAATGCTATGGGCAACTGGAGAGGACGCAAATTTGAGGCATTTATTTTTTCAAAAAAAAAATGCAAGGAAAAAGAGCTAATGGGAGGAGTTATAGATGAAAAAAAAAAAAGACTTAAGGTACATCGAAGGCAATTGCGGTGATTAACTCCTATTTGAACACAGATTCAAAGACAGTGAATTCTTAAAGATTTGTATTGAAGTAACACTGGCTTCCAACATTCTGTAAGTTTCACACTTGTCTATCCTACACCTTGGTCACCACCAGGACACTCGCTCCATCCACCACCTTCCAATGGAGCCCCCAGACCCATTTTACCTGACCCAGTGGTCACCCCTATTCTGTTCTCATACTATAAAGAAACAAAGCAAGCAAAACAAAAGCAAAGAAACGTTTTTTTAAAAGTATACGTCTGCCAGGTAAACATTAAAAAAAGCTGGGCATTTGATTATAACTTAAACGTTTAGTAAAGATAATTACTTTGGATTTATATTTCATAAAATGGTCCTGAGCTTTTATAAATGCTTATGAAATATTTAGAAATAGAAGGGTACGTTGTGTTGGACATGCTCCAAATTATTCCAGTGGGAGAGATGGGGGAAGATGAGGGTAAAACAGGAACCAGATTGTATTGAAAATTGTTGCTGCCATGTATCAGGGACACTGGGCTCATTATACTATTCTCTTCATTGTTGTAGATGTTTGATAATTACTGTAATAAAACATTTTATTGTATATATCACGCTGTTAAATCTGAACCCAAATTAATTTGACCACTTAAAAGTTTAATCAAATAAACCAAAACTATTCAAAACACAAACCACCATCAAAGCAGTTTTGGAGACCAGTTCTACCAAGGAGTCCAGAAAAAACAAATTACCATCTTATATTAACTCTTCCAAAGCGTACACACAAAATAGACAACGATTCCACCCATTCTTCCAGGCCGGTGCCTGGTGAAGATCCCCAAGGGCCTGTGATGGAACACAGGATGAGACCCCTCCCGGCCCCCCCCAAAAGATCACTTGCCCCCCACCCCCACCCCGGACTCCCTCACATACTAGCAAATATTCTAAATAATAGCATAGTCAGTATAGCAGTGAATTAAGTGAACAAGCTGTGGACGAAGAATAAAAATATGTGCTTCATTAGGAAATACTTTCAATTATAATTTCCCAGACAAATTAGAGGAGAAAAAACACTTCACATTAATGGATACACAACAAGCTCTTGAAAAAGAATCAACCTAAGATTTGGTAAAAGAATAGTAAAGTAACACTAGGCCAGAACTTCAATTTCCTGACGTCTACAGCAAGCACTTTTAGATGTGAAATGTCAGGAGAATTTCCTTTAAAGCCAGGGGGTAGACAACACAAAAACACCTGTGGTCTCGCCTCTACTGGGCAAAACTGCACTCGAACCCAGAGCGCCACGGATAGCAACGTAAGACACGGATATGGCAAAGACAGATAACATCAGGCAGCAGCACTATTATCTATAAAATATCCATAAAATATCCAATATTATCTGTTTCAAAGGAATGGGTATGTGGAATATTCTAATGAGTGAGACCCTTGCCACATAAAAGCAATCATTAGAACATTTAATGGAAAATACCCCATTCACAATAGCAACAAAGTCCAGAAACTACCTTGATAGAAGACTAACAAGAATGTACAAGATTCTAACTGAGGCAAATGTGAAAGTTTGCGGACAGAGTTTCCTGAAAGTCCCCAACAGAGCAGTAAAACATATTCATTAACAGAAAACAGGATATGATCAATGTAGGAAGTCTCCTTAAATTAGAGATTTGGTGCCTTACCTGTGAGATGCTGAGATGACCATCAGGTTCAGACTGCTGGCTTCCGCTTGCAAAATCCACTCGCAGTCACTGCAGGAGGGAAATCGGTGACAAATCTCAAGGGAACATGGAGCCCCCGAAGGCGTCTGGTGGCGCTAGTGCGTGGGGAGGGGAGTGGGAGCAGAGGGCAGGTGGGGGCCTGGCGGCTGCAGGGAGACGGGTGACAAGATGGGCAAAAGGAAAGTTTTTTAAAGTTCTGCCCAACTTGACTGCACAGATGGAGGCGGCCCGCAGACCTCAGGGCCGGGGCCGGGTGACGCTGGGACGGGGGAAGATGGCGCTGTGGCAGCATCTGGCCTGGAGTTCGTGCTAATGACCACCTGAAACCACTTTTGGGTATTAACATCAAAAAGCAAATGCAGAACAGCCTTGAACAGTCTGAAAGCAGAGAAAACCACTTTAGTCACACAAACAAAGAGTAATTTAGCTTATTTTGCAAGACTAACTTGACCTGGGTCATCTCTTGCTAATGCGTTTTGCTTAGGATTTCATAAGCAAAGCAAATTGCTTCCCAAAGTTAATAGGAAGTAACCACTAATCAATTTCCTATGATTTAAGAAAGTTCTAATCTTATAACCAATCACTGTGAGGAAGAAACAGTCACTGCCAGGATCCTTGTTGTAAGCTGCTTTACAGCAACGTACCCCTGAGCCTCACTCCAGGATTTGGTGGGGGTCTCCCCAGTTGGTGTGTGCACAATAAGCTTCTAATTTCTACTTTGATGCCTCGTTGGTTTTACATCTATTATTTATGACCTGTTTACACATCATGGCAGCTTAAGTGGAATCTGGTGAAGATCTCCAACGGCCTGTGAGCAAATAGGCCAGTGAGCAAACAGGGCTGGACTCAGAGTCCACTGGCTGCAGTTGGCGGGTAAATCTCTCTTGGATCCAAACCCTGTTCTGACTTTCTTGCTGTGTGCCTGTTTCGCTTGTTGAAGTTTCTTGGTAAGCCACCCGACTCTGCTCAAAAGCGGGAAGACATGTGACTCCTGTTAAAAAACAGGGCCCTCACAGTTAAGACCAAATGAGCTCCACCTGGCTTAAAGCACGTTCTCACCTCCCTCAAAAGCTCCTGCTGCTCGCTGGCGTGCCCGCCGTCCTCCAGAGTTCTGTGCCTTTGTAGAAAATGGGTGAGCTCTGGGATAACAGGGAGTCACAGAGGCCACTCCGAGGAACCTCTCAAGGCTCCTTGTCTAGAGCAGACCTCAAACCTCTCAGACACGATGGGATGTGGCCTCTGATTGCTCTGCAAAAGCTTTAACGGGCAAAACGACTCCAAACAAGGCTCTAGAAGGGAAGGATCCTTACAGCATGTAAATACTTTCGTTAAGAAACTTGGTTGTCTCTATCAAAAGGACATTTTTAAAAGAATATTGGTCTGTTCTTAACAAGAAACTAGGAACAAAAGTTTTAAATTTACCTTTAATGTAACCTAATTTGGAAACAAGATTCTGGAGCTTAACAAAAATTTTTCCTGTTCTTTACATTGTGTCAGTCACATCTTCGATTACTTCAAAAAAAAAAATGAAGTCTCCTTTATTAAAAGAGCTGTTTGTTTCTTATAAGCATGTAACTGTATTTGCCTCTGAAACCTTTTAATTTATGGTTTTAAAATGCATTTCTTTTAATTTATGGCTGAATGGATAACTAAGAAGGATTTCACAGTGAACTGTGTCCTATTTCAACAAGTGGTTTAAACCTTTTGATATTTTGGACAAACTTCCCCCAAATTGAATTTTGAATGAAGTTTTGTTTTCTGACCTCTGAACTAACTTTGGGAGTTTTCCAGAGGGTCCCTGAATGTCTCAAAAGATTTGTTCTCCTTATAAAATAGAGCCGTTAAACTTATCAGGCATATTTGATATATTACATTATATGGAAAGCACTGTTAAAGAAGAACAGATGCTAAACTTTCTTTAGGCTCTATTTTTATAAAATGTTAATGTGTTCCAAAAATTGTGTGAAGTTCCCAAAAATCTGATATGTTTTCGTATCATTATTAGTCATAATTCTAGTTGTTTTAAAATGTATGCACAGAAATAACCAAATTTCTTTATCACTTGCATTATGGTAAACTTGCCGGATCTTTAACCATGGCCATTTTTAAGTCTCTTGTCATTTACAGTTATTATTTTACTGTGATGCTTTTGCAAAAGTGTTTCTGAAAAGTACTTCATCTTCAAATAGATTCCTGGGAAAGATTTTGACAAATATATTTGATAACTTTAAGACTATAACACTGAACTGGGTTAAGAATTTCTAAAACTTTAAAGGAAAACTAATTCATAAAGCTGCTCGCCCAAGATGAAGCAAAACAAGGATTAATTACAGGGGGTTCAATGAACTAATGAAGAGAATAATTTATGACTTCATTGTAAATACTACTGTTAATGTTTTGTTTTCCAAATTTAAAGGACCTTTTTTCTCTCTTTTCAGCTTTCTATAATTTATAATAATTTGGTAAGGTGTACTCTGGTAAACAAAAATTGAAAAAACATTTATCTTTTTCTCTCTTCCTGATCCTGTTGTCTTTGGGGTTTAATCTACCTGTAAATTTCAGAGACGTCACCGCACGTCGTGTATACACAGCTGCTGCTTCGTGGGCCACTCAGGAAGTTCAAAGAACACCTGCTGACATCAAGACAGTCAAACTGCAACCCAGGAAAACCCATCAGACTGTAACTGCCATCCTTACCCACCATCTGGAGATGCTTCAAACTCAAATCTAGAACTCTTCCTGAATGGCTGCTTTCCATTCAGCTGAATGTAAAAACTGAATTTATAATCTGTCAAACTACTAGCCTTTGATTTCCTTTTGTTCCCACAGAAATACCTCTTGTTAAGTTACATGATTGCTCACAACATAAAAAGGCCTAAATTAGGTGGAAACTCACCTCCTCCAGAAATAAAACATCCTCAACGTTCATCCTGTTCCGAGTAATCATGGGGATATGTGATTAATAACACAATGTGTGGTGCCTATGTAAATAACTCAGAAAAGAACTGTTTTCAAACTTCAATTATACATTATCCAATACAAAAAATAACTTAGGAAGGTAAAAGCTGAATCTGATTATAGCTCAAATGAGCTATTTCATCAGTTAAATCATGGTTCTTGGGAAGCTCAGCTTCAAGACATTTTTCAGTCCCCAACTAGTGTTCGTCTTCTACTCATCATCTGAAGCTCTGTGATGTGTTCTCTCTTCCTAAGGACTTCCAGCCATTGTAGGCAGTCACTCCCACCAAGTGGCGTCCATCAGGACCTGATGGCTGCATGGAATCAACAATAACCATAGAAATGACAATGGCACTGCCTGGCCCTTCCGGCTGATGACTCAGGGAGAGGAACCGACGGATTGATTCCTTGACGTGACCATTAACCTGCAGCCAAGAATGAATGCTTGTAGGGTAAGGAAAAATGTCAGGCTTTTCTGCCCTCCCGCCATCAGGATAGATGATGGATCCTGGCAGTCCTGAATGCATGCCTGATGGCGGCACCTGGACTAGGGTGTGGGCATAGGTAGATGGGATTCACCTGGGCTAAGACTGGCTTTTAAGGGGGGGCATCACGGGGACGCCAGCAGAAGCCGAGAGAGAAGCAAGAGAAGCAGAAGCTGAGAGAAGGCCGGAGAGCCCAGATAGAGTGAAGACTTGCTGGGGGCTGGGAGGCCTGCCAGCCTCCCGGCCCCCCGGCACCCTTACCTGCTGTGTACCAGGTAAATCCCAATAAAAAGACCTGCAAAAAGCCACTAAGGACTCTGACTCCTCCTTTACCCGGTCTGCTGGATCATAGGAAGCCTGCTCAGTGGTCATTCCTGATCCTACAATGCTGCACCACCTGGTCATAGTCTCAGCCTCAGCATATGGCTGAAAGGTGAGAATTTTTAAAATCAAAACCAAAAGATCAGCCTTGAACATTCCCTGAGCAGACTAAACCAGTTCAGCCAGACAAGCAAAGCTTAATTTAGCTTATTTGCAAGACTGTCTTGACCTGGGTCATTTCTTGCCTCTGGAAATCATAAGCAAAACTTAAACTGTTTACCAAAATTGATATGAGGTAACCATAACCAATTTTCTATAATATAAGAGAAGTCTGATAACCAATCACTACGAAGAAGAAATAGTCACTGTCTTCTCACCAGAAGCTGCTTAATATCAACATACCCCGAACCTCATTCCAGGTTCGGTGCAAGTGCTCCTGGTTCGTAAATACTCTGTCTTGTCGGTGTGTGCACAATAAGCTCTTTTACTAATTTAGTGTTTCAGTGACTCATTGGCATTCTTTTATTTCTGAAATTTGGGCAGGTGCCCGAGAGCTGACCTTTCAAAGTATTTGAAGTGGCGCAGCGGTTGAGCACTGGGTTGCGAAGCTGCCTCCGGCCTCTGCCGCGCCGGTTCGATCCCCGGCTGCTCCCCGGCCACCGGCGAGGGTCCCACATGGCGCGCAGACCTCTCCTGCCGCCCGCTGCTCCCCTCAGCAGTGTACGTCGGTCCTTCTGCCTGCTCTGCTCCCCGCTCTGGCTCTGGTGGATTCTCTCACCCTCCCGCGCTTCTGACTGTACCCAGTGCTTGTATAAACAAACAAATAAATAAAACATGCCTCTGTTTAAAAAAAAAAAAAAAGATTAAAAAAATGGAAAATGGTGTGGAAATATCAGGGTGACCCACGCATAGTAAGTGTACGGGTACGTATTCCCTTCATGGACACACACACAGCACACTTAGTAGAGATGTGAAATGCCATTTGTTACTAGCGTGCGGGTTGAGAGAGCAAGCGCCGCTCTCCGTACCGCAGTGTCAGAGCACCTCGAAACAGCAGGGCCTCCCCCGATGCTGCGCTCGGCGTTTTGGAACAATGTTTCCAAGGCCTTGGCGACGGGAAGCGCCGCCTCCAACGGCTGCCGCTCCTCTGCCCTCTGGTCGCGGCTGGCCCGCGTGGCAGCTCCGACTCAAGCGTCCGGGGCCCAGTCCTTCCCCGCCCGGGTGAGTGCGCAGGGCTGGGCGGGAGGCAGCCTGCCGGGCTAAGGCTTACTCAAGGGCCGCCGCCAAGGGAGGGGGCCCCGAGTGAGGGCCAGGGGGGGCGCCGGCCCAGCACACCCCAAGGGCCCAGCTCCGGCCCTGCTTCTGGCCCGGGAGACCCTGAGAGCGCGTCAGCCGAGCGCCCTGTTTCTGCCTGGGGTTTTCCGCCCAGTCGGGCCTAGGCCTCGGGGGTGGGGGTGCTGGGGTGGAGTAGAAAGGCGTCCCGGGGACCTCGGGAGTCGAGGGAAGGAGCCTGTGCCGGCGCAGGCGGGACCCTGGGCCTCAGAACAGAGGGTCCTGAGCACCCCCCCCCCGCCCCCTGGGTCACTCTGGAGGGTCCCGGGAAGACGCGGCCAGAGCCATGGCCGCAGCCGTGGGGGGGCGGGGCCCCCAGGAGGGGACGGCCTGGGCTGGGAGCTGCCGTCACACGGCAGAGGGGCGCCCAGGCCCGCCAGCGGGCGAGGGGAGGCCCGAGGGCCACCGAGCCTCCAGGACGCAGGCCCCGCGCCAGGCCCCGCGCCGCCCCTGCCGTCCGGGCCGGGAAGCCCCGCGCGGCGGCGCGGCCGGATGTCGCCTTCCCTCACTTCCGCCCGCCGGGCCCGGGGGTGCAACGTGGCTGGCTGGCGGCGCCCCCTCTCCGGCCCACGGGGGGCGGAGTCCGGGGCCTGCCCGGCCTGAAGGTAAGAAAGGCGCCTCGGCCGGGACGGAGGGGCTCCTGAGCCCCAGAACAGAGGAGGCCCCTCAGAAGCCCGTCCGACGTAGCTCCCCGAGGGGGGCTCCTCGCCTTTGCGCTCGGGAGGCCGAAGGCGGTGGGGTTTTACTCCGACGGACACGGAGTGAGGCCGGCAGAGGACACTCAGCGGAGGGAGGACACTCAGGAGTCAGGGAGTGGCCCATGAGGGAGGAATTCGCGGGGCTTCTGCTTCAGAAGAAGCGCCTCACAGAAACGGCCCCACTTCCGCCTGCAGCTCGGAGGCGCCAGGCTGCGCTGTCCAGAAGGCGCCCTCCGTTAGGCCGGGAGGGGTGTCTCAGGAGGCGAGAGCCTCGGATGGCTCAGCAAGGGGGCGCGGGCTCCCCAGACCTTGCCACCTGTTACCGCGAGAATCTGAGGGCGGCCGGGGTGACCCTGAACTCCAGAACGCAGCCAGCCCGTCTTCCCCCCGCCCGTGCTATCTGCTTTGGGAGCCCCTGAGCTTGTGTGGCCTGCGGTAACCCTCGCTTCTGTCTCAGGGGCCTCGGGGGCCAGGAGCCTGGTCTGAGGGGCAGCATTAGCCGAACAGAGGGTGGAGTCCAAGATCTTGCCAGAAGCCTGGGTGAGGACCCCGAGAGAGGCTTAAAGGTATCCCCACCCCAGAACACAGAGGGGGACCACCGAAATCCCCTCCTGCCTCTCTGGCAGAGACCCCAGGAAGGACTTTCAGTCCGAGGCACCCCTTCATTTCCTGGGGGGTGTCAGGGAAATCAAGTCTGAGAGGGCCGACTCAGGTCAGCCCAGCGAGGGTTGTGGGCCTTGCCAGGCACCAAGGTGAGCCCCCGGAGGTAAGACTCCACCCCCACCCACCCCAGAGAAATAAACCTTCTGGGCCCTTGTTGGCCCTGTGAGGCTCCAAGGCATGGCCGCCCGCTGTGTTGAGGGCGTTTCCATTTGAGCTTTCTGGGGGGCAGGGCGGGAGGGCCGGGCACCGGCCCAAGAGAGGCAGCTCAGGGCCGCAGAGGGGGAGTCTCGGGACTCGGGGTATGGACGGAGGGGACTCCTCCCGACAGAGCAGCGCAGGCTGAATCCCAACTCCGCTTTGCCACCTCGGTCAGCCACGAGAGGACGCGGAACACGGTGGCAGCGCGCACCCTCCTTCCTCCACTGGTGGTTCATGACGCTTAGATTTTCATGTCAACGAAGGTGGCCCCAGCTCGCCAGAGGGAATTATTTTTGACCCTCTCAGGTAGCAAAGGTGGGACCAAGGGGACGCAACCATTCCAGGACACGTGACCTCCCAGAGTTCAGCCGCATCTTGCTGTCCCCTCTGGGACGCCCTGGGCAGGTGTGACCAGATGTGGGGCCCCCTCACCTCCTGCCGTCTAGTCTCAGGCTGTGCAGTCTTGATCTGAGAGTGTTGCGTCAGGCCAGCGGAGGGCTGGGGCCCAGGCCCTGCCAGGGGAAAGGTGAGAACCCTGAGTGAGCACAGAGAGCAGCACCCGCCCCAGAACAGGGGGACCTCGCAGAGCCTGGCCCATCCCTCCTGTCACCTCTGGAGGCCCAGACATGTGCTTGCTGCCTACATCCCGAGGTGCCTCTTCCTTTCTTCTCCCAGGGGCTCCAGGACCCTGGAGGTGAAGGCCGTGGTCTGAGGCACGCAGCTCAGGTGACAGCAGGTGAAGCCCAGACACCACCGGCGTCAAGGTGAGGTGCCCACCCAAAATGTAGATCTGTGAGTGCCCCCTGCTCAGAACAAAGAGGACCCCACATGTCCAGCCACTCCCCGCCCCACCCTGAGGAGGCGCCATCTCTCATCCTTACTTCTGAGAAGCTTTGGGCTGTTCGGTAGGGCATCGCCCTGTGAGGCCCAAGGGCACCCCTAACAGGAGGCCGTTAAGTCGCCTTTCGGGACCGCCAAGGGAGCACTTCTCAGCCGGGGCTGCTCGTGTCCTCTCTCCCCCAGGCCCGTGGGACCCGTCGGTCCGCACGCCTGCCGGCTGCTCCGAGGCCACACGCGTCGTCATGCCTCGACCTTCGAAGCGACGGCGCTACCTGCTTGAGGAAGAGCAGTCCCAGAGCCAGGCCCAAGGCCTGGGGGGTGTGCAGGCTCCCGAGGCCGAGGAGGAGGAAGCGTCCTCCTCCTCCACCTGCTCCTCCTCGTTCCCGTCCTCCTCCTCTTCCTCGTGCTACCCTCTCTTCTCTAGCACCCCGGAGGAGATGAGTGCTCCTGGGACACCCAGTCCGTCCCAGAGCCCTCGTGGCGCCTGCCCCGCCACTGCCGCCGCGGCCTCTGCTCTGGAGAGCCCAGCCCAGGAGGTGAGCGCCGCCAGCCAAGGGGAGGAGGGTCCCAGCACCTCGGCGCAGGCCATGCAGGCCGCTGCGGCCACTTCCAAGGATGCGGTTGATGATGAGAAGGTGGCTGACCTGGTGCAGTTCCTGCTCCTCAAGTTTCGCACCCAGGAGCCGACCAGCCAGGCCGAGATGCTGAGGGAAATCCTCGGCGGCGACGAGGAGCACTTCCCTGACATCTTCAGCCACGCCTGCGAGTGCATGCAGCTGGTCTTTGGCCTTGACGTAAAGGAAGTGGACCCCCAAGACCACTCCTACGTCCTGGTCAACACCCTCGGCCTCAGCTATGACGCGATGCTGTGTGTTGGGCAGAACGTGCCCAAGACGGGCATCCTGGTTCTTATTTTGAGCATAATCTTCATCAAAGGCAACAGTGCCCCTGAGGAGGAGATCTGGGGAGCCCTGGAGGTGATGGGGGTGTTTGCCGGGGTGGAGCACTTCATCTTTGGGGAACCCAGGGAGCTCCTCACCGAAGTGTGGGTGCAGGAGCAGTACCTGGAGTACCGGCAGGTGCCCGGCAGTGATCCCGCCCGCTACGAGTTCCTGTGGGGCCCCAGGGCTCACACGGAGACCACCAAGATGAAAGTCTTGGAGTTTTTAGCCAGAGTCGATGGGAGTGACCCCATATCCTTCCCACTGTGGTATGAGGAGGCTTTGAGAGATCAGGTAGTGCAAGCTCAGACCAGCATCACCAGCTCCCCAGATGACCCCGCTGGCATGGCTGGCGTGAGTTCCAGTGCTAGGGCAAGTTCCAGTGCCAGTGCCATTTCCAGTGCCGGGACCAGTTCTAGTGTCGGGGCAAGTCCCAGTGCCAGTCCCAGTGCCAGCGCCAGTCCCAGTGCCAGGGTGAGTTCCAGTGCCGGGGCCAGTTCCAGTGTTGGCGTTAGTTCCAGTGCTGGGGCCATTGCCAGTGCCCGGGCCAGTCCCGGCACCAGTCCCAGTGCCGGCGTCAGTTCCAGTGCCGGGGTCAGTCTCAGTGCCGGGGCCAGTCCCAGTGCCGGTGCCAGTCCCAGTGTTGGGGCCAGTTCCAGTGCTAGGGTGAGTTCCAGTGCTGGCGCCATATCCAGTGCTGGCGCCATATCCAGTGCTGGGGCCAGTTCTAGTGTTGGCGTGAGTTCCAGTGCAGGAGCCAGTTCCAGTGTTGGCGTGAGTTCCAGTGCCGGGGCCATTTCCAGTGCTGGGACCAGTCCCAGTGCCGGCGCCAGTTCCAGTGCTGGGGTGAGTTCCAGTGCTGGCGCCATTTCCAGTGCCGGGGCCAGTTCCAGTGTTGGCGTGAGTTCCAGTGCCGAGGCCATTCCCAGTGCCAGGGCCAGTCCCAGTGCCATGGCCAGTTCCAGTGCAAGGGCGAGTTCCAGCACTGGCACCATATCCAGTGCTGAGGCCAGCTCCAGTGTTGTGAGTTCCAGTGTCAGTTCCAGTGCTGGCACCAGTCCCAGTTTTGGCGTGAGTTCCAGTGCTGGCGCCAGTTCCATTGCCAGGGCCAGTTCCAGTGCCGGGTCCAGTTCCAGTGCTGGCGCCAGTCCCAGTGCCGGGGCCAGTGGCTTCTGGCCCGAGTGAGTGGGGAGCAGGTCCTCCATGGTGTGGCCCAACTCGGCCAGAGGGTCAGCGAGGCTGAGCCATGGGGAAGCATCTTGGGGTTCCTGTTCCATAGGGGTGACTAAGAAATTTATCTTGAGGTTATTTTGTTCTGTATTTTAAAATGTTACTTTAGCTAGAAAGCTGACTGGCTTCCGAACCTGCATTTATGAGTGACATTGGTCACGCGTTTGTTGCTGCTAATAGAGTTTCAGAGTTTCGCTGTTTTGTAAAACAAATCGGGAAACCTTCCATTTTATCTGTAGTCTGTGACAAAATAACAAGGCCTTGGAATAGTCATTTCCTGGAGATGTGGACGATTTAGCTGTCATGGATGGGGTCTAGAAATAGAGGAATAAAACAGAAGAGAGTTAGTTCTTGGTCTCTTTCCTTTATGTTGTTCTGTAAAAGTAAAGAGCACATGTGTCTGTGCTTTGCTCGGGTCATTCAAGAGGGAGAGATGAACGTGGTAAAGAAGCCCCTGCTTGTGGCCAGCCCTGCCCATGCCAGCCCCGAGCCTCTGCTCCTTGGAAGCACTAGGAACGTGGAAGGTCCCAGGGCGACACAAGGACAGAAAATGCACCCCACCCCACAGAGGGCAGGTGTGGGAGCCACAGACATAGGCGCAAGATGGTGAGACGTCCCCCAAGAGATAGAGTCAGGGCCTCCCCTGGTGGCGCAGTGGTTGAGTGCTGGCCACCGGCGAGGGTCCCACATGACGCGACAGACCTCTCCTGCCGTGCCCACTGCTCCCCTCAGCAGTGTATTTCGTCAGTCTGCCTGTTCTGTTCCCTGCTCTGGCTCTGGTGAATCCTTTCACCCTCCCGCTCTTCTGACTGTACCCAGTGCTTGTATAAATAAATAAATAAATAAATAAATAAATAAATAAATAAATAAATAAATAAATCTTTTAAAATAAATAAATAAATCTTTAAAAAGAGAGACAGTCAGGAGGGCAGGGGCGGGGCCCTGGGGGAGAGAAGTCAGGGTAAAGGCCCCTCCCGGGGCAGCTTGGGGCCTTGGGGCCTGCAGTCCTCTGGCGGGTGACTGCCCTCATGTGGGGTGACTGCCGCCATGTGGGGGGAGGGGGAGGCTCTCAGATGCCGTGTCTTAGAGATGGAGCAAAACCTCCACAGAAAATCTCGGGCAGCTGCTTTAGGGCGGCGGGGGAATCTGCAGGCGGGGCGGGCCGTGACCGGGCCCCGCACCCTGGTCCAGAGGCGCTGCACAGCCCAGGAGCCCGGTGCTGTGACCCGTCCCCTGCCCGGGCTTCCTGAGAAACGGGGAATCGCCATGAGGGAGGCCCAGAAGTCACAGCCACGCACCCTTCCCCGGGCCTGGGAGAGCCGGAGCTGACGCCACAGCAGCGCGTGTTGAGTTGGTCCCCGGCATGTGATTTAGCTAACGCTAAGCAGTGCTCAGAGGGGGTTGGGGGGGGGGTGTGTGAAGGAAAGTGGTGGTTTGGGTGGAAGAGCAGCTGGGAGTGAGGGAGCTGGTCCTGGACTCAAGTTCTAGGACATGCATCCAGCGAGGGAATGTGCCCCATCTCCCCACTAAGTCTCCAGCCTGTCAGAGGGAGAATTTTCTGCGTGTTATGGATGAGCTTACCATGAGTAGTCAAGGTCTATGTCTTCCTCCTAAGTGATAGATGAGGAATGACCAGGGACATTACCAGAGAGCAAACATCTCCAGAGGCTGTATTCCCCCAAACATGCATCGCCCATGAGGTGAAAATGGTTTCTTGGTAGATGGTGTTCACTCTAATTAAAAACAAAAAAAGAATTACCCAGCATTTTACTGTTTTTTGTCTATGTACCTACCCCATAGCAAAAATGACCATCCTGAGCATGCCTAACAACACCTGTACGTCACATGCAGGTGCGTTCAGTCACATGGGCAGCTCACAGGCTCATGCAGGTGCTCTCAAAGGGACGTACAGAGCAGGCTACTGAGTGAAGGTGGAAAGCCTCTGCTGGGGTATCTTAGAGGATCCCTTGAAAATTACATGTGATTGTGTGTTTGAAAGCACCTATCACATAGTAGGTGTCTGAATCAGAAGAAAGTTGGAGAATAGAAGGCAGATTTGGCCCTCTCTGAAATTCCTCCAGGAAAGGAAGGTTGTTGTCCTAACAAATTGTAATTGCTTTTTGTGGCGCGCTACTATCTTGAGTATATGGGAGAGAGCTCATGCTCTGACACGTGTCTTGTATTTCTCCCCTTTTGTGGGCACGTGGAAAGACTACATGTCACCCCCCCCCCGGCAATTAGGAAAGGTCGTGTGACGACCCCTTGTCACCGAGACATGGGCAGAAGCACACACTTGTCTGTCAGATCCAGCATTTGAGAGGCTGTATGCCTCTTCTGCGTTCTGGTCCTTGAGTTACCAGCAAACATGGCAACCCGGGTTGAGATGGGACAACTGGGTCACTTGATGACCGAGATTCCCTGCCCAGCTGCGTCAGAATTACACCCCCCACACAAAATGTACGTTGACATTTAAATTTCAGATTTTATCTGTTACATCAGCTTGACTTACAACAACTGGGTTGTTCAAGCATATTTAACTACTTGAGTGACAGGGATAGTGTGCACAGCACATATATTCTTATTGCCAAAAAAACTTATTTAAAAACCTAAGTAATTTCCCTCTTATTAAATTTCCTCCAAAGTTTCAGCTCCTACTCAGAGGTAACCACAACTAACATATTAACTTGGTTATTGGATTAAAGTGGAGAAAGGGTGTGAATATTGAAAATTTTTATAAATGTTGCTGAAATTTTATTCCAAAAATGCTGTACCATTTGTATGCTCAAAAATTATTGTTTGTGGCACTCCTTCACGCTCACAAATATTTGGTCATTTAAAAAAATTTGGTCAAAATTAGGGTAAAAATATTATTTCACTGCTGCTTTAATTTGTATCTGCCCTGTTTTCTGATTCGGTTGAGGGAACACCCACTGCGCCCCTCCCCCAGGTGAAGCTGGATTTATGCAGCGATATTCTGAGTAAAAGGATTCCTCTGGGCATGATTTAAAATTCTGAAATTCTGATATGTCAATAAGATCGTTCCCTTTTACTCTGAGAAGCAAGGGTTGGGTCAGGAGCCAGGAAGGGAGAGTGGGCAACCCCCAGCCCCTGAGGGGCATCTGGAGGCTTGAGGGGACAAGCTCTGCCAGAGCCAGACAGGCCAAGTACAAATCCTCTGCGGGAGCCTATTAAAGCTGTGCAGCCTAACCCCCCACCCCGAAACCCCCCTGAAGAGCACACGGGAAGGGGTCCCCATTCGAGCTTCTTACTCAACAGAGAAGGGAGTGGAGAAGAGGAATTTGGAGTGATGTTACCAATGGTCCTCTACTCACACCACGCTCACACCTGCCCGGTGTGAGGACTCACGTGGTCCCTGGGTCCTGGGCACAAAAAGTCCATCAGTTGGCCACATCCACTGGATCTCAGAACAGTCAAACACAGGAAAGCTGCCAGCAACCTCCCAGACTCCTTCCTGTGGACAGTGCTCTGCTGACCTGCGATCTTTCACTCTGCAGCAAGCTTGGGTAGTCTTGGGGGTCATACTACTCATCTCAGCGAACACTGTTCCTCTTCGCCTGATGGCCAGCACATTGAAAACCACATCCTCTGTCTTATTTGCAGCTGACTTAGGCAGGTGTGTAAATCAAGGCCAGAATCCGAAGTCCTATAACCCAAATATAAGCCCTGAATTATTCCATATGACAAATGTCCCGGTACTCCTATTTAGTCAAATTAAAACCAGATTGAGACCATGGAGCACACCTGGATGTTAACACAGACAGACAGACACAAAAGCAACAATGGTTTTCTTTTCTTATGGAAATATGTGATTTTTTTATTCTCTTATTTATGCTTTCGACATTTCTAACACTCCTAAGGCACATAAGAACCATCATTATAATTTATAAATAAGATACTTTAAATATTTTTAAATATGATTTAGACTTCCCAAAACAAACACTCATTCCCTAGTTATTTTGTTTGCAATATTGATCAATCTCAGGCTGGATTCTTTTCAGCCCCTGGCAAGCTTGCTAGTTATGTAATCGGGGAAAAAAAAAACAATGCTGAATTCCAATTAGCAGGTTGTGTGTGTTCACGTACTCTCACAGACTTTCAAATACAATGCCTTACAGGTGCGACTGTATCTTGTTTCCAAAACCATCCCTCCAGTAAAAGCAACATGTTTTATAATATGTTTTATTTATGCATAGAAGAGCTGGGGTGTTAGGTCAGAGGTGGGGGGTGAGAAAATTTCCCAGAGAGAAAGTGGGGAGCAGAACAGGCAGATCTACTGAAATCCATTGCTGAGGAGAGCAGTGGGGAGACAGGAGAGGTCTGCTGCGCCCTGCGGGTCAGCTTCCTGGCCATCTAGGTGATAGAGCTGAGACTTAACTCCTCGGCCCTCAGGGAGGCCCAAAACCAACAAATTTTAAAAGGGAAAATCATATTTATGTTGAAGTTATATTCTCAATGACATGATTGGAGCCAATATTTATAGGAAGGATTGCAGGTAGGCAATATTGGCAGGAAGAAATATGATGATTTTCATTATTCCAAGTGGTATTAATATGCCTCTCGGCAAAGCTTGTTTATCTCTTGTAAAAGCTCATAATAAACACTGTTTTTTAAAAAACTTTTGCAGTCATTAATGCCATTAATTTCCAGTCATGAGTGAAAATGCAATTTTTTTCAAACACTGATTTTCATAAATATGATACAGTATTTTCCTAGCAATGACCCACACTTTCTTTAATGAACTATTAGTCAACACATCCCTTCTCTGTTAACACGTGCTTATCTGTCACAAACTGAACACTGTGTTATTCTTATTTTTCAGGAATTTTCTTACCAATGTATCATCTGTTCTTTGTCCCTTTTGAAACTCATCAATCCCAGAAATTTATCAAGTCATTTTCATCCAAAAATATTTCTATACAATGTCAGTTATCAAATGTATGCACATGTTTATTTATTTTCAATGGAACAGTCTCATAATATTTTTATTTTTCCCTTTTAAAATTATAGGTTCACATTGTCAAAAACCGGATAAAATGGAAAACATAAACACCAATATATTTACCAACACCTTTTTTTACCAACCCTGTTTTATATCTAACCAGTTTTATATTTAACAAATAATTGTTCCCTATTTTTGTATATTATCACTTTTTCCTTAGTATGCATTTGCAGCAACATGGATGGAGCTGGAAGGGATCATGATCAGCGAAATAAGCCAGAAAGAAAAAGAAAAATACCGGATGGTCTCACTCATAGCAGAGATTTAGAAAACCTAAATAAGGGACCAGGAAATTCCTTCATACATATTATCCAGCCTTTCCTGTATTTATAATAAAGTAAAAATCAAAATCAACAAGCAACTATAAACCAGAGACATACTACAGGGGAGGGGGGAAGGGGAAGGACGGAGTAGGATCAAAACAAGGGGGGTGGGAATTTTATGGGAACTATAACCAAGATGAAAATGCATACATACATCATGCAAAAATGAAAAATGATGTAAAAATATCGAAAATAAAATTAAAAAAAAGAACATTTAAAAAAAAGAAAAAAAGGAAGAAGACATTGTATAACCTCCAAATGCTTAGAGATTTTTCCTTTGGTCCTTCTGTTACTTAATTCCTAGTTTGATTATACTATGTTTAGGGAGTAGACTCTGGATAACTTGCGTTTTTCCTAATTTCTCGATGTTGGTTTCTTTACCGAGGGTGTATGTTGGCTCATGTGCCAGATGTGCTTGCAGTGAGTGAATTTTGGGTTCAGTTTTTGTGACGCACCCAGGCTTAATAGGGTTTTAAACAGATTAAAATGCTCTCATGACACAAAGTGTTTTATTTGCTTTGGAATTTTTCCTCAAATTTCATTATTTTGTTAAATGTCATTAATTTGTCAAATTTCATTGTCATTTACATGGCTGCATAACTTAGGGGGCACATTTTCACCCTCCATATGGACACATGCTTCACTCACCCCCACCAACACACCTGTGCCAATGTCCTATCCATCTGGGTGGTCTATTTTAACCATGATGAAGCTGGGGTCCTGAGTGTTGGGTGGACGATTCGAGAGGTGCTGTGCTCTTGACATCGATTGCCGTGCCAGTGGGCTAGGAGAGCCAGTAGAAGCAGGGGCCTACGCATGGAAGTGAAGAGCACAGATAGAAAAATCTGGATTGGCATTTTCCCCTTTATTCAACAATATAAATATTTTGCTCATTGCTGTTTTGTCTTATGCTAAAACGCCAATAACATGCACTCTAGATCATCTGTTATTGTCCCACCATTCTTGGATGCTCTGCTCTTTTTTCGCTCCTTTTCTTCTCTTTGAATAATTTCTATTAACTTATTTCAAGTTTAATCTTTCTTCTTCTACTGTATTTAGTCTGTTGATAAGCCTATTGAGTTTTAATTCTAGCATTTCATTTGATTGTTTCTTACGGTCTAGATCTCTTCGCTGAAATTGCCGATTACTTCATACATATTATCCAGTCTTTCCTGTAGATTCTTTTAATTCTTTTTAATCACAATTCTCAAATATTTTAATCATGGTTCTGTCTTATAAAGCCAACATCTAGGTTATCCTGGATCCAGATCTGGTTATTGCTTTTTCTCTTGGAAATGGGTTTCCTTGATTTTTTACATGGTTTATAATTTTTATTGAATACCAAGCATCATTTGTAGAGCAGTAAAGGCGGGTGGGTAAATTGTATTTATGCCCAAAAGTTGGCATGCTACTCCTGCTGGCTGTCACTGTGCAGGTGGTGGGGAGGAGGGCACGAGAGGGGTCAGTTTAGCAGCAGCAGTCGTTGGCCCAGGTTTGGCTTCCGTGGTTGGTATCAGCGTCAGCACCTTCCACTGGCGAGGCGCCTTCACCTGTGCCCGGGCGGGCTGTGCCGCTCACGGCTTCCATGCCCCTGCTTCTCGGCGACTTCTGCTGCTGCAGAAGGTAAGAGTCTTCACCCGTCCTCTCTCTCCTTGGAGGGCATTGTCATCCTCTCAAATTTTGTCCTCTGATGTCCTTGCCACGCCAACTCTCAAACGGTAAGGAAAGTTATGATTTTACAGAGTATCAGGCTTCTTCTCATGGTTGGACTGTCTGTGAGGTTCGCTTGTGATTCCTGAACAGCGGCAGAATTTGGGCAAACTAGATTTTCTCCTTTATAGACATGAGATCACAAAATACACACCTTTTGGGGGTGTGTGTGAAGCTATTTTCATTCAATGCTATATTTGTGAGATTTCTCCAACTGTTAATGTAGCTCCAGTTTCTTTATTTTCATTATACGACCCACCTCAATGAATTCATCCATCCGATAGTTGGTTGATGGACATGTAGCTTGTTTCCAATTTAGAACTATTCTAAGTATCGTCGCTATGAGCCTTTCTTTACATGTACTTTGGTGAACATATGTGCATATAACTCTTGGACGTATGCCTAAGCAATGACTGGTTATACTTATTCACATCGAGTAGATAATGTCTGTTTTTCCAAAGTGGTTATAATCATTTATGTTTGTACCACCAGCATTTATTTTGCTTCACATCCTTGCTAATATTTTCACCGGCAGTTTTAATGTAAATTTCTAATTGAATTATATTGTACATATGAAGAAGGACACAAATAAGCAGTGTGTGATTTGATGCATCCCACACAGTGAACACAGCCTTTAATAAACCAGCTCTAGATGTACACCATTATTAGCATTTCATATTCCATCAGCCATTAGCCGCCCCCCCCATAACCACCATATGACTTCTAGCTCTATACATTAGCTATGTCTCCTTTTTTTATAAGTCAACTTTATTAAGAAGTAATTTACATAAATAAAATTCACCCATTTTGTGTATACAAGTCAAAGAGTTTTGACAAGTGTATACACCTGTATAACTGCTCTCATAATCCAGATACAAAACATTTCTGTAACCCTAAGAGGTTTTCCCTGTGTCACTATGCGATCTGTCTGGACTCAGGCAACTGCTTCTTGGTACCATAAGTCTGATATCAGGGGCAGCATGCTCGGGAGAGGACCCTCCTTGGTGTCACGGACCCCTCTGTATCTTTGCATGGGGGGACCAGGGATCTCTGTGGAGTGGCTTTCATGGAAGTACTGATCCCATCTGTGAGGCGCCACCCTCATGATCTAATCATCCCACAAGGGCCCCAAATTTTAGAACTACCATCTTTGGAGGGTTAGTATTGCCACCTTTGGGGGTTAGGATTTCAACATAGGGATTTGAGGTGGGGTAGGAGACACAAACATTCATAGCAGTATGACTTGCCTTTTCAAAGTTTTAGTGGTTTGTAAGATAATAAAGTTCATGATTTTAAAGTAGTTTAATGTAGTTTAGCAATCTGTTCACTTATTATTGTGCTTTACGGTTACTTTTGTTTAGTCATTGTATACCCTACAGCCACAAAATATTCATATGTAATACCTTCCAGAAGTTTTATTGATTTGCTTTTCTCTTTGAGAGTTATGATCAATATTGGAATTGATTTTGGTGTAGGTTGTGAGGTAAAGGTCAAATTCCCTTTGGCTTCATTTGGCTTCTACTTGCCCCAATACGATTTGTTGAATGAACCGTTTATTCCTCACTGCTCGGAAATCCTACTTCTGTCATGAAGCACAGATCCATGTATGCATGGGCCCTGCTTCTGTGACATCCAGTGGCTTCCGTTGATTTATTTGGTACTTGAACAAGCACTACACTGTCTTAATTCTTGTAATTTTGCAATAAATCTTGAAGTGACCTTTGCATTGGCCATGAATTTTTAGATCCAACACCAAAAACGTGATCTGTGAAAGAAAAAGGTGGTATGTTAGATTTGACTAAAATAAAAATAGTCTGCCCTGTAAAATCAAAGTTCATGTATGCAGGGCAGAAAATTAAAATATTAGCCACAGAATGGAAGATTAAAGGATAAAATTAAAGGTACAAGTATTAGTCAAAGTACATGTAATATAAAATATGACATCAAAATATAGTATGTGGAGAGACAGAGTAAAAAAATACAAAGTTTTGGAACGTGTTCAAAAAGATAAAACTCCCGTGGAAACACAAATTACCCGACATAGCCAAAATAATTTTGCTAAAGAAGAATACTTACACTTTCTAAAGTTAAGACTTATTATAAAGTGAAAGAAACAAAAAACAGTTTGTCCTTTGCATCAAGATAAACAGATGAATGGAACAGAATAGGGTTCAGAGCCAGCCCTTCATACATATATGCACAACTGATTTTCAATAAAGGTATGAAGGAAAGGCCATGCACACAAATCTTGCTTTTGAATTGGACTGTGCGAACGTAAATCATATCCATAAGAGGTTTGAACTTTGACCTAGACCTCAAACCATTTATCAAGATTATCTCCAAATAGATAAGCAGCCAAAATGTAAAACTTATACCTATAGCACATCTAGAAGACAATATTTGTGACCTACAGACTTCTGAGACAAAACGCTTGAACCATGATCCATGAAAGAACAAATGATTATTCAATTTCATCAAAATTAAATGTCCTGTTTTTCCAAAATCACTGCTAAGAGAATAGACGGGGGTGATATAATTGCGAGCCATACATCTCGTAGAGGATTTTATCTAGATTATATAAGTAACTCTCAGGACGGCAGTAAGAAAGCAACCATCCCAGTAAAAATGCGCCACGTCAGCAGACTTTACCAAAGAAGACAGACAGATCACCGCAGGCCTGGGAACGACGCACGCCGCTCGTCATGAGAATATACCAAATAAACCACGGAAATTTAACAGGACGCCGTGGGACTGGAAATCTTGCATCTGCGCAAGTCCTCGACCCGGCAAGTCTCGGTGGTCAGTAACCTAAAATTACATTTATACGAAATGCAAACTAGTCAACAGTGTCAGAACTACGCTGGGGGTTTCCTAGGGTGGGAGAAAGGGAAGGAGTGAGGGAGGAGGAAATACCAAGGAGCACAAGGAGATGGGGTTGTTTTCAGGGACGTCTGGAAATGTGGAAAGGCACAAAATCAGGTGCTTGAGACGTGTGCAGGTTGGGATAGGTCCGTTGACACCATGTACTTCTGTTAAAAATATGAAGTACTGAAGGTCTCATGTGCTGCTTTTATTCTCTCATCCTTATCAGATAGGAACTTTGTGTTTTTATAGTCATTTTTACATTTTCACTATAATTTCTGATTTGCCTCATGTTATTCAGAAGTGTGCATTGAAACATTTAAATACACGGTAATTTCTCTTATTTAGTCTGGTCTATTCTAATTTGATGGTGGTGAGAGATCAACCTGTATGATATCAAATTGTCTGGAATCTGTTGAGGCTTTCGGTGTAGACTAGATCACGATCCTTGGTGGGGGAACCACAGAGGAGAACAACCTGCCCCCTCAAATTGTTGGCTAACGCGCCTTTCATCACCATTCATGAAACTGGCCTTCTCTACCTAGCGGGACAGGATAACTCTGCCGTTGGTCCATTAGCGTGTTTTCGCTGTCTCCGTTGTAACATTTCTTCAAATATGACTTGATCATGGAAATCTTACACTGTATCTTAAGGGAGCAAAATGATTCTTGCTGAACAACCCCTTACTTGACAGGAGAAATGGCAGCCACCGTGGGCAGTGCACACCTGTCCAGGCAGCTAGCAAAGCCAGGCCCGGCCATCTGAGGCAGTCAGAAGATGGTCCAGCCAAGGCAGCTGGAACTTCAACCTGCTGTGAAGAGTTTGGATGGGACAGTACAGCCTTCAGCTAAGAAGCAGCCAGTGTTGCTCCTCTTCACCCCGCATCTGCATTCTGGCATCCCCAAGGAGCTATTAGAGATGTTGACATGGCGTTCTTCGTTGTCAAAGCCAAATGCAAAAGGCAGAGAAAGCTGCCTGATAGGGAGCAGTGTCCACAGCCCATGGGGACCTTTCTGTTCCTGCAAAGAAGTATGCTGTTCACAGGTGGCGACACGTGCTGGGTTCAGGTGCTTCACGGACTGGAAAGACCAGGCCATGATCCGCCAGCACAGCAGCGGCCATGGCCCTGGTGAGCCCCATCTGAGGGACTATCCCCTCAGACAGCCCATGAGGCCACACTCCCCAACCTTTGTGGGGACTGAGGCTGTCGTCAACCCACCAGCACTATGTCCTCAATCCTCAGCAGGGCTGTGTGCGCCAGCCTGAAGGGCCTGAGGTAACGTTACCTGCTATCCTGCCGCTCTGGATCCGGCAAAGCCCTGTGGGGGAAGCTTTTCCTCCAGCATCGCTGGCTCCTGGGAGCTAAATTATAATCATAAATATTGTCATGGGAAGTTTTAATAACAATTTTCATAGTGACTCTTGTCACTTAACCATAATAGCAATTGTTAACAGTGATGGTCGCCACAGGAAGCTCACGATTGAATTTACAACAATGACTCAATCTTGAAAAGGGCTGCAAAGGAGAGCTGTTCCAGGGAAGGCACCGAGCGGCTGGGGAGTCGAGTGGCAGACACGCTGGCCTAGGCATCAGGGCACCGGCCGGATGCGCACGCAGCAGAGTTAGTGCCACCAAGACGCAGTACAGGGGCGGAGGCGAACCAGTGTGTTCAGGATGAGTTCTGCCAAAGCAGCGGAACAGATTCAGGTCATTACGTACTTGCCCAGGAGGCTGACAGGAGAAGCAGCCAACGGCTCTCCACAGGTGTCTGCTCGGGCAGAGCCCATGTCTGACCCGTTTCTCTCGGGCTCCCTGCCCAGCCACCTCTGGCTGCCAGACCTGCCAGGACTTGAATTCATCTTGCTGTGGCCTACCGGTCTCGAATCAGGCGTGAGAAGTTCCACTTGACCCTCTCACCCCATGCACAGTCCTGAGCCAGTCCCGGGAAAGGGTGTCACTAAAAGTCAGGAGAAGCCTTGGAACAGGTTGAGGGAGCTGAAGCCGGGCACTGCCAGGGATGGTGCCAAGAAGGCTGCACCTCATTGTTGGCAGAACTGCACTTTCCGAGGAGCTTCTAAGTCACTCTAGTGCCTGAAAAGGCAGTTTGGTGGCGGTTAAGAGACTGCGGCTGTACTGGACAGTCCACGTGAGACGACTTCAACATTCTCATCACAAGGGGCCAGCGTTGGCCAGCATGCACGTGGCCTACGCAGGCTTGTTTGGGATGCTTGTGCGTGTGCCAAGCCCTTCCGTGGGGCACTTGGAGCAAATACAGCCCCGCTGTCGCAGTCCAGAGAAGACATGAGATGAACTCATGCAATGGCCACACCATGAACACCCGTGAAGCACCATGTAAGGAGCGTGGCTATCGCCCGGGTTGTCAGATTTAGTGGGTGAATAAATGGCTTTTAACATTAAAAAAAAGTTTGCTGTCTTGAGTGGGACTGCCTGGTTCGAAGCTTTCGTTCTGCCAGTTACGAAGAGTGTTACTTGGCCAGTGGGCCTAGTGCGTGCGCTCCTCAGTGCTCCACAATGTCTGGCACTTTAGAACTATGATTTGCCTTGTCGTCGGCCTCAGCTGTTACCTGTGTTTTCCAGACTCACCTTGCCCTGACGAATGGTTGCTGTGTCTGCTCAGCATGAAGGTCTTCCACATCGCACAGCAAGTAGCTCATGGCACAAAGTCAGCGGCAGGTCGCCTGCTACCCCGTGGTCAGGCGCGCGTGTGGTGCTGAGACCCAGACGCAGTCCCGGGCCTGTTTTTCAAAAGAGAAGTGATCTTCAGAAAAGAGCAGAGACTTTCTCCAAAATTCTAGCGACACGGAATAGGGCTCTTCTACTGCTGCTTCCCAGAGGTTCCATAGAGCTATTTTGAACATCCTTGAAACTGCCAGATTCTAAGGCCCAAGTGGAACAGCAAGCTGTGCCACTTCAGTGCCCTTGCTGCTGAGCCAGCTCTCCCGCCTCGCTCAGGCTGGTGGCCTCTGGGTCACCAAGGAGGTGGTGTAGTCAGTGTATTCAACTACTTATGAGTCCATTACAAATGATAGCATTTCGCCACCTCCATGGTGGCGCAGGCGGTTGAGCGCAGCGCTGTGAAGCTGTCCGCAGCCTCTGCAGTGCAGGTTCCATCCCGGCCAGCCAGCAAGGGTCCCACATGGCACCGCAGACCTCTCCTCTCTCGCCCGCTGCTCCCCTCAGCAGTGTATTTCGTCAGTCTGCCTGTTCTGTTCCCCGCTCTGTCTCTGGTGAATCCTCTCACCCTCCTGTGAACCTGGCCTGTACCCCGGTTCTTGTATAAATAAATCTTTTTTTTAAAGATTTATTTATTTATACAAACACTGGGTACAGTCAGAAGCGCGCGAGGGTGAGAGGATTCACCAGAGACAGAGTGGGGAACAGAACAGGCAGACTGACGAAATACACTGCTGAGTGGAGCAGTGGGCGCAGCAGGAGAGGTCTGTCGCGCCATGTGGGACCCTCGCCAGTGGCCAGGGATCGAACCGGCACTGCAGAGGCTGCGGGCAGCTTCGCAGCCCAGCGCTCAACCACTGCGCCACCAGGGGAGGCCCAAATAAATCTTTTAAAAAAAAAAAAACAAACAAAAATGATAGCATTTCGGGAATACAGCTTTGTTACGTTTCCATGCAGAGAGACTCTCTCTATATGCTCCACTGTTGGACCCCCAAAAGCTTCCTGGAACTAGAGGACCCCTGTATATTCATGCTTTTTTTCCTCCCACCCCATTCACAGCCACCTCACGTGGGCAATTAAAGTGCATGCGGATCCCACTCTTTCTGCTCATTGTATGTAATCAGCATGATGTTGCCAACAGAACAAACAGTGTATAGCATGTGTCTAGGCTCTGTATTTTGGAAGGGAGCAGGAGAATTGATGTGACCTTGAGGAAAGACTTTGAAGCTATATATTGGCCCAGCAAGGTAAAGCAGACATTTCTAGTGGTCTCCACAAATTGGTGTGGGGGCAGATGTCAGGACCTGTGCCAACTTGTTCCAGTAAAGACACAACTGCAGCAGCGACTTAAGTTGGAGTTATCACTTGATTAAGATAATAATAATCAACAGTTACTCTCCAAGATCCATCTATCTTCTATGCAGGTGAAAAAGATGAATTAAATGGAAATTGCAAAAGCATCACCATCCTTACATTTTGGGAGCCTCCTTACGCAATGGGCACAGTGAAGTTTACACTTTTATTCGGTATTGACCCTGTTGCTACAAGATATCTCAGTGAGAGCTCAAGGGAGCTCACTCTGCAAGTGCCAGAGAAGCCGCAGATGGAAGCGTAGCTGCCACCAGAATGCACCTCACCTGCTGGAGCAAACTAACGCACCTGAGAGACGCTCGGAGAAACTGCAAGTCAGTCCATGGACATAATGGTTTTTTAGTTTTTTTCTTTTTGATGAAGGACCGTTGTTTCCCATCCTGGCTACGAGCGTGACAGGGAGGCCCCCTCCCCTGGGGTGTGCTCACCAGCTCACCAGAGCCCTGCCACCCCCAAAGCACCCATGGTGGTCCACGACATTGCTCCCTGCTCTCCCAGTTCCCTCCTCCTCCTCCCCTCCTCCTCTCTCTCCCATGCCTCAGATCCATGGGCAGCTCTTAAGGGATGGTCTTAGCTCCCGCTGGGCTGAGCCTGTGTTTGGTGTCTACATTCCCCCTGTAAGTGACACCATTCGGTATTTAGCTTTGTCATTCTGGCTTATTTCACTTAGCACCATCCCTTCCAGCTCCATCTATGTTGCTGCAAATGGCTTGAGTTTAACTTTTCCAGTCCCTTGAACTTAGCTTCTCTCTACCACTTTCCATGGCAGAGCTGACAGGCAGTCAGTAGGCAGTGCAGACATTGTGCTTTACAAAGTGCCAGGCCTACCTTCACAAAGCAGAGTATAGAAAGAGAATGCGACATAGAGAAAATGTATATATTCGAAATTATACCTGACAGAGCAAAGAAAATAGGAGCAGATACTCTTCATTTCTGAAAGAGGCCATGAGGCTATGAGTGTTATTTATGATTTCTTTTCTTCACTATCATTTTGTGTTCCCACTTCAAAATATTTTGATAGAAATATTACACACATACATAAAAGAAGACAGGTTGTATGGGTAAATATGCAGAAATTATCATAATTATATCACACCATAGTCAGAAGGCAGCATGTCAGGAACATAATCCGCACCCCAGAATGCCCTCATGGCTTCTGTAATTAGTCCCCATCCAAGCCACCCGAAGACAGCTAATCGCAGGTCTGCTTGTTATCCCCGGTTTCATGTTTTTAACTTTATCATAATGAAGTCACACAGAACCTATTCTTTGCTTTCTGACTTTTTTTGTTCAAATTATGTTTGCGAGGTTCATTTATGCCCTCGCTTCCAGCAGCAGTGTATTCACAGTCATTAATGTATTAGTCAGGTTCTCCAGAGAAGCAGCGTTTCCTCCTCGGCTGTGAGTGCGGTGTGTGGGTGTGCGCGGCCCCTCGCGCTCTACCCTGAATCTGCGGTGAACTAGATCCCCAGGAGACACGGTTTATAGTGTTCATGCCCTGCAAACCTAGGGTTCCTCACCAAGGGACTGCCAAACTAAGCGGGTTCATTTTGGAAGTCCTGGGAGTACTTTTTTATTAATATCCGGGAGCAAACTGCTAGCAAGGAGAAGGCCTTGGGCCATGTGAGCCCCTCCCTGGGATTTGACCTGAGGCAGACTGGGAGTCATCAGGCCTCCCCCACACAGCAGAAGCTGGTAGGCCACCGTGCACGGGGGCACAGGTGCGCCGCCCTGGCCAAATGCAAGCTGATCCCCCCCACCCCCCCCCAACCGGCACAGCCGCCGAGCTGAGCGGCTTTCTATGGGAAGCGGCTGTGCCGGGAGCCGGCGGTGCCTGGGGTCTCATGCAGGGGGCGCTCTCACGCGCAAGGGCTTTCTGCCTCCCTGGGGGCCAAAGGCATGGAAAACGCACGCCATGGGCACCCTGAGCTCCAGAACTGGGGCCCCGCAGATGTGGCCTGGCTTGGCCCCCCGCATGGCTTCTCGGGGACCCCCAGCTCGGCCACCTCGCAATGGATCCCGGTGCACAGGTCACAGCCGGATCACCAGTAAGACGAGCGGAGCTCAAAGAAGGCGGGAGGCTAGACCCTTCCGCTCCGGCCTCTTGCACACTCGCGGGCACGTGGGCGCTTTCCTCCCCTGAAGAGCTCAGAACCACAGATACTTCCTTCAACAACTTGCACCTCTGCCTTTGGGACCCCCACCAGTGCCGTGACCCGGGGCGTCGTGAGGACCAGTGGCGGGGTGACGTGACTCCTTCCACGCGAAGGGCGGCTCCGCGGCTCTTTGCCCCCGAGGCTCTGAGTCCAGCAACGAGGCGCACGGGGCAGAAGTCAGCGTGGCCGGAAAGTGATCCGTCGGGACAAGGTTCAAGGGCGTTTCTCGCTTAGCACCCCCCTGTGCCCATCCTGGTTTTCTCACAACTACTTGTCCAGGTAGAGAGCCCGGGGAGCTGGGGACAGGGCTGGCTCTCCTCGCAAGGTCGCTGCGTTTATCACCTGTTGCGTCGCTAATTGCACACTGTCACCTTCACATCGTGGGTGCCTCACAGGGATTCAAAATCCATCCAAAGCTATTAATTGGCCTCATCTAATAATGACTCAGTAAATAAGTAGATTGGACATCTTGGTCTGTGATTAACCTACTGTTAATTGGCCCCCTGGCCTAGCCAACTACACAAGTCCCAATCTGTCCTTGGAAATGTGCCAGCAGCACTGCCAGCAGCCAGAGGCTCCTTGGAGGGAGAGGTCACAGGTTCCATTTCAGTCCCAGTCACTGCAAGAGAAACCGGAGACACCCGCCAGCCGAGGCCCCGCGGTTCACAGAGGGAAACCGGGAGCATGACTCAGAGAAGCCGCCACAGCTCGAAGCGCGGGCAGGAGGTTCAACGGCTGCCCACTGAGGCCTGGGGTGGAGGTGGGGGTTGCTGAGAGGCAGCAGGACCCATGCCAAACGGGAGCCCGGTGCCCAGCGCCGGAGCATGACTGGCGGCTGGAGCGTGCCTGATGGAGCTCGAGTAACAGTAAACAGCTCTTCCCCGCCCCCCTTTCCTCCCACCCCCCTACTCTGCCCCACGCCCCCACCTCTGCAAGCCCATAATCGTCAATTGTTCAAGCCTGAGCTCCTTGCCGACTCACCAAGCGGCCATCGCAAACATCTAAGCATCTGGGGTGTGCGGGAGCGCGTGCCCGCTGCTCTGCCCTGACCTACCAGCCCTGAGCAGCGGGTGGGCGAAGTGGAACTCTCAAGTCAACCCCAGAAAAAACGGCCGATTCTCCAAAGACGGCCGAGCAGAACAAGGGAAGCTCGGCCGCGCACAGCTCACTCCCTGGTGTCGGAAAGAAATGACAGTGGTGAGAGAAGACATCACAAGCCCTTCCTGTGTCTTCACATGGCTGCAACTGAAGAGCAAATAGGCCCACGATGGACTGTGCGCGTGGGTCTGCTGTCCTTCTAATCTTGCCCATGCGCGTGGCAGACAGTCCTGAGCCCTGAGCCATGGGAGACAAACCTGAGGTACGAGGGAAGATGCAGTGTTCCAGCATTTTCCATAAATGGTAACTGCATGTCAGCATTTCGAGCAGGTCGTGGCTGCCAAGTTAACAGGATTTATAGATCACCACCATTGTTTTCACGACAGCCTTATTTAGTTACAATTCACTTACCGTAACATCCAGCCATTAAAGTCGACAATTGAGTGGGCTTCGGTATATTCACAAAGTTGTGCTCCCATCACCCCTAATTCCAGAACATTTTCCTGACCCCAAACAGACGCCTTGACCATTAGCAGCCACTGTCCATTTACCCTCAGCTGTCCCTTCACTTTGGCATCGGCAACCACTAAACTATTTCTGTCTCTTTGGACTTGCCTCTTTGGCAAGCCCTTTCCTGTCAGGCTTCTTAGCGCATTGCCAGGGCTCATGAACACTGTACTCTGGTCACTATTTCATTGCTTTTACAGCCAAATAATATCACATTTATAGAGCAACCGCATTTTATTCACGCACTGTGGCGCTGACGAGCACTGGGTGCTTGGCTCCATCTAGCCACTAGCGGAACATCGGTGTGTGACCGTGTGGGGATATCTGCCTCATTTCTCTTGGGAAATACCTAGTAGTGGAGCTGCTGGGTCACATGAAAACTAAACATATCTTTAGCATGTCATCAACTAGCAAACCGTTTTCCAAAGTGGCTACACCATTTTACCATCCTGTCAGCGCTGCAGGAGCATTCCTACCTCCCTCCACCCGCTCCAACACACACGACCACGGAAAACATTTGCAAGTTATTTATCTGATATGGGACTTGTATCTAGAATATAGAAATAATTTTTATAACTCAAAAAAGACAAACGACCTAAGCAAACAGGGAGCACAGGATCCGAGTAGACGTTCCTACAGAGTCACACACGGACAGCCAAAACCACACGGATGAAAACATGCTCCATGTCAGTGGATGCTGAGAAAGTGCGACCAGAGGCACGAGGAGACACTGAAACCCACACATGCCAGGAGGACTGCGTTGAAAGACATCATCCAATTGGATCTTAACTCACCCTCACAAAGTAGTTAAGTGCTTTAAAAGGTCTCCTGCAAAGAAACAGGTGATTAAAGATAACACTAACAATACAGCAGTGGTGAATGACAAGCAAGTGGTACCAGCGACACTGGGGAGAAGCTCTTTGTAAATTCCAGGACAAACCAATCACATGTCACAATACATGGCGGGAGGTTGAAATTATCAAGACAATATGAAATGTGACATTTCCTCACTGCTAATGATGAGCCTTGCATTAAGGGTACATCATCTCTTGAGGAATTAACAAATTGCAGGGTAAGGCCATGGGGATTTATAAGATATTTACAGACATTATTTAGCTCATATTTATATTAACCTTCTTAAAATGCTAGATTAAAATGTTTTATAACACGTATGTGTAATATATTTGTAGTATAAGGATTTTCCAGGCCATGAATATAATGTGTAAGTATTTATAAATGGGGGCTCAGTGATGAAAAGCATTGAATGATGGGCTAGGCAGTCATAGAAGTGTGAAGATTACTGCTTCAGAGCACAGGCGTGGCCTTCTGTGCGGACTGAACCCCTGAATTGATGTTCACGTTCAACAGGTGAGTTAGCCACGCTGCGCTTGGCTCCTCATCTGAAAACCGAGCGCATGGATGACGTCTACTGCAGGGAGGGGTTGTAAGGATTCAACGACAGGACGCAGTGAATCGCACTATGTCTGCGTGCAGGAGACCATGACTATGACGACGCCACCGAGATCCTGGGGACCGCGGGGAGGTATCACAGCCCAGCACAAGAGCAAGCGCCATTCAATGTGAGACCTGACTGTCCCGTGCCAGTGGGGCGCGGCGCCCTCCCCTTTCTGGTCCTCTGCTACTCGCCTGCATTCCTCTGCGCCCAGATGGCCCATCCTCCCGTCTGCACACGCTTCTCCCTGGCTCCCTGGAGGAAGGGGAAATGCCTGTTATGCCCCGGAACGTGCCTCTTGTGGAGCGTGGCCCTCCCTCCTCCACGCCGCCCAGTGGCTCTGCCTCTCCTGGCCACATGGCCCGAGTAAGATGATTTTATAAACAAAATGTTTTTTCTAATAAAATTCAGCTTTCCCCCAGGGCCAACAAATTTGACTGCAGCCAGCTCTTAAAATATCAATCGCTTTCCCCCCACCCTAAATGAACAAATGAATAATTGACTGAATGCGCCACCTTCTCTCCTTGCTGGAAGACCTCAGGGCCTCCTGTCCAATAAACTCGGCAGCTACTCAGCTGCCTCCCGCACTCCGGGGAGCTGCCCTTCATTCCGCCCTCCTGGCTGAGCGGACTTCCTGAAACTTTCTTCCAGCCGCTCAGGGCAGAGAGTGTGTGGGGTGGGGGGTGGAGGGGGGGCTGGGAGAGGTGACCATGGAGACCCCACAGTTGACAGAGGAGGAAGGAGGAAGAAAGCAAATGTAGCCACGAGAGACCTGTGAGTCAGGGAATGGGAAGGCAGGGCGGGAGGCCGGGGGTAGGGGGGGTGGGGGGGGTGACGAGCCTGTCTGCCAGCCAAGGAACAGCAGAGAGCAGACATGCAGCCGTGCAGGAGCGCTCTCCGTTGCCTCCGGGCTGTGGGACAGGAGTGGACCAAACACCCTTGAACTCGATGACCTCACAGTAAACCAGACATGGACAGGCTCGGGCCGTGTAAACTGGGCCGCGCACCGGGTTCGCCTTAGACAGGGAGACTCGAGCAGTTGTGGTTTCCACCTTTCCTATTTGCATACTTTCCTAAACTTCCGTAGCCGCCAAGAGCTGGTGTTGTGAGCAGTCATCATACAGTGATGTCAAGTGAACACTGACCGTGCAACTTCACATTCACAGTCTGACCTGGCTTTGCACAAACATTTGGACGTTATATAGGAGAATGTCTGAAGGAAAGAGAGCCCAAAATGTAACTGCTTTTCTCTGAGGGATAGTATTGCAATTCTTGTATTTATTTTCTCCATACTGTCATCTATGTTATAAACCTTCATCAATAAGCACAACTTCTTTAACCAGGATAGAAGAAAACACTGGAAATGAAAATTCTTTCATTTAGGGGCCTCCCTGGTGGTGCAGGAGTTAAAGTCCCAGTGCTATCAAGCTATCAGCAGCCACTGCAGCCTGAGTTCGATCCCCATCCAGGGAGGTGACCCACACAGTGCAGCAGACCTCTCCTGACTCCCTGCTGCTCCCCTCAGCAGTGTATTTCGGACAGTCTGCCTGTTCTGCTCCTCACTCTGTCTCTGGTGAACCCTCTCATCCCCTGCACCTCTGGCCTCCACCCCAGCTCTTGTGTGCATAAATAAAATAAATCTTAAAAAAAATGTTCTTTTATTTAGGCCTGCACTTCCTTAGCCCTGCTCTGCTACCCGCTTCAGCAAGGGGCCCAGAGCCGGTGTCTCCCGGGCTGCAAGTGACTTTGTTGCTCACACCCCACCTCTCCTAGGCCTGTGTTCTGCCACGTGTTCTAGACTCGTGAAAAAGTTCCATAAGTGTCTGTGTGCCTCCTTATTGATTTTCTTCCAGTTGAACGAGGCCCTGCACAAGGCAAGCCTGCTCCTTGCCGCACCAACGGTGGACTAAGCTTCAGCCTTTCTGGTCCCGGCCGGCCCAGAGCCATCGAGCTTCCATCCAAGTGGGCTTCCGCCCCGCAGGCCTGTGCCTCGGCAGATGCACTGCAGCTGTTTCAACACCGGAGCCCCCTCAACTCGCTCTGGCTCGTGGAGAGCAATCTACTTGCTCCTGGCTGTGCTCTCAGCCCTGGGCCATACTCCCTGCTCCCCTGGAAAAGCAGAAGAGGACGCCACACGGGCGTCTGCGACTCTCACTGTCCGCGACTCCACCTGAAGTTCATCCTCCCCCTGCACACCGGGTCAGCTTCTCCCTTAGGACCACCGACGCGCCCCTCTCGCTTGTTCTTTCCCACACATAGACAAACAGGCTATTATTTTTTCTGGCTCCACAAAACATTCTCTTGACCTACTTCCCCTGCCAGCTACCGCCTCATTTCTCTGCTTGCGTCGGCAGCAGAAGCTCCCCGCGCGCCATCTGAAATTCCTCATCTCTCATTTTCTCTTGACTGTGCTCCAACCCATCCTTGCTAGCGTCCCACCACAGCAGCCACACACACACACACACACACACACACACGCCCCACAGAAAGCATCCTCACCAGCCTCCGCTGCCGTCCATGTGGCTAAATCTGATCAACAGGCAGTTCCCCTGCGGGGATGTCGGCGAGGGCCCAGAGGCTGCTCTCCTAAGCCCGACCCTGAATTGCAGCACGACCTGACTGCCCACCACGCCGTCCCTCCTTCCCAGTCCCTTCTTTTCATTCTTTCTCATCTGCACGAACTGCCATTGTTGAGTGACCCGAGCAACAGCTCTGAACCATCTCTGTCTACACCCGCTTCCGGCCTCTGGGCTGCCTCTCTATCCGCGAACATACCCCTGCCTCTCGTCCTTCAGCCCCGGTTCACTCTTCTCGGGCGAGCAACACCCCCATATGCCCAATTGTCTAGTTAACACGTACCCATGGAGGTGGCGTAGACATCTCAGACTCAACGCGTCCAAAATTTAACTCCTTAAACCCTGAAAATGCGCTCCATCCACGGCCTTCCCTTTTTCAGTTAATGGGAACTTCAGACTCCAAGCAGTCCAAATAAAAAGCCTTGGGACTTTGCTCGATTCCTCTTTTCCTGGCACCCTTAATATATAATCCACCAAGAAGTGAAGAAGTGCTAGTGGAAATAACTTTAAAATACGTCAGAATCCAATCATTTCTTAACTTCTGCACGGCTACCACCTGACAGCCGGTTCTGTGACGATGGTACACACGGTCAGCACGGACAGAAAGAAGGAAAGAAGGCGCCGTCGGCCCTTCCCCGTGTTGGCCCGCGGTCCTCGCTGGTCTTCCCGCCAGCCGCCCGGTGCTCCCGTCACAGTGGTGTTGAAGAAGAAGTCATAGCTTTCAGCTGCGATGGAGTAAGTGGCGACAGATGAGCTTTGCCTTTGTTCGCAGCCCGGAACTGCAACATATAGGAGACAGCTCTGCGGGCATCGCTGGACAGGAAGGACGGGGCGCAGACAGCCGAGACCAAGGGCACGTGCATGTGAGTCTCAGACTCACCTGTCTGTGAAGGAGGCTTCTTGCATGGCTCCCCTGTGGAGGCAGAAGGCAGAATACAGAGGTAAGGATGTCCCGAGCAGCAGGGTGCCCTAGAGGAGGGATGTGCATGGAGCACTCTCGGGAGCCCATGTGGGGATCCCCTTTGAGGGTGAGGTAGTCTTGATTTGCATTTTCCTGATAATGTAGTGACTTGGGCACATTTTTATATACTTGCTGACCATCTGTATATCCTCTTTACAGAGTGTCTATTCAGGCCTTTGCCCATTTTTAATCTGGTTGTTTGCTTTTTGTTTTCTTCTGGTTTTGGCTATTGAATTTTTCTATTTCTGTGAAAAATGTCATTGGAATTCTGATAGACATTGTGTTGGATATGTAGGTTGATGTTAGTAGGATGGAGACGTTTAACAATATTAATATTCCAATCTATAACAAAAAGTGGTGTGGAGGAGGTGGAGAAAAGCCAACCCCGCACACCGTTGGTGGGAGTGTAACTTAGTATAGCTATGATGGAAAACAGGATGGCGATTCCTCAAAAATTAAAAATAGAACCACCGTATGATCCATCAATCCCACTTTTGGGTCTCTGTCACAAGGAATTAAAATTTCATTATTAGGTTTTTTATTTATTAGGATCTTCAAGAAATAGCTGCACTTCCATGCCCATTACAGCGTCATTCACAACAGTCAAGCCGTGGAAACAAGCTCACTGCCCACTGATAGATGAGGATAAAGAAAATGTGACATATGAATACAACAATATTCATCCATCTTTAAAAAAGAAGGAAATCCTGTCTTTTGTGCCAACAAGGATGCACCTGGAGGGTGTTATGCTATGTGCAATAAGTCAGAAGGAGAAAAGACAAATTTGCTATAATCTTCTCTTACACGTGGAATTGAAAATAGTCAAGCTCCCACAGTAGCTAGAGCTAACAATACCTATTGTATACTTAAAATTTGCTAAGAGGGTAGATACCATGCTTAGAGTTTTCACTAATTAAAAAAACTAGTAAGGGAGGCAGGAGGAAACTTTGGAAGGTGATAGATATGTTTATGGCCTTGAGGTGGTAATTGTTTCATGGGTGTATATTTGTCTCCAAACTTATCCTGTTGTATAGATTAAATACATAGAGCTTTTTACATGTCAATCATACCTTAATAAAGTAGTTTAAAAAATAAAGTTAAAGGGCCTCCCTGGTGATGAAACGGGTTGAGCGCAGCGCTGTGAAGCTGTCCACAGCCTCTGCGGTGTGGGTTTGATTCCCGGCCGGCCGGCGAGAATCCCATATGTCGTGGCAGATCTCTCCTGTCTCACCTGCTGCTCCCCTCAGCAGTGTATTTCAGTAGATCTGCCTGTTCTGTACCCCACTCTGTCTCGGGTAAATCCTCTCACCCTCCCACGCCTCTGGCCTGTACCCCAGCTCTTGTATAAAAATAAATAAATCTTGGATCTCCCCTGGTGGTGCAGGCGGTTGAGCGCCATGCTGTGAAGCTGTCCGCAGCCTCTGCAGCACCGGTTCGATCCCGGCCAGCCAGCAAGGGTCCCACATGGCACGCAGACCTCTTCCTGCCACCCGCTGCTCCCCTCAGCAGTGTCTTTCGTCGGTATGCCTGTTCTGTTCCCCGCTCTGTCTCTGGTGAATCCTCTCACCCTCCCCCGCATCTGGCCTGTACCCCAGTTCTTGTATAAATAAATAAATCTTTATAAATAAATAAATAAATCTTTAAAAAAAGGTTAAAGCCAAGTGTCAGTGTGGTCTTAACAATAATATATAGACATGAAAACACTGCCGCAGAGGAGTCTAGAAACAGACCTTCACATACACATTTAACAGACATTAGACCAAGACATGAAGTCAACAAGGAAAGAAACAGTGCCAAAGCTGGACAGCTGTCCTGGGCAAACAATGGACTCTGACCCCTGCTTCACACCATAGACAAAAATTAATATGAAGTTGAGCATTGTCCTAAATGTAAAGCTAAAAGTATAAAACTTCTAGATGGAGATTTTGGACAAAATTCTCATAACGTGGAAAAATAGGCCAAGATTTCTTACCCATGGATCACAAAACACTAACCATGACATGGGGACAAAAGAGATCATTTTGGATTTGCCAACATTCAAAACCTCCACAGACAAGAGCAAAGTTAGCTACTTAGCACTACCATAGCTCAAGACCTACTATAAACCTACAGTCATCAAGACAGTGGAGAAATGTTGTAAGAATTGACACGTAGATCTGTGGGACAGAATTCAGAGCCCAGGAATAGATAATTGCTTACAAAGTCATTTCATTTTCCACAAAGATTTCCAAAGCAATCCAAGGGGACAATAAAAGATTTTTGAGCCAATGGCACTGGAACAGCTGGATATCTATATCGGAAAAAGTGAACGTCAATCCCTACCGCATGCCATAAACTGAAATTAATTCCAGATGAACCACAGTTCCTGATGTAAAAGCTAAAGCCCTAAAGATTTTAAAGGAAAATGTCTTTGAGAATTGGGGATTGGCAAAGTTTTCCTAGGTCACAGAAAGCAATAATCATAAATGAAAAAAATAAAATGGACTTGATCAAAATTTAAAATTTTGCTCATCAAAAGACACCGTTTATAAAATAAATGGCAAGCATGGATTGGAAGAAAATGTTCCTAAAACATATACCTGACAAAACACTGTTATCAGAGAATGGATGGATGGGTAGGTAGGTAGGTAGGTAGACAGACAGACATATACATATAATATACATATATCAAAAACCTATAGCTCAATTTTAAAAGTAAGACCAAAAAAAACTTCACCTTTAAAAGCAGGCAAAATATTTGAACACACAGTTTGCAAGAGAAAATACATAAATGTCAAAAAAACACACAAAGAAATATTCAATATCAGTAGTTACCAGGGAAATGCAAGATTCAACCAAAAAAATTACGAGTATACACACACCAGAATAGCTAAAGTTTTAAAAGACCAGGTTCTATTATACACTGTTGGCTAGAATGTAAAAATGCTACAGCCACTTTGGAAAAAGTTCTGGAAGCTTCTTATAACTAAACATATTCTTACCATATGACCTAGTCATTCCACTCCTATTTATCCGAGAGAAATGAAAACATATGTTCACAAAAAGACTTGTACAAGAATTTCATAGCGGCTTTATTCATAATAGGCAAAAACTGAAACAAGAAATAAATGTCCATCCATAGGAGATGGATAAACAAACTATGCTGTGTCTGTACAAGAAACGGCTACTCAGACACGGGGAGAAGACCCTATTTATCGATTCACACAAACACATTACTGCATCTCAAGAAGACAGCAAGGAAGAGCAATCCCAAGCCAAGCAACAGGCTTACACAACAGCTCATTCTGTCTAGAAGCTCTAGAATAGGCCAAATAAATATTCTGGAAAGACGGGTACAACAGTGGTTGCTTCCAGGTGATAGCATAGGTCAGCACTGACTGGGAGGGAGCCTGAGGTGAGGGTAAAGATAATAGTATACCTCTCTCTACGGCTTTGGCTTCCTCGGATGTCTGCAAGACCCACACAACTGCCCTGTGTGTATTTCATTTATGCAAGTGTTGAATGAAAAGAAAAGAACTGTAAACAAATATTGACTTCCAGTTAATGAAATGCCTAATGAAATATTTATGTGGAACATGAAATATTTATGATTGTCTCTAATTCACTTTAAAATGCACACAAAAAGAAGCCAGGCCAATGATCAATAGAGGCAGATGTGACAAAGCAGACAGCGAAACAAAGGTGGAATTCAGTGGTGACAGGCACGCTTACTGTGTGCTCTTTACCTAGTGGAACTGAGGAGGTGTGTCCACGCGAAGATCTTACCCACATTTCCATAGCACATTTATCTAGCTTTTCCCGAACTGAGAATGATATGAGTAGCTATCCAATGAGTGGACAGGCTGCGCTGTGCTGTATGGTGGAATGCGGCTTGGCATCAAAAAGGAATGAGCTACAGCTGTGGATGGATTCCACAGGCACGATATGAGCAAGAGAGAGGGCTCATAAAAGAGCCACGCAGTGTGATTCCACTTACATGGATTCCAGAATAGGCAAGGTCAACGCATCGAATTGAAATTACTAAATTACTATAGATCGCTGGGAGGGGAGCGATGGGGTGGGGGGTGCGGGGAGACTTCAAAATGGCAGTCAGAAACTTCTTAAGGTAGCTCAGATATTCTGTATCTCGGCTGCGGTGGTGAGTTCAGAAGTGTGTGCACTTAAACCATCTCATGCACCAAACTGGGTGCATTGCAAAGGCAGATTTTAAAAGCACCTCAGCAAAACCATGACTTTCCCTTGACCCTCATCTCTGCTCATCCTGAAAGCTAAGGTCCTTGCAAAGACCTGAAAATCCCGAATGATCTGCTCCCCTCTCCCAGCTGCAGCCTCCCTGCCCTCCACGCTCACTTACGCTGGCCTTGCTTGGCCACACTTGACCTCCTTGCTTCCCCCTGGGACACAAGGATCACGCTCTCACTTTGGGGACTCGCACTCACCCTTCCCTCTGTCTGGAATGTTGTTTTTCCCAGATATCTGCAACATGACTCATCGCTCCTCTCCTTTTGAGTCTTTATCAAATCTTGCCTTCTAAATGATGCCTTCACCGGGCATCTGTTTAAAACTGTGTGCATGTGGGGGCACGTACCTCACCCCCCAGTGCTCACCTTCTGGCCTTCTACCTTCCTCTTCTTTCTTAGCCTTTACCTTGGCACTCATCCCCTTGGACTCTGACAACAGAGGCAGTAACAGGCAGGTGGGTGGGGTGGTGACTGGACATGAGTGGTGGGCTTGGTGTGACATGCAGTTGCTGAGAAGCTGAACACCTGAAACCACACACTGTTGTCAACTGGGGTGACCTCGGTTAAAAGTTGAAGGCATATTCTTCAGGCTGAGATGAGGAAAATGTGAGAGAGGTCAATTGGCAAACTGTCCCCTCAGACCTGATGGATGTGACAGTAGTCAGGCTGTGGTGGAACTACCAAGTGGCTGCAAGCAGGTGCCAAAGGTTGTGCCCATTAGCAAACTAGGCCCCTTTCAGCTCCCAAACCCTGGGAGAGGGAACTTGGTGAGGGGTTGAGCGCTACTCTGAAGCCCATGTTTGGAGCCAACATTTGAAAATATAGATTTGTATGATAAGTTTGTAAAAGATGATTGGCCAGCAGGGTCCCTGATTCTGCAGGATGGAAACCCCCCTGAGGACTAATCTGGGCTGAGAGCCCAGGCTCCGGAGTCTCCCTGACCTCAGTAAACTGGTGTGGGCCAGAGGCCTTGTGGCTCAGGGAAAGCGTGGAGGCCGGGACAGGGTGGCCTGATGGAGAAGGAAGAGCAGCTGTGGGCGTGGCACCTGCCAGGGGGCGGGGATGGGCAGCCTTGCTGGTGACCAGGGTGTCCCGTGAAGGAGGATGACAGGCCTCTGGACTGGGCCTCAGTAATGAGAGGGGGTTGGGGGCTGGGAGGCCAGTGACAAAGGAACGTTCTCCTGAGTTTTGGCCTTTGCTCCCCAGTTCCAATCTCCAAGAGCACTCTGAGCCTGACTGTGCAAAGTCACTTTTCACATACTTGAGGAATCAGAGCAAACGGCAAAGCCTCCCAGCCACTCGTTGCAGTTGAATAAAGTGAGACTCCCCGCCTCTCAGTGGAACAGCGTCACACTGACCCCCGGCCAGTGGCCAATTGCCGTGACTGGGTATATCTGAAGATGGAAAACAATCTTCCAGTGACAGATCCCGGCTCAAGTCTCTGGATCAGTGAGATCAGTTCTCAACATGGAACCCTCCCTTGGCCACCCGCAGTAGAGTCAACTGCCTCAGACTGACAGTATCAACATGTCCGTGGAATTTGCATTTAACAAGTGCCCCAAGCGGTTCTGATGACCACAGAAGCCCAAGACCCACTTCATCCGTCTGCTCACGTGTGGCGCTTCCCTTACCAAAAACACCACCTGTTCCTGGAAGAGGCAGGTGCTCCCCACCCCTTTGAAGCCATCTTTAACCGTCACATACCTCAGGGATCCTGCCTGTAGCTTGTGACACACAAGTTGCGCCATCAACCATGAAAAAACCATCTGGTAAATCAGTGAAACAATCTGTTGACCAGGTCTCAACCTTGGGCGACACTATTCAGACCCAGTCAGCAGACATGGCTGAGGCACCCGCATGTTTGTCATCTGCCCCCTTAGAGAGGCACAGTTGGTGAGAGGTTCTAGCCTTTAGACTGTGCTCAGTTCCCCTGGGGGTCATCGCAGAGGAAGAACGTTCTGTTTTGCAAAGGCCAGTCCACACCTCCTGCATGTATGGATTCAACACCAGCAGAGCGGGAAGAGCAGGAGGCGACGGGGTGAGAGGCCAAGACAGCACTTTTAGTGTGCACTTGTGGAGGAACGATGGCAAGCAATTTTGACTCGGGGAATTCGGGGAATGGAGCCACGTCCACCATCATGTGCACCCTCAGGACAGTCCCCACTGGCTACAGGCAGCTCCATGGTTTTCACTCAACAACTCTTCTAAGCTTCCTGAACAGCAAGGATTTGTAAAAGGAAGAATTTTGTGCAAAACCCACAGGATTTTACAGCAAATAATTTCCAGGAAGTTAGCGTTTCTGTGTGGACCTGGACTAGGGCAATAACTAGACAAGGAGGTGTTCAACATCGGTTCTTACCCCATGCCGCCCCGCTGGCTCGCGGGGCATCCCAGGCCCTGGTCCTCTCGGGGTGCTAGTGTCCCTCGTTACTTCCATGAGTTTGAATTCTGAGCCCCGTCTGTCAGTGAAGTCATTCCTGTATTCCCTGAGCGAGTCTGCTTCGGCTCAGAGGCCACTTTCTAAAAATATGGAACAGCCCTCATAGCCTGACCTTCTTTCTACCTAAGAAAGCTCACTGGGTATTTGTTTAGTTTCTATTCTAGCTCTTTAGACTGTCTTGAAATAAAGCATGATTTTCCTGGAAAATATAAAGCAGCCTGGAGAATTCACAGAGAGCCTTCACTGGCGGCCATTCCCACCACCAAAACATTCATTCCACGTGAGTGAGTGTGTGTCCCCACTTCAAACCCTGAGCCATCCTGGGGATAGGCTGTGGGGGGCACGAAGTTTTTAGTGACATAGTAGATTCAAGAGAGCTGGAAGCCTGGAAGATTCCTTTCAGTGAGTGCCTGATCCCTTCTACCTGCTGACGTTCTCCCTCCCTGAGGCCTTTCTGTTTGGAAGGACTTGTCTCAAAGGTCAACTGCCACTTATTGGCATGACGAGAATATCACCTGTAGGCCGGGGAGCAGGGAGCTGCTCAAATCTTGAGGGAATTGGTGCCTTTTTTCTTGAACTTAGTTAAGTGTGAGTTTCCAAATTCCAAATTGCTGACTGAGAGGGATCACAAAAATTGAAGACTCCCCAAAATGCTTGTGTTTGTTTTGAAAAACTTAAACTACTAAAATAAATAAATAACAAAACAAATAATACAGCAGATTAAGGCATGATCCTGCTCTGCATCTCAAGGTCATTCTGGGCCCCATGTTCTCTCCTTTTAAGTCATTGACCCCCTCCCTTTCACTAAAGGCATGTCATCTACACGATTCAATGGCAGCAGTCACCATAAGAGGCCTTCAACTGGCAACAGTGGACAAGAGGACACCCACTCTCTTAAGGCCCTGGCCCACAGGGGGCCACAGTAGCCAGAAGACGGGATAACCAGTCCCCTGGGGGCAGAGAGTGCTGGAAAATGAAGCCTCTTATGGTTCCATGGCAGTGGGAGAAAGGGAAAGTGGCATTTGGTAGACAGTTAACAATCTTCACGACACCCCTCCTACCAGGCCATGGCAGAGTGTGTATGTGCCCTTCTTGGTATACACACCAAAAAAAAAAAAAAAAAAAAAAAAAAACAGCCTCCAAAATGACCCACACACTCATCTGTTGCACCCACCCATTCTCCAAGACCTCCAGGTCATACAATACTGGAGACTATCCCTTTTATGGGTAAAGATTTAGGACTCAGATCAATCAAGATATTTGGCAGCTCAGGGTTGCAGTGTGTGTGTGTGTGTGTGTGTGTGTGTGTGTGTGTGTAACAGTTTTAATGCAATTGAATTCACATACCATACATTTACCCAAAGTTTATCATTCAATGGCCTTTAGTATATTCACAGAATTACCATGAACAATTTCAGAACATTTGTATCACCCCCAAGAGAAAGCCTCACCCTGCAACTGTCACTCCCTCCCCTTTCCTTCCTCCCTGCCCGCCCGAGGAAACAAGCATCTCTTATTTCCTACTTATCTCTCTAGCTTTAACGTTTCTGGATATTTAATATAAATGGAATCATGCCCTCTGTCACCCTTTGTGGCCGCCTTCTTTCACGTAGCATGATGCTTAGAAGTTTCATCCATGTGCTGGCAGACAGTACTACTTCATTGCTTTCTGTGATTGAATAATATTTCATTGTGTGGAACAGCAGATTTTATTTATCCATTTATCAGTTGACGGCCATGGGTGTGCTCGTGGCTTCTTTGCCACTAAGATTCTCTCAAAAATTCTAAGTCAAATCATGACACTGTACATCTGACACTAATAAGCTATTACATGTCAATTATAACTCATAGTAAATAAAATAAACTCAATCTGCATACAACATATAGAGCACCAGTAGCACAGTTGGAGGTATACTTGCAAATTAGTTTTGGGTGCTCACCTTCGTACGTGTGTCTGCAGATACACAGACGAAATACCCAGGCATTACTCAGTATTATTGTTCACAGGAGTGTTAAAAGGAAACTTGCTTAAGAAATTGGCTTGCAGGACGGTGGGAGTGCAAACTAGTCCAACCACTGTGGAGAGCTGTGTGGAGATTTCTGGACCTACTAAACATTGAGCTTCCATAGGATCCAGCAACTCCACTCCTAGGTATTTACCCAAAGGACACAGAAACATCAATTCCAAAGAGCACCTGCACCCCTATGTTTATAGCAGCACTGTTTACAATAGCTAAGCTTTGGAAACAACCCAAATGCCCCAAAATAGATGACTGGATCAAGAAGATGTGGTCCATATACACCATGGAATATTACTCAGCATTCAAAAAAGATAAACCCATGCAGTTTGCAGCAACATGGATGGAGCTGGAAGGGATCATGCTCAGCAAAATAAGGCAGAAAGAAAAAGAAAAATACCGGATGGTCTCACTCATAGCAGGAATCTAGAAAACCTAAATAAGGGACCAGGAAAAAGACTAATCAATGCAAGGTAATAATCAAAATCAACAAGCAACTATAAACCAGACACACTACGGGGGGAGGGATGAGGGAGGAGTGGGGAGAGGAAGAACTAGAGTTAAAATAAGGGGGGGTGCAATTGTGTGGGGAATATAACCAAAATGAAAATGCATACATTGTACAAAGATGAAAAATGATGTAAGAATTATATAAAATAAAATAATTTTTAAAAAAGAAAGAACTTAGCTTGCAGGAAATTGTTAAAATTTTCCTTAAGCATACAACAACAGCAAAACAGACTTGGATCTTAGTAATAACAATGTACCTATATCATGATGACATGATTGGATTGATTGCCTCCAACTAGAGATTGTCCATGGGCTTCCTAGCCTTTTTCAGATGCCTCCAGGTGTTGCTTTAATAAGGGGTACTTAAGAATGTTCCATGCTGGCCAAGAGGCTGTTTATCCCAGGCATTAAAACACACACACACACACACACACACACACACACACACGTAAGTATGTTCATGTATTGGAAAACTCAACACTATAGCCATGCAAATTCTCTCAAAATCAACTTACAGAATCAATACAGTATTCAATAAAACTTCCAGGAGGCTTGATTGTGTATGTACATCTCTGTAAACTAATGATATGATTCTAAGACCTATGTAAAAAAAAGCAAAGGTCTGCGAATAGCCAAGTCATTCTTGAAGCTGGAGGAATCACACTACCACGCAGCACATCTACTCTAAAGCTGTGATAAGTCACACCACTGCAGCACTCAGAAAGACCAGAAACATGCCCCCACATATACTGCCATTTGGTTATGGCAAAGGTGCCCCATATTTCTGGGGCAATTTGATGTCCACTTAGAAGAAAAATGAATTGATCCCCTACCTCACATAAATCAGGTCTACAGGGAAAATAGAAGTAAATGTGAAAGATCCAATGCTCAAGCTTCCAGAAGACACTCTAGGAGCACATCTTCACCGTCAGGGGGAAAAGTATATAAAGGCTATAAAAATCCCACGGAGTAGATGATATTTATAATCTATGCAACAAAGAGCTGATAGAACATATAAAGAAATTTTAAAAATCAATAAGAAAAATGAGAACACTGGGGTAAAGAAACTTAAGAAAAGAAGCCAAAAAGCATATGGAAAGATCCAACAGCATCATGGAAATGTAAATCAAAACCATCATTAGAGTCTGCCGCATCCCGACCCAGCCCCAGCGGCCGGAGTGGAAAAGTTTGAGCACAGGAGTTTTGGCAAGGGCATGGCGCCCTCAGGTCTCCCGTTCACTGCTGGCCCTGGGAAGGGCACGTCTGCATCTGCTGAGGCTGAATGTAAGATCCATGCGTACCCTTGGGCCCAGCAACTGTAGTTTGAAGCATAACCCACAGAATTACCTACCACACATGGGATGACTTCAGCAACCAACTTTTATTTTTTCCCAATTCTGGAAGCTGAGTTCCAGATCAAGGGGTCAGCTGGATGGATTTCTTCTGAGAACTCTGTCCTCGGCTTGCAGGTGGCCACCTCCTGCCTGTACCTTCTCGCATTCTCCCCTCGGTGTGTGACCCTGTCGTGACGTCCCTTCCCCACAGGACACCAGTGGACCTAATCCTGGAAAGTTACTCACTTCTCAAAAGACCCAGGCTCCCAAAACAGTCACCATTCTGAGGTGCAGAGGGTGAGAAATCAGCTGACAAATCCTGAGGGACATGATTCCGCCATAACGCCTCTACTTACGGATTGGCTGGGGCCTTGGGGGTGTGCTGGGCCTTGACTCCTAAGATGTGCACTGTGATGTAAATGAACCTTGGCCCCATTGATGTAACTTAACAAAATAGAGGCCCATTACTGACCGTCCATTTCAGAGTGAAGGAAGTCCCCGCCCAAGAGTCTAGCCCCCCCGCAGCTCCCTGACCGAGTCCTTCAGCTACAGGTCCCTGTGCCCACTCTCCTTGACCCCCGCTTCCCCAACACCAGAGGCCTTTACTCTGCCTCCCTCCCCTTGGGTGGCTTTCTGGTCAGACATGCCAGGGCTGCGGCCTGCATTCCCTGCAGCATCCCATCTAAAACAAGGACAGGCCCGTTCGTTCACGCTATCTTGTGCCCTCTCCTGCTTCCTCTCTTTCTAGCTGTCCCAGCTTCCCATGGATCAGGTGATGCATTTGTCTTTCACAAAGTATCTCCTCCCCTGAAGAGCTTCCTTATGCCATGAGCCTCTCGCCTTGCTTACTTGTGTATTTCCAGCAGCTGAGAGTCTCTGACGTCCACTAGCTGTTCAGAAAATATTTGCCACAAGAACGAGGAGCTGTGCTTAAGGAGAGTGCAGTTGAGGGGGAGGCTGGGAGTGCTCAGCGCCCCAGAACCCAGTCATGAGGCCCAAGCTCCACATGGCACATGCTTTTCTCAGACAGGGGGTCGACAGGATTTCCAGCAGAGTTCAGAAACTTTCGTGTACTTAAAATTTGGGGAACAGATGTATCTAAATGCCAACCTGAAACCCAATGAGAAATAACAACAAAAAAAAGTGATTTCATGCAGGAAGCAGCACCATGGACCATCGCGAGAAGTGACAGAGGACACTGGCAGCCGAGGAGAGGAGCTGCGCCCAAGAGCATACCCCTCGGGGAGGGTCTCTGCAGGAGTAAGGTGACGACATGAAAACAGCAACCAGGGACGGGCTGTCCTGGCCGAGCACAGCACAGAGCGTCACCACAGGAGTCACTAACAAGTTTCCTGCGGCCACGGTTCTCGTTTGCTCACGTGGAAAGGTGTGTCACGCCTGCAGGATGCGCTTTTCCCTCCTGACATGCACCTTAAAGGGCTCCCGCACAGGGTCCTGGTGCACAAAGTGCTGGAACACCTGGTGTGAGCACGTGCTTCCCAGCGCGCATCAGCGGCCCCTCCCCGGCCTGAGAGCAGGCGAATGGCCGGGCTCCCCGCGCAGAAACTGGAGTCGCGCTGTCTTCCTTGGCGCCTGGCCGCCCGCACCCCAAGGTGGCCTTGCCTTTGGATGGCCCCTCCGCCTCCCCTCGGGGCTGTGGGGAGCACGGTCCTCCAGTTCTGTGCGATGCCTGTGGGAACGTTCGCTCGGGGCTGCCCGCCAGGCAAGCGCGGGGCGGCCGCTCCTCCATGACCTATTGGGCAGGAAGGCAGGTCTGGGAAAGGCGAGGAGACTTGTCTGAGTTCAGTGCTCCCTGGAACCCTCTGGCGCTGTTGGCACCCCGAAGCTGGCGTCTAGCCAGCCCAAGTCTGGGCTCGGCCCAAGGTGCAGACTGGAGACCCGGCTGGGTCCAAGGAGTCATCGGTCTAGGGGTGCAGCCAGGGTTCGGCACCTCAAGGCGCAGTGAACAGAGCCGCGTTCCAAAATACAAGCAAGTGCCTGCGGCGGGGAGGGGAGGCTCACGCAGGCTGTGGCAGCACCCCAGAGCAGTGCCCAGGCAAAGACACGGGGTGCCCTAACACTCCCTCGCTCCGAATTCCCCAGGCCCAGCTGCAGGGAGCGCACGTTGACGCCTATGAAAGTCCCAGGGTTCCTGCCTCCTCCCAGTTCTCTTTTGCTCTCCAGAAGCTTTCTGGGGGGCCTGAGCCACGTCAGGGCTTCTCCCCCCCCCACCCCTGCTGACTTTGTATTTGAACAACAGTGGGGAACAGGTGACATCGGGCCTCGGGCCACCTGCGTTCTACCCCCGCTCTGTGAAGTTTGAACTGCACGATCATTTCTGTGGGACTCAGATAAAATAATTGCTTCATAGACCTGGCGTAAGGATCAAAGCAAACCCTGAAGACGAAGGTGCTTCGTACGACCTCACATCGTTCCTGACAGATGTATCTCCAATCTAGACGTCTGTCCTTAGCTGTCGTCTGAAATATTCAAGCTCCCCTTATCACCCAGGGCAAGGCTTCCCATCGTGCCTGTGGAACTTCTTGCACTCGAGGGCACTTGCGGGCACGACGGGCTCTCCATAAGGCGAGCCCCTCTTTACCACTCGCATGGTCTTGGGGACTACGGGCCAGGACTGACACCTGAAGGCCGGAGCCCCTTCCCGCTCCCCCCTCCCCTCCCCCCGTCTGCCCTGTCCTCCATCAGGTTCTCGGTGTTTCTGCCCTGGAGTGTTGCGACATCTTAAGAGGTCCTGCTACCTCGAGGCTCACACACCACCTCCCCGATCCTCCTTGTCCCATTTCATTCTGAGTCATCGTTCAAGGGACCTTGAACTTGTCATGAATTGAGCCTCCCTGGAATTAGAGGACTTTATGGCCAAGTGGCCATCAAGAGTTGCCGAGGTAGTCTCCTTCAACTCCCAGTGAGTTTTCCACATACAACCTCACGCAGAAGGCAAGCGCTGGCTTGGAAGCATCTACAATTCTAAGAAAACACGGGCAGTGGAGAGAACTCTGGGGTCATTGTCAGATGACCTTGGGTTGCGTTCTTGTTCCAGGTCAAGTTCTGCCACTAGCACACAGAACCAGCTACGAGATGACGTCAGAGAGGCCATCCACAGCCCAGCCCCGCGCAGACTTCTGGGCTGATGTTTGATCTGTAGAGGCGACGTAGCAGGAGAATGTGCCACCTAATTATTGTGTGTGTCAGGGGGTCCCTTCCAAATCCTCCCACTCCAGCCCACCCGGCCAGGCTATCAGAGCTAAACACATGCCGTCTGGGGCTTTCTGTTTAAGTTGTCCATAGCAACAGGCAGCGTCAGCGCTCCCCAGCCCGCCTCGGGGCCCTGCCCATGTCAGCCGTGTGCAGCGTGGTGCTGTCCCCCACGCCGTGTCGGTCAAGAGCGAACCGCTGACCTGCACGGAGACCTTTCCGTACACTGAAACTCCTTTCCTGGGCGCGTCCGGCTCCCACTGTGCGAGCGGACTCGCTGTAGCCTAACGGGCTGCTTCACACTGGGGCTTCCACGGCAGCGGCGCTTGCTCAGACTCAGCACCCCCCGCTATTACGAACCAGGGGAGCACACTGTGGACTCGACCGGGGGTTTCCACAGCCTGGGGAGGAGGGAAGACTTTCATGAAAAGGCCCTCTTCGCACGGGGCAGCAGGAAGAGGGGCCCCTCCTGGGAATTCCAGCAAGAGACCCCTCCTGTCCTTCACCGACGGGGCCGGGAAAGCACCCCGCTCCCCGTCATTACTGAACCCTGTTTGTTCCCTTCGAACCTTTGACAGGTGGGAAGGTCCATCTTAGTGCTGGGGTGAAGAATCGCAGTTCCTCGGGGTGACTCCTGCCCAGAAGCCCCGTCCCCTAAAGTTTGGGCTCTCTAGAAAACAGGCGAGCCGCGGAGCGTGCAGCCGCGTGAGTCATCTGCTCTCAGCGCCCCTTGAAATCAACGATAATGGCTTGGCAACCTCGCGTGTATTAATAGCTTTGTCATTTTACCTTCTTCCTGCTCCCTGAATGCCACGCTGACATTAGAAATGGCAAAAAGTGGCTTCAGAGCAGATTGTCCTGAGTCTCTAAGCTGCCCAGTGCCCCGGCCTTTCCCGGTGCCCCGGCCGGGGGTCAGCAGCCCATCCTTCCCGCCGTGAGAAACGACTGTTACTCCTTTGCGGCATTTCCTTCTGGAAATGATTGCATTTCTTTCCTTTTCTGTGTATCGCCTGTTTCCCTGCCTAGGAATGGAAATTTCGTGAGGGCAGGGACTTAGTCCAGCTGGCGGCTGCATCCCAGCTCTCGGAGAGGATCTGTGACAAGGGGGGGGAGGCTGCAAGTATCACCCCCTTTCCACACAGAGGAGGAGGACACGCAAGGGCTGGCCAGGGGAGAGGGCCCTGCGGGGAGGGGCGGGCACGCTGCCCCAGGGCTTTGGCCCTGGCCTCCTCTCCCCCGCCCTGCAGCAAAGTAGCGCCCTCTTGGCTCCCTGGTCTTGGGTGCCGGGGGCCTGAGGCCCTTCCCCCTCGCCCAGCACTCGCGTGCGGGATGGGAACTTCTCTAGCAAAGGTCACAAAGTCTTCTCCGTGGCTGATCATCGCCGGCGGCTCTCAGGCGGCCTCCCGCGGCGCTGGCGCAGTGGACAACGGTCGCCCTCCCTCCTCACCTCGCTGGCCGCCTGCCCTCCCGGCCCGCCTCCGCTTCCCACTCAGGGTCCTCGACACTCAGGCCTCGGGTCACGCTCACTGCCATGCTGGGCTTCTCCGGCCGAAGCTCGCGAGCGCCGTGCCTATGCCGACGCGCCCCGCTTTCGCCAGCTTGGCCCACGCCGCCCTCGCACCCGAGCGTCGGACACTCCGCGTGCCCAAACCCAACGCCCCATCTTGGCTCCAGAAAACTAAACGCAACAACGACAACAACAACGACCCAGCAAAACGAAACAAAGAGCAAGAACAAACCTAGGCCTGCCCGTGGCCTCCCCGTCGCAGCGAAGGCCGCCCTCCCGCTGCGAGCCCGCGCGTCTCTGCTCGGCTCCCCGGCCCGGCGGCGCCTGTTGTCCCGCAGAGCTGACGTCCACATCCATGTCCTTCCCGGGTCGGCACCACCCCGCTCCACCCGCCAGCCCCACCTCGCCTTCTCTCTGAGCTCCCCCCCCCCATTCCGTCCCGTTGCTGCGCCCCACTCCCACTGGCTTGCCCGGCGCTCCTGGCACATGCGAGGCATGGCGTGACCTGGCTTTGCATTCGTTGTCCCTTCACACCAGAGCACTCTGTTCGGACACGCACAGCCCGGTGCCACCTTCTCAGCGATGGCCCTTGCCCGGCCCCGACATTTCCAGTCCCACTGACCGCACTGTGCACACTGGGCTGCTGCAGTGCCACACGCGGGCCTCGCCGCAGCCTCCCCTGCCCGCCCGCCATCCGCTCTGGGTCCTGGTTGTCCCTTCACGCGCCCCGCCCTGCTCCGCTGAGCGCCCCCACCCTCACCACCACTCACCATGTCCCTGGCATCTCGGTCCTTCCACAAGCCCAGATAGCCCTCAGGTGAGCAGGTGGGAGTTTTCCCTTGGCCTCATGGGAAAGCATGTTCTCGTGTGTTACACGCCCCGCCAAGCTGCAGCAGGAACCCACTTTCCAGCCTGCAGCGCTGGGTTTACCTTGCACCACACAGAGGTGCACACGTGCTGCTTAGATTAAACTGCTGGTTAGGCGTGATCACTCACACCTGACGAAGGGCCTGCTCACAGCCACTCTGGTCCATGCATGCGAATGTAGCTGTGGAAATACAGCTGCTGTGTGAACTTGTTGTGTCCACTTCCAACATCAAGCTGAAGAGACAGAGATTTGAAGTACGAACAGCCCAGGACAGAGAAGTGGGCACGCACATGTGCACACATACACACATACACACACACACACAGCCCTAGACAAAAAAAAAGGTGCATGTTCTTGGCGCTCTAGAAAGTGAAATGCAAAGTGCAAGGGTTGTTTTGTTCCTGTGACTAATATTTCCCCTCCTCCTGCCTTTTCCGTGTTCCGCCACCCCACTCACCTGGGGATGACCCTGCATCTTCTCCAGCCACCTCGTCCACTCCATCTAGTGACTCATCACCTGCCAAGCCCCCCTCCCATGCTGCTCCCTGCTTCCCTCCACGGCTCACTTCTCATTCCAATCCCCACCACTCTTGTTCTGGGAGAAGGAGGCCGGAGTCTGTCCTCACCGACAGCTGCCTACCCCTGCCACAGGGGGCTTCTTGAGGGACAGCTCTGACATGCGCTGTCCCTGTTCAACACCACGCGTAGCTTCCCCTTTGCCTGTGAAGTCAAGCGCACCTGGCTGGGCGCTCAAGCCCCCCACGCTGGTTTTGTCTCCCACCGGATTGGCACTCTGTTTGCAACGCCCACCTTTGACTTTCCACTGACGCGGCCCTCTTACTGTTGTTGCAGGGTTCAAGTCCACGACGAACACAGGCCTGGAGGCCTCTGCTCCATCACTACCGAGCCCAAGAAGGCCCAGCTTCTGGGGGCACCAGGGCCACCTGGACTTTGGAACTCGCATTACTCATTTCTGAGACAGGCCCTCTCCTCCCTTGGACTGTGTGTGTGAGGGCCGAGGCCTGGCAGAGGCTTCGCTGTCTCTTCCCCATCAAGTGCCGGGTCTGGCACAGGCAAGCAGGCAGGAAAGTCATGCGCAGCGATTCCACTCCTGGGAATCTACCCAAAGGACACAGAAGCACTCATTCAAAGGGATGCCTGCAGTCCTGTCTTCACGGTAGCACTACTTACAATAGCCAAGGAACACTACTCAGCCATCAAAAAAGATAAACTCATGTCATTTGAGGTAACGTGGATGGGACTGGAAGGGATCATGTTCAGCGAAATAAATCAGAAGAAAAAAAAATATTGATGGTCTCCCTTACAGGAGGAACACAGTGGGACCAAACAAAGGGTCAGGAAAAAAGACAAAGTTTTCAGGCAGACCACAGATCTGAGGCAAACTGCAGGGGCGGGCGAGAGAGGGGGTTCAGAAGAGGGGAGGGAAGAGCGCAAGGGACTGTGGTGATGGTCACAGGTGATGGCGTAGTGGGACGTTTATTTATTTAGACCTGAGGGGAGAAATCAAATACTGTACAAAAATAAACAACGATGTGAGAAAATAAAATAAATTAAAAAAATAATAAAATAGAAAGAAAGGCAGCAGCGGCTGGTGGGGCAACTTCTCTGGCTCACAGGCCCAGGACCCTGCCTTTGCTTGCTCCCTGCTCTGCAGGAGCGCCCGAGGGCAGGAGTGGTGTGTGTGGGGGGAGGACAAAAATGCAGGACTCCTTGTTTTAGAAACAATTAAGAACTTCAAGAGAACCACAGCAAGCATGGACGCAAGCACACGGGGCCTACTGTGCACCCTGGAGTGGCTGCTCAGGACCCCCGAGACCTGAATCTGAGGGTAGCTCAGTCTTCTGTCTATCTTGTGCAGAGACCAAAAGAAGCCCAAGGCCCTCAGGGGTGTGGGATGCACACAGCAGCACGCAGGCCAGTCAGGAATATTGTCGCGTGCCTACTGTGCACCCCACTCATGTCAGTTTCCCAGATGTGGGGGAAATTGGACACTTCTTTGGCTTGGTTCGCTTTCCCTCACTGCGCTTACTCCAGCCGGGGTGGGGGTGTGCGGTGGGGGGGAGCCCTTCATAAATAAGCAAAGAATAGGCCTCCCCGGTGGCGCAGCGGTTGAGCGCTGGGTTGCGAAGCTGCCCGCAGCCTCTGCAGCGCTGGTTCGATCCCCGGCTGCTCCCCGGCCACCGGAGGAGGGTCCCACATGGCGCGCAGACTTCTCCTGCCGCCCGCTGCTCCCCTCAGCAGTGTACTTCTGTCCTTCTGCCTGCTCTGCTCCCCACTCTGGCTCTGGTGAATTCTCTCACCCTCCCGCGCTTCTGACTGTACCCAGTGCATGTATAAACAAAAAAACAAACAAACAAATAAATAAATAAAACATGCCTCTATAAAAAAAAAATAAGCAAAGAATAAACCTGTGCCCTAGGTAACAAAGCAGAGTGCCTGGGCAGGGGCTGGTGTGGGGGTGAGCCTGGCACAGGGAGCCTCTCCAGGGTGCCGGCACGTGGGCTGGGAGGCACATGGATCTTCTGGAGCAACAGGTGAAGGTGCTGCTAGTGTGTGGCAAGCCTCCATGATCCCCTCCCTCTGAAGAGAGTCTAGGCAAGAAAGCCCAAGTCCAGGGAGACCCAAGATGCGTAGAATCTGCCTCTGAGTGTGGGTGCTGACTGTCACACTGCGTCTCTGTTGGGGCACACCAGGAGCCAACTATGTGGAAAGATTGGCCCGTCAGTTACGGACAGGGAGTTTGCAGGGCTCATTTACCCCCATGGTCGCTGTCACACCCATCCCCAGGCAGGTGCTGGTGCAGGAGTAAACTGAGACCAAAAGTGGAGTGTGTTGGTGCCTCCATGGGGTGACAAGAAGTCCTGCAGTGGATATGTGGGCTTGGATGTGTGGCTAGCCCTCCTCCATGGCCAAGAATCTGGGAAAGGGGCCTGGGGAGTAGCACAGATCAGAGTTGGCTGGGGAGCCTTGGCCCCAGTCTCTCCTTCCCCTGTGCCAAGGAAGGTGCTCCGTTACCCAGCTGCCTTCAGGGGCAGAGCTCCAAGGTGTGCAGTGAGCAGGGCACCTCTGAGACCAGGAGCTGGGGGCAGCGATAGGGGGGCAACAGGTGGGGCTCGCAGGGGCCAGAGGCCACAGTCCACCACGCGGGCTGCGGGGGTCGCCAACGAGGCAGAAGTTCCCCACCCGCTCCGGCCCCAGTCCCTGCCCCGGCCAGTCTGGTCTTCATCTCCTTCCTGCCACTGCCGCGGGCTGCCAGTCTCCCGCCCTGGCCTGCGCGCAGCCCGCTCGCCTCCTCCTCCCCTGACCCCCGCCTCCCGCTGGCTGGTGGCGCCCCGGGGAGGCGCAGGGGGAGGGGGGCCGCGGGAACACGTCGTCGGAGATTTCCATCGGGGAAGGGGGCGGGGCCGGACGGGGGAAGGAGGCGGGCGAGCGGGGGGCGTGGACGTGGGAGCCACAAAACCCTCCCGCCGCGCCAGCTCAGCCAGACCGAGCGCTGCGACCTCGAGCAGGTGGTCGCCCCGGTCCCCATCACCATGCGGCCCAAAACTTGTCCTGATCCTGCTGGGGCTGGCCGTCCTCTTCCCGTCGGGGTGAGTCTCCCGCCCAGGACCCGGCGCCCCGGGAGCCCCGCGCCTACGTAGCCCCGATCACCTCGCGGGTCCTACATCCCCTCGACGCGCGGCGCCCTGGCCCCTGAAGGGGTTCGGGAGGCTGGGGGAGGGGGGAGAAGGAGGACCATGCCTGGCCGCTAGCGTCCCGGACTCCGGCTTTCTCCACCCCTGTGGCGGGGATCCAGCGCCCCTCACTTCCCGAACCTTCCGTGGGAAGACGCGTGCGGGGTCTGGATCCGGGCAGGCTGGCCCTTGTTGGGGGGGGGCGGCGAGCAGGGGCACTTGGGGCCGCGGCACCCCGAAAGGCACACGGGCTGGGAAAGCCGAACTGCGGCCAAGATGTTTGAGTGTCGCTCAGACCGCCCTCCCGTTCAAAAATCCATCTTTCCCCTAAGCGCCTGCTGGGTACCAGGCAGGGCGCCAGCAACTTTGCCTTCACTTGCTTCCCTTCCCGCCACTGCGCTCCGTGCCAGTCCCGGGCGCCAGCCCGCGTTCGGTCCCGGGGCTCCGGCCCCAGCTCCCCCGCACCCCCCCTCCGCGCCCCCTCGGCTGCCCTCCCCTGCGCCTTCATTCTCCCCTTCCGAGTCCCCGCGGGGTCTGGGGCAGACCAGGGCCCGGCCCTGGAACGTCCTCTTCAGCTGGTGCAGTAGGTCCGGGGTTTCTGTGGCCCCCTGAGCAGCCGCTTTCCCGCATACCCTCTGCCCCTGACGCCTGGCGGGGTAGCTTTCCCTTGCCGTTTCGGGCTTTTTACAGTGGCGCAGATTGTTTAGTATTTTGAGAAGTTTCCTGCTAGGTGCGAACTGTCACAAGTTACTGAGCTCGTCTCCTCTGGGAGCGTTCTCGAAGTTTCCATGGCTTGCTTATCTGTTTTGCGGGGACGGCTGCACCTCCCACCCCTGAAAGCCTTAACTGCTGAGGGAGGGGCTGTGTGCCTCCCCCGGCACAGGGCCTCGGGGCCTCGCCGGTGCCCTGAGGGGCGAGCTGTTGGGGGGGGTGGTTACCAGGGCTTGGTACTATTTCTAAGTGCGTGCTAGGAATTTCCAGTCATCACCTCCCTCCAGATGTGATCAGGACTGGTCGGAAAAGCTTACCTGGTGACTAGCTAGGGCAAAGCAGGGTTGGGGGGAAGGGAGGGGGAGCTGAGAGGAAAACAGCCAGGAACAGGGGCTATTGATATGGAATTCAGCCTTCCAGCCTGGGGAAGGGCTGCAGTTCCTGCTTCTCTGGCCTTGAGGCCACTGGCTGGGGAGGCACTGCAGGGTGTGCCTGAGGGTGCCACACAGGGCACTACACCTCTCTCTGGTCCAGGCTCAGCCTCAGATATCTGGGCACAGCCCTTCCCCCACCGGGGCCTCAGTTTGTGAAAAGTAGGGTTGATGTGGCAGGGAGCAATCCAGCTGCCCTTCTCTTGTTCCCTTCCCTCCCCCCAGCCAGTTGAAGGACCATTCTGGCTGGGGGGGCAGGATGAGGCTGTTTGGCGACTGTTCGGGTTGTGTTATTTTTACTGACCAAAGCTAATTGTAAAATGATGGCAACCTGAGGGCCCTCTGCCGCCATTTTCACTGCAGATAGTCTGAGGGGTGGGGGAGCATCCATGGTCTCCAGGGCTTTTTCCTTTGCCTCTTCAACCTTGGGGTTCTTGCTGTTGGCTCCAGACATCTGGGAAGGGCTGCTACAGATGTTTGGGTGGTCTTGACTGGCAGTGTCAGTCCTGAATCTGCCATGTTCCTGGCCAAGTGGCTCACTTTGCAGGGTACCAGCTGGGGTTCTTCCTCCGCCCCCCCCCCACCCCCGCAGCGCTGGCTGGCATTGTTATTCAGGGGTGGGGTGAGGTGGGGGTGTCTCAGATGACATCTCAGGATGTGGTATTTGAAAATAGAAACTACCTTTCCCATGTCCAGTTCTCTCCTTGCCTACAGCGGGAATTAGCCACTTCAGACATGAGAAATGGCATAGGCTTGGCACATCTGTATGCCAGTTAAGCAATTCTTAGTGCTTGGAATACTGCGGGAAGTGCATTTAGCTGCTCCAGTTGGCCCTGCCTTGGTCTGCAGCACAGAAGCCATGTCTATTCTCCTGCCCTGTTAACCCCTTAGTTTAGGAAGCAGGGGACCTGGTGGGTTTAAAAACTATGATCCTTTTCAAAGTGTAACATGACGGTAGTAGAGAGATCACGAATGAATAGCTCAGGTCTCCAGCCCAGGTCTCAGGTCTCCAGCCCCTAGGCCCGGAAATAGAACATTGCCATTGCTGTGCCCTCCCGACTCCCCAGCCAACCCCCTCACCCCATGCCCCTCCCCAGAGAAAAGTATCCTCCTGCCTTCCAGCATCCCAAATTAATTTTAATGATGGCTTTTAAAAAGGCTTTTAATTTTATTTTTTCAAAGATAAATAAATCGAGGGGCCAACAGAGTGAATCCCCAGGTCCCCATTACTAGCCCGTTAATTACGACTCATGGCCCTTCTTGTTTTCTCTTGCCCCCACCCACTCTCCATTTCCAGCTTAAATCATTTGAAAGCAAATCTCAGTCATCACAGTGTTTCCCACGTACTGATTTTAGGATGTGTTTCTAGTCAGAAGGACTCCGAAAGCGTAATAAAATACCACCACTATGCCAGATGTCTTCATGCCGAAGAGACTACCCGGGTTCAGGCCTCCCCACTTTTGTGTCAGGGTGTGTGTTGGCTTCATTGGGCTACAGCCTGCCTTTCCAAATCAGTGGCCACATAAGGTCCGTCTGTTAGCAGGTCTTATCAGCCTTTTCCTTTTTAAAACACTTTATAGAATGAGCACATATAGAGGAATCAGCTCAACTCATACGTGCATACCTGATGAGTTGTCTCAAAGTGACCACACCCGTCTGGGGACACCCACCGCAGAAGCCCCATGCCCTCTTCCTTACTGCCGCCAAGTACAGGTGGCACCACCCTAGCTTCTAAGCCCATCGCAGAGCTCCCTGCATTGGCAGATGGCCTTTAAGTGTTTTGCTCAATTTAATTCTTTCTTTGGTGGCGTGCATGGCTGGGGCAGGTGGCTTGGGCCCTGCCAGCCCTCTGTTTTTTGGATGAGTGTCTCTGGGCACGCACCTGCCTTTTCTCACTGCTTACAGGTCCCCCAACCGAGACTCCGCGCGGTCAGTGTCACAGAGGCCAAGCAGTGCTGAAGATTCCCACAGCGTTCAGCCCCCTCAGAGAGGCTGCTCTGCTTTCCCAGCATTCATCAGGGGCCCCGCACTGCTGGCCAGCAGACTGGAGGCCAGGGCTGGGGGGTGCTGCTGATTGGACAGAACACAAGCACCAGCACCCTCTCCCTTCCTTTTACATGGTTGTAAACATAACCGACTTGGTCATTTCCATGACTTTTTAAAATAAGGAATTTCCATGAAAGAGGGGTGGCGGTAGAGTTCCCAACAAGCAGCATGATTTAGAGGCGCATAATGAGTTTCCTCTGTTGCCGGCTCTCTTTATCCCCTGGGGTGCCCCTCCCAGGAGGCAGCAGCTGGGACCTTCCCTGTCGAACCCCAGTGAACTGAGCTGCCGTTTTTGGTTCCTGTGCTCTAGGATCAAAGGACCCCATGTTGAGGGGGAGAAAGAATCCCCTGCCCCTGATGACCACGTCTACGGCCCTCAGCTCCCGGGTCCCGTAAAGCTCCCGCCCGAGGACAGCGAGACCACCGCGGTGGGTCTCCCCAACACAGACAGCCAAATGCCATCGGCCAGTGAAGTCCTGGACTCGATACTGCGCAACTACGACCACAGGCTGCGCCCTGGCATCGGCGGTGAGTAGCGGGGCATGGCCCTGGAGGGGAGGGGGCCGCGGCCCGGGGGCAGGGCAGGTGGGCGAGAGCCTCTGGTCGGGTAGGGGATAGCAATGCTCCTCTCAGCGATGCTGTTGACTTTGGTCTAGACGCTGCCCTTCTCTCACCTTCAGTTTCTCCAACTACAGAATGAGATGCCTGGTGAGGGCCTTGCCCCTCGAGGCGTGAACTGGCTCTTACCGTGAGAGAACACAGAGAAAGCAGCACTGAGTGTTAAAACCTTCCCTGTCCCCCCGTCCCTTGCCCCATGTCCCTTTGAGACTCTCACGCCCTGCCACGTCTGTGTCCTTTACAGAAAGGCCCACTGTGGTCTCCGTCAGGCTCTCCGTCAACACCCTCGGGCCCATCTCTATCATGGACATGGTGAGTACTGAGCTTCGCTTGCTGCAGCTCTTCGCCCGGGCGCCGAGCTGTGGGCTGTTCCCGTTCTTGCTTTTCTGAAAGTTGTGTGTGTCCAGGGCAAGAGTTTGGGCGGCGGGGGCGGGGGAGGATTTGAATCACCTGACGTGAGGAGGGAGCTGACGTGAGAAGGTAAGTCCTTGCTGCCTGAAGAAGACCTCCAGAGTCGCGGCCTGGTCTTCCGGCCCGTCATTCAAAATAAAAATAATAAAGTGACTTTCAACACCAGGTGCAATGGCTCTTTTCTTCTCATACCGATTTCTGTGGGCTTAGGGCTCGAGTTACCACACTCCCTCAAGAGTGCGTCTCTCATTTCCTGGCTTCTTTCTCTCCTCGGCCACTGCTGTCTGAGTGTCAAAACTGTCTCCCCTTGGCCTTCGTTACTTCCCACCAGAAATATGCCAGTACGCAAAGGCCTAGCTGTCCCGATCCCAGCAGCTGTGAGCTTCCTGCAGTCCGGAGCCTGCTTAAGGTTTCAAGTTCCGTCCCACACCCCAGCAGTAAGGCCCTCTGTGACTGGAGACACGGAGTGCTCTGTTTTTCTCTCTTTGCACCCCTTTCAGGATCACATGTTCTAGTCACAGTAGAGCCTGGGGGTTCCCAGTCCACCTTACACCACTGAGCTGTTGTTGCAGTTCTTTCCTGTTTGAGATGCTATTGCTTTAATTTTCTACTTGTCATAAAACCTTATCCTTCAGGGTCTCACACAGATGACATCTCTTCTATGGCATCTTCCCTGACCTCCACAGCTATTAATTGTTTCCTTCTGACTCACACCACAGTCGTGTCTTTGACACGCGGATCTTTCTAGCTTATACACAGTTGTTTACCTGAGCGGCCCTACCTCACCACATTGTAATTATGTGCTCTGTGTCTGTTGTTCTCTCAACTGTGGGCTCCTTGATGTCAAAGATTCAGTATATGTTAGCTGAGCAAATGAATTATGAAAGCTGTTGTGCAAAAGTCACTATCATCTGCAGAGCCTGCTAATGAGGACGCCTGGGTGGCCAGCCCTTCACAGCCATAAAAATGGCCTGGCCTGGGCCCAAGCAGTTTTTGCACAGCCACTGGTACCCAACAAGCACCACACAACAGGGCGAGCTCAGAATCTAGGCACCGAGGTGAGACTTGCAAACAGATACTCAAAGACAAGTAAGCATTCATGGAAGATCAAGTGTCTACATAGAGTGAGTGGAAAGAGGAGGTGCCCCCAGGGTGCTTTGTTTGGCTCCCTAGGCCCCAGCATAGGTATACTTCTGTGTTGCCCTCAGGACACTGTTGAAACAACAAATAGGCACTGATTAGCTCATTGTGAATTCAGGTGTGGCTTAGTTGGGCCCTCTGTTTCAGGGTCTCTCACAAGGTTGCAGTTCAAGTATCCAACTGGGGCTCAGGTCTCATTCCAAGACTCCACTGAGGGAGGATCCACTTACAAGCTCTGACGTGGTTGTCAGCAGAATTCATTTCCTGAGCTGTTGTCTGGAGACCTCCCATCATCAGCCGTGTGGGCCCCTTCACAGGGCAACTCACGACATGGCTGCTGGCTCCTCTCACAGTGAGAGAGAGCGAGCATTAGAAAAGGTGCTCAAGATGGAAGCCATAAGTTCTGTGATCTGATTTTGGGCATAGTGCAAGCCATCTCTTCGCTTCTATGATAGTCTGTTCATTAGAAGCAAGTCATTAGGTCAAGTGTGGGTGAACACCAGCAGGTGAAGACCAGTGGAGGCCATTTTAGATTCTACCTACCACACATTGTTCTCCTCTAACTCCTAGAATGGAATGTTGGGAAATGGGAGGACATGTGTGAGAGCAGACAGCTCTTTTTGAGTTTCTGTTAACATTCTAAGGTTATTTTCCCGATGCCAGATTGACTTTTTGCTCTTACCGATGTGCTTACCTCTAAGTGAGTATGAACTTAACGAGCTGTTTGGTTATGACTATGTAAACTAAGAAGCACTAGTTTCCGAGAAAGAGCCAGAGGCTGAGGTCTTAAAGGGAAATGCACCCTTCAGGCCGTCGGTGTGGAGATGCAGAAAGTGAGCTGGAGTAGCGGGCAATTCTTTGCTACAATCTCTTTGCTATTTGCATAAGGTATAATTTGGGAAACTGTTTTCTATCATCTGCCAGAACCCTGTGGCAGCAGACAAGTAGCAGCATGGAGCCGACTGTCTTCTCTCCTTGCTTGACCAGTCGCGCTTGGTCCTCATCTGTGTGCTTTTCTGTCCTGCCCACCAGGAATACAGCATCGACATCACCTTCTACCAGACCTGGTACGACGAGCGCCTCCGTTACAACAGCAGCTTGGAGAGCTTGGTGCTTTCCGGCAACTTGGTGAGCCAGCTGTGGATCCCAGACACCTTCTTCAGGAACTCGAAGCGCGTCTACGAGCAGCTGTTCTCCGAGCCGAGCCAGATGGTCCGCATCCACAGGGACGGCAAGGTCTTGTACACAATCAGGTAGGTCAGGTCCCTGCAGTCTTATCTCTTGGGACTCGCCCTCCCCTTCTGAGAGCTGTCACCTAAGACCCAGGGGCTGAGGCCTCATCCTGAGTGATAGTTCCAGGCCCCTCCATCCTTCCTAGACTGTGAGCTCAACCCCCTCCCCTATAGACTAGGGCCTCAGAATAAAAAGACACTGCTGAGGGCCACACACCAGGTTCATGGCAGAGCAGGACTGGCGCCCGGACACTTGGCTTCCGACCAGAGCGCCCCCCCCCCCGCTCCCCCGCCCGGGATGCGCTGGTATGACTGCATTGCCCGGACAATTCCATCCCAAGCGGACACTGGATGTTAAGACACGTCCACGGTGGTGGAATTGTCCAGGCGGAGTAGCAACACTGCGGTTGGACAGGTGCTAAGAGCAGGCTGGCTGCTCGAATGCCTGATGGGGAAGTTTGGGTAGTGGGGGGCGCTGGTGGGAGAGGGGAGGGGTTGTGCTGGGCAAGAAGCAAGCCCGTCTGAGTCAGCCTGTCCCTTCACTGACGGTGGAGACCAGGCTCTGGACCCTCCTGGCGGTTGTTCTCCTTTGTCTCTCCTCTGAGCTCTTTGTCACACCTCCCACCGCTGCCGCTCCTCGGTCGTGGGCTCCAGGCCTCAGTGCTGGGACCGGCCTAATGAGGCTCCTCTCTCCCTTCCAGGATGGGCATTGATGCTGGGTGTGCACTGCACATGTTCAAATACCCGCTGGACTCTCACACTTGCCCTCTGTCTTTCTCTAGCTGTGAGTACCTTCTTAGGTTTCTGGGGCCCCAGAGTCACTCTGGACCCCTTCTTTTTCTCATCCTTGCGCTTTGCATTTCTCTGCCTCTGCTTTTCTCCTGAGATGGCTTTGAGCTCGCCCAGAGCCTGCTACTCATTCTCATCTCCTTCCTGCTGACAGTGCCGGCTCCTCCCGCCCCCTTCCACCCCACCTCGAGTCAGTCACCTGCCTCTGAGTATATCTCAAGCGTGTCCCCCCCGCCTCGGCTTAGATCTTTGTCATCTTGCACCACTGCCTTCAGTGATGCCTTTGAAACAGAACCTGTCCAGAGCTAGCTACATCGACTCCGCCAAGCTCTGTCCCCCAAGCAAGCGTGTGGTTTCTGTGTTCCCATCTGCTTCACTGCAAGGAGCCATTGCCCGCTCAGTTTCTCAAGCCAAGAACGTTGGTGCTGCTTTTCCCTTCACCTCCCGACATGTAATCGCCCGATGCATACTGTTGTGGTTCCTTCCCGAGCCCCTGCTGATCCTGCTGTTCCCTGCGCTCTCACAGCCCCAGCTTTGACTCCTGCCTTCATTCCATCGCACCCGGAGGACTGTGCTGGCCTCCCTCCCTGGTTTCCCGCCAACGGACTAGTCTTGTCATGACTAGCGAGGCCCGGCTGAGGCATTAGCTGAGGCATTAGCTGAGCTAGGTCACTTCGTAGTCTCCAGTCCCTTCTGCACACTCATAGAGCGATTCTAGATTCCTCAGACTGACCCTCACGGTCCTTCACAAGCGGCCCTCGCTAGCCCATCCTGCACACCTCGTGCGGCCTCTGGGAGCCGGCCCTCCTGGACAACCCCTCACGGCAGGCAGTCCTGCCCGTGCAGAGAGTGCCCGGCCCTCCGCTTCCACCTCATCCACATGGAGAACATTTATTCCACTTTTAAGACTTAGGGAGAAGGCCACCTGCTCTATGAAGCCTTCCTGAGGGTGTCCCCAAGAGCTGTCCACCCTGTTTCCCCACCATCCCTTAGGCAGAGACTTCGCAGAGCACTTCCAAAAGCTACAGGTGTGCACTTACGGGCTCACTGGGGAAGCCTGAAGGCTGGCGGGCAGGGCTCCTGCCTCGCTCGCCTCGAGTTCCCAGCCCAGGGCCAGGCATCGACGAGGAAAGTGCTCGGTAAGGCACTTGCTGACCAGACTTCGGCCGTGAGATGAGGGAGGCCGAGGCCCGCAGCCGGCGAGGCCAGAGGCAGGGCCCACGGCTTTGCTCGTGTCCCTGCTGGGGGGCCCCCGGCTGGGCCTCGCGCTGTCGCCTGACCCCCGGCGTTGCGTTGCAGTCTCCTACCCCCAGGACGAGATGATCTATAAGTGGGAAGATTTCGAGCTGGAAATCAATGAGGAGAATTCCTGGAAGCTGTTCCAGTTCGAGTTCACAGGTGTGAGCAACAAGTCCGAGACCCTCACCACCATCTCTGGTAAGCGCGCCTCAGACGCAGGGCTGCGGCGGGCTCGCGGGGGTGGGTGGGGGGGTGGGGGGGGTGGCTGCGACGGCAGCCGTGCACACGGCTGCCGTAGACCCGTCCACGCAAGTAGCGTGGCTCGTGGCTCCCGTCTTGTGGATGCTGAGCACTTACAACTGTTTGCAGAGGAAACTGAGACTTCGTAACCATGCCTCAGTCTTGTCTGCAAAGAAGTAAGTGCTTTGCCAAGCCCCCGAGAGGGCAGGTGAGCCCGTCGGGCTTGACCGCCGTCGAAGCTGGCGGCTCACTCTGTCGCGCAGACCTTCCCTTACAACGTGTGGAGCCCAGCTGTCCTGCTGTGGGGGGCGCTTTGGGGGATGGGGCTCATGTGAGTTCTCCCCAGAACCACTCTGGGCTGTGGAGTGGGAAGCCAAGTCTGCGATTGGAGGCTAGCGTTCAGTGTCAGCCCGGTGACGGTGGGGCTGTGGAGACAGCCCCTGTGGCTGCTGCGTCTGCATAGCCACGTCGATTTTAAAGCGCAGGCTCCCGAAAGGCTTCATGATGGACTCCACAGAGACGCGGTGACCGTCGGGTTCCTGACCTTGCCCTGCCAAGAGCTAGAAGGGACAGTCTTGGGTTTCTTAGTAGCTTCCGACTTGGTATGAGCACCCGTGCTTGTGTTCCCAGGTGATCTGAGTGACGAGCCAAGGGATCTCCCCGGGGCTGCTCCCAGGGGAGCCCCGAACACCCTCTTCACACGCACTGACCAGGTCAACTCCAGAATGCGCATGGAGCCGGCCTCCCAACCAGGCGTTGGCCATGGGAGACGACTCCCTTTGCTTCTGGGTGGCTGGGCAGGGACTCCGCTTTAGCGTCACCCGTTGAGTTGGTCACGGCCAAGGGTGGCTCGTGCTTAGAGGCTGGAGCTTTGCTCGCACTGTGCCAGGTGGGGGCAGGGGCTGCTTGCTGAACCCTTTCCTTTTTCTCGGGGGCTTGGAGCTAGCGGTTCTGCTACCTTTGACCTGGGGTCCTTGCTCTTCGGGTCCTTGCTCTTCTGCCAGCTAACCTGGGCCTACCTCTTGCCCCTTTGCACTTCAGTTTCCCCAGACAGGTGGGGACCCATCATCAAAGGCGGCAGAGGAGACAAGGCCCAGGGGCTTTCAAGTCACTAGTGGTTCCGTTTAGTAGCTGGTTGCATATTGATTCAAAATGGCGCCCTAGTGACTACAAAGCCCCAGAGCCAGCATCAGCACCGAGTGAGGACAGTGGTAAGCACCAGCCCCGGGGGAGAGCGAACCTGTTTCTCTCCTGCCGGCTGCTAGTCGATCTCGACTTGTGGTTTCTCAGCTTTGACCGTGACCTTCGGGATTGGTCTCAGGCTCTTCCAGTAGGCGCTGGGCATTTCCCTGCATCTGGAATAGACTTGAAGACTCAGCTCCTGAGGGCTCAGAATGCAGGGGCAGCTTGCTACTCTGGCATCGTGGGCCTTAAAACCAAGAACTTCTGCTTCAGGAGGTGCTTGGGAAGCCTGGCCTTGCCCCCACAAGTGAGCCTTCACTGGGAGCTGCTGAGCCTCTGACAGAATCTTATCCATGATCAGGAGTTCACGTTCTTGCAAGGGCTTTCTTCCTTCTTCAGACATCAGGATTCTCCCCATTCACCTGGAATTCCAGTCTCTAGCGCTCCTGCCCATTAGGCGTTTTCCCCACAACCGCTCAAGCTCCCGGCAAGTCCCGGCGCTCTTCCACAGGGCAAGGTCATAGGACTGGAGTGATGTTCTCTTATGGGCCGCCGACCCAAGTATCGTTTCCTTCCCTTGTTTTCCACAGCTTTCGGTCCCCTCGCTTCTCGTGCCAGTCCTCTGGACACGCCTTTCTAACGCGCGCCTGCTGAGGCAGGCGAGGGCACAAAGAAGCATCCTTAGCTCTCTTTCCGCTTTGGCTCTTCAGCCCCAGATGCCCTCCTCCCCCTTAACCATTCTGCTCCACTCCTCAGGAATAGGAGAGTATGTGTTAGCATCCTTTCTCTCGGCCGTCAGAGACAAATTTCCATCTCTTGACAAATGAAGGATCTTCTTTGGCTGGAATAAATAGAGTAAAAATAGAAAAGGCCGATAGGATCATCAGTATTCTTGCCACAGGAATATATAAACTCAGCAGCAACTTGATAAGTACATTCTGGCCAGTAGACAAGGGTGAGTGGTCCCCGCACCAGTCGTACAGGAAGAGTTTTAGCCCCAGAGCTACTTTGGACACAGGTATTCCGGTGATCTCGGGCTACTTCCTTACATTTGTGCCAGAAGATTCTGAGAAGTCTTGCCCCTTGAGTGTCACTGCTGCCAAGGTGAGTAGGAAAGACTGCTCTTGTCATTCTGCTCTAACGTACCCAGATCTGCTGGGCAGGTGATCTACCCGAAATAGGAGGACACGAGGATAGGTGGGTATCTGGCCTGCTTTACCATGCTGTTGCCAGGCAGCAGCAAGTCACTGCCACCACTGGGTTCCAGGCTGGACTTGGATGGGCAGGAGTCAAGTGCAGGGGTCACATGAGCCGTGCCCCACAGGCATCTAGAAACCCCCCAGAACACCCAGAGTCCTCACGAGTGTGGCGCAGAGTGTTTGCGGTACGTGTGTCCGGGAGTCAGGCAGCATGAAGGTGCAGCAGAAAATGCCAGGGCGAGGTGAAGGTTCTCATCAGGTGCGGTAGCAGCCATCCGTCTAGGGTGAGGGCCAAGGTCAAGGACATGATACTCAAATGAATGTGAAGACCTCAGTCCGCCTTGTGGATGTATACTCTGCATATCTGACATCTAGAGGGCTGACTGAAATTTTCACTTTCAGCTAATTCTTCTTTTTCCCCAAACACTTGATTTGGGCTAGGGTTGCAGAGAGAGGGGAAGTCCAGGGTTTGAATATCGGTATAAACAGGGAAGCTCTCTCAGGAAGTTCGAGAGGAGATGTGAGGTGAATCTGAGATGAGATGTGAGGTGAGCTGAGGGTAAGATGTCAGCTGGAGCCAGGTCACAGCAGGCCTCCTGTGTCAGCTCACAGAGACCCATAGATGGGCTGCTATGGCTGCTTGTGGAGTGGGGAGTGGCTGTTGATGGACCAGTGCACACTGAGGCAATTCACCAGCGTTGTGAACATAGGGGAAGGAGGCCAAAGAGATTCTGTGCCCTGCTCCTCCCTTGACCACAGTATAGGTCCCCTGGGCTGTCTTCCCTGTGCGTGTGTGGTTGGGGCGGCGATGCAGACCAGATAGTGCACCTTGATGGACCTGAAAGCCTCAGTCAGCCGTCTGGACATTAGCTACGTGGTCCTGATAGCTAGAGGGCTAACTGATTTTTTCACTTTTATATGACTCCTTTGCCACAAGACGGACATGGGCTGCGCGACTATGAAATGAGAAAGAAGCCATCAGGGGCCTGGCCCTAGCTTAGGTCTCACACGGCCTTACGCTTGGCAGTGAGCGCCACCTCTGGCTTCTCGCCATCCTCCATGTTCTCGCCATCCCCCGCTGTGGTGGGGACCCTATGAGCCAAACTGTGGGGAGTGGAGACCCTCACGGACGCCGTCAGGCAGTGCTTCTTGTGTGTGTCTTCCAGGTGACTACATAGTCCTGACGCTGTTCTTCAACGTGACCCGGCGGTTTGGCTTTGTGGCCTTCCAGAACTATGTTCCTTCTTCTGTGACCACCATGCTCTCCTGGGTGTCCTTTTGGATCAAGAAGGACTCTGCTCCTGCCCGCACCTCTCTTGGTAAGTGGGTTGGGGGCCACCGCAGGGCGCGTGGCTGCCTGTCCTCACGGCGATGCCCTGGGCTCTCGGTCGCTGACCCCCGCCCTCCCCTGTCCCCACAGGGATCACCTCTGTCCTCACCATGACCACCTTGGGCTCCTTCACCCGGAAGCATTTCCCCCGCGTCTCTTACATCACTGCCTTGGATTTCTACATTGCCGTCTGCTTCGTCTTCTGCTTCTGCGCGCTGATGGAGTTTGCTGTGCTCAACTTCCTGACCTACAACCAGACGCGGTCCCGCCGTGCGCCGAAGCTCCGCCATGTACGAGCTGGGTCTGCAGCGGCGGCCAGGCCTAGCCGGAGGGAGGCCCGGGCCTCACGGCGCGTGGGTAGCTGGCTTGCCGAGCCGCAGGGGCAAGTGGGGGGGTGTCGGATCAATCCACTCCCCCACGTGAGGTGGGGGGAACGGGGGCCAGGAAGCTGTGCGCCAGGGACAGACTCTCCAGACAATGCTGAGACGGCACTTGGGCTCGGCCCCTCTGGTGCTTTCTCTCACCTCATCCCTGGTCTGCTTTGTAGTCTCGCAGCCTCACCCGCGCCCGCGCCGCCAGACGTGCCCACACCCGTGCCCTGCAGCAGGAAGCCTTTGTGTGCCAGGTGGAAGAGGCTGAGGAAGAGGAGGAGCAGGAGCTGCAGCTGGAGCACCTGGCCTGCCCAGCCCAGCAGTCGCTGAGCCTGGGGAGCACCCGGCGCACTGGCGGCTGCTGCAAGTGGTACCATAAGTACCTGTGCATGGTCCCCTGCTGCCAGGGTGGCCTGTGGCAGAAGGGCCGCCTGTACATCCATGTGTACCGCCTGGACAACTACTCGCGTGTGCTTTTCCCCGTGACCTTCTTCTTCTTCAATGTGCTCTACTGGCTCGTCTGCCTTAACTTGTAGGTGCCGGCGGGCACCCTGTGGGGCAGCCTCCCAGTTCCCCGGGGAAAGCCCCATGCCCTTTGCTAAGGGAGTTGAGGGAAAGCAGCAGCAGGAGGAGCAGTTACAGGGTCTCTCCCTCCCCGCAGCCCCATCCCAACCTGCAGAGAACGTTCTCTGCCAGCCCTCTCCCCTGCCCAGCCTATCCCGAGTCTCCTTGGCAGCTCGTTGCCAAGGCCATCGGCCCACTCCTGTTCTTCAAGGGGCATTTATGATGCTCAGGCCCTGAAGCCCCTGGCCGTCGGTGCGTGTGCGCACGTGGGAGCAGGTGGGCTACCTCCCAGCAGTGCCGACACCCACTGCCTTTTCCAGGAACCCAGTACTGCTCTCGTGGTGCTCCCGGCCCAGTTCTGGCTCCAGCCTCAAAGTTCGCAGACCAGCTGCCTGCCTGTTATGCCGCCACCTTACGGTGCTGGGCAGCAGTGTGGGGGAGGGGCTGTCCTCCAGTCAGATGATTATATTCTTGGTTCTATCTCCCTGCCCGCCCTCCCACAGCAGATAGGCAGCCGCTGGCGTTATCCCTTTAGGCGCAGGGAGCCAGCAATTGAAGGTCTTTGGGATGTGTCCCTCCCTCTGCTGCTGAGACACCTTCCTCTCTCCACCCAGCCTCTCCATCCGCACCACCTGTCCAGTGCCATACATCCAGCGGGTATCTATTTTTGTGTGTGATAACAGTAATGACCCCTGCTTTGTATGCCACCTTCACCTTCCTCCTTGACCCCCGTGACTCTTTCTGTAACTTCCCCAGTGACTTTCCCGCCCTGACCCAGGTGCTAGGCCATGTGGCTTCCCAGGGCCAAGGACGTAAGGGGACTCTGGTTTGCAGCTGGCATGCCTGCATTGAGCAGTGCCCAGCTAAGGCCCAGCATGAGAGCTTCGCTGCTGCCTTGGCCCTGGGGCCCATGAGCCGGTCCACTCCTCCCCGGGGCACTCGCACAACCACAGTCAATCAATTGAATTCCCTTAAATTTGTATAGCGCTTTACCTTTTGCAAAGCACCTTTTGACAAATCATTTCTATTTTGAGCCTCGTAGCCCTGTGATATACTCAGGGCAGGATTCTTAGCCCCACTTCGCAGATGAGAACCCAGAGGCACAGATTTCTATGGGACCATTGATCTTACTGGAAACTACCCAAGAACCCACTGTCGCCTTGTAGATCATAGGACAGGGCAGCTCTGTTGATGATGACTTGATTCTTTGGTCTCTGCTGACACCCCAGTACGCCACCCGAAGTGGCAGCCTGTCTGCCCTCGCCTGCTCAGTTCCTAGGCCTCAGGCCTCAGACTGCCCCCAAGACCGAAACTCTCCTGGCCCTGGCACCCCAGTGAGTGAATTTGGACACGCCCCAATGCTTGTATATGCTGAATGAAATCTGTGTCTGTATTTTATCGGGGGTGGGTGGGTGGGATCCATCTGCTTTTTGTCACCATCATGTGAAAAGGGGAAATCTATCAATAAATATATCAGCAAAGTACAAAGTGCAGCTGTTTTCTCTGCGATCAAGTCTGCGCAGCTCAGCTTTAAAGCCTCCATTGACCCAGACCTCGGTTGCCCTCTCCCACCTGTGACTCCCAGCCCCACCAGCCGCACCGGGAGGCCCTAAGGTCCCTCTTCTGCCCCCCTCTCCAGGGGAGCTGCGGGGAAGAGCATGACCATGTGGCGGCCGCCTCTTGTGCCCTATGCCCCTGTTCCGCTCCTTGTTCCTCTAGTCCCCATCATTCTTACCCCTACCTGGACGCCTAGAACATGGCTGGAGACCGTCAGAAACCACCCCCCTCGCCCCCACCATGTAGAGACTGAGCCGCTGCAACACAGAGAGATGTGCCCCCACGGCAGGTCACATACCATTGCTGTAGGCCACAGTAGTGGAGTGAGCAGAGACCCCAAACCCCCCACGACCCTGTGTTGGTTGGGAGCAACCCTGGAGATTCTTCACTTCATTTGTCATCGATGACATGGGCTCTAAGGGAACTCGATCACATGAGCCACAAGGAGACAAAAACGGTAGCGATTTTGCCATAAAGTTTTGAAGAGTTGCCCTAACACTTTCCCTATTAGAAACGCATGTTGCTTTACTGTATTTTCTGATGTCCTAACCCACGGTGGACTACACAAAGCAACTGTGGACAGGGAAAATCATTCCTCACTTGGGTCAGGGGATGCAGGAAAAAGAAAAGGGAGCCGGGCCCTGAGCGCGGGCGCTGCGGGCATGTCATGTGCGCCCCGGGCGAGCGCTCAGATGGAAACGCATCTTGAAACAAGTAGTGCTAGCCGGGCTCCTGAGGCACGCTGCAGCAACGCTAGGAACAAACAACATTCTCACCATTTGTAAATGTTATAAAGCTCATGCGAACAGTTCTGTAAAAATGAAGTCGCTGAAACCATAACTAGGCACATAATATCTAAACAAGAAAATCAATAAAGAAAAAACCCGCAAACTACAATGTGTGGGATGCGGCCGGCAGGGCGCTGGGAGAGAGAGTCATAATTGAAGTGTTTCCACTGCTAAACACAATGGAAGAGACATGACTTACACTCTGCAATCTAGAAGTTGGGAAATAGGGTAAAATACATTACACCGTCAAAAAGTGTTGTGGAGAGGGAAATTTTACAAAATAAATATCGCAGGGAGAACTACTTGATCATTTGAAAAACAATAAGGGATTGTGCTAAGCAAATAAGTCAGAAGGAGAAAGACGAACACTGGAGGGTTTCATGCGCTTGGAGCAGACACACCCACAGACCAAGTGAAGTCAACAAAGCCTGGCCTCTGCAGACAGGTGGGGAGCAGAGATGGGGGAGCAAGGCAAGCAAGGGGAGCAAGGGGCCCAGTGGCCTATGGGGACGGGTTTTGGGTGTCTTGGTCATAGGTGGGGTGTGGTCCCGGACACAACAGAAAACCACACAAATGAGAAACAAGCAAAAAATCTGGGTCTGTAGCTTTCTTTACATTGAAATTATAGATGAATCAAAGATTTTAAGACTTCAAGGAAACCAGAAGATGATATGGGTGAATATGTTTACACTCTTAGGATGGAAAAGGCCATCCCCGGTGGTATATGGGGCACAGATAGTACCTGGCACAGCACGACCGCCCAGGGCCTGAAGACTTCACTTCAGTTGCCCAGGAAAGCTTCCCAGTGGCGGGAACTCTGCCGGTTCCAGCCGCCGAAGGCTGTGGTGGGGTAAACTTGGTCTGCAAGGACAGAGACTTGGCCAGTTCTCACCACATGACATTGCTGGCTTACAGAACAGAGAGATGCGAGCACTTCTAGCACCTTTCAGGGTAAGGGTGAGGGTCAGAGGGCTTCTTTGGAAACTTACAAAGACAACTTGATGCGCTGTGGTAGGACAGCAAACCTAGATGAGAAGCAAATCTAGAACCTGAGAGTTAGATTTGCAAATATCCAGAGTGATTGAATGCCCAGCTGAAGCAAGAGCCCTGCCCGGGAAAAGCTGACATTCTGGAACAGAACGGGGTCGTGTGGGGTGTGCCTTCAAGGCCTGAGGCTGTGGGGACGTCCTTTCTCCTCCAGGCAACAGCTGTGCCCTTCAGGTGCAGTGTGACTTCCTTCCCTGGCTGCTGCACGATAATGAGCGTGAAATCACCGCGCAGTCCACTGAGGTGCTGTCAGCTCGCATAGAGGAGGAAAGTGGCCTGAATGAGCACCAGGAATTGGCCAGCATGGACCGGGACGATCCGGAAGACGGCCACTGGGAGTACGTTTCCAGGACGCTTTGTCACAGGCTGGAACATGAGAACGGGTCAGCAAGAACCCCTCGGCAAGGGGTCATGTTCTCAAGACATGAGATTTTTAACACCCTGGCAAGAACCCCAGGCAATGAGGCAAAATCTCGGTTAGGGTGGCTCTTAGAAGCCGAGAGTGACTGAGGGGAGTGTTGGTACGAATGGATAGATTAGGCCTGTCTGTGAGATGAGACCAGAAGACCCTCCCACCCGCCGCCCACATTATACTCCATGAGAGGGTCCAGAGGACATGCGATTCCTCCAGGCCACGAGGAAAGCAGTGGTCAGAGAGGTATCAACATCACTAAGCAGTTGACTAGTAGTTCCCACAGACCAGAGCGGACCAGAGCAAACACATCAGCCAGGGGGGCTAACATCAGTGAGGAGAAAGCCCTAAAGCGGTGGAGAAACAGACACCTAGGGACAGTGCTTAATCACTAGAAGCTGGAGTCTGAAATAAATTCAGTTATCAAGGACAGAGGGGAGATGAGGGAGTTGACTGGCAGGAAGTTGTGGTTAACAGGACAAAAATAGATGAACAGTCACTTAAGGTGCTATTAAAAATCTATAACCAGAAGGCACAAAAACTGGAAATATTATTCATGGATCTGAAGAATCAATATTATGAAAATGGCCATTTTACCTAAACAATATACAGACTCAATGCAACCCCTTTTGTATTGCCAATGCCATTCTTCACAGAAACAGAACAAAAAAATCCTAACATTCGTATCATGCTCCCTGGATTCAACTATACTATCAGCTACAATAACCCAAACAGCGCGGTGTTGGGAGAAACAAAACAGGCGTACGGACCAATGAACTAGAGCCACGAGCCCAGAACTAGAATCCCACATATCCGGAAAACAAATTGATGACAAAGGAGCCAAGAACGTCCAATGGAAATAGGAAAGTCTCCGTAACAAACGGTGCTGGGAAGCTGGACAGCCGCATGTGAAGGTGTGAGCGTAGACTGCTATCTGAAACGGCACAGCAAAATCAGTTCAAAATGGTTTAAAGATTTGAACGTAGGACCTGAAACTGTAAAAATGCATAGAAGAAAACATAGGTGATAGGCTTTTTGACAGCAGCCTTAGTGAAGTGTTTGTGGATTCATCTTCAACAGCAAAAGAAACAAAAGCAAACACAAGTCAATGGAGCTACATCCAACTAAAAAGCGTCTGTTACAGAGAAATAACCCCTCACTAAAATGAAAACGCAGCCTTGAAACTTACGCAGTGCTGTAAACGAATATTGTTCAATACAAATTAAAAAAAAGGGCAAGAATGCAAGGGAGATGAGGGCGAATCCCCAAATTAAAAAGTCACAATGCTTTGCTCTGTTCTTGGCCCTGAGGCAATTCACAGAACTCAGACCCTACTCACTAAATAGGTTGCCCGCTCTCCAGGCGGCAGTAACACGCAACCCCTGGCAGGTGTACACCGTGACAACATCCCCACTCCTGCCCCAAAGGCTATCCCGGGCATTTCCTCAAAAGACTGTACAAGATGCCAAGACCTGTCAAGGACTATTGAGCGCGAGTCTGAACTGACGTCGGTACCAGAAGTTCACAGCACCATCGGATGCCCTGCCGAGCTGGGGCTACGGAGACGCATTTATAAATGGAATCCTAGGAGACTGCCGCTGGGGACTGAGTCTGCAGACACACTCGGCGAGCATCTTCCCAGACCTGTAACTGGATTTACTACACCTGGGGGTTGGTCTGTGTCCTAAGAGCCATTACAGTGGAAGGCCACGTGGGAACCCCAAAAAATGCCTTTCCCCAGACAAGAAAATAAAACCAAAACAACACTGCTCACCGTGTTGTGGGGAGGATTATTGCCACCGTTAAAGACGTCAGGCAAGGCCCCGTCCTAGCTCCACTTGATGTACCAGTCTGGCCCCTGGAGACCGTGTGGCTCCTGCATGGTGGCCGCCGATTGCCCCGGAGCTCGCCGCAGTGCAGGAAACAACGCTGTGCCCTCTTGTCGCCGGAGTGGGCCCACAGAGTCTCAGGAACGTAGTGCACAGCCATCGAGCCAGCCACTGAGCGGGTGGGTCTCTGCTCAATCACAAGAGGATAAAAAAGGAGTGGGCGGGTTAAGAACACATCTTCAAGTATCCCCAAGGCTTCGGTAACGTCCACACCGCAGCCATAATCAGAAAAGATCAAGCTGGAGGCTGGTGTGGGGAACAGCCTCCCCGTGACAGCGCCAGGCCGCCGGGAGAGCACGAGTCAGAGGAGCTCCGCAGCGTGTAGCTCTGCACGGCCTTCTAGCGAATGGGGTGCACTGTTTTCTTCATAGGGAGGAATGCTCTACAGGCCGTGGTGCTTCAGGAGAATTTGAGGAATCAAGAAACTTCAGTACATCCCCTGAGATGTTCCCTGTCCAGGTCAAGGGCTCTGCTCTTCGAGCAGCCAAGCTCCAGAAGTTTAGGATTCATCCTCCTCCCCTCGCGATGAAACCTGGGGTCCGATGGTCAGGATCATCGCCTCCTTCCGGCTGCAGGCATTTCCCTCTATGCTGCCAAGAAGGTCCCTGCTCCTTAGCAAGCTACGAGACGCCCCGCGCCTTTGGGGACTTTCTCCAGTGCTTTCATTGTCCCCCGCACCCAGTCCATTGCTCCCACGTTTCCCCTGCACGCCCCTACAATTAGTATCTGGCACCCATCGCTCCTCGGCCTTTTGGCTAAGATCAAGTGAAGTATTTGGCACTCAGATGCATCCTCTTCCACTGGTGTGCGCTCCCTTCACCGAGTGATGTCAGCTGTGACACTGCCAGCGCGTCCACGCACCGCCAGCGATGAGGGGCACCATCGGCCTGGATGAGGGGGGGTGATTCAGCTTTCTCAAACCAGTCCTGGTGCCAACTGTTGCCAGTTGGGCTGCCCAGAAATAGACTCTGAAATCAAGAGTTGCACAGGAGCATTGTAAGGGCAGGAATGGCCACTGAGCAGGCTTCCTAGGATCCAGCAGACCGGGTCAAGGAGGAGTCAGAGTCCTTAGTGGCTTTTTGCAGGTCTTTTTATTGGGATTTACCCGGTACACAGCAGGCAGGGGTGCTGGGGGGCCAGGAGGCTGGCAGGCCTCCTAGCCCCCAGCAAGTCTTCACTCTATCTGGGCTCTCCGGCCTTCTCTCAGCTTCTGCTTCTCTCTTGGCTGCTTCTGCTTCTTTCGGCTTCTACTGCTGCTGGCGTCCCCGTGACGCCGCCCTTAAAAGCCCAGTCTCAGCCCAGGTGAATCCCATCTACCCAGGCCCACACCCTGCTCCAGGTGCCGCCATCAGGCATGCACTCAAGACCACAGGGTTCCGTCATCTCTCCTGATGGCGGGAGGACAGAAAAGCCTGACAGTTTCCCTTACTCTACAGGTGTATACAGACAGTGGCCTTCCAATCAGCATCGAGGCGGGGGAAAGAGAAAGGAGAATTGTAGAGAAGTTAAGCTGTGATGCCCTCATTACAAAGGCCTCAATCAACTCCACGGGCATCACTGAAACTGGGGTGACCCCTTAGGGTTGTCTTAAGTCAGGGTAAGGGAGGTAGACTTCTAAATCTCCACCTTGACCAATATTAGAAAATTCCCAGAAAGCAAGTGTGACCTGGGCAAGGTGACTCTAGCTGTGGGCAGCCTCTGAGCAAAGGATGCTGGTAAGAACCATTAGCCACAAATACAACTGGCGTGGGGGAAGGAGCGCCCCACCACGAGGGGGATGAGCTGAGCGCACAGCTACAAGTCAACCCAGCTGTAGGGGTTTGAAACACGAGCCACAAATTGTGAGAGTTCTTGCACTAAGGGTTAGTGACTAAAACTCCTGTGTTTTCACCAAATGAAAAGCAAATGACAAAAGCCACAATATAAAACTCATAAAAAGACGAGAAGAGGGCGACTCCCTAACCTGGGTGGCCAAAATCCAGGGAAAGTTGTTCAATTTTGCTAGAAAGTGATGCACATGTGCGCACAGAGCAGTGAGCAAGGACGTCAGCAGATTTCAGTGTCGGGAGAGGGGCCGGGAAGTCAGCTTCTCCGCAGGGTTCTGTATGTTGGTGCGATCTTTGCAGAAGGACGTCCATCAGCATATGCATCCAGACATAAAATATGCATAGCTTTTTACCCACTGGATTGTACCTCTGCGTTTATCTCACAGAGATGATGGGACAAATGAGCAAAGACACATATCACAACAATGTATGCAAGGAAGGGTTTTCAGAACAATTGTCCGTGGAGTGATTTGAATTCAATTATGATACAGTAACACAAAGGAATATTCTGAAGTTATTTGAGCAGTCTAAGATATGTCTGTATTGACATGAAAGACACCATCAGAATTACTCAGTGAAACAAAATCAAATTGCAATGTACTCACTCAAAATAATCTCACTGAAATAAGCTGCCACTATAAATCATATACCCACAGCCACCTGTCTACCAAACAGTCTATCCACATAGTTAATTTTATCTTATTATTTGTACCTTCCTGTATCATTTCTATTTTCTACAATAAGCATTTATTTTTTAAAACCGGAAATTAATCTCACTGCAAGCATAACCATAAGATAGATGAGAAAATTTCAAGTCATAGGCACAGTCAGAAAATCAAGGAAAATAGCGGCCAGCCTACTGAAGAGAGGGAAAACCAAAACCTGGAAGAGAAAATTATTTTAAAAGCATATAAGCTAAGATTGCCTAGTGCAGGGACAAATACAGCACAACATTATAGACAAAGTAAGTGCTGCTGCCAAGATGACTTGGAGTCACAAAGAAAACATTAAAGGCCTTTTGTCTGCTAAGGAAGACAAAGAAATGTACACTGGTCACGTGGGCTTTCCACACAAATAGTTAAAGCCAGAAAATAAGGCAGTGCCTATACGAGCCAAGTTCTGTTGCAAATACCCTCTCGTGCAGCTTCTAGTCCCCATAGAAATTAAAAATGTTGATGAGTGACCATGTCTCAAATAGAATATTGAGCTAACTCCTGATTATCCATGTGCATGAGAACCAAGAATATTGGAATCATTAAATGCGTGAGTTTCTAAACACTGGTGAACTGGAGGGGAGAGCCTCAGCAATGATCTCTATTCTTTTTCTTTTCTTTTCTTTTCTTTTCTTTTCTTTTCTTTTCTTTTCTTTTCTTTTTTTGCAAGGGGTGGGAGTGACTCTGGCTACTTCTAGAGAAATAAAGGAAGAATGCCAGACAAAAAGGCTAATAGCTTACAGAGGAAGACAACCCCCCTCTGAATAAGCAGTACCTGACTCAAGAACTAAGCAAACAACATCCTGGCTTGGCTCAGTGGAGCCAGTCCTTCCCTTGACGGTGGTGTTTGTCCCTCTTGGTGAGGTCTGGAGGCTCACGGGGTGTTTGACAAGGCTTCTCTGTCTCTCATGTGTGCTACAGGCTCAGTTCCCTCAGGGCTCAGGCACCCCAGACCTCTCAGGGTAGCTGGGAATGGCAGGAGATGCACAGCCTGGACCAAAGAGGTCAGTCAGGACTCCACTGGAGTGTTCAGGCGAGCGGCGCAGATGCGGTTAGACCTGGGCTCCAGTGTAGGGCCAGCACCTACCAGGTGCCGCACAAGAGCTAAGGACAGTGAGCAGACTTAGCAGCAGTTGGCACAGAAATGCGCAGAGGGAAATCTCCCACCACCGAAAGCATCGTGAACGTGACCCGCCTTCGTATTTACAGAAAAAGACAACTCTTTGCTGCTCTCCCAGAGGCAGTTATATGAGTTTTCGGCCCCCAACAAGGACCACCGCTGGTGGGTTAATGACAGAAATGTGTTCTTTCAGTTCTCAAGGCTGGGAGTCGGATGTCAGGTTTCAGCAGGGTTGTTGGGCTTGAGGCCTCTCTCCTTGGCTCCTCCCTCTGCTCTCATCTGGTCTTCCCTCTACACCTGTCTGTGTACTAATCCCCCCCCCTTTTTTTTATTTATACAAGCACTGGGTACAGTCAGAAGCATGGGAGGGTGAGGGAATTCACCAGAGCCAGAGCAGGGAACAGAACAGGCAGACTGACGAAGTACACTGCTGAGGGGAGCAGCGGGCGCTGCAGGAGAGGTCTGAGCGCCATGTGGGACCCTCGCCCGGTGGCTGGGGATGGAACTGGCGCTGCAGAGGCTGCGGGCAGCTTTGCAGCCCAGCGCTCAACCGCTGCGCCACCAGGGGAGGCCCTAATCCCCCCTTTTTATAAGAACACTGGTTAGATTGGACTAGGCCTCATCCACGTGACCTCACTTTACCTTAATAATCTCTTTAAAGGCCCTGTCTCCAAATACAGCCACAGTCGGATTCTGGGGGTCAGTGTTTCAATATGATTTGTGGGGGTAACCCAGCTTATCTCAGCGCACCATCCGAAAGGCCACTCTTAAATGAACAAATCTGCACTGCTCTTCAGGCCCCAACTCTGGACCACAGAAGAAAATACTGAGAGCACAAAGGGGCTACTCATCTCCCCCATTCAGGCCACTTGCTCATTCTCAGAGTGGGGCCATGCACAGCTCTCCAGCCTCCAGCCCCTCAGGCTCATTCACTTCAGAGTATTTAACAGTTGCCCAGCACTGTGCTATGCATCCTGGGGGGCGCAATGAGGACACGGCCTGGCCTCCAGGTCGCTCATTGTCTTCTGGGTTGCTAAGAGACAGAAAAGTCCCAGGAGAGGGGGCACAATGGAAAAAGCGTTGGAGTCACTCAGCACAGAGACTCGATGACCCCAGGGCAGATCTTATTCCTGAAGCATATGGACCCCAAGACCCAAGAAGAATGTAAGGGAATAATGGGACAATGTGACTGAGAAATAGAGGTGATTTCACTGGCCGCCCCCCACATGTATCACTGCAGTCAAACAAGCTGGCTCAGGAAAAAGAGGTTCACACGACGACTCCATGGGCTTCGGAATGAAACTAAGTGCTCATGTTTCAACAGTCCCGCATCCCTCCCTTTATAAGAGCCAGACACAAGCACACCATGGACCTGTTGGCCACAGGGATAACCCCTCGAAGAGCTGCTGCTACAGCATTTGCCTCTTCTGCTGCTCTGGTGGGCCTGCGTAAGTTTCTGGAGGCCACACAGCAGTCACCCAAGTCCTCAGTATTCACATCCATTAAATTCTTGGTCTTTGAACAAAGACGCACACTGGGACCTCCAAATTAAAAGGGACTCCACAGGGCCTGATATCTCTGAATAGATGCCCTTGAAAATGCAAGACCTGAGAAGAATGGATACTTGAGCTGTGATGCTCGCCTCATCCTGCAGGGCACGTCAGCTTGACTGGCACACTTAGTTGGAGTTCAATAGCCACGTGGCATCTGCTTCACTGTCTGATAAATGGGTCTTGCCTGGGCACCAGTGAAAGTGATAGGGAACAGAATTAAAGGCAGACAAAACCCTCGGATAGATAATTCTCACTAAAAGTAAGTAAATCTCAAGGAAGAAATTCAGTATTATGACTTCTTCAAGGTCAACTACGCCCATTTCTAGTAAAAGACTTGGGAGGAAGCTCATGAAATAGACAAGGGGGGTGAGCCAAAGGACATGATAGCCCCAGGTGATATTTTCCAAAAAGTGGGATCAGTTCTGCAAAGATTCAGACACAGTGGGCACTAGCACACTTAGTGTACTTGCCAGAAGAATGAGCTTTAACACTGAAATGATTCCCTCACAATACAGACCTGGTCTTGCTATTGCAACAGGGTGGTCCCCAGGAAAGGGGGAGGTTCCCTGCCCCACCCAAGGGAGGGTGGAGCTGAGCAGGAAGAGGAGAAGCAGAAGAAGAGAAGGAGGAAGGAGCAGGATGGAGCCAGAAGGAGACCTGGAGGAGGCGCATGGAGCCTAGAGACACGTAAAGAAACTGTGCTTGTCTTTTGGTCGTGGACTGGGTGACACAGATGTGGGTGAGACCCGTGGGGAGGTGACCATGGCAGCTTTTATCTTGATGTTGATTTTGCTCTTTTCCTTCCGGGCTTGTCTGGTTGTTTGTGACCCTTTTCTGTGGGTCCCCACTGGAAGATGCTTTAGACTTGTGGCAGGCTTTGGGGCCTTGTTCTGGGCCGATCCCATATGGATGGACTTTTACCCACGAGGGGACGGGTAACTTTGGGTGCTTCATTTAGAAACTAGACTCTATGCCTTACCTGTATTGTTTCCTAGTTTTATTAAAGATCCTTCCCATTAGTCTCATGTGTTTTGTGTTGATGCGGCGGATGGCAGAACCCATTTAGAATAGGCAGGTTTGCGGGGCTTGGGCTGCCCCTCTCCCTGTCCTATAACACTACGAGTTTCCAACCTTCCTCATATTTTATTAACTGAACAAGATGCAATGAGATTGACTAGATGTTCCCTATCTTCATTGCCAATTTTGACGGACATTTAAGGAATTACCGAGAGTCAGCCACATGGTGGTCAAAATTCACATCCACCCAGTTAGGGACAGTGTCAGTGCCTCCTGCCAGGAAGCACCAGCCCTTCATGAGGAAAGTGATTATGCTCTAGACCTTGACTAGATCGGAATCTGGAAGAAAGTAAGGGAAAAGACAAGCAGCTTAGGTGGTAGCCAAATTAAGAGCAAACTTTTGGTCAAAATTGTGGAGAAGAAAGAGCATTTATGACATTATCAAAGACAGGACCTCAGGCCTCTGCAGAGCTGTACTGGCTAAAAAAATGGAGGTGAGAGAGCAAGTTCCTGCATGGCCATGTGAAGAGCTCTGTGGGTCAAACTCCCCCCTCCCACACCCCCCCCCCCCGCATCCCTCTATTGGCTTCAATTCCACAGTCATGTTTCTGGAATTTGTTTTGGTTTAGTTTTGTCCATTTCTTGTTGTTTTTCCTTCATATTCCATACACGGGTGAAATCATCTGGTACCTGTCTGTCTCCTTCTGACTTGTGCCACTCAGCATCCTCCCCTCCAGTTCTATCCAGATTGTTTCAGATGGCGAGATTTCATCTCTTTTTATAGCTGAGCAGTATCCCAGGATGTATAGATCTTCTTTAACCCCTCATTTATCATTGGAGAGTTAGGTTGTTTCCATAACTATATCCAGAGAAAATACATTTTTAGAATAAAGGTGAAATAAGGACATTTTCTGACAAACAAAAACTGGGGGAAATGATCACCAGAGAACTCCCCCACAGGCAATGTGAAAGTATATTTTCCAAGCAGAAGGAAAATGATCCCAATTGGAAGTTCAAAGATATGGGGAATGACAAAAAAGCAAAAGAAATGTTAATACATGGGTAAATTCTAAAAAATGTTGATAGTATAAAATAACATATGTATGTGTATATAATAAAAATATATGCAATTAAAGTAAAAAATATACTTGGAGGTAGGCAGAGTTCAATGGGGTTCAAGTATTCTAAGTCCCTTGCATTATTAGGGAAATTATAATTACTAACTTGTAAAAGAATGTGTTAAGTGAAGCAAGTATAGTGGGATCTCTTGGGTAATCACAAAAACAGAACAAGGATGCAGCGCTGCCAAGTTAATTGAGAGAAAATCAGGGGGAAAAACCCAACCAGTTCTAAGAGAATGTAAGAAAAGAGAGAAAATAGCAGAATGGGTGAGATAAAAATAAAGCAAACATAAAGACGCGTGATTGAAATCGAAATATTGAAGCAATCACATTGACTGTGAAATGCTATTTGTAAGAGGCATTAGCACTTGCGAGGACAAAATACAAGTCATAAGCGTACACGTGACAAGGAAATCGGCACAGCTATGTCAATTCCAAAATAGACTTCGTGGTGAAACGCATGGCTAGAAATGAAAGGGACAGTTATTAATGGCAAACTGTCAATACACCAAGGAGCTACAGCTTCTGAAATGCTGTATTTAATTTGATGAAACAAAATATAAACATAAAGTTACAGTTGATAACACTAAAAATAGAGAGAGACAAATTCAGAATCACAGAATGACAGCTTTTCAAACTTCTCCGAAAAATAAGAATATTAGTAAACATATAGAACATTTGAGAACATGAATGGCAAACTTTTAAAACAGTGATTTTAAGACAGTGATTTAATGGCTATCTATAGGACACTGCCATCTAACAAGTGGAGAATTCATGTTCAAGTGTTTGTGGAAAATTTGAAATTTGCTACATTCTGGATAATATGAAAACCCTTCTGCTGGGCCAGCAGGCACAGGGCAGGCTCGCTTCGGGTGGGCAGATGGAGAAAGGACAGTCTGGGAGCCCCTGGTGGACTCTTAAGGCCTTAGTGGTGTCAGGGAATCAGGCGCACGGGCGCAGCAGGCAGGGAACCTGGTGTGCAGGGAGGCAGGCCAGGCCGGGAAGGGGAGCAGGGAGGAAAGCTGGCAATCCAGCCCCCCACAGTTCTTTACCTCTTTCTCTGGGTTCTCTGGGTGGTCTCGCCTCTGGAGTCAGGCCGCTTGTTCCCCATAGCCGTCTGAGTGATGCCGCCCTTGTGTCCCTGGCGTCTAGGCTCAGGTGTGCGTACTTACACACGCCCACACCATGCTCCAGGTGTGAACCATCAGGCAGGCCCGCGTGCCCCGCGCCCACGCTCCCAGGCACCTTCTGCATCCACACGATCAAGGCTGCAGGTGAGGGCCACAGAGGCCAGCGGCGTGAAAAGCCTGATGAATCCACTGACCCTACCCCTTGTTACATTTCAAAGGATGGAATCACAAAGAGTTCGTTCTCTGACTACAAGGAGACTGGAAAATAACAATGTTCACTGGAAAGATGCCCACGGGGTTGGAAACTAAGAAAAGACACAGGACAAAGGACAAGGCACAAGAGAAATCAGATAATATTTTGAATGAGCGATGATGAAAATCTGTGTGATCCACCAAATAAAAGCCCATCATAAAAGAAAAATTCAGGTCCTCTGTGGTGGTGCAAGGAGTTGAGCACAGCACTGTGAAGCTGTCCGCAGCCTCTGCAGCGCCGGTTCCATCCCTGCCGGCCGGCGAGGGTCCCACATGGCGCGCAGACCTCTCCTGTCACCCCGCTGCTCCCCTCAGCAGTGGATTTCAGTCCGTCTGCCTGTTCTGTTCCCCGCTCTGTCTCTGGTGAATCCTCTCACCCCCCCCAACCTCTGGCCTGTACCCCAGCTCTTGTATGCATGCATAAATGTTTAAAAAAATAAAGGAAAAATTCATAGGTTAAATGCATATATTATAAAAGAAGGGTGACTGGAGGGCAGGTAACTGAGAATTCATCTGAAGGAATTAAAGTTAAAAAATCAAACCCAATGCAAAGTGGAAAGATGGGAAAAGTAATAAGAGCGTAACTTCATAAAATAGAAAGTAAGTGTAACACAGAACAGAGAAGAAAGCCAAATTGGTTCATTAAAAAAAATAAGTTGATGATAAAATCACAGTAAGACAGCAAGGAAAAATCAGAAAGGTACAACTGGTATCAAAAGTAGAAAAAGGTAAATAAAACGATTATGAAAAATATTAAAAATAAATTCTGCTAATCAACTTTATTTTACTCTGGGTCATTTCTTACTGAGGTCAAGTTGTTTTACAACACTGGATATGACTGAGGTACAGGCTCACCCCTCCTCAGATGTGTGTCCCCACAGTACACCCCTCACCAAAGCACCAGCCCTCTACCACAGGCATGGGACTTCTCCACACCCTCCACGCTGCTCTTCTGGCAGCCTCAAATCTGCAAATTTCTAGGGTTTATTTATTTATTTTTTGGTCTGTTCATTTGTTTCTTTACATTTCACATTTTTTTCCCCTAAGATTTATTTATTTATGTAAACAAGAACCGGGGTACAATCCAGAGGCGCGGGAGGGTGAGAGGATTCGCCAGAGACAGAGTGGGGAGCAGAACAGGCAGATCCACTGAAATCCACTGCTGAGGGGAGCCGCGGGGAGACAGGAGAGGGCTGCTGTGTCCTGTGGGTCAGCTCCCTGGCTGGGGATCGAACTTGTGCTACAGAGGCTGCCGACAGCCTCATAGCGCTGTGCTCAACCGCCTGCGCCACCAGGGGAAGCCCTCACATGTTTTTTATCTTCAGCCGCGTCTTACAGCCTTACCATTGCTTAGAAAACTGTCATTGCAGGACAGGTTCGGCCTGGCTCGCTCACCCCAGCAGAGCTGCAGCCCCGCCCATCACCGCCCAGCCCCTGCCGAGGGTGCTTTGTGGGGGCTGCCACTTGCTGCCACTTGCTGGTTTGCTTTGGCCGCTTGTGTTCCGCACAGCGGAGAAGCCACCGACAACGGTCTTTCTCCTCTGGTCTTGCTCGCTTAGCATCAGCCCCCGAAGTTCCATCCAGACTGGCAGCAGAAACAGAAGTTCATCCTCTTTAATCGTTTTAATAGTTTTTTTTTTTTTTTAACAGCTGAGTGTCTTTCATTGTGTACCGATCCCTCCTCGAGCCCGTCAGCGGGCTGCCTCAGTGGATCCCACATCTGGGCTGCTGTGGGTGATGTCGCTGTGGGCTCCTAATGGCCCAGGGGGTTCTAACAAAGAGCTAAGAAATTCAGCTGAGAAATGTTAGCCTTTTCAATGAGTGGGGTTGGAACATTAAGCATCCACATGTTCAACTTCTTACCGAAACCTCTGGCTTCATCCAACAATGAGCACGAAATGTACCATAGCTCTAAATGTTAAACAAAAAGCTATGAAGTCAAAATTAAAAATATTTGTTTTGAGAAAGACAGAATTAAGTCAAGCTAGAAAGAAGAAGAAAGTATTTGCAATTCGTATAGCCAATAAAGGTCTTATGTGCACAATATATAAAAAGTTCTCAAACCTCCAATATTAGAAAAATAAACAACACAATAATTTAAATGGCAAAAGATGTCAAAAGATACTTCACCGAAGTGGACGTGCAGATGGTTTAAAAGCACACGAAAAATTGTTCCACATCATTAGCCATAGAGAAACGCAAATGAGCCACAATGTGACAGCACAGCACGGCACACATCTGAGAAAGGCTAAAACTAAAACCAAAATTTTTAATGTTACAGAGCATTGCTAAATGTTAGCAAGGATGAAGAACAGCTTGAACTCTCACACTGTACTGGTGGGAATGTCAAATGGCAGAGCCGCCGGGGAAGATACGTACCGACTGTGACCCAGCACTGGCAGTCCTGGGAGAGTGAAAACATACTCCCCCGGAAACTGCGCGGCATGCTCACAGCAGACCCGGTCGTATTTGCCAAAAACTATTCCTATTTACCCAAATGTCCTTCCCGGGTGAATGGGCAAACAAATCGCGGCGCTTCCACGCGACGGGACACCCCTCAGCAAAAAGGAGCACGTCCTGGGCCCCAGCTAAGGTAACCATCAATGCCTCTGGCCCGAAAGTAACGCGTGGCTGTTCGGAAGGGGGGAGCACCCAAGTGATCGCCTGCTACACAGCAAGTGCCTATGAAAGAAGCAAAGTCAGACCGTGGAAAAATGAGGATCTTTTTTATTTTGTAAGGATAAAATGTTGGTTAAATAGAAACTGGTGTTGGCAAGGAAAAGTGGTAGCGAAGATACTAGAGCTTGCCACTTTCATTTTATCCTTTTTTTTGTTGAGCATGTGAATCGATATTTTAAATTGAGAAAACTAAAAATCTTATAAGATTTTTTCACTGTAAAGATATCAATTATGTGCATATATTTTTTAAGTGAAAATCTATAGAAACACTTTGGGATCCCAAAATTGGTAAAACGCAGGGCGTTTTAATTTATTAAAAACTAAAGAAAGTGCTGGCAGGGGGAAGAATGTGTAGTTCTCCTAAAAAGGAAAAAAAAAAAAGCATTAGTATTATGGTGCTGAGAAGACTCCTGAGGCACAAAAACAATGTGGAACCCCAGCAGCCCGGAAGACCCCAAGACCTTCTTGAGAAGGCATGGGAATGGGCCTCCCCTGGTGGTGCAGCGGCTGAGCGCTGGCTTGCGAGGCTGCCCGCAGCCACTGCAGCGCCAGTTCGATCCCCGGCCACCGGCGAGGGTCCCACCAAAAAAAAAAAAAAGGCATGGGAATGAGGGGCCGCAGGCAGGAATCAAGACGGCACGGCGTAAGCACGTGCGCCCTGGCACACAGGCAGGCACGGGGCACCTACAGCCGAGGAGAAATGAACAAAATCCAGAATTACAGTGTTTTACATGGTCTCTACCATGGGAAGGATAATCATGTGTTACCTTAGAAGGGAGCGGTTGTAGAACTGTGAAGGAATTTGCTGTTTTTATGAAAATGTTGCAATTTTCTTTTGAAAATCAAGGAGTGTTTAAATAAAAGTATGTTTTTAGGCAATACAGGGAATTAATGGCCATTTTAACCAAAGCACATTTTTTACAAATAACTTAATTTGCTCATTATAAATATGGAAAAAAGGACATATAAACAACATTTGTAATAATAAATGTAATCATTGTAATTCCTCCTGCCAAGGTTGCCTACCCACAGTTCTTTATATAAATATTGTATCTAATTATGTCATATGGAATATGGTTTAAAAGTAAACACAATTTTCCTTTTAAAATATTAGGTAATACTTTTCATGGAGGGTCTGCATAAACAAGGTAGAGTCTAGTCGGTGTGTTATTATATTTGAAACTCTGGAAGAAGCTGGGTAACTAACCAAATTTCAAAGTTCCTCTTTCTCTCACTCTCTCCCCCCTTCGCCTCTCTACTTCCACAGCCTTAAGCACACCAGATTTTGCATCGAACTGACTGGATCAACAAGAGTTTGATAAATATGGAAAGAGGCCATCTAGAGAGTGCACGTTTATTTCGGGTTGTCTACATCACATTTCAATACTAAAGAGTTGGAAAGGCAATTCATACGTATTCCAGACGGTTGGAAAATACTGAAAGCACAAATTAGTAAATAAATTCTATTTTCACTAATATGTACACACAGTTTGAGGGCAATGCAGACTCTCCCCACCATCTCAGAGCTTCTAACTCCCTGCAGTTCTCTCGCATCGGTCTCACCGCGCCACCCTCCCGCCCGCAGGCTGGATGAGTGTTTGATCACGTTCCTTTGCTTTGTTTACTTGCTGTTTTTCCTTCACATATGTTCAACATATGTTTGCTGGATGAATGAATGAAATTACTAGAAGTTACCATTCCCTGACTTGAGTGGTGCGGCCTGCCCCAGGCCTGGGCCTTCTGCCTCCCAGGGAAAACCCAGTGTTACCACCGCTCACTTCATGTCACTGCAGAATTCCCCTGGGCCTCTGTGAGGAGGTGTCACTGTGCAAGCCCCTCCCCAGGCCCTACACCATCATGGGTGGGGGGAGGCGGGATGCGCTCTCTCAACAGGACGGCCCTCCAAATAGCAGGAACCTGGCCACCTCTGAGGGTCCCATTCACTCTGCTGGCATTCCCACCCTGGCCAGCCCACTGTCCCAGGATGGCGAGCACACAGTCCCCACCAAAGGACACCTGTCCTGGGGGGCCCAGCCCTCACAAATGGGTCCTGAGCCAGGGACCAAAAGCCACCGGCACAGTTTGCCAAGGCCCAGCCAGGCCATGCCCAGGCACTCCTGCAGAGCCTGAGGGGTCTGTCCCAGAGCTTCCCCTTGTACCCTCACCCCCTTGCACCCTCCCTGGCCCCGCTCAGGGGTGTTCCTGGCCTGGCTCAGCTGTGGGTCCTCAGGCACCACCCACTGGCTCACACAGCCCCCATCTCACCGGGAGAGTCCCCCCCCCCACCTTCCACTCTGCCCGGGGTGGGGTCTCTATTTGCTCCGGCCGAGGTTTTGCACTTGGCCTCTCTGGCTCTGGCAGAGCTTGTCCCCTCAAGCCTCCAGATGTCCCTCAGGGGCTAGGGGTGGCCTGCTCCCCCTCTCTGGCTCCTGACCCAACCCTTGCTTCTCAGAGTAAAAGGGAACGGTCTTATTGACATCTCAGAATTTTAAGTCATTTGTGATTTTTATGATCATATGAATTGGTATCGCATTATTGCAATAAAATTTCAGAAATACAGAAATAAAACGTCAATCTATTCATATTCAGTTTAGCCTCATGTCTGCTCGCAAGTGTCTTATTAGCAAACATTTCCTTTTAACCAATAATGCCATATTTAAATATGTTGATTTCATTTTATTAGTCATCCAACAAATGGAAAACAATGTGTGTATCTATCACTAGAAATCGCTTCATTAATGATGGTGCGCACACACGTCAGCATTTCAGGGGGCAGCTGCCCAGGTGGGGTGTCCCCATGTGCCGCAAGGGAGATCCTGTGTCTGGTTTAGTGAGGACGAGAGTTGCTTACACCACTCCTCCTATGTGTTGAATAAAAGTAATATAGTTTATAGCATATCTGTGAAAAAAGTCAGGGTTACAATAACGTACGAGATTACGAGTCTGAGCAAGGGGCTGAATTGTGGGTGATGTCTGAAATGGGGAAATCAGGATTCATCTCTACTTGTAGAATTTTTGCAACAGGGATACATGCTCCGCTACGTTGGTAACTGAAATGTCTATATCAGCCTAACAACGATCAGGAGTGGGGGGGCTGCCCTTCCTGTCGGGCACCGCCACAGGCTAACCTATGAGGCTCCCCCGGCCACGGGCCGGCACGTTCCCAAGGCCCCACACAGGAGCTGCCAGGCACGGGTCCCGGAAAGTTTCCTGGGGCGGGGCCACACAAGGGCCAGTGGCTCGCTGGGTAATTATTTTTGTTTTTAAGTCCAGCTGGCATGTTTTCTAGGAGCCGTCTGTACTTCTCTCCTGAGGGCCTCCGGGGATCGACGAGTTCAGCCTGACCAGGTTGCTCCGTGGTGTGCGTGGGTGCCAGGCGTGCGAGCGCGTTCCTCATGTACGACCTAAAGGGAGTCTGGTTTTCAAGCACCCCTGTGAGCCTGCTCCTCTGTGTGTGGACACAGCGCAAGTGTCCAAGGCGGGAGAGTGCGTCAGGAAAACGGGGCGTGGGTGCACCCCGGAACACAAGGTGAAATCTGGCCACTTGCAGCAACGTGCATGGAACTGGGTGCGATGAGGCGAAGCAAAATAACCAGTGAGGACAAAGAGATGCCAGATGGTGGCCCTCCTCTGGTGGGGTGCACAGAAGCCAAGCGAAGGAACGGACGCCGCGAAGCCAAAACACACTCTTGGATTCTGACTGCAGAACTGAGGCGCCCCGCAAGGGAGGGAGGATGAGAGCAAGGGGGAGGGGGGCGATGGGTGGTGGTGGGTGGGTGTGGGGCAGACGTCTGCAGAGGTGTGAACCCATACCCCTAAAACACGCAGCGCTGTAAAGCAACATCACCTCGATAAAAATTAATTTTAAAACATTTAAAAGACTCGGGAGGCGGTAATGGAGGTGTCATCTGAGTCAGGCCTTGGAGGCTGTGTCAAACAACGATTTTCCATTAATAGAATTACTTTCTCTGCTTAATGGAAAGCAGCCTGCTAGAAGGGGGGGTATAAATCAATAAGTAGTTTTCGATTAACTCAGGAGACTCACTGACAGAACCCATTAGCGACAGGCTAGACTGTTCCAGCCGGTCCAGTGACATTTCAGACCTGGAGCGTGTGGGCTATGAGAGGGCGAGACCGTTGGAAAGTGCGCGCGCTGCAGCTTCCACTCTTCCCTGTGGGAGGCATGTTCCAGGATGTTTCTGCTTTTGGAAATTCCTAGAATCAGTTTTGCTTTGTGTTCAATAAGCCCAGTTTCTGTCTCATGGCAGACAGAAAGTAAATGGTGCATTCAATTGCTGTCCATCTAGGTGACAGCAAAGATCATTACAGAAGAAAGCAAAATAAAATGAAAAAAAAAAAAGAGACAAGGCCTGGCCCTCTCTCGCTCACCGCGGGGTTCATCCCCCGCACCACACCAGAAGTGCAGCCCTTGCTGAGAGCTTTCCAACTCCCTCAAGATACTTGAATACAAAGTCCGATTAATAGGGTGGGTTCCGGCTTTCCATGGCCAGGGAGAAGAGGGTCACGCTCGCTCGAGGCTCCTGGGCGCCACTTCAAAGGACTCTTACCGTTTTGCCCGTAGGTCCTTGCAGACGAGGGCGAGAGCCTGCAGGCCGCCGTGCCACCTGCCCGGGGCAGACGCTTCTCTGTGCTCAAAAAACAACTACCCAGTGCCGTTTACACTGCAGGCGTTTCTGTCCCCACGAGACACGCCGAGAGGCTGGCCCCTGCCACACCCGCCTGCATCGCCCTCAGTTCCTCCAGGAGCCGCAATCCCAAAGCCCCAGCGTGCCCTGCGGCAGCACTTTTGCGCTGGAGTGTGCTGGGCGCCCGCACCACCTCGGCCCTCGCTCTCCTCGGTACTTACGGTGGGGAGACTTCTCACCATCTTCCAGCAGGAGTGCTGCGCCGCACTGCACTACTGCTCCAGGCCTTCTGGGCCCCCTGCTTCTTCTGTGACTGGGGAATAGGCGACTCAGTGAGCAGGGGTCTCACTCGCTGGGATTTAATTCCTGATATATTTTTTAATAAATCAGGCGTAACCAGGTAGAGATCACTTCATTTTACAGACACACCAAGCAGGATAAGGAAAGGCAAGAACTAACATTTTTTTGCTTTTATCTTTATTTCTCGACCCATTGATTTACTGCTGTCTTTCACATTTCCAAGGGAACTTCTATTCCAAGTTCCGTGTTATCTTGTTCCAGATCACAAAATGAGATGGAAAATTTCCAGATTTGTTTTACAAAACAGCAAGAAGCTCACTTCTTAAACTGAATAAATGCAACACATCTGTGGCCAATGTCATCTGTGGACGCAGTACTCACAGTCAGTTAACCCTTGTGTGATGGGAACAGTACAAATAGCAAAAGGGAGAAAAAATCTTCATGTCGTGCAGCTGTGGTGCCCCCAGAGGCACGCCGCTGCCCCTCTGTTTAGAGTAAAGGTTGCTCTCTTCAAGCACAGAGGGAAACTTGGGCCTCAGACATTCCCTGGGGCCAGGGAAGGTGCTGGTTGTGGCGCTGAAACAGGCCCCAGCTCCGGCTCGCCTACTGCCTCAGCCCCTACGCCGGCCCCAGACCCTTTGCCGGTTCCAGATTTCTCTCTCTGCTCTCTCAAGGCCTCCTCGTACCAGATAGGGAAGGCACTGGGGACAGTATCATTGATCTTGGCCAGAAACTCCAGCACTTTCATCTTGCTGGTCTCAGCGTGGGTCCTGGGGCCCCACAGGAACTCGTAGCGGGCGGGATCACTGCCGCACACCTGCCGGTACTCCAGGTACTGCTCCCGCACCCACACTTCGGTGAGGAGCTTCCTGGGCTCCCCATAGATGAAGTGCTCCATCCCAGCATATACCCCCACTGCCCCCAGCACCTCCCAGATGTCCTCCTCTGGGGCGCAGTTGCCGTCCATGAAGATCACGCCCAGGATATTTACCAGCAGGCCTGTCTTGGGCACGCTCTGCTCGGGGCTCAGCATCCCATTGAGAGTGAGGCCCAGGGTGTTGCTCAGGACATAGGAGTCGCCGCTGGGCTCTGCCTGCTCCACGTCAAGGCCGAAGACCAGCTGCAGGCACTCGCAGGCCTGGCTGAGGATCGCAGGGAAGCGCTCCTGGTCATTCTTGATGACGCTACTCAGCATCTCGGCCTTGGTGGTCGGCTCCTTCATGCGAAACTTCAGGAGCAGGAAGTCCACCAGGTCCCCCACCTTGTCATCTATGGCATCTTTAAGCAAGGACCCGCCATCTGGCAGGGGCTCTGAAGTGCTTGGCTCCACCTCTTGGGTGCTGGAGTCATGATCTGACTTGAACGATGGAGTGGCAGACATGGTCGGGGGCAGTGGCGGACTGAGGAAAGCTTGGAGAGGACTTGGCAGCCACAGAAGCCTCCTTCGGGGTGCCTGGAGTCACGAAATAGCAGGAACAGGAAGAGGAGGAGAAGGATGAGGGTGGAAAGGAAGAGGAGGAAGAGGGGCCGGGAAGCCGAGGAGGTAGCTTCTTCCTCCTAGTCTCAGGAACCTGTGCACTCAAGGCCCGTGAGTCTCCTTTTCAGACTGAGGGCCCTCCTCAGGCATGCAGTGCTAATGCCTTAGGGCACGAGCTATGACTGACTTCAGTTGGCAGCCATGTGGACAGGAAGTGGCCAGTGGGACCCCAGGGCATGGGGATAGAAAGGATGAGCGGCCTCGGCTGGAAAGTGTTCCCTTGGCAGTGCTGACAAAGCCGCCTCACAGGCTCCTGGTTAGGGGCGCTCTGAGGCCTCACCTACTGCCAAACTCCTAGACAACATGAACCCTAAGAACCTGAGGAGGACGTGAGAGGGCTCCTCCAGGTGCAGGTGCCACAGTCCGAGGCTCTGGGGCTGACAGTGGGGCGGGGTGGGGTTGGGTGCTACGGAGCCCCCTCTGTTTCAGTGTTGGGGAAACCCCGTTCAGAACGGACACCTCACCTTCTCTCCTGGTGCTGTCTGGGCTTCCTGTGAACTGTGCCCTGATGACTTGTGCCTGAAAGGTGAGGGCAAGGACTTCACCTCCTGGCTCCTGGTGTCCCTGTAAGAGGAAAGCCGGGGGTACCTCTCAGAATGCAGACAACAAGCACAGCCCTGGGTCCCAGTGTTGACAGAATGGGCGCCCTAGACTCTGTGGTACTCTCTGTTCTGGGGTGGGTAGTGTCCTCCATATTTAGGTCCTCAAATTTCCTGGTGGTGCTGGGGGCCCAGCCCTCTGCTGATCTGAGGTGAAGCTCTCAGAACAAGACCCCACAGCCCTCGGAGAGAGGAGAAAAATGTGAGGAGACTCCATGGCCACAACTGCCCAGGGCCTCCCAGGAAGGACAAGAGATGGCTGGATACTGTGGGGTCCATCTGCTTTGGCCTGGGGGTATGGTACTCTCACTGCTCACCTTGATCCCTGGCAGGGCTTCTGCCTGTTACCTGAGGCCACCCTCCTTAAAAGAACGGTTTGCCTTACAAGATACCAAAGATGGAAATGAGGGGGTACCACTTGCAGGTTCAGGTGTTTTCATGGCTAAAAGAAGGGGCAGGAGTTTGGGGTTTCCTGCATTCTGGTGTGGGTTCCCTCAAGGCTCTCCCAGGGTTCTCAATTTGACACCTGAGGTCTGCCAACACTGACAGCAGGCATTACCCTCCCTCCCCTCAAGTTCCTTACTTCCTTCCGGTGGAAGCAGGCCCCATCTCCTTCTGCTGATTTAAGGCCCTGTTCCTCAGACCCAGTCTCAGGTATATTTCAACCCTGCCTGCGGAAGTCAGGAGGCCACATGGTCATTGGCTGGCCTCTGAGGTCTTCTCTGCCATACGATCCATCCACCAATCCTCCCTTAATGTCCTCACCTTGACTTTAGTCCATGCTCCTCCTTCTGCCCACCTGAGGCCCTGCTCTTAGTATCAAGTCCCCAGTCTCTCACAGACCTGAATGTGGACGTCAGAACACCACATAGTCCTCCAGCCCTGGAAACTCAAGGAAGGCCCAGCCATACCGCAGTCAAGGTGAGGATCAGAGGGAGGACTAAGGGGACACACACAGAACCTCGAGGAAATCCCTGAGGGACCCAAGAGCGCGGTCGGGGTGAGCACCCCCTCCACCTCAGGGAACTCGGGAATCTGCCCTATTGAGGGGCCTCCTATTGCATCATGGAGGGCAGTAAGGTTGGTGTTCTAACCTTTGTGTGAATGCGTATAGTAAATGTGTTCCACCTCTCTACCTAGTGTCAGTGTGTAACACGTGTAGACTGTGTGCACATAAAGAGAGCCATGTGCATGCTCCTATGCAAAGACCCCCCTTTCTCTCAGACTCAGCTGTAGTAGTGGGGAAGCCACACGGCCCGCCCCACCCTGGGGCCTCCAGGACTTGTAACAGGGTGGTCCCCAGGAAAGGGGGAAGTTCCAGGTTCCCTGCCCCACCCAAGGGAGGGTGGAGCTGAGCAAGAAGAGGAGAAGCTGCAGAAGAGACTGAGGAAGGAAGCAGGATGGAGCCAGGAGACCTGGAGGAGGCGCATGGAGCCTAGAGACACGTGAAGAAACTGCGCTTGTCTTTTGGTCGTGGACGGGGTGACACAGATGTGGGTGAGACCCTGGGGAGGTGACCATGGCAGCTTTTATCTTGATGTTGATTTTGCTCTTTTCCTTCCGGGCTTGTCTGGTTGTTTCTGACCCTTTTCTGTGGGTCCCCACTGGAAGATGCTTTAGACTTGTGGCAGGCTTTGGGGCCTTGTTCTGGGCCAATCCCATTTGGATGGACTTTTACCCACGAGGGGAAGGGTAACTCTGGATGCTTCATTTAGAAACTAGACTAGAAACTAGACTCTTTGCCTTTCCTGTATTGTTTCCTAGTTTTATTAAAGTTCCTTCCCATTAAAGTCTCCTATGTTTTGTGATGATGCGGCGGATGGCAGAACCCATGTAGAATAGGCAGGTTTGCGGGGTTTGGGCTGCCCCTCTCCCTGTCCTATAACAGATTTGGCGTCCAACGTGATTTAGGACAGAGCCATCCGTGGTTAGTCAGCCCCATGGGGAAATTGGGCTTCCCTATGGCACTGGCTACCATAAGCGCAAATGTGATTTTTGGTTTCTCCAGTGTGTTTGTTTCATATGTCGATTTGCTGTTGAAAAACTGGCTTGGGCTTTGTGAAGATTCTGTGTGTTTGTGTGTAATTTGTTTGTAGTGACTTGCTAAGAGATTTTAATTTTTGGAAATTGTTCTGCGCCAGTTTTACTCAAAAGATTAGGCAGTACATTGGACCATGTGGCCAGATCAAAGATGGCGTCTGAGGCCACTTGGTGTGCTCTTGTAAAATTCAGAGGTTCTTGTTGCTAGGACTTTGGAACTTTTTTTTCTTTCTTTTTGTAATCTCTGCTGTCTCATTAGCATTTCTAAAGGCAATAATGGTTCTTCAGTGGTATGTTGCTTTGTCTTTGACTACTTCCTGCCCTGTGTCTGATGGGTTTTTCAAGCCAACTGTGGAGCAGTGGTGTTTTAATTAGCAAATGTATGCCTGGGTGTTAAGTGCAGAGTACCCTTAAGCAGTAACTGGTAATTGCTGGTAGCCTTGATGGATTCTTGGAGATAACTTGAATTTTTGCAAAGTCTGGATCAGAAAAATTAACAAGATTTTGTCTGAGTCTGAAAGGATTTGCTGCTGTGAATTTTGTCTACACAATTTGTTTTGGGCATGTTTGCCATTTTGAACCCTGGATTTGTTCAATTGCTGGTGTAAGACAAGGTTCTAAGTTTCTGCTTCCTACTGAGGAAGGTCTGTTATGGAAAGCACTCTTTAGGGTGCATCATATAACTGTACCAGGTTTTCATACCTGTGTTGTTGTTGTCCCTCCCTAGTGTGTGTGGGGGGGTGTAATTTGTGCTTAGATGTTTAATCTGCTCTTTCAGCTTCTGTCCCAGAGTGGCTAACAGAAGTAAGGAGATGATTCCTTTTAATTGAAAGTTAATTACTGATAATTTGATTTTGCTTTTTCAGGTTCTATTCCAGGAAACCCAAGGAGTGCCTGCTTGGTGGCTAACAAGAGATGACTCCTTTTGCTTAAAAGTTAACTTTTATTCTTTCAGCTGCTGTACAGAATACCCCAGGATTGACTTCTAACAAAAAGTCTTCAACACTGAAAACCCTAAGGTGATAAACAAGGTCATGTAACTCTTGTGATTAATAAAACTTTTCCTTCCTATTTCCAAAGTCTTAGGTTTGTAAGATGACAACCGGAAATTTTTCTGCCAGCAACACTCCACATTTTTTTGGACTTGGACATTTTTTTCTGAGCCTATGGAGTAAAACTGCAGTTACATAACATATTCTACGTGGCATAACTAAAAAAAAAAAAACTGTCTTTGTCTATATGTTGTATGTCTGTATGTCCTTGTGTCTGTCTTGGCCTAGAGAGGTTGAAATATTGGTATACGTGGTGCCCATAGACGTTGAAAAAAAAAAGTCTCCAGTTATGAGAAAAACTAAAGGTTATGGTTTGATTGTCAACATTGTGCTACTGAACTAAGCCGGTGCCTTCATAGAGATTAAAATGTTGTTGTTTCTGTTAATTTTCTGATATTTACGGCAAAGCTTCCCAGAAATCTAAATTCAAGTACAAATTTGGTAGCCTGTCATTTGGCTGATGCAAGGAAATTTTGTGGAACCTCAGTAGAGCTCCTGAGACACTCCACAAAGTTTCTCCCTTTCCTCCTGGGAAAGGCATTAGATGAATTTGTTCTATTTGGCTTTTACTGAATGAAGTAAAACTGGAAGGGAAGCATTGTCACTTGAGAAAATGGTAAAACTTTGGTATGTACAATATGTTAACAGTAGTTTCTAAAATGTGCAAAAAAAAACCTCTCAGTATCTGGTATGTATGTAAATTGTCAATGGTGATTGTCACCTTGTAATATTGTATAATTCAATTGTTTCATATCTACAGGAATTGTTTCTGGAAATATAGGGAGAAAAGGTCTCAACAGATTCCTATTGATGGAACTGTTGAGAGTAAAAAAACTTTCCTACAAAGGACTGAATAGACCTGGAAATACACCTGACATTTACTAAGGTTTCTTTGACATAATACTGGAAATTTTTTTTTATGCATTCTGTCCTGAATCCACGAAGTTTTTGTTTTGTTTTGTTTTGTTTTGAGTAACCAGGATCTGCAGCAATTTTTTTCCAGCAAAGCTAACTTGTCACATTTTCTCTCCCCTTGATACCAACACAGCATACAAATAGTGGTAGTAATTTTTGCTACTTATCTCAGAGTCTGTTTTTGCATAACTTCCATAGGGATTTTGTCTGTTTTAACAAAAAAATTGGACATAAGTTTGATTGTGTGGCTTTGTGTGGAGTTCTTTCAAAAAGTTAAAAAAGAGCTGAACCTGCAACAGGGTGGTCCCCAGGAAAGGGGGAGGTTCCCTGCCCCACCCAAGGGAGGGTGGAGCTGAGCAGGAAGAGGAGAAGCTGCAGAAGAGACTGAGGAAGGAAGCAGGATGGAGCCAGGAGACCTGGAGGAGGCGCGTGGAGCCTAGAGACACGTGAAGAAACTGCGCTTGTCTTTTGGTCGTAGACTGGGTGACACAGATGTGGGTGAGACCCGTGGGGAGGGGACCATGGCAGCTTTTATCTTGATGTTGATTTTGCTCTTTTCCTTCCGGGCTTGTCTGGTTGTTTCTGACCCTTTGCTGTGGGTCCCCACTGGAAGATGCTTTAGACTTGGGGCAGGCTTTGGGGCTTTGCTCTGGGCCAATCCCATTTGGATGGACTTTTACCCACGAGGGGACGGGTCACTCTGGATGCTTCATTTAGAAACTAGACTTGTTATAGGACAGGGAGAGGGGCAGCCCAAAACCCCGCAAACCTGCCTATTCTACATGGGTTCTGCCATCCGCCGCATCAACACAAAACATAGGAGACTTTAATGGGAAGGAACTTTAATAAAACTAGGAAACAATACAGGAAAGGCAAAGAGTCTAGTTTCTAAATGAAGCATCCAGAGTTACCCATCCCCTCGTGGGTAAAAGTCCATCCATATGGGATCGGCCCAGAACAAGGCCCCAAAGCCTGCCACAAGTCTAAAGCATCTTCCAGTGGGGACCCACAGAAAAGGGTCACAAACAACCAGACAAGCCCGGAAGAAAAAGAGCAAAATCAACATCAAGATAAAAGCTGCCATGGTCACCTCCCCACGGGTCTCACCCACATCTGAGTCACCCCGTCCACGACCAAAAGACAAGCGCAGTTTCTTTACTTGTCTCTAGGCTCCATGCGCCTCCTCCAGGTCTCCTGGCTCCATCCTGCTTCCTTCCTCAGTCTCTTTTGCAGCTTCTCCTCTTCCTGCTCAGCTCCACCCTTCCTTGGGTGGGGCAGGGAACCTCCCCCTTTCCTGGGGACCACCCTGTTACAATCCCCCCTTTTAATTTTTATTCCACCATATCTATGGTGGCACAATCTCAGGGTGTAGTCTTAGGAGACAGTCTTTTTTAGGGTTACAATGTGTGTAAGAGAAGCAACAATTAGTCAGCAGCATTGTCCATGAATGTCCAGTATGACAGTTTCATTACTTAAAAATAGTCCATTATCCAAGCCAAAAGAAAAAAATTTGGAGAATTGGCTAAAACAAGATAGCAAATATATCAAAATCACAGGGGAAAAAATGTTAAAATGGTTCAACTGATGTAAAACACAAATTTTCTCAACCTTGATCCCAAACTTTTAACAGCATAGCAAAAGTTTGCAAACTAAATCTACTTTTAAACCATTTTTCCTATTTTTGCATAAAATCACAGGGCAGAAAATAACTAACAGCAATTTTTAGCTGGCTTTGTTGAAATACTCCACACAGGATCAGAGCGAACCGGTGGCATCCAGTCGATGTAGGCTTCAGGTACAAAGTTGGTCTCATCAGACTCCACCTGGGCTTTCCTCTTCTCGAGGGTACCAGGGCTTTTTCGTTGGCCGGGTTGTCCAGTCCTGCCAATGGAGGCAAGCTTCCTCACCTTCTTTGGAGGTCTCTGGAACCCTACGAACAAAGCAAACAGGTTCTCCTCTTCTTGGTTCAGCTCTGTTTTAACTTTCTGGAGGAGCTCCACACAAAGCCACACAATGAAACTTATGTCCAATTTTTTTCAGTTTAAACAAAATCCGTATGGAAGTTATGCAAAAACAGACTCTGAGATAAGTAGTAAAAGATTACTACCACTATTTTTATGCTGTGTTGGTATCAAGGGGAGAGAAAATGCAAACACAAGTTAGCTTTGTTGGGGAAAAAAAATTACAACCTTGCTGCAGATCCTGGTCACCAAAACAAGAGAACTTTGTGGATTTAGAACAAAATGCAAAAAAAGCATGAGTATTATGTCAAGGAAAACTTAGTAAATGTCAAGTGTATTTCCAGGTCTATTCAGTCCTTTGTAGGAAAGTTTTTTTCTCTCAACAGTTCCATCAATAGGAATCTGTTGAGACCTTTTCTCCCTATATTTCCAGAAACAATTTCTGTAGATGTGAAACAATTGAATTATACAATATTACAAGGTGACAATCACCATTGACAATTTACATACATACCAGATACCGAGAGGGTTTTTTTTATATATATATATACACATTTTAGGAAACTACTGTTAACATTTTGTACATACCAAAGTTTTACCATTTTCCCAAGTGACAATGCTTCCCTTCCAGTTTTACTTCATTAGGTAAAATCCAAATAGAACAAATTCATCTAATGCCTTCCCAGGAGGAAAGGGAGAAACTTTGTGGAGTGTCTCAGGAGCTCTACTGAGGTTCCACAAAATTTCCTTGCATCAGCCAAATGACAGGCTACCAAATTTGTACTTGAATTTAGATTTCTGGGAAGCTTTTCCATAAATATCAGAAAATTAACAGAAACAACAACATTTTAATCTCTATGAAGGCACCGGCTTAGTTCAGTAGCACAATGTTGACAATCAAACCATAACTTTTTGTTTTTCTCATAACCGGAGACTCTTTTTTTTTTTTTCAACGTCTATGGGCACCATGTATACCAATCTGTCAATCAGTGGAGGTCAAGACAGACAGAAGGACATACAGACATACAACATATAGACAAAGACAGTTTTCCCAGCTATGCCACGTAGAATGCCATGCAACCGCAGTTCCACTCTACAAGCTCAGAAAAAAAACGTCAAAGTCCAAAAAAAAATGTGGAGTGTTGCTGGCAGAAAAATTTCCAGTTGTCATCCTACAAACCTAAGACTTGGAAATAGGAAGGAAAAGTTTTATTAATCACAAGGTTACACGACCTTGTTTTATCACCTTAGGGTTTTCAGTGTTGAAGACTTTTTATTAGAAGTCAATCCTGGGTATTCTGTACAGCAACTGAAAGAATAAAAGTAACAGTAAGCAAAAGGAGTCATCTCTTGTTAGCCACCAAGCAGGCTCTCCTTGGGTTTCCTGGACTAGAACCTGAAAAAGCAAAATCAAAATATCAGTAATTAACTTTCAATTAAAAGGAGTCATCTCCTTACTTCTGTTAGCCACTCTGGGGCAGAAGCTGAAAAAGCAGATTAAACATCTAAGCACAGATTACTCCTCCCCCACACTAGGGAGGGACAACAACACAGGTATGAAAACCTGGTACAGTTATATGATGCACCCTAAAGAGTGCTTTCCATAGCAGACCTTCCTCAGTAGGAAGCAGAAACTTAGAATCTTGTCTTACACCAGCAATTGAACAAATCCAGGATTCAAAATGGCAAACATGCCCAAAACAAATTGTGTAGACAAAATTCACAGCAGCAAATCCTTTCAGACTCAGACAAAATCTTGTTAATTTTTCTGATCCAGACTTCGCAAAAATTCAAGTTATCTCCAAGAATCCATCAAGGCTACCAGCAATTACCAGTTACTGCTTAAGGCTACCCAGGCATACATTTGCTAATTTAAACACCACTGCTCCACAATTGGCTGGCAAAATGCATCAGGCAGAGAGCAGGAAGTAGCCAAAGACAAAGCAACATACCACTGAAGAACCATTATTGCCTTTAGAAATGCTAATGAGACAGCAGAGATTGCAAAAAGAAAGAAAAAAAAAAGTTCCAAAGTCCTAGCAACAAGAAGAGCACACCAAGTGGCCTCAGACGCCATCTTTGATCTGGCCACATGGTCCAATGTACTGCCTAATCTTTTGAGTAAAACTGGCACAGAACAATTTCTACAAAATCAAATGTCTTAGCAAGTCACTACAAACAAATTACATACAGACACACAGAATCTTCACAAAGCCCAAGCCAGTTTTTCAACAGCAAATCGACATATGAAACAAACACACTGGAGAAACCAAAAATCACATTTGCGCTTATGGTAGCCAGTGCCATAGGGAAGCCCAATTTCCCCATGGGGCTGACTAACCACGGATGGCTCTGTCCTAAATCTTCGTGGTCGCCAAATCTGTTATAGGACAGGGAGAGGGGCAGCCCAAACCCCGCAAACCTGCCTATTCTACATGGGTTCTGCCATCCGCCGCATCAACACAAAACATAGGAGACTTTAATGAGAAGAACTTTAATAAAACTAGGAAACAATACAGGTAAGGCAAAGAGTCTAGTTTCTAAATGAAGCATCCAGAGTTACCCGTCCCCTCGTGGGTAAAACTCCATCCATATGGGATCGCCCAGAGCAAGGCCCCAAAGCCTGCTACAAGTCTAAAGCATCTTCCAGTGGGGACCCACAGAAAAGGGTCACAAACAACCGGACAAGCCCGGAAGGAAAAGAGCAAAATCAACATCAAGATAAAAGCTGCCATGGTCACCTCCCCACGGGTCTCACCCACATCTGTGTCACCCAGTCCACGACCAAAAGACAAGCGCAGTTTCTTTACTTGTCTCTAGGCTCCATGCGCCTCCTCCAGGTCTCCTGGCTCCATCCTGCTTCCTTCCTCAGTCTCTTCTGCAGCTTCTCCTCTTCCTGCTCAGCTCCACCCTTCCTTGGGTGGGGCAGGGAACCTCCCCCTTTCCTGGGGACCACCCTGTTACCGACTCTTTGCCTTACCTGTATTGTTTCCTAGTTTTTATAAAGTTCCTTCCCATTAAAGTCTCCTATGTTTTGTGTTGATGCGGCGGATGGCAGAACCAGTAGAATAGGCAGGTTTGTGGGGTTTGGGCTGCCCCTCTCCCTGTCCTATAACAGATTGGCGTCCAACGTGATTTAGGACAGAGCCATCCGTGGTTAGTCAGCCCATGGGGAAATTGGGCTTCCCTATGCACTGGCTACCATAACACAAATGTGATTTTTGGTTTTCTCCAGTGTGTTTGTTCATATGTCGATTTGCTGTTGAAAAACTGGCTTGGGCTTTGTGAAGATCTGTGTGTCTGTATGTAATTTGTTTGTAGTGACTTGCTAAGACATTTGATTTTGTGGAAATGTTCTGTGCCAGTTTTACTCAAAAGATTAGGCAGTACATTGGACCATGTGGCCAGATCAAAGATGGCGTCTGAGGCCACTTGGTGTGCTCTTGTAAATTCAGAGGTTCTGTTGCTAGGACTTTGGAACTTTTTTTTTCTTTCTTTTTGTAATCTCTGCTGTCTCATTAGCATTTCTAAAGGCAATAATGGTTCTTCAGTGGTATGTTGCTTTGTCTTTGGCTACTTCCTGCTTTCTGCCTGAAGCATTTTGCCAGCCAATTGTGGAGCAGTGGTGTTAAATTAGCAAATGTATGCCTGGGTGTTAAGGAAAGAGTAGCCTTAAGCTGTAACTGGTAATTGCTGGTATCCTTGATGGATTTTTGGAGATAACTTGAATTTTTGCAAAGTCTGGATCAGAAAAATTAACAAGATTTGTCTGAGTCTGAAAGGATTTGCTGCTGTGAATTTTGTCTACACAATTTGTTTTGGGCATGTTGCCATTTTGAATCCTGAATTTGTTCAATTGCTGGTGTAAGACAATATTCTAAGTTTCTGCTTCCTACTGAGGAAGGTCTGTTATGGAAAGCACTCTTTAGGGTGCATCATGTAACTATACCAGGTTTTCATACCTGTGTTGTTTGTGTCCCTCCCTAGGTGGGGGAGGTGTAATCTGTGCTTAGATGTTTAATCTGCTCTTTCAGCTTCTGCCCCAGAGTGGCTAACAGAAGTTAAGAGAGATGACTCCTTTTAATTGAAAGTTAATTACTGATATTTTGATTTTGCTTTTTCAGGTTCTATTCCAGAAACCCAAGAGTGCCTGCTTGGTGGCTAACAAGAGATGACTCCTTTTGCTTAAAGGTTACTTTTGCTCTTTCAGCTGCTGTACAGAATACCCCAGGATTGACTTCTAACAAAAAGTCTTCAACACTGAAAACCCTAAGGTGATAAACAAGGTCGTGTAACCCTTGTGATTAATAAAACTTTTCCTTCCTATTTCCAAAGTCTTAGGTTGTAGGATGACAACTGGAAATTTCTGCCCAGCAACACTCCACATTTTTTTTTGGACTTTGACATTTTTTTTTCTGAGCCTATGGAGTAAAACTGCAGTTACATAACATATTCTACGTGGCATAACTAAAAAAAAAACTGTCTTTGTCTATATGTTGTATGTCTGTATGTCCTTGTGTCTAACTGTCTTGACCTCCAGTGATCGACAAAGTGGTATACATGGTGCCCATAGACGTTGAAAAAAAAAAAAAAAGTCTCCAGCAACAAATTGGTACACATGGTGCCCATAGACGTTGAAAAAAAAAAAAAAAGAGTCTCCAGTTATGATAAAAACAAAAAAGTTATGGTTTGATTGTCAACATTGTGCTACTGAACTAAGCCGGTGCCTTCATAGAGATTGAATATTGTTGTTTCTGCTAATTTTCTGATATTTATGGCAAAGCTTCCCAGAAATCTAAATTCAAGTACAAATTTGGTAGCCTGTCATTTGACTGATGCAAGGAAATTTTGTGGAACCTCAGTAGAGCTCCTGAGACACTCCACGAAGTTTCTCCCTTTCCTCCTGGGAAGGCATTAGATGAATTTGTTCTATTTGTCTTTTACCTAATGGAGTAAAACTGGAAGGGAAGCATTGTCACTTGGGAAAATGGTAAAACTTTGGTATGTACAAAATGTTAACAGTAGTAGTTTTCTAAATGTGTGTAAAAAAAAAAAAAAAAAACCTCTCGGTATCTGGTATGTATGTAAAATTGTCAATGGTGATTGTCACCTTGTAATATTGTATAATTCAATTGTTTCACATCTACAGAAATTGTTTCTGGAAAATTAGGGAGAAAAAGGTCTCAACAGATTCCTATTGATGGAACTGTTGAGAGAAAAAAACTTTCCTACAAAGGACTGAATAGACGTGGAAATACACCTGACATTTACTAAGGTTTCTTTGACATAATACTGGAAATTTTTTTTTATGCATTCTGTCCTGAATCCACAAAGTTTTTGTTTTGTTTTGAGTAACCAGGATCTGCAGAAAGGTTGCAATTTTTTTTTCCAGCAAAGCTAACTTGTCACATTTTCTCTCCCCTTGATACCAACACAGCATACAAATAGTGGTAGTAATTTTTGCTACTTATCTTAGAGTCTGTTTTTGCATAACTTCCATAGGGATTTTGTCTGTTTAAAAAAAAAAAAAATTGGACGTGAGTTTGATTGTGTGGCTTTGTGTGGAGTTCTTCCAGAAAGTTGAAAAAGAGCTGAACCAAGAAGAGGAGAACCTGTTTGCCTTGTTTGTAGGGTTCCAGAGACCTCCAAAGAAGGTGAGGAAGCTTGCCTCCATTGGCAGGACTGGACAACCCGCCAACGAAAATGCCCTGGTACCCTCGAGAAGAGGAAAGCCCAGGTGGAGTCTGATGAGACCAACTTTATACCTGAAGCCTACATCGACTGGATGCCAACGGTTCGCTCTGATCCTGTGTGGAGTATTTCAACAAAGCCAGCTAAAAAAATTGCTGTTAGTTATTTTCTGCTCTGTGATTTTATGCAAAAATAGGAAAAATGGTTTAAAAGTAAATTTAATTTGCAAACTTTTGCTATGCTGTTAAAGTTTGGGATCAAGGTTGAGAGAATTCGTTTTTGCATAAGTTGAACCATTTTAACATTTTTTCCCTGTGATTTTGATATATTTGCTATCTTGTTTTAGCTAACGCTCCAATTTTTTTTTTCTTTTGGCTGGTATAATGGACTTTTTTCAGAATGGAAAACTGTCATACTGGACATTCATGGACAATGCTGCTGACTAATTGTTGCTTCTCTTACACACATTGTAACCCTAAAAAAGACTGTCTCCTAAGACTACACCCTGAGATTGTGCCACCATAGATATGGTGGAATAAAAATTTAAAGGGGGGATTGCAACAGGGTGGTCCCCAGGAAAGGGGGAGGTTCCCTGCCCCACCCAAGGGAGGGTGGAGCTGAGCAGGAAGAGGAGAAGCTGCAGAAGAGACTGAGGAAGGAAGCAGGATGGAGCCAGGAGACCTGGAGGAGGCGCATGGAGCCTAGAGACACGTGAAGAAACTGCGCTTGTCTTTTGGTCGTGGACTGGGTGACACAGATGTGGGTGAGACCCGTGGGGGAGGTGACCATGGCAGTTTTTATCTTGATGTTGATTTTGCTCTTTTCCTTCCGGGCTTGTCCGGTTGTTTGTGACCCTTTTCTGTGGGTCCCCACTGGAAGATGTTTTAGACTTGTGGCAGGCTTTGGGGCCTTGTTCTGGGCCGATCCCATATGGATGGAGTTTTACCCACGAGGGGACGGGTCACTTTGGGTGCTTCATTTAGAAACTAGACTCTTTGCCTTACCTGTATTGTTTCCTAGTTTTATTAAAGTTCCTTCCCATTAAAGTCTCCTATGTTTTGTGTTGATGCGGCGGATGGCAGAACCCATTTAGAATAGGCAGGTTTGCGGGGTTTGGGCTGCCCCTCTCCCTGCCCTGTAACAAACCAAGAAGAGGAGAACCTGTTTGCTTTGTTCGTAGTGTTCCCCAGACCTCCAAAGAAGGTGAGGAAGCTTGCCTCCATTGGCAGGACTGGACAACCCGGCCAACGAAAATTCCCTGGTACCCTCGAGAAGAGGAAAGCCCAGGTGGAGTCTGATGAGACCAACTTTGTACCTGAAGCCTACATCGACTGGATGCCACCGATTCGCTCTGATCCTATATGGGGTATTTCAACAAAGCCAGCTAAAAATTGCTGTTAGTTATTTCTGCCCTGTGATTTTATGCAAAAATAGGAAAAATGGTTTAAAAGTAGATTTAGTTTGCAAACTTTTGCTATGCTGTTAAAGTTTGGGATCAAGGTTGAGAAAATTTGTGTTTTACATCAGTTGAACCATTTTAACATTTTTTCCCTGTGATTTTGATATATTTGCTATCTTGTTTTAGCCAATGCTCCAAATTTTTTTCTTTTGGCTTGGATAATGGACTATTTTTAAGTAATGAAACTGTCATACTGGACATTCATGGACAATGCTGCTGACTAATTGTTGCTTCTCTTACACACATTGTAACCCTAAAAAAAGACTGTCTCCTAAGATTACACCCTGAGATCTGTGCCACCATAGATATGGTGGAATAAAAATTAAAAGGAGGGATTGTAACAGAGTGGTCCCCAGGAAAGGGGGAAGTTCCAGGTTCCCTGCCCCACCCAAGGGAGGGTGGAGCTGAGCAGGAAGAGGAGAAGCTGCAGAAGAGACTGAGGAAGGAAGGAAGCAGGATGGAGCCAGGAGACCTGGAGGAGGCGCGTGGAGCCTAGAGACACGTGAAGAAACTGCGCTTGTCTTTTGGTCGTGGACGGGGTGACACAGATGTGGGTGAGACCCGTGGGGAGGTGACCATGGCAGCTTTTATCTTGATGTTGATTTTGCTCTTTTCCTTCCGGGCTTGTCCAGTTGTTTGTGACCCTTTTCTGTGGGTCCCCACTGGAAGATGCTTTAGACTTGTGGCAGGCTTTGGGGCCTTGTTCTGGGCCAATCCCATATGGATGGACTTTTACCCACGAGGGGACGGGTAACTCTGGATGCTTCATTTAGAAACTAGACTCTTTGCCCTTACCTGTATTGTTTCCTAGTTTTATTAAAGTTCCTTCCCATTAAAGTCTCCTATGTTTTGTGTTGATGCGGCGGATGGCAGAACCCATGTAGAATAGGCAGGTTTGCGGGGTTTGGGCTGCCCCTCTCCCTGTCCTATAACAGACTGACTCTGCTGCGGGGTCTGGGGTCCCTCAGTATCATGTCCCTGTCCCACCTCGACTCAGGCGAGACCTGGTTCTCCCTCCGTGGCCCCGAGCCCAGCCCCCTACTATAGCTTTCCAGGGCTGATTTGGGAAGCAGGAAACAGCAGCCCACAGTTGTCAGCTCAGCAGTGCCTCAAGGTGAGGCACTAAGTTGTAAACAATTTAAGGAGATTTGACATCTTTTAGAAGTCAGCTCCCCATCCATGAATATTTCAGATATTACCTTTGATAGTTGCCATTTGCATTTTGTTAGACTTCTTTTAAGGTAATTCTTGGATTTTCTTGCTGTGTGATGAGGCTATTGTCTATTCATTGTTCTACTTTGTTACTGCTTTTGTGTGGCAATGGTTTTGATTTTGCTAAAGAGATCTGCTCCACAACATCATTCTGAACTCTCCTTCCCTAGATTACTCCACATGCTTATTTCTTCACATTTTCAAGATAATAATCATACTGTCACTCTGTTTTCTCCAGTGTTCATTATGCTGCTGTCCACAGACCTGGCTTTTGTGTTCCAGTACTGTTTTTGTTTTAATTATTTTAAGATTTATTTATTTATGCATACAAGTGCTGGGGTGTTGGCCAGAGGCGTAGGGTGGGGGGGGCGGTGAGAGGACTCACCAGAGACAGAGTGGGGAACAGAACAGGCAGATCTACTGAAACACACTGCTGAGGGGAGACAGGAGAGGTCTGCTGGGCCATGTGGGTCAGCTCCCCAGTGATAGCTTCATAGTGGTGAGGCTTAACCCCTTGCGAACCAGGAAGGCCCCCTGTTTCAGTACTGTTTTGAGAACATTTCGCTGTAAGCGTGCTTCGTGCTGCTTTTAGGGAATAGAAGTTTCCTTTTACTATTAGTTTACGAAATATTCTTACCCTGTTGAATTTCTTTCAAAAGCTTTTCTGCACCCATTGAGATGATGGAATGTCTTTTTCTTCTCCAGTTTTTTAGTAAGAAAGTGGTATTTTTCTCATGTGAAGTCATAATTTCATTCTTTGGTAAAAGGCTGTACTTTTAAATCACCAATTGTTAGATATGCTACCAAATTATATAAAATATTTGACATGATTTGATTGAACTTGGCTGAGGTGATTTTTTTTTTATGGGGAGGATCCTCATCTGGTTTTTGAATCAAAAAGAACAACCCAGAGAATAAATTGAACAAGTGCCCTTATTTGTGTGTGCTTTGATGAGTTGACATGAGCTGGTAAGTTTTCTCTGACCACTTGGTAGAAATGGCCTCTAAAACTGCTTGTTCTGGAACATTTCATGGTGAGTTGAACTTTGCATATAATTTCAGTTTGTATGGTTTAATTCACGTTAACCCTTTTTTTATGGATCAATTTAATGAGTCTTTTTTTCCAAATAAGTGGTCAGTTTCACTTAGTTTTATCTTTCAATATCTGATATTTAAAATAAAAACTTATTACGGAAACTCTCAAACATACGTAGAAATAAGAATACTCCGAAGAACCCCAAATACCCTGTACTTAGTCTCAACAAACTTAAAAGCATGACCAATGTAATCCAGTTATATCCCCACCTAAGCTGCGTCTCAGCAGCTTGAATGACACGTCAAAAAAACAACTGAAGATCTCATACATACCACTGGCTCTCTAAATATTTCAATATGCATTTTAATGGATAAGAATTATTTTATAAAATAGAAACCCAATATAATTATCATTCCTTAAAAATCAAATAATCATCCCATGTCCAATTGTTTCACATATTTATCTGATAGAGTAGTATTTTTAAAAATAGTTGATTTAAATGAGTATCTAAATATGGCCTACAGATGATTTTTTAAAGTATTTTTTAAACTATAGGATCCTTCCATATGGCCTCTTTTTCTCTGCAATTTTTTTTTTTTTTTTTTTTTTTTTGGTGGGGAAAAATTATAGGTCTGGCCTTCTTTAGCCCTAACTTTCCAGGGTTATGAGGTGCTCCGGGGATCATCTTGTATATTTCTTACCCAAGTCCTAGATCTAGCCATTTCTCTAAAGTTATCTGGCTGCTTCTGGGGGAGAGTGATTTTAGAAACCTAAATCAGAGTGTTAGGCGTGCTCATTGCTACTGGGGAGCCCTTAGTCAAAAGACCCTCTCTGCCGACAAAGCAGTTAATCTATGCGTGTGTGTTAACATGTGTAACATCTATAAATATTTATAGGTGTAACCATCTACATCTAAATTAAGCTGAACATGACTTACACTGATGTTCCGGCTCTAGCCTGGTAACACAGGACCTGTGCTGATCTGCTCCCTCCCACTCCATCTGTCATAAACCCGGCTCCTGGCATCTGCCATCCATTTAATTAATGATTCAATTCCAGTGTACACGTGTAGCTGTACCAGCTCTGCTAACCCACACCTTTGCATCCTCACGAGAAACAAGTTGATCAATTAGAGTGCCGTGTTTGTGGGCAATTCATTTCGCTTTTAGTCCTACAGACTCCACTCATCGCTGAGTTTACTTTCAGGAACTTCGCCCTCCTCCTGCTTCACTGAGGCTGTTTTCATAAGTCTGTAATGCCGCTAGCTTCTTCTGTGACACCCTGCATTCCATCCTGAGGTTCCCTAACCTCCTGAATGACTTTTAAAGTTCGGTATTCACTTAAGTCAAGGCTGACTCTTTGCACTGTAAAATTCTACAGGTTTTGATAAGTGCGTGGGACCCTCTGCCCACTGTCACAATATCCAGAGATAGTTCCACTGCCCGATAAGTTCCCTGCGCTTGCCCTGGGAGTCCCTTGGCAACTGCTGATAGGCTGAGCAGCCCTGTGATTTTGCCTTTTCCAGACTATCATGTAAATGACTACTTAACCTTTTCGGACTTGCCTCTTTGACGTATCATTTAAGACTCATCCATGCCTTTGTGTGACTTGCAACTTATCCCTTTTTATTGCTCAATAGTGTTCATTTTTTTTTTTTAATTTTATAGAGGCATGTTTATTTATTTGTTTGTTTGTTTGTTTGTTTTGTTTATACATGCACTGGGCACAGTCAGAAGCGCAGGAGGGCGAGAGAATTCACCAGAGCCAGAGCGGGGAGCAGAGCAGGCAGAAGGACCGAAGCACACTGCTGAGGGGAGCAGCGGGCCGCAGGAGAGGTCTGCGCGCCATGTGGGACCCTCCTCCGGTGGCCGGGGAGCAGCCGGGGATCGAACCAGCGCCGCAGAGGCTGCGGGCAGCTTCGCAACCCAGCGCTCAACCGCTGCGCCACTGGGGAGGCCCCAATAGTGTTCATTTTTTATGGTTGTACTATAGTTTGTTTAGCCATTCACCTAATGAAAGCCATCTTGGTTGCTTCCTGTTGGGGGTAACCAGGAATTAAGCTGCTATCTACATTCCTATGTGGCTGGGGAAATATCTAGGAGTATGGTTGCTGGATTTCACTGGAGGGGATGATGCTGAGTGAAATAAGTCAGAAGGAGAAAGATAAATACCGGATGGTGTCACTTATATGTGGAATACAGAGAAACCAGACAAAGGGTCAGATAGAACCAAACCAATAACACAACCTGGAAATCTGAGACTACCAGAGGGGAGGGGGAGGGGAAGAGAGTGGCATGGGGAGGGGCACAGTGGACTAGGGTAGCAGCTCTGGGTGTCTTGGTGGTGGCTGTGGTGTGGTCACATGCATCTGAAGGGGGTCATCTTATCCCTCTAAATCACATACAGTGTTGAAAAACAATGTTACCGCTATAAAAAGGAAAGAAAATAGTCTTTCAAAGTCCCTGTACTATTTGCATTTCCACAAGCAATGAGCGAGAGTTCCTGTTGCTCCACATCTTCACCAGCGATTGGTTTTCTAAGCTTTTTGGATTTTTGACAGTCTGATGGATGTGTATGGGTACCTCATCTTAGTATGCAGTTCTCTAAATTTTCTAATGATGGATGTTCAAAATCTTAATATGCTCATTTGCCTCATCTGTATATCTTCTTTGGTGAAGTGTCTGTTCAGATCTTTTTCTCGGCTTTTAATTAGGTTATTCTCTATTCTTGAGTTTTGGGTTCTTTGTATATTCTGAAGAAAAATCCTTTATCAGGTATATGTACTGCAAATTTCTCCTTGTCTATGACATTTCATTTCACTCTCTTAACAGTATCTTTTTAAGAGAATAAGTTGTTTTTTAGTTTTAAAATCTGCTTTTTAAATCTTTTTCTTTTTTTACTGTTGGAGAGGGTTTTTTTTTTCACATCGCTTTACATCATCATCCACCACCAAAGCACGCCGAGTCTTCCACCATAGTCCACTGTGCTGTTCCCCCATCCCGCTGTCACCCCCGCCCCCTGTACTCCCTCCCCTACTGGTTGCCTCAGATCTATGTTCATATTTCTTTTTAATCTTATTGTGTTCATGCGATCAGTAGAGAGGCCTGCCATTCCTTTTGTAACATTGGTAATGTGTGTCTTGTCTTTACTCCTGGTTCGTATGGTGAGACATATGTCAGCTTCATTGTTTTCCTGTTTGCATTTTATTATATAGTCATACATTTTAATGTAGCAATTAAAATATATTATGTATATATTTTATGTATTTATATATTAAATAAATATATATTTATATATATAATATGTATATTTTCTGTAACTATTTAAAATTGATAGCTGTATCTTTTTGTCATTCATTTTTTCTAATGCTACTTTAAATTTACTTTTAAGATTTCAATTCCCAGTTCATTGCTAGAATAAAAGCCCAGGTCATCTTGACAAATTGATCCTGCATCCCGTGACATTGTTCAATTCAACTGTTAAAAAAATCAAGTATTAATTCTAGAATCAATTTTTAGAGTGAAAGAATGTTCTGTATCACGTGGTCTGGAGCCGCTTTTCCCTCGTCGCATTAGACAGAACCGCGTCAGCGCCGCCCTCCTCCTCACTGGCCTGGCAGGCCGCCCTTTCCTACATGCAAGCGCCAAGCACAGCTTCTGCCGTGAGTCCCCGCCTCATTTTACCCCCTGGTTGTAATGCGAGGCCGGGCGCTCTCCCTCCAGAGGCGAACACAACCTACCAGGTTTGACACAAGACTCAGGAACCCGGTGAAGACGGTTTGTGGCCTGCACACACCAGTGACTTCAACCTCGGGAACGGAAAGCTGACAAGGGCTGCACGGGCGTGAGGAAAAGCAAGCGGGATGGAAAATACCTGGTAGTAGCCAAGAGATAAGCGGTTTTCAAGGTGCATCAGGGAATTCTGTTTCGGAAGGAAGTGGAAGGAGTTCGCTCTCCACAGGTGAAGGCAGCCACGGTGCCTTGGGCGGGTCCGTAGGGAAGACCCACAGGAACCAGATAATGGTGAAGCGTGAGAGAGAACAATGAAATACCAAATGGGTGGCCTTGGGGTCACATGACAAGGAGTGATGAGGAATCACGGTTGGTCACTCTGAGAAGGTCCTTTAGGGGGTGCTGAAGAAATGCCGTCTTTCTCCAACCGAAACATTCGCTTCTCCCCGCTCGCTGCGGTGCCGGATGCTGCTTCGCCACCTATTGCCTGCACTTCACCGTCCTCGGCAACCCCGCTCCCCCCGCAGACGTGACAGGGGCCGCATTATGACATCCAAGGCACCCCAGGGCTCTTACGGGCTGGGGAACGCCTGGCCGACCACACAAAGTTGCGGGTGTGGCCCTCCTGCTGGTGAGGGGGTGTGTTGCGGGTTTCAGAGGTGTGTGGTGGGCGCAAGAGTGACCAGGAAACCATGCGCCCCTAGCACAGTTCCAGACCCAGAAGGAAGAAGAGGAAGACTGCCTGAGAGCCCAGGTGCGGCAGTGGTGCCAAGCTGAGGCCACCCACCAAGGTTCTGCTTTGCCACTGAGCCCTCACGGGACTCTACCCCTCCCTTCCCTGGCAGACCTGCCCCTTCTCCAGAAGTCCCTGTTCACCCAACCTTCATTATCTCCCCAGAGACCAACGGCCTGTTCCCACTCCCTTGTCCCCTCAGCAGAAACAGACCACAGACATGAGGACAAAAAGACACTTTTAAAGGGATTCAAGAAGAGAAGCTTCTCCAAACTCGCCCAGAACATCCAGAAAGTGTAAGAAAGACAAAGAGTCAAAACGACGCAGCCGCTGCTACAGGCAGAGTGAGAAACTATACAGAAATGAGCCGGGGCAGGACGAAAAGACTTGGGAGAGTCTCAACTGAGGACCTGAGCAGCCAGTAGCTTCAGAGAGAGGCCTTAGAACTCCCTGCTGACTGTCCGAGGGCTGGCCCCAAGGAAGGCCCATGGTATCCACTGACCCTGCGCGACAGGGCGCACAGGTGGCGATGATTCAAATAAAACCCCCGTTGTGACATTTTGCATGTGTGTCTCTGTGAGTTTCCTGAAGGGGGGCAGCTGAGGGAGGGAGGCAGGGGAGGTGTGTGAGGAGGGACAGGTTGGGTCCTGCGGGGCTGGAGGCCAGACTGGAAGGCCCACAGCTGGCTGGACACAGGGAACGACTGGGTGAGGTCTAGCACCGAAGACAAGATGAAAGACTCCACTTTGTCCTGCAGGAAAGGACAGAAAAGGATTCGGGTTCCTGCCTGTGTGTGCACTGATTTGGGAGGGTGACAGAGCTCCCTGCAAAAGGCACACACTCCACACTGCACATTAAGCAACTGAAGGTTCTCCGCAGAACCAAGGGTCTCCCACCACTAATGGTCAACAGCAGCACATCCTGGCACCAAAATAACAGTGTCTGGAAGCCTAAATCCAGCAAGAAGCCATATGTGGAGCAATGGCTTCTGGAAGGTGAGCAGTTGGAGCGGCTCCCTTAGTGCAGGCAATGGCTTACTGAGGACTTTATAATAAACTTTTAATTCTGAGATGAATTGTAGACTCACATGCAGTTATAACACACGATAAAAAGATCCTATGCACCCTTTATCATTCCCCTAGTGATAATGGATTGTAAAACCGAGTTGGTATAATATCACGGTTGGGATATTGACATGGGCACAGTCAATATCCAGAACATTCCCATCAGTTCAAGAATCCCTAATGTTGCCCACTGATGGACCAGTATACTTGCCCCTACCTTCATCCCCTCTGTAGTCCCTGGTACCTATTTCTCTTCTATTTTGTGGTCATTTCAAGAATATTCTATTCATTATATCGTACGCGACGTAAGCTCTTTTCACTCAGCATCACTCCGCAGACACATCCGGGTCATGGCAGTGTACAACAGCCGTTCGTGTCTTTATTGTTCAGTGGTGTTCCGTGGTGTGTATACACCACACTTTATTAGTCCACTGCCCCCATTAAAGGACATCTGGCTTGTTTTTAGTGTTTGGCTATGATGCACAACACAGTTCTGAAACTTCATGTGCAGGCTCTGTGGGAAAATAAGTGTTCACTTCTCTGGACAGATGTCCAGGGGCCTGTGGCTCATAGGGGGCTGCACGCCTAGTTTTATGAGAAACCACCGCTGTGTTTTCCAGAGTGGCTGCGCCATTTTGTAATATTACCTCCAGCACTTTCTGACTGATGAGGTGCTCTGCGTCCACAGCAGCGTTTCTTCTCACCTTGTTTTATTTTAACCATTTTGACAAGTGCATAGCAACATCTCATTGTTGCTCAATCGCTAGCTGTTCATCCTCTTTGGTGAAATGTCTCTCACCCATTTCCTAGCTGCGTTAGCTGGGATGGTTTTGACTGTTGAGTTTTGTGAGTTCATTATATATGTATCAAGACACTGGCACATTCTTGGGTGTATGGCTTGTGAATAGTTCTCTGTGTGCATCTTCTGTGTAAGTCTTTGAACAAGGTGTCGTGTAGAGCAAAAGTTTTTAACACTGCTGAAGTCTCATTTATTAATTTTCTTTTTATTGATCTGTTTGTGGTTTCAAGAATAAGAACTCTGTGCCAACCCTGCATCCTATAGATTTTCTCCTGTTTTTTCCTAAAAGTTTTAGTTTTATGTTTAACAACAAAGTCAGTTATTCTTCTTATGTTAATTTTTGCATAAGGTGTGAGTTTAGATCAATAGCTTTTGTTTTGGTTTTGCCAAGAATGTCCTACTGCTTCGCATCATTTGTTAAATGGGTTCTCTTTCCTCCACCAAATTGTTTTTTATTTTATTTTATTTATTTTATTTTTTAAGATATATTTATTCAAGCACTGGGCACAGTCAGAAGCATGGGAGGGTGACAGGATTCACCAGAGTCAGAGTGGGCAGCAGAACAGGCAGACTGATGAAACACACTGCTGAGGGGAGCAGCGGGCGGCAGGAGAGGTCTGAGCCCAAGTGGGACCCTTGCCCAGTGGCCGGGGATCGAACCGGCGCTGCAGAGGCTGCGGGTGGCTTCGCAAGCCAGCGCTCAACCGCTGCGCCACCGGGGAGGCCCTCCACCAAATTGTTTTTATATCTTTATCAAGTGGTTTGGGCATGTTTGTGTGGGACTAGTCCTTTTATTCCATTGCTCCGTGTGTCTGTCTGCTCTTTCATAGCTTTATTGCTGTACCAATTGATTCTTCTTTTTCAAAATGTTATAGCTATCATATCATATCCAGTTCCTTTATCTTTCCAGATAAATTTTCAAATGAATTCATCTATATCCGTAAACGTTCTTGCCGGGATCTTGGGAGCAGTTGCAATAGGCCTGTGTGAGCATTTGCTAGATGTACAGCCAGTGAGGTCTCAGATTTCTCCTGCAAGCCTTGCGCTGCTGTGGATCCTCCATAGATTGATCCATTTCATCAAAGTTGTTGACTTTCTGGTCGTAGAGTTGTCTGCGGTGTTGTTACTACCAATTTAATATCTGGGGGATCACTGGTGAGGTTCCCTGTTTCATTCCTGATACTGGTAATTGTTGTCTTCTTGTCTTGGTTAACCTTGTTAGAGTTTGAGTAATGTTATTCATCTTTCAATGAACTTATTGTTTTACTGATTTTCTTCATTATAGATGACTCAGCAGAGGATGCTCTCAGGGGTCCCGGAATAGCCCTTGTCCTGCACTCAGGGAGCCTCATCTCCAAAGGCCGCAGACTTGGAGGCTGGGACCCTTCCTGAGGATGCTGCTTTGGACTCACCGAGTCTTCCCAACAACCATGGGCCCTTGTCACACCCAGAAGCTGAGGCTCACAAAGCAAAGTTGCCTGCCAGAAATGACACAGCCACTAAGAGGCAAAGCCAGGATTGGAACCCACTGCACATGAGCCCCTGTCATGGCTGACCCGGGGTCTCTCACTAAGGACTCCATTATGATGGTGACCAGGGTGCCCGGATGCTAGGACCATCTCAGCCACACCCACTCTGCCACTGTTCCCCTGATGCACAGCATGGACCACATTGCAATACTCTCTAGCTTTTAGTCAATCAACAGATGTTGACTGGGCACCGACTTTGTGAAATATTGTGTTAGGCAATGTGGGGCAGCCAGACACAGGCCCAGGTTCTTGCTCTAGAGCATTGAGGAGGCACTTAAAGACACAAGCAAATGATCCAACTGGATTGCGTCAGGCCTGCTTCTTTCTATAAAGAAGACTCAGTAGGGAAATGTGAGGTGCTTAGCCAGTGCTGGGGCTTGGGTTGGCCTGCAGGTCTGGTAGAACAGGGCAGGCCAGCCCTGAGGAGCGAGGGCCATCGTGTGAGGGACCCAGGTGAGTTTGCTTCTGATCACATGTTCGCAAATCTCGCTCTACTGCCTGCCGCTGTGCCTATGGGCACTCTGGCTCTGACTCCATTTTGGGCCTGGCTGCTCCCTGTCTTCCCGGGCCTAAGGCTGTTCCCTCCTGCTCGTGTCTTCCTCTCTCAGACTGATCTTTCTTTTGCTTCAGCTGAGACTCGCTTGCTGGAAGAAGCCTGCCCCTCTCCAGCCGCCTCCCAGGACTCACATCCATCTTGTTAGACTCCACAGAGAGTGCTTCTGCATAATGGCTCTCTCTTGCGGAGACTTCAGTCAGCCTGGCCAGATAGGATCTCAGAGGCCGTGACAGATTCTGGGTCCCCAACTGGCTCCAACATGACCCAGCACGGCGCTGTGGTCTGGCACTGCCTGTGGTGGGAGCGTGATGCCTGGCGTGCCGTGCCCTGCTGAGCGGAGACCGGCAGCCTTGGTTCCATGCCCCCGACAGGCCTCCTTTCTCCTGCTCCACTCCGCCGTGCAGGCAGCATTTCGCAGGCCCGTACCCTCCTGGGGTGTGTGTGTGGGGGGGGGGCAGGGAGGGAAGCGGTTGGGCCACATCTAGTGTCTCTGGGTCTCCATCTCCCAGCAACAGGCCTTCCATGGCTCCGGCCCCTCCTGTTTCTCCAGTCGGGTCGCAGCCATGTTCTGCTGTTGCTTATATCTTCTTGCTGCATCTTACATGGTTTGCTCCTCAGTAATTCCATCTTCTGTATAGTCTCCTGCACTGAATTTCTCCTATTGTAAAAATTAGAGTGCATCTGTTCCCTGATTGGAACCTGACACAGTCCTTATTACTCGTAACTTTGTTATTGTAACAGCTTTTCAGTGAATCATCCTGCTTCCAGTCCTGTTCCTCCCCGATCCCGGCCCAAAGCTGCAGTTAAGGTGACAGATGTCAGAGCAACCTTGCCTAAAGCTCCAGGCCCCCACCCCCGCCTCCATCTTGGCTCACAGTGTGCGAGAGGGGACTGTGGCCAGTATTAGGCGAGATGGGGACCAGGGCAGCAAACTAGAAATGTCCTTTAGGTGCTGACTCAGTTTCATATTTGTCCCACAGAGAAAGGAACGTGACCTCTAAAAAGCAGCCTTGGTGAACATAAAGGCTTCAAGATTGTTGATAAATATAGACTGACTGATTCGAAGCACCTGATTCACCCACTTGCTACGTTCTCAAGAGATGCGTATTCTGACAGACATGACCATGTGTACATGAAAAATAATCTTTGGCATTTCTCTTATTTCTCGATTTCTCCTAGCCTCAAAATGGAATCAGGGAAAAATAGAATCAGGAAAATTTTCAAGAGCACTTGGAATACAATAGGTTGTTTAAGGACTGGACTATCGGGGCTAAGGGCAAAATACAAATTGATTTAAAAAGCAATAACACTAAGGTGGAGCCAGAGGAAGTCTGCATTGCAGTGCGTGCCGCGCTCCCGCCTCTCTGTTGGGCTGGAGACGTTCAGCAGCCAGTGGTGGAAGAAAACCGCTGCATTTGGTGACCCTCAGGACAGCAGCTGGGCTGAGTGCTCGTGGAGGCTACACTGTTTCCAATGACCCAAGTAGAGAACCCCGCTCCCGGGGTCCTCGCAGAGAGGATGAGGTGGGCCCCACACATTGCAGCGGCGCACTTTAAGGGGGACTTCTGTGCCAACGTTTCCCTGGGTTCATGGCTTCAGCGTGCATGTTGACGCACAGGTGTCCCGAAACTAAGGTTTGCCTGCTTGGAACTGTTTGCCATTGTCTCTCACCAACACTGTCACACGGAACTTAAAAAGAATGCAACTGTCTGATGCCTGCTTGCCTTTGCCTCCTCCCCGGCTGATTGGCCAGACTGTGATCAGATCACATAGGACCTTGTTGTACACTGTGGTAAAGACTATGGATTTTACAATCAAAAAATGACAGAAAAGCCACATAGACACGTCTCCAGAGAAGACAGATGGCCAGGAAGCATGTGGAAAATGTGCTTCGTCACTACTCATGAGGGAAACACAAATCAAAACCACAAAGAGTTATCAGCTCACACCTGTGAGAACGGCCAAGCTAAAAAAGACCAGAAACAACAAGTGCTGGTGAGGGGGGAAGGGAGACGAGCCCTCGCCCACCAGGGTGGGGATGCAGATGGGCCCCTGTGGACAACTGGGGAGGTTTCTCAAAATATTAAAAATGCAGTGAGCACACAACCCAGCAACTCCACTTCCAGGGACCCGCCCCAAGAACGCAAGAGGCCTCATCTGAAGGGCTGTATGCTCGCCGCGTGTGCGCAGCACTGCTGTGGTAGCTGAGGTGTGGAAATAACCGAAGCGCCCGAAGCGCCCAACGACACCTGAACAGACTAAGAAGATGTGGTCTATTTACACAACGGCACACTCCTCGGCTACAAAAAGAGATAAAATATTCCCATTAGCAACAACATGGACGGAACTGGAGGCCATTGTGCTAAGGGAAGTCAGGAGAAAGACATACCAGGTGATTTCACTTGTGTGTGGAATAGAGAGAAACAAAACAAAGGAACAGACAAAAGAAACCCTAGAAATCTGAAGAATTGAAGCTACCCGGGGGTGGGGGCGCGTGTGGGAGCCTTGGTGGTGGTGTGGTGTGGGACCTTACACCTGAGGCGGGGTGAACCCATCCCCCACATCATATGCAAACCAAACTTACCTCAATCAAAAAGTTACAATTGTTTTAAAAGAATATGGGTTTTATTCTCAGTGTGATGGGAAGTTTCTGAAAGATTTCAACACGCGAGCGCATGACCGGTGTTTAGAAATTCACGGGGCTGTGTGAAAAATGGACTGAAGAGGGACTGAGTCACTGTGGTGCAGGAGAGGGGATCTCGTGGCTGGAGAGGAAAGGAAGTGGTGAGGAAAGGCGGCTTTGTGGGAGGAGGGGAGAGAAAGGAAGATGGACTGACCTTGGACTTCAACAACTCATGCAGGAACAATGGGTTTGGGAGGAAGAGAATCCTGTGTTCTGCTTGGGGCAATGTAACAAATGTTATCCGCTGCTAGTGACATAAAAGCAGTATCAAAATTGCTTCAGCAGGGCCTCCCTGGTGGTGCCAGGGGTTAAGATGCAACCTATGAAGCTGTCCGCAGCCACTGCAGCGCCAGTTCGATTGCCAGCCAGGGAGTTACCCACATGGCGCAGCAGACCTCTCCTGACTTGCCGGCTGCTCCCCTCAGCAGTGGACCTCAGGAGATCTGCCTGTTCTGCTCCCCACTCTGTCTCTGGTGACTCCTCTCACCCCCCGCACCTCTGGCCTGTAGCCCAGCTCTTGTAGGCATAAATAAATACATCTTTAAAAAAGGAACCATAAGGACCCACGGAACTGAAAAAACCCCTGGCCACAAAACTTCAGACTGGATCAGCACCCCGACTCATTCGTGCTCACTCTGTCTCCCTGTCTTTCTCTGGGCGTCAGTCTGGCTGGCCCCGTGGTGGTGAAATTGCCACAGTGCTCGCAGGTTTCACGTCCACACATCCATCCGTAGATGGGGAAAGAACGAATACAGGAGCAAGCGACCAGGTAGGACAGAGTTCTGAAGGCCACTTCAATTGAATTAGCGGGGGCCATCGGCCTGTGCTGGAAGCAATCACTGTAGTCTGGAGAATGGAAGGCGCTGCCAGACGAGTAAGGCGGCCCACTCCTCATCTAGACCTGGGGTAGGGCTGCTGGAACTCGGTTTCTTGGGTGCATGCAGAAGTCCTCAGAAGGTCCTGGGCGGCTGGGAGCGATCAGGAAGTAGGAGGAATATTGAAGAGCCAGTTGGTTTTCTGAGCCTGGTGAGGCCCAAGTTGGAAACAGACCTTTAGGAGTTGTAGGTTTATGGGTGACATTTAAGGCCATTGGAGTGCATGGACATCGGGATCCATCTTCCAATGGATGCCAATCAGTTGGGCACAAAATCCAGTTAAGGCCAATGGAATGGATTGGCTATTGCAGAGGACAGGCTTACTTTGAACAAGAGTCGCCTCGGAGTGGCCTGAGAGGAGGAAGAGGCTCTACACTGGTAAGGGGGGGGGGGCATCAGGAAGCCAAGACCAGTCCTTTCTTAGGCCCTCGATTCTGTGCAGGAAGAAGAGCTGCTGTCTGCAGGCCTAGAGAACAATAGCTGAGCAGGAAACGTGAGCTTTAGGGCAAGCACTCCTGGAGTTTTACTGGCAGTTTCTGAGGCCACAGAAGCCATCGTGAGCTTGTCTCGCACCCGAAACTCATCTGGCCATATCTGCTACATGAAAAGTGGGGGTGACACTCCCTGAAGCCTGGCAGCAGCGAGGGCTCAACAGGGCCCAGAGCCTGGTTTATAATGAGGCTACTGAGGACTGTGCTTTCCCAGAGGGCAGAGCTGGGCCTAACGGTACAGAAGTCGGATTGGGGATGATTAGCCTGTCCAGACCAGCGCTTGTCAGGTGGCTGCAGAGGGGAGAGGATGCAAAGGCACTGAGAGGGCGGGGTGGGGCCCTCCGCTGACCCGGCCCGCGGGGGTCTGACTTGGATGGGAAGGAATGATCACGGCCCTGGAGCAGCTGCTGGACGAGCGGACCGCAGGGCTTACCGGGAGCCAGAAGTCAGGATGGGTGTGAAGGTGTGCAAGGGCCCGTGGCAGGCGGCAGGATGGTCTCTGGCACCTCTGCTGGGGGCTCAGCCTCAGAGTTTTGGGTTGAGGCAGCACTGCCCGGCCTGTTGGCTGGACGCCTACCTCAGGCAAAACTGGGCAGCAGGGAGTGAGTGCATGGAGCTGGAAATTTCCAACTCTTTTTGAGACTTGGAGGGTGATAAACTTGGGAACCAGGAGAACCAGATGGAAGGAATATTTTCAAATGAGAAGGGCATCATAAGCGGCTGATCAGAAAGGCCTTCTGTCCCAGGGTCCAGCTGAGCGGGCGTGTCATTGGGGACACACTGGCCTGTCCAATTCCTTAAAAAGAGACAGGACCACCGTTGGTTTTCTGTCTGTAGTGGCGTTAATTGGGCTAAACTTGGCTCTGTTATCCAAAAATTAATAATAATAGAACAGGAAATTGGCCAAATTCACAGAAACCTGAGGGATCGGTGGAAATGATTTACACTCTTAATGACCTGGAACAAAAGTCGCTGGAGATGCACCCAGAGGTGCTGAACCCTGCTAGGGAGGGTATGGAAGCTGGCTGGCGCGGGCTGGGCACCCATACTGTGCTGGCGGCCCTTGGTGCTGCCACGCTTTGACTGGGGATCGTCCTGTTTGTGAGCAGTTGGGCCTGCTCTGACCTTCAGGTTGTTCCTGTGACAGGAATGCATCATGTCCTGTTTCTTTTTCTCACTCTCCTGTCAACTTCGCCGTGAAGAGACGCCTTCTCATCGTGAGGAGACACGGCACATCTTGTGTGAACATTCAGCTTCATGAGTCTCGGACAAGGCTGCCGCTCTGCCAGCCGCGCTCGGGGAGAACCTTCCCGCACTGCCCTGCCCCCCTTTCAGGGAGTGTTTCCCAGGAATCACCCTGGCCTCACTGCCTGTGCTGGGCCCTCAGCGGGGGTGGGGGCAAGAAGGAGAAAGAGGTGCAGGAAGCAGCAGGACATGTTCCTGGCCACAGGGGACAGGCAGCGACCGCAATCACAGGGGCCCTGGAGAGGGACAGAGCATCCGGGGACAGGGAAGGGACTAAATCTGCCAGGGCTTTTGGAAGGGCTTACAAAGGTGGTGTCGCTGCCTGGAAAACTGGAGCTGGAGGGCACTAGCTGGGTAGAGAGGCGGACGTCAGCAGCGTCAGGGAGGGGCAGTGCCACCAGGGTCCCAGGAGGCAGGTGGGCTGTGGGAGACGATAAAGGTCACAAAGGCCTGGTCTACCCTGGCGGAGAAACTGGCCGGCAAAGCGCTTTGCTAGTTTGCTCTGACAGGTACGGCGGGCGGGCTGCCCGCTCCCTCCGAGCCCTCATTCCTGCAGGTTCCAAACTCCAGCACCCTGAGTGCTCCCGGCCCGACTCGGTCTCGGGGAGGAGGGCTGCGAGCTGCCCGGTGGTGGGGGGCAACATGGTGAATGCCCGTTACCAGCGGGTCTTGTTTGTGCAGCGAGGTCAGCCCCGTCCGCGCTGCGACTTTGGGTTTCATTTGCTGTGGAAATCCCTGAGCTTTGTGTCGCTGAACTGAACGCGCTGTGTCTCTATAAGGCGCTCTTTAACCAACTTGCTCGTCGTCCCCTTCAGACCGCACCCCCACGCACAGCCGGCCCCATCTGCACAGTGAAGGAGCCCCAAGCTGACCCTGCCAGGCTTCTAGGCTCCTCGGGTTTGGGAGGGTAAGGCCAGCAGGGAGGGGTGGGGGGAGAAGGTCGGGACGGAGAAAGAGGGGGAGGAGGAAGAGAAGGGAAGGCGGGAGGGGGAAAGAAAACAGACTAAAATAAAAGACACTTAGAAAACAAAGGACTCAGGGACCTACCGACCCAGGTCACTACAGAACTGCGGAGAACATTCTTACACATACGTTAGGGTTGATGCGATAGCGCAACCTCATTTTTAGTTTCATAGGAGAGAGGGGGCATCGTCTTTTCTCAGTGTAGTGCCTTTGAAATTCCTAATCAGGCCCCGTTCTGGTAAATCTCACCGCCTGGAGCGTCAGCTCTGCGCGCAGGGGTGACGGTGAGCTGGCCGAAAGACCCCAAGCGTGCCCGCTGCTGCACTGGCATTCGCTTTCGCCCCCACAGAAAAATTAACCAGCAGCATAAAAGACTCTGCCTTTACTTGCAAACTAATTTTGTTGGATTTACTTGCGTTTGGTCAGTCACCTTTTCTTTCCCCTGGCTGCGTGGGGCTAAATAACTGCCTTGATTAAGTCTTCCATTGTGGCCCCACTCCTGTGGGCAGAAGGCAGCATCTCACGTGTACGGAGAGGGAGCCACAGGCGATGAGCTGCTGCGTGCACCCTCACATGCAGTGACAGCGGGGACTGAGCACTGGAGCCCTACCCTGTCTGCTGATCCCCACACAGCAGCCAGGACTTGGTTACTAACCCATGTGCCTCTGGGGAGGACAAAACTGGCAGAGAAGGGGCAAGAGGGGAGCTTGGTGGAGACTGACCAAAATCCTTCCTGTGAAGCCTGAGAGACTGAGGAGGTAGGTCTCCTGTTTCACGTAACAACTAAGGACTGGGGAGCTATGGTTCCCGAGCCCCAATCCTGGCACAGAGTTTCACTTCCTTGGTGACATGAAGGTGCCAGCAGCTGCCTTCCAGGGAGCAACAAGAGGCGCCATGACTCACCTCATTGTTTTGGCAAAAACGCATTCCTACTCCGGGTCAGGTCCTTGTGACGAGAAGGAGCTGGCTCCGTGCAGATGTGGGGGCCAACTCGGTGCGGGGGTTTGTTTGAAGGGTGATGGGAAAGCACTGGTGGCCCTCGGGCCCAGACAAAGATGAATTGCTTTAGTTATTTGAAAGATCCCTCTGGCGGCTCTGGGGAGAACAGACGGAAGGACTAGCAGTGGCGGCGGCCTGGTCCAAGCTGAAGCTATTATCAGTCACTGGAGCTGAATGGGCCCCTAGGGTCTCCATGACGGAGTTGACTTTATTTGGCTTCTCCTCCCCACTCCTGCCTGCCTACCCAACACTCCCTGTTCACTGCCCAGTTCCACCTGTGAACCTGAGCTTCTCTTTCTTGGCAGGATGGGCAACAGAACACGATGGGACAGACGAGTAGGGATACCTGAAGGCAGGACGGGATGGAGGGGTAGACGGATGGACAGATGGATAGATGGACAGGTGGATGCGCAGAGATCCTGGCATAAAACAGGTGTGTCACTCAAGAAATGTCGACTGAGTGGATCAAGGAATGAGATGATGGTCAAAGTCAGTTTATCTGCAGAATGAACAATCACGGATGCTGGTGATTTTGTGCTGAATAGATTATGAAATTTGGGGAACATCCAGATCACTCATAAAGGAATGCAGAACAAGAAATTAGGGGCAACCTTTACACAAGGTGAATCCATGTGAAGAAAAACAGGTTTGCTCTTTCTAGTAAGAACAGACTCAGTCACTTTTTAAAGTGACCAGCACGCGTGGGGCCTTCGGCTTAGTGGCAAACGACTTCCCACCATGCCAAAGGGTTCAGCAACTCCTTCCCCAGGTTGTCTCCATGTCACTAAGTCAGCCGCACTGCCTTCTGCCTAGTTTCCTGAGCAGACACTTGGCTGTCATTCCAGACTCTGCCCCTCCTCACCGAGGCACTAATAGCCCTCCAGGCCCATGAATGCCACCTCCTAAATACCTCTCTGCCCACCAGTTGTCGTCATGACCATGGACCCTGCCCACCCCAGCCCGCTACCTCATGTGGCGCCCCCTGCCAATGCCTTCTAACCAATCTCTAGCTTCCTCTCCCGTCCTGCTATACCTAAAGCCCTCCACAGACTTCCTCAAATGTCCACCTCTTCAGCTTCACCTCAGAGCCATTTTCTTGCTGGCACTCTAGTCTCCCACTACGCTGGAGACTTTTCTAGAGTCTAGGTCTTCACACACTTGGTACGTTCTGTCTAATGTGCGGCTGCCTCTTCCCACTTCCTCTGCTACTCAGAAGAGGTGACTAGTCTCGCAAGAGACAGCCCAAGGGAGACAGGTAGCAGCGCTTGGCCGCTCTTGGCCGCTCCACGCACGGCAGCCAGGCATGTCACGCGGCATTCTCGTGGGTCTGAATTGGGAGAGGAGAGAGGAGAGGGCAAGGATGGTCAGAGCACGGACGATGGCATTTGAGGCCATCTGGGATTGTCCGGTCCCTTCTCACTCATTTTACTTTTCTTCCTGGTTCTGCACCAGATCTGGAGATCGAGCCCAGTGGCCCGGGCTGGCTATTCCTGACCCAACACCAGAGTAAGAACACTGGGGAACGCAGCGCCGGGCTGCAGACACCCAGAGGAACACAAGCACAGTCCGCACCGGGTCCGTGCTCGGGCGGGAGCTGCTCCTGGCAACACCTCTGAGGGCGACACAAGCTCCCAAGTCGCCCTGGTAATGCAGTTGCCATGGAGACGCCATGATGCAAGGAATGACACACAAGGCTAATGGCTGCTACTGGTCCCTATTAAATGAAAAGCTTCACTCATCAGGGTTTTGAAAATTCTGGTCCTTTTTATCTCTGTCCCACTGCCTGGCGATTCTATTCTGATGCCAGCAGCAGCCCTGACCCCCCAACCGATGCAGGGACTTTTTCTGGTCTTGCGTTTCACTCCTCCTAATTGGCTATTAACTTTGGACCCAGGGCTGCTCTTTGCAGCACCCCGGTGAGGAACAAATGAAAGGTGTAGGGTTCTCAGACTCTGCCCTGTGGGTCCCTTGTAAAAGCTGATTGAGTCGTGGCCTGAGGCGTGTGCAGAAAACCCCTGTCTTCTCACAGGCACAGCTCACTGAGCAGGAAACGGTTAAGGAAGAAAGCGCGGGCCTCTTCTCTGTAGCCTCCACCTACCTCTCCAATTGCAGCCCCAAGACTAAGGTGCTGACTTGGGCACCAACGCCACATCCGACACCACATCCCTCCTGCTCCAGTCATGCCACCCATCAAATGCACGAGCCTCCTTTGCCTCATCTGGGCAACTGCTCTTTGTCAAAGCTCAGCAGGGCTGGCGGGAGCCTCGAAGGAGCTGCCCCGGGGAGTGATGTTGTAACATTGAAAAAAGAAAATCTGAAGGCAGGAGCAGGCAGAGGGCAGGGGTGGGGACAGGGGGGAGCACAGGCCCCTGCCCTGCTGAGATCTGCTTTCTCATCTCTGCTTGGAGTGAGGTCGAAGCTGCGCCAAGCTTGGCAGTAGGTGATGAATTCCGAGGCTGGAGAGGAGAGAAAACTGGTTTGAAACAGGTTTTCAGATGACTGAGGCAGGACACCGAGTTGCCTGCAAACCATCAGTGCTGCACCAGGGCCTGGCGACGCCCGAGGGACGGGCACCTGGGCTCCCTCCTGCGGGGCCAGGAGCCCTCAGTCCCTGCTGGGTCAGTCCCAGCACAGGACTTCGCAGGTTTCTCCCCAGCCCACTACCCGTGCATGGCGTCAGGGCCCGGCAGCCGGAGCTGGGTGCCTCCTTATTCGCTTTGCCACGCGTGCCCCTACCCCCTGCCCACGCCCTGCTCAGAGGAACTGGCCTCTGGACCTTCCACAGAAAAAGTCCCCTGGTTGAGTTCCAATCAAGCCATCAACGGTTCTAGAAAAGCCTGATGGAAAGCATTTAATCCCAGCAAGAGGGGTTTGATCTTTCCATTACTGAGTTCTGGTAATTGCCCCTAAAGACTTATAAAAGCTGCTAAAATCATCCTATTACTTTGGGGTGTTTTGCCAACAAGAAAATGAACAAAATTGTTGCTTTCATTCTGCAGACTGTTTAACTGAAGTTTCTCCTCAGCAGAGCCAGGATCGGCCTGGGGCCAGCTTGGGAGCCTCACACGCTGTGGCAGCTGATGTGGCTGTTGGAGTGTGCTGTGGCCAGCCCGGTGGCCGTGCGCTCTGTCTGCCCGCAGGGGAAAAGGCCACCGAGGCCCCATCCGGCCTGGCTCTGGCCAGGAGCTGAGCATTTCACACGGGCCCTTGCTCTCTTGGCCCAGGGCTGCCCCCACGCCTTGCACCTCACGACGCCCCACCTCAGGACTGGCCCCTTCCTCGTCCTTTTCTGTACTTGAGACAAACCCTACCTAGCGCGCTGTCTCCTGACTGTCTCTTCCATCTGCCCTCTCTTCCCCAACCCTCAACGCTTTGCTGAGATCCTGCCAATGATCCTTATTTTCTCTCTGAGCGCCTTGCTCTCTAGACCACTTGCTGCAAAGCACAGATCTTTGTGATGAGTCTGTCTCCACCTCCCCCATGCAGGCCCACAGGGGACCCGTCCTCGGACCCCCAGCATGTGCAGGGCTGCCGGGTCCTGGAGGGCATCCCCTCCAGCTCCTCCATTTCCTCCAGCCCCAGCTCTTCACCCTTCCACTCCTCAGAATCCATCTCTTCTTTGTCTCATTTACGCTGACTCTGAGCCGGAATGCCTGGTCTCCACCAGTCTGAGGAATTGCTTCTTGAAAGACTCCGCTCAAACACCCCCTCCGGCAGGACGCCTCGCCTAGCTGGGTTGCCATATCTCTGCTTACTCGGCTACTGGAGTCATCTGTGGTTTAGACTACCTGCCTTACATTGGCAGCAGAAGGCCCGGGTCTGCCTGCACTTGCAAACTGTGCGCCTCAACAGGGGGGTTAAGCTAACACAAACCCCCAAGACAAGAACCAAGCCTGTAGCTTTTTACCCTAGACTTTTTCAACTTGCGACCAGCTTCTGGGATGTGAAATGAACAAGTAGGCGGAGGCCAGGGAGCCTCATAAAGTGCAGGCCAGTTTGCCAAATCACTGGCCAGGCAGTCGATTTATACACGTAGCTGGACCCTGCCTACAGACCGGTGTGGGCAGAATTACTCATCCGTTCAAGACACAGCAGGGATTCTTCCAGACCAGGGAGCTGTGCTTGGCCAGGGTACAAACAGCTTCAATTTCCGGATCTTTAATGATTTGGCCTGAGTAATAACTTAGACCTGCCTTGGAGCTGCCTGCAGTGAGGGCCCAAAAGGCCCAGCTTTATATCTGGGGTGAAACTTGTCCTCAGCATTAAACCTAAATCCTCAAGGCTCCAGACAGCGCCTGACAAATAGCTCTACCTCAGGACTCCTCAGCAGGCAGAGAACATTGCTGAGCCAAAGGCCCACCTAAGTGAGGCGGGGAAGCCATGGGTGGCATCAGGGCTGCCGTCACTTGCAGGCAGCCTGTGGTGGCATCAAGGTGGCGCACCTCAGATGACCACATCAAGGGGCCACAGCAGCCAGGACTGGCTCTGTACTTCTTGCTGAGTTTCAGAACCACTTTTCCTCAAAAGAGCTGTGATATCTTTCAGTGTTTACTGGTATCTGGGTGAATCCAGAGAGAGAAAGCCAGGTAAGGTGTACAAGGAAGCATGTTCCGTCTGCCACAGACCTGGCTTCTGTTTGTTACTGGGCAGAACCAAAGACAATGCGACGTGGCTCGCATCACTAGCATCTGTGGAGACGCAGACGGTGCAGGAAGCAGAAAAGGGTCAGGGACAGTGAGGTCACAGTGGCTTTCAACCCAGGACCTTTCAAGAGCAGCCAGCGCTGTGTCCCCTGGCCCCACAAGACACGCAGAGCCTCGAGGCCAGTGGTCAAGCCTGGATGTCACCATGTTTGGGCGTCAGCACTTATTCAGCTAAGGCCTGAGTGTCCACATCTTTAATGAGATGAACCCCTACTCTGCCTTCCCAAGTACAGCCCACTCCACCCACACACATACCAAATGCTCACTGATGACGGGGAAGCTGAGCAAAGGTCAACCCACGAAGGGAGAATTAAATCCATCCTACTACACGGGGCCCCTAAGATCCTCAAATCCATCTTCTTCCAAACGCTCGGCTCCACGCTCCCCCTCATGTCAGGAAATGACAGCAATGTTCACTCATTCATCTGCCTATTTGTCAAGTACCCCACCACCAGTTACTTTGTCACTTTACCTGCCAGCTCAGTCTCCTCTGTACCTGCTCTCCCCCATTTTGTTATCGTCGCCCAAGCAGACATCAACGCTGGCGTTAACGGCCTTAGGTGACCTTACTGCCTCGCTCTTATACTCTTCTCCATTCTCCTCTAAGTTCCACACTTATCACCTCCCTGCCTAACACGCTTCAGGGGCTCTCTGGAGCCCCAAATTCTGATCATGACCTACAAAATAGCCTCGCACGGCCTAAGGCCCACTTTGCATCCTTCAGGTTTTACTCGGAAGTTCAGTCCATTCAGTTCCAGGACAGCAAGAGCGATGTGCATGGAGTGAGGTAAGAAAGGAGGGAAGGCAAATAGCAAGTGGTCAGTTATGGAAACGACCAGTTCAAAAGAAATTCACCTGGTTGCTCAGTCACATTTCATTACGGGTGGGGGGAATGGAACACCTTGCCTCACACTGCCCCCTCCTGCCTCCTGTGACGTGTTGCAAATCCAGCTCAGAAGCCGTTTCCTCATGTGCGCCGCCAGGTTGTGTTACCTGGCCCCCCAGTCATCCCTCATATATAGAAGGGAGATCCCAAGTTCCGTCTGAGTCTCGAAGCTTCTGTTGGGACAAGGTACATCAACCCTGAGTAGCACCACAGTGGGGGCAGTGAATGAAACAACTGGTGCTGGGTCGAAAGGTGACAGCAGTGGCTAAAGGGGTTCTTCACTGAGAAAATGATTTAAAGCTCCTAAGTCAAAAAAGTAAATAACATGGAATCATAAAATACACAGCTAACTCAAAACAGGATAGTGGGGCCAAAGAACACAGGAGACAAGTGTTTTAAATATGACAAAAAGCAAAGAGGGTTAGATTGGATAAAAAAGCCAGGCCCAATTTTATGCTACCTACAAATAACACATTTTAAACAGATAGGTGAAAAGTAAAGGGCTGGGCACAGAGCTACCACACCAACACTACTGGAAAGAAAACTAGAGTGGTTAGCTCAATATCAGACAAGGTAAATTTTAGCGTGATTCTATTCTCTACTGTACTTATTAATATTAAAAATAAGGTCATTTAATAATGGTCGAGAGGTCAATTCATCCAAAGAATATAACAATGCTTATCACTCATATGCTTTATCAATGACATCCAAAATTTATAAAGAAAAAATCTGCTAAAATTACAAAGAGAAAAAGACACACAGACAATTATATTCCGAAATCTGATCCCCTTCTTTCAACAGGTGCCAGAGGTGAACACCGCCACCAGCCAGTGTGACCTCACTGACTTTACGGGGAGCTCTGCACACAATGGACAGGAGTAATCTTGCTTGAAGATCTGGAACAAGACAAGGATCGTCACTTCCATTTAATAGTCACTGGAGATTCTAAATAGTGCAACAGCCAAAGGCAGAGAGAAGAAACAAGGAAAGGAAAGCAGTAGGCTGGAGAAGAAAAAGATCCAACACTTTATTTGCAGGTGACATGAGTCTCTACCCAGAAAACCTGACGGGACCAAAAACCAACCAAAAAAGATTTCTAAAATAAAGTGACTTTGCTGAGTGTTGCCATCAGAGTAACAGTCCTGAAGACATTTACATCCTGAGCACTGGGACCGGCGAATATGTGACCTTCTATGGCAAAAGGGACTTGGCCGATGTGATTTAGTTTGAGCCCTTGAGATGGGGCTGTCCTCTTGGGTTACCTCCTGATGCAAAATCACAAGCGCACTCAAGAGAGATAAGCAGGAAGGAGGTGGGCAGGGTGGGAGAGAGAGACCTCGGATGCTATTCTGCTGGCTCTGAAGATGGGAAAAGGGACTGTGAGCCAAGGAACTAAGGCAGCCCCTGGAAGCTAATGAGGTGGGTGGCTTCTTCCCTCAGCCCGTGGAAGGCGCACTGACACCACCGCAAACTAGCCCACCAGTGCTGAGTTTGGCCTTCTAATCTCCACAACTATAACTTCTGTTGTTTCAAGCTGCTGCACTTGTGATGACTTGCTATTAGTATAGCAAGTTTGTACTTTACAAAATGAATATCAATTATAGATGTATATATTGTCAATAAACAAGTTGAAATAAAAAGTGATAGCATTTATGATAGCTTCAAAAACTGTGAAAGACTCACAGAGATTTCCACACTGAAAGTTACCAAACATTACTGAGAACACAAAAGGGGACCAAAATAGAGATATTTTGTTTCTGGTAACTGTGATTCTGGGTCAGAGGATTCAATAGTGTTAAAATGCTCATTCTCCCCAAATTGTTGTGTGGATTCAACGCAATTCCAATAAAAAAATCACTACAGGAAGATTTGTAGAAATAGGCAATCTGATGCTCAAATTAACATGTTAATACATACATGTTAGGATACTTAGAGGAACAGCGGCTCATGTGGCCTCCTGGATGGCTGTTTCCCCTAACGTCCCCAGTCCAACTTCAATCAGCACCCTGTCCCATTTCTTCCCCAGGGATGACAGGGAAAGAGGACAGGTTCCCAGCAGAAGGACTCCCCCGTCACTAAGTAACAAAGTATAGATGGGTGGATCTGCCATGGATGCGTAATTATTAATATCTAAAAGTAAAACTGTCAGAGAACCAGATTTTCAGAAAAACAGCTGTCTGGTTGAGTCATCAGACCCCCATCCAGCGCGTAGCAGAGGCTGTTATCCAGCCAATGGGCAAGCTGCAGCCTCATCATCTGAACGTAAGAATGCCAGAGACACCCGTCTCCATTCCAGTACCAATGCCTGTGCACACCGACACTAAGCTGTCTGTATTTTCTGCCCCTACGACATCCAATAAATGCCAGCTACAAGCCTCTGTTGTGGCTGAGCACAGCACAGACAGGGACTACCTTCCTGTTACTGCGCATGCCCTTGAATGGCTGCTGCCGAGCCGTTAAAAAGCCCGAAAATACCAAGTGCTGACAAGAAAGGGGAACAACTGGAAACATCAAACATTGCTGGTGGGGATGAAAAACTAATGTAAACGCTTTGGAAAACAGTTTGACAGCTTCTTAGAAAATAAAATAGAGTTACCATATGGCCCGTCAATTCTCCCTGAAGGTATTTACCCGAATGAAAGGAAAAATTCTATGCACACAAAGACTTGTACTCGAATGTTCGTTACGGCATTAGTCACACCAGTCACAGACTCAGAAAACCTCACCTGTCCACTCACAGGAGAATGGATGGACCCGCCGTGGCGCAATGGAATAAAAGAAGCACAGCCCACTGGCCCACCTGCATCACGGGCTTCAAAAATTCCACGCTGCGTGAAAGCAGCCAGGCAAAAATACAAACTGCTTGATTCCAGCGATAAGATACTCTACAGTCAGAGAAATCAGATCCCTGGCTCTATCTTGGGGGGGGGGTGTTGAGTGGAAAGGGGTGCCAAGGAAGGTGGTAAGAAAAATGAGCGAGTTGCGGTTATGCCTGTGTACAAATGTGTGGGCTTTCTTTGCAAGTGAAATAAAAGGACACGCCTGCTCCCAAGCGGACCCAGGCAAATGTATCAGGCAGCATTTTAAGCGATTCACCTAAATTTACTCAATTTCATGCTCACAACACCTTGATGAGGAAGGTGTCGTGGTTGTTTCCATATTCCACATACAGGATCTGACGTCCCGCAAGCTGACCGCGCAGGCTAACCAAGGGCTAGTGGAGATTTGAACCCGGATCTGCGTGGCTTCAAAGCTCTTCAGCATGAGACACATTTGATTCCCAAAAGCTCTTGCTGGTGGGATGAGTTGGCTCTAATAGGTGAGCACTCCAGAGGAGGCTGATCAAGGGGTAAAGGGCCCAGAAGGCTGCAAGGACTGGGGCGAGGAGGTGCCAGGATGGGGCTGCGGTGCCCCAACCTGGTGTCGCATGTAGCTGAGAGGCCTGCAGGTCAGAACTTTGTGCATATATAAAAGATATTGAACACTGATTGGATGTATGACCTGTAAATATTCTCTGTCGTTCTGTGGGTCGCCCTTTCATTTTCGTAATAATATACTTTGAGGTGCAAAACTTTATTATTTTCATTTTGATGAAGTCCCGTTTATCTATTTTTGTTATCACTGTGTTTTTTTTTTTTTTTTGGTCAACTCTCAGTGTGCATTGCCAAATCTAAGATTGTGAATATTTATCCGTATGTTTTCTTCTAAGAGTTTGATGAGTTAGTGCTTATATTTAGGTAATTGATTGACTTTGAGTTTATTTTTGCATAAGGTATGAGATAGGGGTCCACCATCATTCTTTTGTCCATGGAAATCCACTTGTCCCAGCACAATCTTTTGAAGATACAATTCCTTCCCTGTTGAACGGACTTTGCGTCCTTGCCAAAAACCAGCTGGCCCGACATGGGTGGGTTTAACTATGGACCTCAATTCTATATGATCCATATGTCTATCCTTATGCTAATACTGCCCAATTTTTAATGCTGCTTCTCTGCAGTAAGTTTTGCAATTGAGGGCATGTGAGTCCTCCAACCTTGCTCTTTCTCAGGAGACTATTTGGGGTCCCTTACATTTCCATATGAGGTTGAGAGTCAGCTTTTCTATTTGTTGAAAAAAAAGCTATTAGAATTTCCATAAAGACTATGTTGAATGCATAGATTACTTTAGGTCTTTCTGACATCTCATCATTAATATGTCTTATTATCCATTAACAGGGAATGTCTCTTTATTAAGGTTTTCTGTAATTTCTTTCAGTAATTTTGCACTTTTCTTTTTTTTAATACTAATTTATTTTTTAGACTTATTTCATTTATTTCATTTATTTATTTATTTATTTATTTATTTATTTATTTATTTATTTATTTATTTATTTATTTATACATACAAGCACTGGGTACAGTCAGAAGCGCGGGAGGGTGAGAGAATTCACCAGAGCCAGAGCGGGGAGCAGAGCAGGCAGAAGGACCGAAGTACACTGCTGAGGGGAGCAGCGGGCGGCAGGAGAGGTCTGCGCGCCATGTGGGACCCTCCTCCTGTGGCCGGGCAGCAGCCAGGGATCGAACCGGTGCTGCAGAGACCGCGGGCAGCTTCGCAACCCAGCGCTCAACCACTGCGCCACTGGGGAGGCCCAATTTTGCACTTTTCAGCATATAAAACTTTCATCTCCTTGGTTAAATTGATTAAGAATTTTACTCTTGTAGATGTTATGGAATTGCTTTTTAATATTCTTTTCAAATTGCTCTTTACCAGTACATAGAAACACAACTGGTCTCTGCCTATTGATTGTGTACCCTACAACTTCACTGACCTTCCTCATTAGCTCTAGTAGCTTTCTTGTGGATACTTTAGGATTTTCTCCATAGAGACAGGACATGTCAATTATCAGTATAGTTTTATGTCTTAGTTTCCAGATTTTATTTCTTCTTGCCTAATCATTCTGGCTATTACTTGAAAAAAAGAAAGAAGTACTACTTGATAATCAAGCAGAGAGGTCAAGCTGGCAGTGGAGTCTGAGTCTGAAGTTTAGGAGAAAAGTCTGGGCTAGAGATGTCAATGTGGGAGCCTTGATCATACAGATAATATTGGCAGTTGTATGACTAGGGAAGGTCACCAAAGAGTAAATTATAGAAGGAAGGGAAGGGAAGGGAGAGGAGTAGAGAGGAGTCTAAGGACCAAGGCCTGGTAACTCAAATAGAAGATTCTGAAAACAGAAGGAACAGTGAGGGAGGAGGAAAATGAGGAGAGTGAAGAGTTCACAGAATTCCAGTGAGGAACATGGTACCATAGCTATTTAACTCTACCTCCGTTATAAATATTAAATCTGTCCACCTATGTCTATCTCAACCCCTACTGCTGTACTTCAAGCCATCGTCATCATCATCATCATCGTCTGCCTGAATTTACGTAAATGAACCTAACTGGTCTCTTGTATTCACGCCTGACTCCCCTCAAATCTATTAACCATTCTGCCTCCAGAGTGGTATTTCTAAAGTGCAAATTTTATCATCATAAGTACTTTTTTATGTTCCTCAGTGGCTCCCCAAGGTTATTTCAGTTCTTTCTTACGTCACATGCTTTTCCCTTGGCATAAAACACTGTCTCCCGCCTGTTCTCATCCATCAGTCCTCACACCCTCCGGGAGCAGCTCCCAGCTCCTCAGGGTCAGAGGAGATGCCCCATGTGTGCCCCACTCTTTTCACAAGCCATTGCCAGTGCCCATTTACCTAGCTGGCTGCTTTGGGAAGTCACAGTCTCTAGGAAAATAGGGCCTTTATGTTCACTGAGCTGCTTTTCTTCAGTGCCTACAGGAAATGGCCAATAAGTGCTTCTTGGATGAGTGCATGTCTGTTGCTTCTGTGCTCAAGATTTCTCGGGCACGCGTCACATGAGGTACTCGGTTCTGCACTGGATGACCAAGTCCAGTCTGGATATACATTGCAAAATCGATTTGCCTCTGAGTTATATTTGTATGCCCGCCCATTACAGTGTGCTGTGCAATAATGAGTATATAAATTAAAATAGTAACTTTGTTGTTAAACATACAATATTCACATAGTCACACGATGGGGGGAAACCAGGTCCATTAGCTGATGAATGGATAAACACAGGGTGGCCTGTCCATTCAGTGGAACATTATTCAAGCGTGAGGGGGAGTGGAGACCTGACCCGGGCCGCAGCATGGGTGGGCTTTGAACTGATTATGCTAAGCTAAAAGAGCCAGGTATCACAGCCACACATGCACTGGACACAATACTCAGAACACAGAAATGGACAGAAATGAGAGTAGACAGAAGTCAGATCAGTGGCTGTGTAGCATCAGGGCTACGTACGCGTCATGGGGATAGACATCTTCATGAGTACAACGTGTCCTTTTGGGGGGATGAAAATGCTGTGGGACTAGAGAGGTCGATGGTTGTACAGCATGGTGAGTGTGCTACCACTGAATTACCTTTTATTTTTTTTTTTTAATTTTTTTAAGATTTATTTATTTATTTATACAAGCACTGGGTACAGTCGGAAACACGGGAGGGTGAGAGAATTCACCAGAGCCGGAGAGGAGAGCAGAGCAGGCAGAAGGACCGAAGTACACTGCTGAGGGGAGCAGCGGGCGGCAGGAGAGGTCTGTGCGCCATGTGGGACCCTTGCCGGCGGCTGGGGATCGAACCAGCACTGCAGAGGCTGCGGGCAGCTTCACAGCCCAGCACTCCAACCGCTGTGCCACCGGGGAGGCCCGGAATTACCTTTTAAATGGTTAAAATGGTGAATCTGATGTATTTACACATACACACGGGGGAAGAGAGAGAGAGAGAGAGAGAGAGAGAGAGAGAGAGAGAGAGAGAGAGAGAGAGAGAAATACCGAGGGCAGCAGCAGATAACCAGTTAAGCTTTGGCGCTGCTTGCCTGACGGTGCAGACCCCCAACATTCAGAGTCCCCCTGTGTCCCTGCCTGCTCCTCACACTTTTTCACTTACCTTAATAGCGCGTGACTTTGGGTGAGTTCAGTTTGCTTCTCGGACTCTGTTAGGACATCTACAAAGTGGCAACGTAATGAGTGTGTTGGCTCACAATCCCAGGAGCTTCCCAGTACAACCTGCACCAGGCCCGGACACCGAGGGCAGCCCCTCCGGGAGGGACAAAAGAACAAGGCAGACGCTGGGTTGCTCAGGGCACTTTTAAGAACCCAGGGACTAAAGAGGCTTTGTCCGGCAAGAAGAGTCATTTCCTGTACCCACCCACCGCGTAGGAAGAGTTTCTATAGAGGCTTTACCTGGCTTTAGTCACGTGCACTTCCAGTGGCCCCAACAACACACTTAATCTCTGGGATCTGTCCTTGGGCAGCTTCTGGGCATGAGAAGGCAAGTGGAGCCTTTATTCCAAGACAGGGAGGGGCAAGAAGTTGCCAGGTGCCTGGGTCCAGCTCTCTGCAAAGCAGGCTTGTGCTCCTGAGTGCCTCCCCAGCTAATTACTTCACCTCCATTCCAAAGGAAATGGATCAAAGAAAATGGTCTGGCTTTTAGATGAAGACGCGGCTAGACCAGCCACTTGCGTGGGGACAGAACATCAGCCGGAGACATGGTGACAGAGCCGGGGAGCAGGGCTCGCAGGACTACAAAAGGAGCAAATTGTCGTGGAGTTTTCGCCGGCGGATATGTCCTTGCGATGCGGCCCCACACTCCCACACTCCCTAAAACCTGTCCTTTGAAAAACAGAGGCTTACATCAGCCCAAGAGCATCGAGCAGGTACTTGAGCATCGCAAAGGGCAGAGTGTTCTAGGAGAAGTGGAAAATGACATCATCTGGACTCGGTGTCCTCAGCTGGCCACGGATGCGTGCCTGCCTGTCTGTGAGGCTGCCAGCCACTCTTCCCCTGAGCCAACGGGAAGTGGCCCTGCCGCCGGAAGTGGCTGGAGGTAAAATGCACCCAGTTGCAGCTCAAAGGATATCTGGCAGGGCTAGTGTGAGTGGCAGACAGAGACGACATGACTCTGGTCATTGCAACCCACGGCTCCCCTTCCCGCTCCTGTAGAAGGCCAGGAGGGCCCGTTTGGATAAAAGTTACCCCAGGCTCATTCCCTACATGGGCTTCTCCTGGGCCCTTTCTCAGGCTTCACCGCCCAGGTCACCCACATCAAGACAAGTTTAATAACGCACCTCCTGTAAGCCACACACATGCTCCTGGCCACCTGCTCTAGGGTCCGAAGGATCAGATTGTTGATCAAGATGATGTCAGTGATGATGACGGGATGACAATCGTACTTCTGCCAACAGCTGTTGTTTTCAGAGATCTCCCTGTCTCAGGCCTCCCGTGAATTACATCTGCCAGCCTTACACTAGCCCTAGGAAGCACGGTGCGATGAGCTCCATCTTGTTAATGAGGGCAGTAAGGATAAGAGAACTGATTCTTCCAGTTCCACAGCTTGTCATGCCAGGACCGGGGCTCAGATTGCCTCAGCGCCTCCTTGTCCTATTCAGCATCGAGTTCCCCTGCTCCCCTTATCTGCTGTATCTTCTCCCACCTGTCAGTTCTTTTTGGTAAACACCAACAAGTAAAATGGCCGCCTCAGGCTAAATGGCTGCTCTGCGTGGAGGAAGCTGGACCCCCCTGCCCACTGCACTCGGTGTGTTTGCTCTTGGTTTCCTCAGTTTTTTTTTTTTTTTCTTTTAGTCATTCCTGTAGTTTGGAGTGGTATCTTGTGATTCTAATTTGCATTTCCCTAATGACTAATGACATGGAGCATCTTTTCAAGTACTTATAGATTCTTCATATATCTTCTCTTGAGAAGTGAGCTTTTACCCATTTATAATTAATTGGATTGTTTTTCTTGTTAGGCCTCAATTGCACTTTACACTCGAAATGCAAGTCCTGTGTCAGATGTATGTGAACCTGTCCTCCCACTCTGGACCTGGACTTTCATTTTCTAAACAATGTCTTTTGAAGAGCAGATGGTTTCCATTTTGATAAGGTCCAAATTATCCGTTTTTCGTCATTTGTGGGTTTTGGATTTTGTGTCCTAATTAAGAAAAATTTGGCTAAGCCAGAGTTAAAAAGGGTTCTTCTAAGTTTTAGGTTAAGATCTGTGATCCATCTCACGTTAACATTTGTGACAGACGTGAGGTTCATGTTTTCTTTCTCGAATACCCAGTTCTGGCACTATTAGTTGAAAAAAATTATCCTTTCTCATTTGAGTTGCCTTGGCATTTTTGTTAAAAATCAACATAGATTTTTTTGAATTCTCTGTTGTGATACTGTGATTTATAAAAAGAATTATATATTCGGACTTCATCCTTATTTGTGGCACAGAGGGCCTAAAACCCTTGGCATTTCCTACGTGATAAAAGCAATAAAGGTATCTTTTGTTATTCATGTGAAGCCCATTTTAACACAACTAAGTTCATGGTAATGACGTGACTTTTAGAAATGCTTTCAGGATGGGTATGGTTACCAGGAGATCCAGGTGACGAGAGGGCTGTACCTTTAAGCCCCAACCCTTGGCCTCCAGAGAGAAGCCATTAACCATCCATAGCCAATAATCAAATCAAGCAGCCTCCATATTGAAGACTCCACAGCAAGCCACGACAGCAGAGCTTGGAGAACTTCCTGGTTAGTGAACAGGCATTGGTTGTTGTGGACCCTTGCCCCATCCATCTCTTCCATCTGGATGTTCCTCTGTATCCTCTGACATATCCTTTGTAGCAAATCAGCAGTACCAAGTTCCCTGTTTTCCTGAGTTCTGTGACCCATCCTAGTCAATGCTGGAACCCAACTTGGGGCCTTGAATCCTCTGATTTGTGTTTCTCCTCTGTCAGGTAACAGTAAGTCACACCAGCTTTTTATCTTTACCAGTTGTCTGGTTTAACTTTTCCTGCCCTCTTAACTCAACCAAGCTGTGTCTTCGCATTTAAACTTGTGGTTCTTGCGAGTAGCATGTCGTCATGTCTTTCATCTTCCTCTACTTTTACAATTTCTTGCTTTCTGTGAAGGACACTCCTCTCAAGATGTTCAGACAAATCTCCCCAAGATGTCAGAAGAGACTCCTCAGGATGTGCTACTTTAGCATATTTCTGAGCTCAACTGAGGTAGGACCTGCAGGCTCAGGAGACACTTTTACCATTCCCTTAACTACCCAGAAGAATGAAATTTGGGGGTATTAATCAGAATTAGGGTTTTTACTTGAAATAACCTTCCTACTGGAGAAACCTAGCTAAGTGGCAGGGCAAACACCTAGTGACAGAGCTCTGGTCTTTCTCACGCTCTCTCCTCATCAAGTGAAGCCCTGGGTCCTAGTATATAAATACCCCTCATTTAGCCCCCAATGACTCTAGAATCCTATTTGTCCATCTGGTCTTTCTTCCCCGGAACTTTCTTTCCTGCCTTCTTTTGGGTTATTTTTAACATTCTATTGCATCTCCATAATTGGCCTCTTTTGCTAACATTTTGTTGTGATTTTTTGGAAACTTACAATAAAGTAGAAATCATTTCACAGTGAATACACACATAAACACCACCCAGTTTCTCCCACTATGATTTTACTATAATTGCTTTACCACATTCCTACTCATCCTTCGATCCATTAGTTAATCCATGTTCTTTTTGGTACATTGCAAAATCAATTACAGACTTCAGTACACTTCCCAGTGAACACTTCAGCAGCCATATCATCAACTAAAATTTGATAGTAGTTCATTGCTTTTTATTTTATACAAATCTATATGAAATGGACTGTTCAAATCAAATATTCATTCTCTGAGTTTTAACAAATGAATACATCTAAACATCATAAATGCATGTCAAAATAAATATCCTCTTCCCACAAGTTTCCCTCATGGCACTTCCCAGGCAATTCCCATGCTACCTGAATTTGATTTTTTCTATGGTAAATCAGGTTTGCTTTTGGAAAGCATGATATAATAGGACCCCTCTAATAGGCGTTCTCTCACGCAGACTTCTCTCACTCAGCATAATATTTTTGAGATTAGTCTAAGTCATTGCAGGCATCAGCCATTGATTCCTTCTTATTTCTGACAATTATTCCATCATTGGACAATACCATGGCCTTTTAATCCATTCTCCTTTCGAAGGACACATGGGTTACTTTCAATTTTGGACTCTTACAATAAACCACTCTTAACAATTTCATATACTTTCTTTTCTTGGGGAGATTCCTAGAAGCTGGTTGCGGAGTCACTGGGCAGGTGTTATGTTCAGTCTTATAAGAAGTCGTTTACTCTTTTCTCCAAAATAGTTGTACGATTTCACTTCCAGGCAACAATGTAGGACATTTCTGGTGGTGGTGCATCCTTGCCAATATTTGGTGGTGTAGCCGTCTTCCTCAGTGAGCTACTCTGGTGGGTGTCCATGTCGTTGTGGTTTTAAATTGAGTTTGCTTGATTTTAGATAATGCTGAACATTTTCCCATGTGCCTTTTGCCCATTCCTATATATTTTGTGAAGAGAAGTCTCAAATATTTGACTCTTCACACTTGGCTCTGTTTGCTAATTAGAACTTTTTTATTTGGATGAAGTCTAATTCATGATTTCTTCCCTTTTATGGTATTGCTTTCTCTGATGTATACAAGAAATATTTGCCTGCCTCAGGTCACATAGATGTCTTTCTTTGTTTTCTTCTTAAAGATTTAGAGTTTTAGCTTTTTCATATAGATTAATAATCCATTCAAGTTCAGTTTATATATCAGCTAAGGTAAAGAAGTTGAGTTCATTTTTTTCCCCATATGGTTATCCAGTTACACTAGCATTGTTTGTTGGGGGGGAAATGTTCCTTTCCCTCATTGGATTGCTTTGGGTACATAATATCAACTCAAATGACAGTAGAGTGTACATATTGTACAACTATTTTGGAGAAAAGATCTAACGACTTCTTTTAAGACTGAACATAATACCTGCCCGGTGACTCAGCAGCCAGCGTCTACACTGGGTTCTGGGTTCTGCTCTGTTAGTCTCTGTGTTGATCTTTATGCCAGTAACCAACTTTTCTGGTTGCCATAACTGTCACCATAAGTTTCTAAGTCAGGTCATTCGACTGCTCCAGATTTGTTTTTATAGAGAGTTCTGTAGACAACTGCATCCTTTGCTTTTCCACACAGGTTTTAGAATCAGCTTGTCATTTCCGCACAAAAGTTATGATGGGATTTTGTTTGGGATTGCATTGAATCTGTAAATCAATTTGTGGAACGTTGACATTTTAACAATATTGAGTCTTCTATAAAATGCTCTATCTCCTGTATTTGTCTCTATCGATTTTTTTTCATTTTCAGACTAGAGATCTTACATGTTTTTTATTAAAATAACTCCTAACTATTTTATGGTTTTCATGCTATTATAGATGGAATTTTTCAAAGCTCTTTTTGTATATTAACTTTGTATCTAGTGATATTGCTAAATTCAGTTATTATTCAAAGCTTTATAGATCGCTTGGCATTTTCTACTTAACAACCATTCCATCTGCAAAGATAAACAGTTTTCCTTCTACCTTCCTAAATAGTTTGCCTTTTATTTCTTTCTTTCTAAAGCGATTTCACTGGCTGGGACTACCAGCATCATCGTGTATCAAGCGGTGAGCAGCTTCCCTTTTCCTGCTCTTAGGGTGCCAGCATTTGCTATTTCACCCCAAACACAACGCTGCTCGAAGCTTTTCTCATTTATGCCTTCTGGCAGATTTGGGATGATCCTGTAAGATACAAATTTGCTGAGAGAATTCAGAATGGGTGCTGGATTTCGTCAAGTACTTTTTCTGCGCTGATTGAAATGACAGTATGGTTTTTATCCCTTCTGTGCTAACGTGGCAAATTACAACTGATTGCTTTTTAAGTGTTAAACCAGTCTTGCCTCCCAAGGATAAACTCTATTTGATTATGATGTATTATCATTTTATGTATTATTAGATTAAATGATCTAATATGTGGCGTGTATTTGAAAATCTATATTCATGAGGAATATTATTTCCACAATTTCTGGTAATGGCTTCTCTCCTATTTTTAGTTTTGGTTCCTGCTGGCCTTCAAAACTAGTCTGGAAAAGGGTCCTCTTGCTCTATTTTCTGACGGAGTTGGTATGAGACAGGTGCCATGTCTTTCTTGAGCAATTGATAGTATTTGCCAGTGGAACCATCCGGACTTGGGCTTCTCTTTGCATGAATTTTTCTGATAATTTAATTTCTTTAAGAGATAGACGGCTAGACGGATTTCACGCGTTTTGTCTTGTGTCAATTTTGGTAAGTTGTATTTTTGAAATAATGGTGTCTCTTTCCTACAAGTTGTCAATTTTTTTGCATCAGTTTGTACGTGACAGTCTCTTCTTATCCTTTCCATGGCCCTTGGGCCTGTCGTGATAAGCCCATTTTCACCTTGATCCCAGTAACATGTTTCCTTTTCCTTTTTTTCTTAATTACTCAAAATGGAAGTCAACCAATTCTGCTCTTTTAGATGAACCAACTTTTAACCTGGCTAGTTTTCTCCACTGTTTCCCTATTTCATGTTTGGGTCCTTCATTCTACTTATTTTGGGTTTACTTTGTGCTTCCATTTTCTGATTTCCTTAAAGTGTAATCCTCGGTTATTGTATTTTCTCCTATTTCCATTTCCAGTATAAGCCTACAGTGCTAAAACTTTCTTCTAAGCACTGCAATGTTCCAATTTTGGATCTTTTGTTTCATTATCATTAGAATTCAAAGTCAATCCTAATTCTTCGTGTGCTTTTAAGTGGTCGATGTGTCGTTTAAATCAACTATAGCTTCAGTTATTGTATCAGTCCTTGAGGAAAGTCTTCAGAGATGATTGCTGATGTCTTTCTGATGCACGATGAGTATGAAATATCACTCTGTCTCTGACAGAGTGGCAAACAGTGTGTTCTCTTGATTCAGGCAGTCTGAATCAAAAACTCCATTCCACCACTGATGAAATGTATGACTACAGACAAGCTACTTCACTTTTCTGTGCTCGGTTTTCCTTGTAGGTAAAATGGGAATTATAGTAACACCAATCTCATCAAGTTATAGAGGTTTATGGTTTATGTACACTGCTTAGCACATTATCTGACGCCAAGAAAGCGCTGATAAATCAGTGATACCTAGTTATTACAATCAAATGACTTCTAACCTCTGTGGAGCCTAAGGTGCTGACATCTAGGCCAGCACTACTGAAAATATGGCCCCCAGACCTTTTTTGATGGGATTAAGAGTCTGTGCCAGAACGTAAACGAACACATCATGAAGCGCACTGTTTAAATCAGCTGACGTTTATTTCCTACCAAGACCTACACAATGAAAGCAGCAGCGCACGACTTCACCTTCTGCCGCACACTTCTCCTTTTCTACTGGGCTCAAGTTACACTTCTCCAAAGGATGGTAGCCCTATCTCGGGTCATCAGGACAGGAGATGGCTCCGAGCTGGAAGGCAAAAACCCTGATAGCAGTTCCAGCTCTGCCACTGACATGCAGGCTGACCGAGGCTGGGCCGTTTAATCTCTGATCACCTATTTCTTCATTTGTAAAATGGAAATAATTACTCTGCCTCCTTCCTTCCCTGCTCCATGAGTTTCAGGTGGCGGGGCAGGGGCGGGGGAGAAGGGAGGGCTACAGACATGCCAAGAGGTACTTTGATGCTGTTGCATTGGGAAGGAAGCAAAGCAGCCTCTGGGGCTGTATAAAGTAGGTGGCTCTCCATGGCAGCAGGCAGAGCACCGGGAGAGCCTCGACAAGGAAGGGTGTCTGTTAAAAGCTACTGTGGCATAACCGACACACAAAACAGCACACACAGTTAATGTATGTATCTTGATGAGTTGGGGCACAGGCATACATCCTTGACAGCACTGCTGTGTGATCCAGCAGTGCCACTTCTGGGTACGAGCCTAAGTCACTGAAAGCAGCCTCTCAAGGAGTATGTGCGCCCCCACGTACACACACACACAACAGCACTATTCACAATAGGCAAGATACGGAAACAACCTAAATACCCATGACTGACAGAGAAAGACAACATGGCGTCTGCATGGATGTCTCGGGGTTAAAAGAAGGAAACCCCGCCATTTGCAAGGACCTGCATGGTCCTGGAGGACACTGTGCTGAGTGGAATAAGCCAGAAGGACAAACACTGCGTGATTCCACTTCCGTGAGGCGCCTAAAGTGAGCAAACTCAGGCAAGCAGGGAACAGAATGGCGCTCTTGTTACTGAGTGGGGAGGAGAGGGAAGTGGCTGGTGATGAGCATAAAAGGCACAGCTCTACACAGTGAGGTCCTGGGGGTCTGCTGTGATGAAGTATCTCCAGTTGGCAGCTCTCAAGCAATGGCTCATGACCACGACCTAGCGCCTACAGACAGGGGTCATAATGCTGTCTGCTGTCCACCTGAAACTTACATAATATGTAAACCAGTGCGACCGCCAGAAAACACAGAGGCTTGCTACTAGCTTCCCAGATACCCAAGCCCAGACCTGGTTATTTCCAACCTTGTAGATGGGAGAGAGGTGACCTGAGGCAACAAAAGCCCCATCCATTCTCTCTCAAATAAGCTTCATCTCCCTGCTAAGTGCCTTCCACTTAAAAGCTACTCTCTAATTTAGGGCCGGACAATGGCATTGGCCATCATGTGGCTTCACATTTGCCCAAGCACTGTTAGTGCAAGCATGGAACAGAGAGAAACCGGCATAGGCAGCCGAATGGCTAATGGGGAGAAGATTGAGGCTGCATGCGCCGAGCGCGTCCCCACCGGCAGTCAGCCAATCCAGGCGAGCGAGCCGGCCTCCCCCAGCACTAACACAGGGCTTCCTGGAATCGGTAATAGGACGGCAGTAATGGCCGCAGGAAGGACCGCGCCGTCTCCCCAGCCATTATTCCCAGAAAAGGGCCAGTGGAACTCATTACTGCCTTAACATACTCATTATAAAAAATGTACAAATTCACCTCCCCAGGAGGAAGCCTACATCTGCGCCCTCACCCGCCCCCACTCGAGGCCGCAGGGACCCACCTGGGGACACACTGTCCGCGCTGTCAGCTTGCCTGCTGCCCACTGGCTCGAGGACCCTGCTAGCTGAGAAGCCCATGGGCGCCACCCAGGAGCAAGAGGAAGCAGCGCAGAGCAGCCTCAGCAGCTAAGAAGGGCAGCAGGATTTCCAAAGGGCGCCCCCCTTTGAGCTGGCCAAAGCGCTACTACTCACCTCACTGACAGGTGAGGAGACAGGGCCAAGGGAGCCCCACACACTTGCCATGCCACTGTGCTGGGAAGGGCTGCAGCTGGGATTAGACCGCCGTCGGGGCGGGACCCCAGGCCAGGCTTCTTTCCCCTGGGCCCACATGTCTGCTGGACTCAAGCCCAAGCCCGGCCGGCCAATAATAAGGCCGCTCAGCCCCTAGTCTCAGGGGCCTCCTCAGCTCTGGTAACTCTGTGCCCCTAGTCATGACCCCCACACCCCTCTCTGCAGCCTCTTTCTAGAAACTGCCCCTCTGCTCCTGGGCCTAACGGTTCCTGGGTGTGAAGCTCCCTCAGGGTGTGGACACAGGGAGAGGGAGGTGGAGAGAACTGGTGTCAGGGCGGATTATGGAAGAACTAGAAGGATTTTGCTTGGATTTGGGGAGCTAGACTGTGTGTGCAAGCCCCCCAGCTCCAGGGCTCCCCTACCAGTGGTCTTTCCCAGCAGACCAGAAGCTTCTAGAACACAAAGCCTCTCTCTTACTCCTCTTGGTGACCCCAGCAGGCGGCACAGACATGACACAGAATAAATGGGTCAATAAATGAGTTGAATAAGCACGTGGTGAGCTGGCTGGTGGCAGCAGCCCCCTCCTAGCAGGGTCACGTCACTGGGAGCAGAGGGAGTTGGGAAAGCAGAGGTGTCACGCCAAACAACCATCCTGGATGGGGGACATGGAGACCGTCAGTGCCCAAACTTGTAAGTGTAAAGAAGACATCGCGCAGATGGCATTAAGTGGCAAGAGCCTGCCCGGCGGGCTGGGCAACCGGTCCCTAATTAAGGCACCCCCTTCCCCACAGCCCTAAGAGCACCAGCCCCACGTGGGATGGCCTGTGCAGGGGGAGCTTGGCCCAGAAGCCAGGCAGAGTGCTCCTTTCCACTTCTGCCCTCAGGAAAGGACGCTCCCAGCCAGATGTGGGGACAGAAAGAGTTGGGGACTGGAGGACATACAAAGCATCACTGTGACGCTCAAGGTGCCATGACAGTCCAGTTTCTGCAGCGGGGGCAGGAGGAAGTGGTGGGGTCTCTCTGTCCTCTAAAAGCTTTTCGTAGAGTTGGGGACAGCACTTTAATGCACAAGAAAAAATGAAGGCACAATTGATGACGATGACAGACTGTAATTAAGTGCTAAAGTGTGTGCCTCAGCCTTAAGTGCTGCAGGGCCTCCTTGGGAGGGGGAGGTCGCACTGGGGGCAGCGGGGGGAGGTGGCAGCTGCAGCCCTGATGCTGGAGAGTCTCCCACGCCCAGCTTTCCCGGAGCCGGAGGACAGCACTGGGCTTGGGGCCCTGGCTGGGCTCTGGCTCCAGGCAAGCCGATGTGAGACCAAGCCAGGAGGCAGCTGGAGGCTGCACCTTTCCAGGCCCTCCCATCTCTGCAGAGGTCCCTGGACCGAGCGGGCAGCACAATAGGTTGGAATCTAGAAACATCTTGCAGCCAGAATTCCCCTTTTTGCTCACCCCCTGCAAACACACCTGCTGCATGTCTACACCACACTCGGTACTCCAAGGGAGTGAATTAATCTCATCATCACATCTTGTGAGCAGAGCGCTGTTATTAGGCCTATTTTACAAATGAAACCAAAGCACAGAGAGGTTAAGCGACTTGTCCATGGTCACACAACCAGCCAGGTACCCTCTGGGCACAGCCACCATGGACCCCCTACAGGAAAAGCCTCCCTTGGTGCTCATGGCTAACCTGGGAGGGACATTCAGGGACCCCCCAGTAAGCCCTGGGAGTGCGCTGACAGAGCAAGGAGCGTGACAGCGAAAGACCAAAAGAGAACAAGAAAGAGAGTGGAAATAAATGAATCTTACAGAATAAAATTTCAGAGACCTCAGTGAACCTTCGGTCCAATTCCTTTCACTCAGCTGGAGGCTGTACCCTGCAGGGCCGCCAGGTCGCTGAGGGGTGAGTCACCGGCTACTGCCCTGCTCTCCCTCAGCAGCTCTTGACCATTGACCAGAGATGAACATGAGCCAGTTGACTTGGAAGATGCCTCTGGAAGCACTATTCAAATGGCTCCCCTTGCCTGCACACCCCTGCATCTCTTGTGGCAAGACAAGATTAAACATCACGTTCTCGAGGGGAGCCAAATGCCCGCCGTGGTCAGCCTTGGCACATGCCGTGCCCAGTTCCACGGCTGGCCCCGGCGGTCAGGCGTGTGGCATCTGGCAGGCAGGGTGGGGGCCAGACCGCTCCCTGTGGCCTGGAGCCCAGGGGCGCCTGAGTGTGCTGCGCTTTCCCACACGTAGAGTTCCCTTTCCTGAGCTCCAGTGCGGGCACCGCAGAGTTGTTCTAGTGGCTGCCATTTAAGCATGATCACTACTGTCGCTCTCGCTCTGTGTGGGCAGCCTGTTCTCCCCACTTTAGATGGTCTCCCCAGACCCGTGGGCACTGGACAAAGTAGAGGACCCTGAGTTCCAGCCTAGACCGGAGGCCCAGCTCCGCCTCCATCAGGAGCCACTGGAGCACACTCCCGGCTGCCCGACTCTCAGCCCCAGGCCTGCTGCTCAGGGGATCCCAAGTCCTGCCGTGTTGCTGCCGAGAGCTGATGTGACAGAGCCCCCCGCCCTGGGTGGGGATCGCTGAGACAGTGACTATTAGAAAGCAGACTCCCTGGGGGCACGCGGCTTTTTTGTTTGTAAGAGGGAGCTCTTGACAGCTGCAACAGCACATTCAAAAGTGAAATGTGAGAAAATGGAATTTTCTATTTTTTCTTCTTTCTTGCACAAAAGGAGAAATGATTTATTGCTTTGCTCCCCAGAGCTTGGTGTCGGCCAGCGCTAGCCACTGCCAGATTAAGGAGCAGCACGTCTGGAGCGCACCCTCACAGTTGATGAAGAATTCATGAGTCCAAAGCATACATCCAGCTCTCACCTCTCAGGTCAGGGGCCGAGGCAGGGGACAGGGCCAAGGTCAGGTAGCCTGGACCACGCACATCAGCTGCAGGTGGCCGGCAGCCAGAAGCGCGGCTACAGAAGAGGGCGCTGGGCTTGCCCGACCCTCCCCACCAGGCCCAGCGCGGCGGGAAGTTCTCAGCCGAGTCACACAGGCTTGCCCTCTGGCCTAAGTTCCTTCCAGCCTCCGAGTGGAGTTTTCTCAAGCAACCTTCAAGTCTGTGTAGAGCCTTGAGCATTTCCCTATTTCTTTTTCCCAGGGACCTACTAGAGCTGCTCTAGGAACCACCTCTCAGACCTGAATCTTTTTCCAAGCAAAGCCGCCTGCCCTGCTAGGCGACCGAGCTGCTGCCGACCGAGCCTAACTGTGTCTTGCCCCTCTCGAGGGCATCACACAGTGATTGTCCCCTCCCTCTGCTTCACAGAATTTCCTTTCTACTAGGTCAACTCCAATGACAAGCAGACACAGCGCATCTCTCCGCTCTTTAAAATACCCAAACTTGAGCCTCAGTCGCCTCCCACTGAAAGGTCTATTCCTGGCTGACGCTCAGGCTCACTTCTGTCGTCATTGTTGAAGAACTTGCGATAACATTGGACATGTTAATCATGCCTTTATTCTTTCATACTCACTTCTGTGGACTAAACCTAGAGTTACACTCACCTAATTTTCGCACTCTGAGGCTCCTTTGCTGGAGCTTCTTCCTCTTCTTGACTTCTGAATATTGACACACCCTGGTGTTCCATCCTTGACCTTCTCTATTTCACCCTCACTCCCTCCCTAGGTGATCGGTTTGCAATAACATTTGAGTAATAACAACTGCCAAGTTGGTCATGGCCTCTCCTCTGAGTACTGGACTCACAGATCAAACTGCCTACTTGGCATCTCCACGTGGATATGCAATAGGCGTCTTGGACGTAACACATACAAGCAGTTAGCCAGCTCCTGCCATTGTTCCCGTGTCATTAAAGGCAGCACTATTTGCTCAGGCCTCCCTCAATCTCGCGAGTGGAATTTGGCTCGTATCTTCCTATCACCACCCCGTAGTCACTGACCAGCGCTGGCTGGTCGGTGTGGCTCCATCACTTGGCATCCCAGCGCTCACTACCTCTGCGGCCTCGCTGTGGCCCGTGCTGCCACTGTCTTCCCTGATAGCTGCGTTCTGATCTCTCTGCTTCTACTCGGCCCTCCCTCCCATATGTCTGTAGCACAGCAGCCAGAGGACCCGTACAAAAGGAAAATCAGCACTATCAAGCAATCTGCAGCCTCTGTAGCATGAGTTTGATCCCTGGCCAAGGAGCTACCCACATGGCACAGCAGACCTCTCCTGACTCGCCCGCTGCTCCCCTCAGCAGTCAGTCTGCCTGTTCTGCGCCCCACTCTGTCTCTGGTGAGCCCTCTCATCCCCCACACTTCTGGCCTGTACCCCAGCTCTTGTATGCATAAATAAATAAATCTTTAAACAAATAAAAATAAAAATAAAAATCAGATCTGATTGCTCCTTTATGCAAAACCATCCAGCGTTTTCATGGTTCTGCGCACAGACATCACTGGAAACGACTCAGAGCCCTGTCACGTAGCTGCTGCCGACCTTGCCTGCTCGTGTTGACCTCTCAACACCGCCCCCGCTTCCCCCTTTCTCTGGCCACTCTGGTCTACTTAGCACTCCTCAAACTGCCAGACTTGTTCCTACTGCAGGGTCTTGGCATCTGTGGTGTCCCCTGCCTGGAGCTGTCAAATGCTCTCATTAGAAAGCTGCGAGAGGCTGGATGCTCCTTGTTCAGGTCTCAGCTCAGAATTTACCTGCTCATAAAGGCCTTCTGTCACCTGCAGGACCTGCTGCTCTGGACCTCAGTGCCTCATTTTAATTTCTCTGTAATACTGATGATTGGTGAGTTAACCAGTTGCCATTGTCTGTCTATTCCAGTACAGGGGGCTTCCGTGGCAGGGGGAGCGGGTTTAACCCAAACATCAGATCGATTCTGTCAGAGATGCTCATTCAATACCTACTTATTGAATTAATTTGTAAATATTTATTAAATGAATGATGTCCCTTCTTTTTTGCCAGTTCCTGTAACCCTCCCTCTACACCCAAACCAGAGTGACCTTTTAGAAATGCAAATTAGATCATGCCACCTCCCGACTAAAACCCTTTACTAGCTTCCCAGTACACCTCAAAGTCGTGACTGTGACCTACAAGACTCCTCGTAACCTGGGCCTGCTCTTGTCTCAAAGCACGAGTCCCTCCCCTCCACCTCTCACCTACCGCACTTTCCACCGACGAACATTCAGCTTTCTGTCACTGCCTCAGATGCATCGCCATCTTTCCAACCTCTGGGTCTTTGCTCTGCACTGTGCCCAGCGCTCGTCCTGTGCACTTATGCCACCACCCGCCAAGACAATGGTGCCTTTTCCACTGGGCTGATGGGAGGAGACAGGAAGAAGCACTGCTGCCCTCCCTCAGCACTCAGTCCTCCCTCTGCTCTAATTTGGCCACAGACCCTTTTGTGTGGTGTGTGTGTGTGGTGGTATGTGGTGTGGTATGTGGTGTGGTATGTGTGTGTGTGGTGTGGTGTGTGTGTGGTGTGGTGTGTGTGGTATATGGTGTGGTGTGTGTGTGGTGTGTGTATGGTGCATAGTGTGTGTGTGTGTGGTGTATGGTGTGTGTGGTGGTGTGTGGTGTGGTATGTGGTGTGGTATGTGTGTGTGTGGTGTGGTGTGTGTGTGGTGTGGTGTGTGTGGTATATGGTGTGGTGTGTGTGTGGTATGTGTATGGTGCATAGTGTGTGTGTGTGTGGTGTATGGTGTGTGTGGTGGTGTGTGGTGTGGTGTGGAATGCTGGTGTGATGGGGTGTGGTGGTATGGTGTGCTGTTTTGTTTGACTATGTCTCTGTAGTTCCATGGCTGCCAGCCCCTGAAGGCCAAATTCAGATTTTATGGGGGTCTGTCAGCAGTCAGCCATGTGGCAGCCTTGACCTGTGAAGGTCCTGAAAGATGGACCCAGGAGAAAGCCAATGGGATAAGGCAGCAGACACAGCAATTTGTAGTGTGCAAGACTGCCCCCCCCCATCGTCCTGCCCCGGGGGCCTCTCACCCTGCAGTGATGTGGAGAAGTGGGGGCTCCCATTATTCTAACTGAGCAGAGGAAGAAACTCAGGCCACAGATGTGTCTCAGAAGATACCGCTTCCTGACAGGAAGCCAGGGGTGACTGCCAGGAGGAGCCTGGAGTAGGGCACAACATTTAAGGAGACAGTGATTTTCAGGCTCATGCAGGTCCGGGGTTGGCCTCTGAGCCTGAGCGCCTGCAGGGGGACAAGGCAGCTGAGCCTGCAGGTGCTGGGATGTCAGTGGTGGAGATGAGGTGGGCTGTTCTTAGTCAGGTGGTGCCCTCTGAACTCTCAGGATGAGGGTGTGGGGCTAAGGGCGTGCACATGCTGAAATCACAAAAGCCAGTATCCCCAGGACTCACAGGTTTCGGAGTGACTAGAACAGCCTGCAGATTACCCATACCCGTCCAGGAAAAGAGGAACTCAGAAAGGAGATGGCCCCTGGGCAAATGTCAGCGCTGGGCAGTCAGCAGGTCACAGCAGGGCCCAGAGTGACTCCGTGGGTGACGTCACTCAAAAGTCATGCAAGACTCAGAAGGCAGGTGCCTTTGGTGCCTTTGGCTTGGTCCCTTCCCTTTGCAGGATCGCAGCGTCCCTGTAAGTGCAAAGCGACCTCACACTCTGTCTTGTGGCTCGATTCGGTCCCTCCTCCTCCAGGGGCCCTGGTCCGGGCCAAGCTCCTGAGCCCACAGGCAGCAAGTGGTCGGGAACATTCGCATCTGCCCCTGCGCATGAGCCTGAGCGAGCGGCTGCACACGGAGGCCTTGATTTCAGGCCATTTCAGTAGGCTCCAATTCATCATCCTGAAGGTCTTTGAAGAGAAGTGCCATTTCCTAAATACTGTTATGCAATTCAAGGCAGGCCCCAGGCCCACATGCGTGCCCCGACTACTGCATTCCCGTCTCGCACTGTGTGCCTGGCTCCCTGACAGACAGCTCTGGAGACAGGGGCTGGGGACTGAAGACCTGGTCACATCTTGCCTTTGCTCTTTGCTGCCACCAGGGCAGGTGAGGCTGAGACCCCAGCATTGAGACAGGCCACACAACATGCATTGTGTGGAAAACTAAGGAGCACTGCAGAGCAGGGAGGCCCCTGTCGCACCGGCTCACTCCTATCTCTCAGCAGGTCTGGGAGGCAGGCTTGTGGAGGAGAATTGGCCTGGAAGAGAGGGGAATCAGCTAGCCCTAGGGGGCCTGGCTCCGATGCATCTTGGCTCTGGGACTCTGAGGTGTGAGCAGGCCACTCCCTGCCTCTGTTTCCACATGTTTAAATGAAGATAATAACGGCACCTCAACTTGTTAGCATGTGGTGAAAATGAAATGCTGTGAGTCTATAAAGGACTGAGAATGGTGCCTGCCCATAGTAAGCCACAGTCACAGCACAGCCGATAGCAGACTGGGGCCTTGAAGGCCAGCTGGGGTTCCCCTGAGCCACAGGTTATGGGAGGAGCAGAGCAGCAAGTGGGACCTGAAGACCTGGTCACGTTTTGCCTTTGTGCTTCGCTGCCACAGGACCTGCGGTGAACCTGGGTGCCTGCTTCCGCATCTCCCAAGAAGGCTGTGCTCGGGGGTCAGGGGTATTGTTCCAGGGCCAATGAGAAGTGCTGTAACTGGAAAATGCTGGGGTCAGGCTGCCTGTCACTTCCAGAAGCCAACTGAACAGAGACAGGAATTGATTCTATAATAGGCACTTTATTGTCAAAAAGCCAGTGATCCTAGAGAAAGGGAATATTTTACCTCAAAACCCTGTTCTGACACCCCATCTCAAGACAGCCTTTTTCCAGTGAACTAAACAAAGACATTTACCACGAGTGAACCTCCCGCCACAGCAGCCCATTATGGTTGTTCCTGGTCTTCATCATGTCCCTGGAGTTTGTTGTCACCTTCTTAGTCATCTTGACCAAGGTAGATGCTGTTCTCCTGGGCCTGAGAAAAACATCCTGTCCAGCGCTATCTGATGGTGCCCCTGAGGCAGGACTCTCAGTCCAAAACAAGAGTGTTAGTTCAAAGGAAACAGACTATCAAGCACATAGTGTTTGCATGTAGCCTGCGCCGTGTGTTCCTGCAGGGTCCTCCAGAGGCCCTACCAGTGCCCAATAAGGTACAAGTGAGAACTAGGCCTGTAGCCTGCCAGGCTGTGTTCTGGTATGGGCACCATCTGGGCAGCCTCCACAGACATTTCTCGAAGGAATAGCCTCTCTCAGTCAGGAAACTAGCAACCAGAAATCCCCCCTGGCACCTTTTTAAGGAGCAACTGGCAGGGTCCCAGGTTGAGCCCCTGTTCCTTGGAATATCTGCTCAGAACAGGGGCCTTAGGCACTTGAGGTCCCCCCAGGGCAGATGCCCACCAGAGGGAGGCTCAGGAGCTACCCTGGAGGAGGAAACAGCAAAGGGGGGAGCAGCACGCTGAAAGCAGGAGATGGGGCTCTAGTGTGGCATCCACATTCAGCTCGTAACTCTTGCAACGGGCTGTCTTGCTGCCCGAACTTCTGTCCTTTCCAGATTGCCCTAGACCCCACCCCTTCCTCTCCTCAGTGCCTGGGGCAGGAAGTCTCCAGAGGGGCCCCAACAAGTCAGCAGCCAGGGCCTCCCAGCCCTCCCAGCCCAGGGTTCCTCTCCCCGCAGCAATAGCTCTTCCAGGCAGGGGGCTGGGCCAGCCCCACTTCCTGAGCTGCTCCCTCACTTCCAGCTGGCAGGTCACGACTCAATTCCCCCCCAGTCTAGTCACAGGCACGTAAGTGGCGGCTGCTCCCCCCTCCCGCCCCAGCCACCCCAGCACCAGGCTCTCCATCACAAGGTGATTAGATTTGGGGACGGTTATTTTTTTTCCAGACATAATTGTTTCTTAATTCTTTTAATTTTATTCCCTTTAAAGATTACAAGCAACAACTGGCACTTGATAAATGATGAAGAACATTAGTAATTAATCGAGTTTTCAAGTGGCGCAGCTTTTGTGGTGATTATATACGTATTTGACGGTATCTCCTGGGAGACGGTCTGGGTCGGCTGCAATTCCAAGCCTGAGGCGGCAGAGACCCTTCCAAACTGTGCCTGAGGCCCCTGCCCGGGAATCAGGGAGCCCAGAAAGCTAAACAAAGCCTCCCCAGACTGAGGAGAAAAGCCGCGTGCATTTATGCATCTGCTGCTTCGCTCAGTCCCCCACCGGCCTGCGCATGGATTAGCTCGCACAGCCCATCCCAGGTCCACACGTCCACCGCGGCCCCGCCCCACCTGCCCCCTCGCCAGCCCCCACACCGACAGGCTCATTCCTTCTCCCCCGCTCTCTCCCCGCCCTCCTCGGCACACGTGGCTCCACGACCTTGGGCTTCCATCCCACCACGGTCCCCACGCTCCTCGCGTTCAGTGGCACGGCCCGTCCACTTCTTGGGCACAGGAGCAGAGAGATCCAGGTGACGCTGGCTGTGCCCTCACGGGACTTAGCATTCGCTGGCGGAGATAAGTGTCTCCCAAGCGCCATCTTGTACTTGAGGGAGGAACCCCGGGAGGGATCACTCGAGCGGCAGGAAGACGGCGGGTGTGCCGCCCTTCCCGAGCACCCGCTGTGCGCCGGGCCCTGGGACACAGCAGGGGGGAGGCACGCTCCTTCCCTCACGGCTCAAAACCCAAAGGTGGAGAAAGACACGAGACTGGGCAGTTGGCAGGCACCATGGCACGTAGTCATCTCCCCGTCAGCCAGTGGGGAGCTCGGTTCAGAGTGGACCAAACACTGTGTGCTGGCTCCAGGCCTCGAGAGAAGAGCAGGGTTGTGTTTCACGACGGAGAGTGCTTGAGACGCCGGCACGGGCCACAGAAAGAGAAGTCCAGGCATGTGTGGAGAGCAGGAAGTAGTCCCGTTTTTCTAGAGGGGAGGATACATGAACAGAATGGGTGGAAATAAAGCTTACGCAATCACCCTCAAGCAAGGGTTTGAATGACACTTGGGGTTTTGTGGCAGTGAGCTGAGCTCAGGAGACGAAGTGGAAGAGATCACAGAGGCTCCGCACGAGCACATCCTTGGAGAAGCTAGAGAGTCCCAAGAGACCGAAGCAGAACGGCAGGGAGAAAAGCGCAGAGGGAAAATGAGGGCGAGTCTGTGGAGGAGGCGAAATCAACAGGGCCACCTCGAAGGATGCAGGGAAGGGGCTGGCGCCATCACAAAAACAGCGAGCAGAGAACAAAGGTGAAAAGATGGTGGCGGGTGGTGGACATGAGGCGCCTGAGCTCGGGGTGCTTAACTGAAGGAGGAGATGAGATCACACGCAAAGAATGTGGGGAGTGAGGAGAGAAGAAGGCTCAGGAGGCGATGCACTCCAGATGTCTGGCTCGAATGTTCCGACACATGACGATGCTTGGTTCCAAGGCAGAAAACACCAGCGGCTCCAAGGGGAGTGACACGAGGACAGGTTTGATTTGGCCCAGGGAGGTGCTCACAGCAGATGTGAGCAGAGCTTCTAAAATGTCTCCACAGATGGACCTTTGGAGGGAGCATGAGCTAAAGACAGGTTGTTGGGTGATGGCTGATCTGGAGCATGGATGTGACTTCTCAGGGAAACACGACATAAGACAAGAGCAGAGGCTCAGACGGCTTCACAGAGAGCAACAAAGAGCGGTCCGAGAAGGACCGAGGCAGGCAGCTTCTTCATAGCGCCATGAAGGCAGGAGACTGGCTCAGCAGTCGGTGGGTGACAGCGCTGAACATCAGCGGGTGGCACAGGAGGATGAGGTCATGGGTGACCCTGAGAAAGTGCAGATAGGACCAGACTTTGAGGTTTTAAGACCCTGCAAAAGGGAAGAGGAGGCAGCAGATATAGCCCATTTCTTGTAAGATTTTGATCATTAAGAGAAAAAATGATTCACAAGGAGTGGGAAAGTAAATATGGGCTATAGGCTCAGCAGAAAGTGCATGACAAAGAAAGAGATCGAAAATGCTAGAAATAAGAGACAACTGACAGGGAGCGCCCAAGGTGGGAGACAAGGGTATCGACACCACAGACCAGTGGAAAGCAGATGCTCTGGTAAATGCACAAATACAAGGAAGAGAACTCTGGAGAAATTCCCAAAAGGCAAAGTTGATCACACTGAAGATTTATGCCACACCCACTGACACTTGAGCATAATCATGAGTCACTAGATTAGTTCCTAGATGTAGTGGCTGCCGCTAGTTGTAAATGTTGCGCTAGGCAGTTGGAGAAGAGCAGACGAATTCCCAGGCCAGATGGAAGCAGCACACCTGTGCGTTTCCGGAGGAGATGGGTCCACGTCTTGGGACCGCGTGTGGCCTCCTTGGCCTGTGGCCTCTCCCACCTTCCTTCCTTCCACCCTTTTTTCTAGTTACTTTGCCCCACTCCGAGGGGCCCAAAGCACAGTGTCAAATACATGCTCGTGTCAAATACATGCTCTTGTCAAGGGGAGAGGGCGGCAGGAAGGCCTCCTCAGCGGCAGGCAGAGGTGAGGCTGAGAGGCTGTGTGTGCAGTGAGACCCGTGGAGGGCACCCCGCCCCACCAGATCCCCCTGCTGGAGGTGGGACTTCCTCGCAGACTGTAGCCCCCCCACCTCAGGTTCACTGTCCAGAGCTTGGTGCCAGTATTCGGAGGCCCCCCTCCCACCACTTAGCCCAGCCCCACCGTCCCAGGGAGCCCAGGGGTCAGGGAGCCGAGCACACGGTGTGTGCAAACAGGCTTTAGAGCAAACCACTGAACGCTTTTGTGCCTCAGTTTCTTTGTCTGCAAAACCAGGCTAATGAAACGTACTGGAGAGGCACGAGGATCACAAGAGACACCGCCCACCGACCAGCAGTCTGTGTGGGTCCATCCCCCTCACCCCACCCCTTCACCAGCTCCCGGGAGGGACGGTGACCGCCGTGTTGATGTGCCTTGGCGTGATCACAGCAGAGCCTCACACCTCATTAGGTATTCCCAGCCCAGCTCTGCGCCCCCGCAACACGATCAGTGCTGTCTGACTTACAAGCAGGAGTCCGTGACACCAGCGCGGCTCAGAGGGGCTTCGGCTTTGCTCTGCCCCATAGGAAGAAATGCAGCCTGAGTGCTCCTCGCCCAAGGCCTCCCGGTGCAGCAGGCTGAGGTCACCTGTTGGACACAAAGGGGCTACATGATTTGTGGGATCCAGTGCACAATGAAAATATAAGGTCTCTTCTTGAAAATGGTTGTGAATTTTGAGATAATGATAACAGTGATAAACCCCATGGGGCCCTCTGTGGGGCACCGGTTCTGGAATGAGACCCAGTCCATCCCCTGCGCCCTGAGCTTGTGAAGGAGAGTCCAGAGCAAAGCCATGTGCTCATCTGCACTGGAAGAGGCACTTCCTGGCAAAGAGCTCCCTCCAGCTTGTTCCTCCAAAGGGCCTGTGGGCAAAAGGCAAATCAAGCCCACAATGAGATAAACCCTCACTCCTGTGAAAATGGCCCAGATCAAAAAGACCAGGAACAAAAAGTGCTGGTGAGGGTGTGGAGACAAAGGAGCCCTGTAACTCCTGGTGGGAACGCAGACTGGTCCAGCCCTTGTGAAAAATAGTGTGGAGCTTCCTCAAAAGACTCAAAATGCATCTGCCATATGACCCAGCAATTCCACTCCTAGGGATCTGCCCAAAGAACACAAAAGCACTACTCTGAAAAGAAACTTGCACTCCCGTGTCTATTCTAGCACTACTCACAATAACCAAGCTATGGAAACAACCTAAGTGCCCAATGACAGAGGAGTGGATCAAGCAGATGTGGTTTACATACACGACAGAGTATTACTCAGCCATCAAAAAGATAAACTCACGCCATTTGCAGCAATACGGACAGAACTGGAAGGGAGCATGCTCAGTGAAATAAGTCAGGAGAAAGATAAATACTAGATAGTGTCACTTATATGTGGACTACAGAACAAACTATAAAGCAAACGGTGAGATAAAGCCAAACCAATAACACACCCTAGAAATCTGACTGTAGAACAGAGGCTACCAGAGGGGCTGGGGTGAGAACAAAGCGAGGAGGGCACCCACGGGACTGTGGTGGTGAACTGCAGGTGCTTTCATGGTAATTACACCTGAAGGGGGAGCCGACACTAGTCTTCCAAAATACAAACAACAATTTAAACCAACATTACCTTAACAAAAATAAAATATCTTAGAAAAAAACCTGTCAGGCAGCTGCCTTCAGACAACGCCCCCTGTTGGATGACAATGCCTCTTCTAACCAAAATGAACCAACAACTGCCTTTTCTAACCACAGGAGGTGATGGCCACTCCCCCAAGCCTCTCTCCACTGTGCATGTCTGCTCCCAGCCCAGGCAAACTGCCTGACAGGCCCACAGGCCTGCTGGGCTTAAGGCCGGGGCCCTCTTTTCTAGCCCTGTTCTACCTCCTGGCAGTAACCTTGCTCCTTTGTGGATGACTCTGCGCTGATCTCTCAGGTAACACTGGGAGGAAGGAGGCTTCCTTCCTGGATTTCTGGGGCAAGGGAAGGAGAAAGACAAAGAGAAGCTGAAAGGATTCACAGCCCTAGAAGAGCGCCACCCAGAGTGTGATCCGTAAAGCAGGGCCGGGCTGCGATGAGGTAAGTACAGAAAGTGAGAGTGTTTCAAAAGTTTCACAGCAGTTTGATAATAATGCCTATTAAATTTAATAATAAAAATAATTTATGCCTTCATTTTCACCTTTCGAGTAATTCAGTTTTATTACATTTTATCAGCGTGTGGGCCCATGCAGTTTAAAAATCTTAAAAGATAATAAAACACTGAAACAGAACAAAAAATACATAGGTGTTCCGCAGCAGAGGCTGCCAGCCTTGCCCAGCTCCCTCCAGCTTTGCCTCCCAACTCAGAGCTTTTCCCACTAGCACTGAGGTGGGAGCTGAAACACCAGACTCCTGCTTTCTTCGTTTCCTTGGACAAGTTGTCTGTCCTCGGAGCAGGCAACACTTCTCTCATCTGTAACATCTGCGAGGACCCATGAGTTCCTAGGAGAGAAAGCGCTTTCAACTGTAAGGTGCAGGGTTGGGTACGGCTAAGTGGTAAGAATGTGGCCCTGCCAGACCAACGGAGCAGGGCCAGAGTCAGGCTGGCCGGACTGGGACCCTACTATCGTAAAGTCCTTTTTATTTCGTAGAGGAATTTATTTTATGTTGTTTTTCTTTTTCTTGAGGTCACTGAGTTGACAACACTGTGTGGTTTCGGGTGTACAGCTTCTCAGCTCAGCAACTACGTATCACCCCACGCCACGACCACCGCCCGATGTGCAGCTCCCCCGGCAGTCGCTGTTCTGTTGGTTTTTTGTTCATTTGCTTTTTTTCTTTATGTTCCACATATAACTGAAATGACACAGTGTTTGTCTTTCTCCTTCTGACTTGCTTCTCTCAGCATCATCCCCTCCAGCCCAAGAAGGGATTCTTTTCACTTTGGCCTAATGACATCATGGTCAGCATTGACTGGAAAGCACAGAAAGCAGCACGTCTGCTGGAAGCGGACGATCATTCCTCTTCTGCTCACTCCACACCCTCATTTTGAGGTTGACCAGTGTTCATAGTTCTTCCCCTCTGACCACTGCATGTCACGGTCACTTGCATCTTCCACATTCCGTGTACCCAGTCCCAGATGGGTCACTTTGGAGTCTCTGCTTTCTTGCCACTGGTGCAGCAGACACTGCTGGACTCTCGTCATCTCTAACAGCTTGTCTGATGCTCTAGATCTTTCAAGTCACTTGTAAATAACACTCTGTTTCTTCCTTCACATTCCTTAGGCTTCTGATTTCTTTCTACAAGTTTCCATGCTAATTTGGGATGTGACAGCAGTCAGCTCATCTTACTTCCTACCTTCAATGGAATATTCCAGAACTTTCTCCTCCATGGAGTCTGATATTTTAATAGGTGGTCTTGATATCAGTAAGGGGGATTCTTTATTACAAATTTTAGGGTCTTTTATCACAAATAGTGTTAAAGTGTAAAATGTTCTTAGGTATCTGGAAAGATAATTGTTTTCATTTTTTTTCTCCACGTGTAAATTGCTAAACGACGTTGACAGATTTCCTGAAACTGCCCCGTGCTCACTACAGATAAGTGCTACGTGGCCCAAGTGCAATTTTCTTTCCTTGCTTGCTCTGTTTTGGTTTAATACACTGTTCGAGTTAGTTCATTTTTTCTTAGCTCGTGCTATCTCCATTCTCAAGTGATGGTTCCTGGCAATGTTCTTTGCTTTTATTGTCAGTCTCCAGACTTGGCACTAAGGTTAGAGTAGCTTCCTCACTCAAGGAGGAGCCTTTGCCACTTTTTCTCACCTCTGCAGTGGCATGTAGAGGAGAGAGAGGACTCTTTTTTCCCTTGGAAATGTTGATAAAACAATCACCTCTAAAATTGTCTGGAATTGGCCCTTTTACAGAGGTGAGCTTTTGATCTCTACTACAGCCTCACATGGTCTTTGGCCTATTCAATTTTTCTCGGCCTATTTTTGGTTTTTATTTTCTTTAAACGAAGGCTTCTTCTGGCCATCTAGCTTCTCTGCCTTGCAGCCATTTGTTTCACCACCAGTTTCCTTACAGTACTGCCCCTAAACAGCCAGCACTAGGCTTGCAGGCCTGCTCCTGAGTCTGCCTTCTTTTGACAAGTGAAGAGACTGAGACCAGGAAGAGACTGAGACCTGTGAAAGGCGAGCTGGGCTAGCAGCCCCCTCATGGGGCTTCTGGCATGAGGGAAGCTGCCGACTCCTATCTCTCAGGAGCAGCACTGGACTTGATTCAGATGCAAGCGAGAAAAGGGTAACGAGGAAGAGAAGGAGACAGCAAACAGCCGTCAGTGCATGCAGACCAACTCTTCGGCCTTGGCCCTTGTGCGGCATTTTCCCTTCTCTCATGTCTCTCACTATCTTCTGCCAGGAAGACCATGACCCAGCTGGCCCTTGGTTCTTCCCAAGAGTTGAGAGACATCGTCTCTCCACCTGCCTGTGGGCACCTTCAGTTTTCAATTTTCTCCCCATTGATGCTGATTGACAGCTGAAAATGCAACTCTTTGGGGACATACCTGACATCTGTGCCCATGGTACAGCCTTATCCAGATCATTACAAGAAAAAGAAAACAACATACACAATGGGAAGAGGGAGGTATTGTTTCCTTTCTGTGCATGGCATCATGGGAATGATCTTTGTTTCATTTTATGAGGCTTGAAGTCGCTCCAAAGGGAAATTGTTGACACGATTCTAAACTCAGTGGGGAAATATGATGGGTAGAATTCAAAAGATGGTTCCTCAAAACATCTGTTCCCAGGTTATTAAATTAAGTACTAATGTAGACAGTGCTCTAAAGGGATTTTGCCAATGTACTTAAAGCTCCAAGTCAGTTGACTTTAAGATATGGAGATTATCCAGGCCTGGTGGTATCACAGGAGCCCTTTGAAAGCAGGGTTTTCTGGTGGCAGAGGGGGCTCAGCAAGAATCAAAACACAAGGATGTGTCATTGTAGTCTTGCTGGCTTTGAAGATGGAGGGGTCCAAGTGCGAGGACCAAAGAGTGACCCCTGGAAGCTGAGACACTGACCCGCCAGGCAGCCGGCACAGCACCCTTCAACCATAAGGAACTGCACCGCCAGCCACCTGAACACGCCTAGTAGCAAATTCTTCTCCAGCATCTCAGGGAAGAACCCAGTTCAGCCCACACCTGGACTGGTTCAATCCCAAGCCAAAGAGCCAGTGAGGCTGTGTTCCTGGCCCATAGACGCCCGAGGAGAATGAAAAGGCTAGTGAGTACAGTTGCTGAGTTTGAGGTAATTTGTCACACAGCCAGTATAAAACTAATCCAGGCTCACTAACCAGCCCCTCAAAAGCCCCCTGCATGCACGAGGGCAGGAGGGCACAGGCAGTCTCATAGTCCATGCCAGGCTCCTATGCCACTCTCAGCCCTGAGCTCAATTACTCTCACTGGCTCAGGCCTTGGCAAAGCTCTCTGGTTGCCGAGGTGCTGAGGCAGGCTGAAGCCTAATGGGATCCACTGGCCGGCAGGACACCCCACTTGCCGGAGGAACGGCCACTGCTGATTCCAGGGACCTGAACACAGAACTCTCCCACCGCCATTATTTCACGGCGCCTCATCGTGATCGCTGACGGTAGGAGCGCCCCGCCTCCCACTTCCTAGATGAGGGAATGAAGGCCCAGTGGCTCAGGTCACAGAGGTAGCATGGGGAGTCCCTGCTGTGTGACATAAGCCACTGCTGGTAACTGTCAGTGGATTTGGCCTTGAAACTGTAGGACGGGGGACATGAGAGTGAGGCTGCCTCCCCCTGTGCGTCTGAGCAGAATAAGCAGGGAGCAGCGAGTGCAGATGCACCTGTCCCTCAGCGCGGAGTCCGTGCGGGCCCTGCTTCCCCAGCCCGCGAGGCTCTGTCCAGAGAGCCATGTGGCTCTTGTGATGCTGAATTTCCTGTGCCCGCTCGACTAGGACAATGGGCACCCAAATATCTCGTTGAACATTTCCCGGGTGTGTGTGTGAGGGTGTTTCCAGAATTTAAGCCGGTAAGCTGAGCAAAGCTCGCCTCCCACTGTGGGAGGGTGTCCACCCAGCCCTGGACTGAATGGAAAAAAAGGCCAGGAAGGGCAAATCCCACCTCCGGCCTGCTGAGCGGGGCCACTGGCCTCTGGCTGGCATGCTGGGACACATACCGCCCAACCTCTGACTCTCAAGCCTTGGCAACTACACCCCTGGCTTTCCCGGGTCCCCAGCTTGCCAATGGCAGACTGGGGGCACATCTCAGCTCCACATGTATTTGAATCAGCCCCTTCAGGGACCCTCCATGCTGTCTCCTGACCCTAGGTGGGGGGCAAGGGCAGAGAGGTCGGCTTCCCCTATCAGAGACCCTCTGTTCTCTGAGCCAGGACTGACTGGAGTGTCGCCTGCTCTTTTCTGTGAGAAGTAATTTCTCAAAATGATGTCTCAGGCCCTGAGAGAAAAGACCTGATCTGCCTAATAAGCTGGGATTCATTCGTACCCGAGGGATAAGAAGCAACCAATTAATCCCGATGCCTGGCATCGATTTTACAGTCCATCTGTTCCCAAGGTGAAAGATGAAACGGAGCCACCTGAAGACACTGAGATAGATGGAACTCGGCAATCTCCTTGAGGCCGAAGCTGGCAGCCCCTCGCCCCTCCCTGCAATGCCCTCCCCTTTGGCAAAGCCTTTAGGACCAGGAAGCTGGCCCCACAGGGCAGTGCAGCTCTTCCCAGCAGGGTGGGAGAAAAACAGGGGCTGTCCAGCCCCTCGGGCCAGCCACTCAGGCAGCCGTGGCTGACCCCAGACTGTGTGCAGGAAGCAGAGCGGGGAACCTGTCACAGGCCTACGGGCCCGGACTCAGGTAGCTCTGCAGCTTATCAGCACAGCCTGCAATGCGGAGAGGTTTCCCAAAGGCTTGCACTGCGGAGAGGTATGGGCTGCCATGGAGAGTGGGCTGGAGTGGCCTTTGGAAAGACGGGAGCTAGCTGTGTGCGCTTACATGGTACTAAAGCAGTTGCCATATTAAGGCTGTATTTTAAAAATAATGGCTAATGTGTACATATCAAATAGACACTACCTCCCTCAGAACCCTCCCTAAAGCCACGTGCTCTGCTGAGCCATCATCTGCTTCCTGGCCTCCAAGTCCACACCACACAAACATGTGCACGCACAGACACACATGCACACACATGCACAGACACGCTCACTCACTGCTGTTTCACCTTCTGTCCTTGGACTCAGTCTTTGCCTTATCTCACCTGATGCCAAAACCTGCCTTGGGTGCCTTTCTGTTCACCACTGAAACTAAAGAGATGGGGTGCTCTCCTCCACCAAAAGATGGTGGTCCGAGTCACTGGCACACACAGCTGACAGCATCTGGCCCCCTCAGCAGGAAGCTCGCGTAATGTTCTCCTTCATGAAGAGAAAACTAGGAAAGTCTTTACTTCAAGCAAGCAGGGTTAGCCGAAATTAAAACCCAGACACAAGTAATTCATGCCTCATTATTGATAATAACAAGAAATTAGATGCAATCCAGGTGTCGGACAATATGGACATAGCTAAGAAAATTACTGTATAGCATCTCCAAGGAGTATTATGCAGCCATTAAAAGTGATCATTATGAAGACAATGTTGCAACATGGAAAATGCTTCTAATTTACTGGTGAGTAGAAAGGCTGAATGTAAGACTGTAAATACGCGCTAATTATCGCAAGGTAAAAATAATACGCACAAGTGCCCAGGGCCCGGGAGGCAATGTGGGAGAGAAAATGAGCCCTTATGAATAGGACGCAGGGATTATGGGCTATTTTTTCTTTGTCAACTTCCTATTATCCTGTTGAATGGCATTATGCTATGTTGTTACAGCACAGAGCAGTCGAGAACAAAGGCCGGCCCGCAGCCTTCCGCCCATTGCCGCCGCCGAGACTGTCGCCGTGATGGCAAGTGCAGCCTCCCTTGCTGTCCCCGAAGGTGATTATGTGGGAGACGGTCTCTGCCGGCACCCCCTCTCCCTTCCCTGGCCAGCCGCCGACTGCGCTCTGCAGGCTACGCGGCAGCACAGAGAAGGCCGGGACAGAGGGATGGGCCACTCCTGTTGTCACTGCACAGGGGTGCCCAGTGCATGACAATCAGCAGTTCGTCTCTCTCCCCCTGCCAGAAACAATCTGGTTGCCCTTAGTCTTCCCCATCGCAGCTAGAGATGCCCCACCCACCTTTGCCTCCTCCCTGCCCACCCCCCTGCGTGCAGTCCTGCATGGGATCTGTGGATCCTGCCTCACTAAGATTTCTCCAACCTCTCTTCCCTGCACCTCCACTGCTACGCCATAGTCCAGGCCTCTGTCACCTCACATCTGGATTACAAACTAACAAGTTGCCACCTTCCAACCCCAGCCTCGTCCTGTATGCCAGTGGTGCCAGCCCTTTCCTGGTTGGCTTGGATTGTGGATGGTCAAGAGAAATGGACAGGGAAGGAGTAGGAAATGCTGGGGCCTGTGGCCCCAGTCCCCAAGCACTAGGGAGGCAGGACATGGGGGGATGGGTCTGTAGTTTGGCTGGGATCCTGGAAAGTGGGGCCCTTGTCCTGGGCGGTGACCACAGGCCTTAGCCTGTGCAGAACACTGGAGCCCACTGCAGGATGATGCCCAGGGGTACAGACTGAAAAGATCTGAACTTTGATCCAGCTTCGTTTAGGTATTAGCTCAGCATTTCGCTTCCTATTCAGGTGATCAATTCTATTATGTAGACAGTGTATTCAACTCAGTTGCATGTGGGTATATATTTTGGGTAGATCTTTTTGCAAACATCTTACTGACAAGGTCATCAGCACTGCAGTACGCGGACACCTGCCACCTCAAGGCAGTTCCACACTCTGGTCTTGATGATATTGTTCTTGTGCTGAAAACCCTGCAGGGCTTGCACCGCCTGCGGCCTATGCCACACCCCCTTCATGAACACTCCAACATCAGGTGCTATCAGCACAACCTCCAGGACCCTGAGCAGCCCCCAAGGCTACTTCAAGCCTATGTAGTGGCTGACCCAGTGTTGTGCTGCAGGCAGCTTTGCCTGGACAGCCCCGATGTGTGCCGCGCACATAGCCGAGCCAAGATGGCAGCTTGAAATAGGCTCTGGTGGGATTACTGTTGACATGGAATTGGGGGAGGGGGTGGCTACAAATCAGAGATTTCATATTTCCAGAAAACTGATTTTTGAACATTTACCATCACACGCTGAACTGATCTGCCTCCTAGAATAGCCTTCTCTGACATCTTCACCGGCTTCTGGCTCAAGGTTTGCTCATCTAAATGAGATGCCTGGTGGAGCTGGGAGTCTGTGTGCCACCTACAGTCCCTGTGGGTCCCGTGGAACCTTGCTTTGTGGAGTCAAACCCTGGGCAGCTGGAGCAAGAATTACACAGGACCCATGTCTCAGGAGCGGCACCAGACTAACAACAGCTCCCTCCTCGCCTCCACCCTCTTCCTTGCTCAGGACCTCAGGCGAACACCTCGAAACCTTTCCTCTAAACCCTCCCCTCCCCCCAGTGGCCTAAAGGCTGCTGAAGAAACGAACACTCAACAGCTTTCAGAGCGCCACCGCGCATGAGGCAGAAGTCAGGGAAGCAATGGGGATTCGTGGGCGACTGTCACCTGGGTAGAACACTTCCCTAGGCACGAGCAGGGTGGAGCTGGGGCACCAGCCGAGAGTCACTCTAAAGAGAGGTTTGTTTTTTTTTTTTTTCAATTCTTAAGAATTTTTCTACTGAAAAGAGAGGACTTGAGATCCCAGGCTTCCTTGAAAGCCTGGGGAGAGGGTGAAAGGCGCCTGGCAACGAGAGCAGAAGTTTGGTCCTGCCACCCTCACAGCAGCACAGTGGCCAAAGAGGAGACACGATGATGCCTGATCCTGTGTGTCTTGAACAGACTCCTCCAGGTGCTGGCAAACGCCTAGTTTGCAACTGCGAGAAGGAAGGGCTTCTTGGAAAGCCCTGGGGACGACCCTTGGTGGCAGCAAGGGCACAGGGCACGACCCTTGGTGGCAGCAAGGGCACAGGGCAGCTGGCTGGCTCCAGGGAAGCATGGAGCAGAAGCGGATGTGAAAGGAAGACAAAGTAGAGCCTCTCCTTCCTCTGAGTGGGGCGGGGAGGGGACTCCTGGCTTTCTACTCCCGGTAAGCACAGCCTAAGGCCCCAGGAGCACCACACAACAGGTTTCTGGTCTCTTCAGGTCAAGAGACTCTGCAGTGTCCCAAAGACCTGGTTTACACCCCGCGCAGCCATCTACCAGCAGGCGAATTGGAGCAAATCAATGCTGAGCCTCAGTTTGCTCATCCGCACCACAGGCTCGCTGCCAGACCTCACAGAGTGATGCCCATGCGGCCGCAGTGCCAGCTGTTCAGTCAGACGCCAGCCTAGAAGTTGCTGAGGAAGTGTATTTTCAGCTGTGAGTAACATTTACAGTCAGTGCGCCCTGAGTCAAGCGCTGCCCTCCATGTAATCTGGCGCGGGCCTCGGCCAATCAGTGGAAGACCCGGGAGCAAACACTGAGGTTGCCCAGAGAAGTAATTCTATGTTCACAGTTGCAGCAAAAAAAAACCCGGCCTGAGTGTGCAGCTTTCCTGGCCTGCCCTGAGGATTTGGGGCTTGCTGGGCCTCACAGTCACATGAGCGATTCCTGCCGACTTTCTCTGGAGACTGCCTGATCGTGATCTGGCAGACACAGGCGCAGAGACTTGACGTGGACCTGAGCACGTACATTGGACCCCAGCCTGGCGATGACTGTACTGACAAACATCTACCCTTTGACCATCTTCGCCCTTTCATCTGACGGCATCTTAAATCTCTTCAGCTCCATGACAAGCGCTAATGGAGTATCTACGCTGATGAATCTTAAACCTGGAAGCACATTACAATCATCTGGAGACCTCTTCAAAATGATCAGTGCCCAGACTCTATCTTCAGACATTTTGATTGAATTGCTCTGGGATGGAGCCAGCGCAGCCATAAATATTAAAAGTTCCCTGGTGATTCTAATGCACAGTCAATGCTGAGAGCCAGTGGAGACTATGCCAAGTGCGTAGCAGGCCAAAGAGCCACCTGAGCATGAAGCCTCCCTTGGTTCCAGTGCCCTGCTGCTGAACACACAGCGTGCAGGGCGATCTTCCCTCCTGGGGCCCCAGCATACCACCAGAAGGCATTCTGGAGACTTCTTTTTCTTCTACCCCTTGTCCCAATGCACCAGCCCCCTTTTGACTCTCACACCAACGATGTGACACCACTTTCTCTCCAACTTTTCCACTACTTCTAGTCCGGTGTGACTCTCTCTGCAGCCACCTATTCACCTCGGCAGCAGTCTGGGCCCAGACAGCACGGGGAGACTACACAGTGATTTAAACAGGGAAGGGAGGGTAGGCAAGTGGGGTCAAAGGGTCAAGTGGGTAGAGATGGGCACAAGCTGGAAGCTGGAAGCTGGTGGCAGACATAACGCAGCAGGTGTGGAAGTCGTGAAAGTCTGGGCACCTGAAACCGACTTCGTGTTATAAACCAGTGCTACGTCAATAAAATGATTGCAAAATAAATAAGTGCATAAAATAAAAATGAAAACAACAGAGAAAGTGTAATAGGAAGAATGATTAACTGCAGTTTTCAAAACAAAAAAGTTCTAGAGGCCTGCTCCATAACTGTGGATATACTGAAGACCACCGAACTGTCCTTTCCAGATGGTTTAGGTGGTACATTTTATGCTATGTATTTTTAGCCACAATTTTACACCAAAGAACACATATTCCAGAAATGTCCAGAAAAGTCTAATATATAGAGACAGAAAGTAAATGAAAGGTTGTCTGGGCCTGGAGCTAACAGGCCCAAGATTTCTTAGATTGTAGCGATGCTTTCACAACTTTGTACAGTCATAAAAGTCCACTGAATTGTACTCTTAAAGCTAGGAAGTAGGTTTTATGGTTTGAAAATCTGAGCTGAACAAAGCTTTTTTTTAAGTATTGACTATGGCAGGGGGTAGGGGAGAGACTTGAGAGAGGTTAGGTAGTAACAGGTGAAGAGAACTCTAGACAACACTGGCTTCGCAGGTATAAGAAGCAGCAGCTGCCCCCAGAACCTACAGAGGCCCCCGACGAGAAGCTTCTGGCATCTGCCAGGGTGTTGTTGACCTTGCCAGCAAATCCTCCTGGAGAGGGCACAGTCTGGCTCTCTGAGGGGCAGAGAAGTCACTGTGCTGGGGGACTGTCCCAGACCAGAGCCAGCTGAACTCCTACCCAGCCTTGGGTCCCACGCTTGGAGTTACTTGGCCCATGTCTGGACTTCCCCGTGAACTGTTCACTTTACGGGGAGGCTATGCCAGCAGAGGCCACGGCTGCACTGCCAGGGCCCAGCACACTGAGAAACACTCGGTAAGTGCTCAGTGATATCGCTGAAATACCCAAATGATAGAAGCCTGACTGGCACTGTGTTCGCTGCTAGGGGGCGCCGTGACGGGTTGAGCCAGGACACATCTGACTGAGTGGGTTTAATGAGGAAACCTTCTGGAACAGAAATTACAGCTTGTGGCAGAACAGACCTAGATTGTTGTGAAAAGTTGAACCAACGCTTGCCAGGAAGACAACACCCAAGAAGACTGGCTTGACTGAAGCGAAAAACCAAATGGAGTGGGGAATAGGTGAGGTGACACTAGAGGGTGGAAACAAGGGCAAAGGGACATACGGGTGCAGCCAAGCCAGCAGCCCCTGAAGATGATTAAAGCAGATATTTTTGGAAGAGGACTCTGGCCTCTGCATCTGCATGGGCTACGGGAGTAGAGAGAGACCAGGGTGAGGAAGGAAGAAGGCTGGTGACTGCTGGTGAAAGCCCAACTCTTGACCTGGGAGGCTAGGGAAGCAGGGAAGGCAGGATGAGGGGAGCATAGACCTGTGGAGATGGGAGGAGGGGTCACCCCATAGGCTGGCCTCTGTGCTAGGCCCCAGGGATAAAACTTATGGTCCTCTCCTTATGGAACTCATGAGTGGGGGAGACAGGAACTCAACAATTGCTGAAATCAATATGGCTGCCATCTGGAGTCAGTGCTAAGAAGGAAAATTGCAAGTTGCTGTGAGAATGAAGACCAAGATGGCCTTCCCTAGCCCAGGGGGTGTGAGGAGACTTGCCCGAGGAACTGACAGGAGAGCAATCAATGGACAGAGAAGCCAGGCTCACAGAGCAGCAGGGACACACACTGTTCTGTTCTTCCCTGAGGGCTGAGACCGGGAGCAGGCCTCAGGGAACAGCAGGCAGCAAGATTTCCTCACTTGGGCCCATCCGTCCAGGCCTCTGCTAAACCCTCTGGTGTTCTTGGCCAATCAGCTCAGCCGTACACGGCAGACCAAGCCATGCATGTGTGCTCCCCTGAAGGCACTGTTTGGGGACAGAGTCAAGTTGGGAGTCCAGAAATCGATCAGGTCAGCGAACAGCCCATCGGTCTCAGCCATTAAGACGACACATCGGTGGCATTGTTATCGACAGCCGTGGTGACTCAGAGACAAGCTGGGGAGGAAGGCCCAGCCACACTGGTCAATAAAGTGCTTTTGGTCCTGACAAAGCAAGCAATTAGGACCAGCTGTGTTTCATTGTTCACCTCGGAAGCCGGAATGGCCCTCTGGACACATCTGTCGATACGAGACGGCAGGGCTAAGGGGTGACCTTAAGTCATGCCAGGGAAGGAGGGAAAGTGCACACGCCGAGAGATTCCTCAGGAGTTATTTCTCAAGAACTCGAGATCTCACAGGCATGAGAAAATTAGCGGCAACCCAAGAGAGCCCCTTCCGTCTTCCTCTACCTTCCTTCCATGGTGCAAAGCGTTACTGTGTTACCGGCAGGAGCGCCCCCCGGAGGAGAGTCAAAGGACCCTGCGGGTTGGAAGGGGGTGGCACCCCTGTATGTTCATGGAGCAGGCTTGGTGTCTTCACTGACACACCCCAATTTCTCCTCCTTTCTCCCTCTGTTCCTCCCTCCCTCCCAGCCCCAAGTACACAGGAGCTCCCAGCTCTCGGACCCACTGAGGGGGCAGCACCCTCCACCTCCTCCTGAGCGTGAGACCAGCGTGGGCTCATGGGAATGAGGGGGTTTAGTCTCTTTCGTTGCAGGGTTTTGTGGCCCGACAGCCAACCCATGCTTGGGTGGGGACGGCGGGCATATCTGTGTTCATGGACTTGCAGCCCTTTGGGGCCTGAAGGCAAGTGCTCTTCTGTTGGTCCTGGGGTTTGCCCAGGGAAGCCAGTGCGTCACCAAGCTCAAGGACACAGGAGAGAGCGAGGGGGTGGGGCAAACCCAGCCTGGCCACCAGGTCTCCCAACTCCTCCCATCCTTGGCCCGGAGCAGTCAGGCTCAGCTGTCCTGCTTACCTGCTCCAGCCCTGCCTCTCCCTGCGCTGGCTGCACTGAGGGAAGTAGGGCTTCCCGGCTGCAGGGGCCACTGGTCCACACAGGAGGGGACACCCCTCGCTCCCCAGGGTGTGCTTCGGCCGCCAGACAGGCATGCTCTCAGAGGTAGTGAGGAAAAGGAAAGAGAAAGGTGACTCTTCAAGATGTCAGGGCTGGTGCCCAGGCTGGCTCGGGCGGGGCCTCGCGTGACGAGAGGGGCGGGCAGGGTCCATCACGGGGGGGCTTCTTAGTCCAGGTGAAGGACTCGGGACTTGGCCTAAGTGACCATAAGGAGTCACTGGAGGGTTTTTTCCACTCCCCTGAAGGATGGCTTCATTGTTTCTGCAAAATGTATGTGTTCTAATTAGAAATGTAATCGATACAGAAAAGGTCAAAGGAGGAAATTAGAAAGAACCTCAAGCCCCACGCAGTCATCACGAGTAGGGCAAACCTCACTCCACCCTTGCCTTCGCGTTCAGCCACGAGGAGGGCGCGGACTCGCAGGGAGGCGGGGAGGGGGAGGCGAGGACCGACTCCCAGGGGCAATTTCCCTTCACTCTAAGAAGAGTGTCTTCCTTAAAGGGGATGTGACACAGGCCAGGCAGGAAGGCGTCCGGTGTAGGCGGCAAGAACACTCCTCCGGCTGCCACTGGGGCAGAAGAATTGGGAGGAAAGAAGACTGGATGGCAGTGGACCAAGCAGGAGCCACCGTGGCCATCCAGGTGGGACGAGTGCCGCTTCAACGAGGCCAAGGCCGTGCGCTTGGAGAGGACGGCGGGAGACGCGCCAGGGCAGGAGCGGATCTCCTGGGACTTGGCTTCTGATGGGGAAACACTAAAGAGGCGCCCACCGGTGACACACGGGCCTCGAGCCTGGGTGGCTAGGGGGCAGGGGCGCCACGATCGGAAACAGGTGTCCTCAGCAGTGACAGTTCTCACGGGTGGAGATTCTGCGGCTGGGGGTGCAGCCGACAGGGAGGTGGGGATGGGGATCTGGTGCTTACACGGGGAGAGGACAAGACGGGGAGATGAGGAGACTGTGGGTGCAGGCGAGAGTCGAGAAGGAGAGCTGGGCCGAGGACTGAAGGCCAAGGAGTGTCTGTGTTAGAGACGGGCAGAGGGCAGGAGCAAGGGAGGAAGCACAAGGTCGGGAAGGGGCCAACATGACCATCTCTGGGCTTTGTTCTGGTAGTTTCCAGAAATGCCCAGGGAGGATAGGGGGCAGAGGCAGAGGGCTGCAGCTGGGGCGGGAGCCAGGGTGAGGGCAGAGTGGCCTTGAAGGCCGTCCCTCCTCTCAAAAACCAAAGTACCTTCGGGAGAACAGGCTTCTCCCCTGCAGGGGAGAATCAGTGAGTAGAAGAGGCGAGGAGCTGAGGTGGGTGGAGGCCCCAGAGGGGGATGGAAGAGGGCTGAGGAGCGGAGCCTCGGGAGCAGAGAGGGCAGAGCTGAGACAGGCCAGGCTTTGGGCTGAGCGCTCCGCGGCGGTTACTTGATGTGAGTCTTACAATTACCCAAAAGGTAGGTCCAGTGATTCCCTGATTCCAACAGGGAAGACACGGAGCTCTTGGCCAATACCCGCTGGCCGGGACAAGCAGGATGCCCAGGGCAGTAGCAGCAGGCGCAGCCCATGCTCACTCACGTCAGATGATGCACATGGCTGAAAGGAGGAGGTGAGTCTCCTGCAGGCCACAGAGGCGAGGCTATTGTCGGAGCGAGACAAAACTGATTTGGAAACGATGCACTGTGGGTTAAACAAGACATGAGCACAATCCTCGCCAAGGGCAAAGCATCCCGTCCTCCCACAGTGCCCTGCAGAGATGTCACTGCTCTCGGACACGGAAAGTCCCGAGGTCTGGGAACAGTCTGTGATCTCCCCAGGGCAGATGGCTTAAGTGTGACAGAGTTGGGCCTTCTGGTCCAGCGGAGATGCCCACAGTGCCTACAAGGCCAGATACCAGCTCTTTCCAGTTCCAAGCAGCTGGGCCTGGCCGGGTATGTCAGACCTGGACGCAAGTGCCAAGTCCCCCCCTTCTTGGCCATGTGCCCTTTAACTGTTGCTAACCTCTCTAACCTCCAGATCCTCTGTGAACTGCAAAGAAACATGGCAGCTGCCTCGTGAGACATCACCATGGCTGCGGAGGTGCTGGCCAGGCTGATGCTGAATGACCACTCACTGAGCGCCCCCGTGGTTGCCCTATCACCAGGCTGCCTGTGAGCAGGGGGCATGATTTAGAGGCAGGCAGTCTGGGCTCTAGTCCCTGGCTGACCACTTAATCGCTCTGGCCTGGACACGTTGCTTCACACAGGAGCCAGTTTGCTCAGCTCTAAATTGGGGCTAATTCACGGGTGACTATGGGGATCAATTAGCAGTAGATGAGAAAGTGCTTTGAAAAGTACAAAGTGCCCCACAAAGGTTAGTTATTTAATTCCACCTTGGAACTAAAAGATCAACCTTCTAGAACGTGAGGCACAAAGGATGGGAAGAGAGGAAAATAAGTAAGTTAATGAACTCCATAAATCAAAACTGCAAACGTTTGGAAGAAGGAAAAAGCAAGACTTTCTACTTTTCTGAGGTGGAAGGGACTTCAGCCAAGCAAGCATGGGTGTGGACGCTGCTCCAGGCCAGGACTTCCACCAGCCCTGCAGGAGCACAGGGTCCAGTCAGCATTGGCCCCTGTCGACCAGCAAACCCCATCCCAGGTCCCTGGCACACGGCTAACTCTGCCCCCAAACAGAGGAAAAGCAAAGCAGAGGGAGTGGAGGTCCCGAAGGGCTTCTTGAAAGAGGTGGCATTTTGACTGGGATTGAACGGTGACGAGGTGAGGGATGTGTGAGGGGTAGAGATGGTGTCAGAGGGATGAAAGGAAAAGTTTGAGCAAATGCACAGTCACGGGGAGAGACGTGGCTTCAAGCCAGGACAAGGCGACCCATGTAACTGAGGAGAGCATTAGGATGGAGTCTGGGGGTGGCAGGTGAACCTAGACATGTCGACTGGGGGGGACTCGGCGGGCTGGGAGCTGAGAGTCTGTCCTGTGGGGGAGGCCCTGGCCTCCTAGTGCCCGGCGCAGTGTAGAAGTTAGAGCACAGATCCTTTGCTAGATGACACAATACTCAGCGGTTAGAACTTCTGTCTTCCTTGCACCCGCCCAAGCACAATGGACTGTAGCCAAAAGGCACGCTTGGCTGCGTCTCAGCAGCTCGGGATCACAGCTCTGGGCCCCAAGCTTTGCAACAATGGTTCTCTGCATGCTGAGAAGGATGCACTACCTCTCACGCTACTCGCCTTCCTTAAATGTGTTTCTCCTCATCTGTGGCCTCTCCCGCCATGGTCTGGCCCAGCCTCCTGGTGACTTCTGCACTCTGGCAACTTTGGTGCCTATGTGACCTAGGCAGCCCTTGACCTTGGCCAACTTGCCAGCCACTGCTGCCTTGTCTGCTAGTCTCCCCCAAACACATACAAGCAAGCAAATTTCTGCCAACACGCAGAGGGAGGCTTAGCAGTTTCTGGAGCAGATTCTTCCAGCTCGTTAGTATTGGGGAGCTGTTCTGTCTGGGTAGGTCGGCCCTTCGCAGACCTGACAATGACTGATCTGCCAAGAGGCTGCTTCATTGTCAAAAGATTCATAGCTGTGTTCAGAAAAGGTCAGATTCATTGGTTCTAGTCAATTAGAGAATAATTTATTATCTCTCTTCCTTCTGTGACCTCCAAGAACATATGCGGTTTATCAGTGAGGGACAATCTCCGAGGCAGAGTCAGGCAGACTGATAACCCCCACAAGGCAGGGACGAGGCATATCGGCTATCTGAGGTCCTCTGAGCGAGAAGTCTCCACCAGATCGTATTCCTCACAGGCCTGGACATCACAAGGAAGTTAAAGTGGACTCCAGGTCCACCAGACATACTGGGACTGGGGGTTGTCAGCATTTTATAAATGCGAGACTGTGTGATTTGAGAAGATGGCTATTCCCCCCCCCCCCCGCCCTAGATTTACCCTGCAATTAGGAGGGTTCCCAGGCAGCAGAGATCGCCATCTTGCTGATGCCCTTCTGATGGAAAAGAGCTGAACTCTTCTGGGGAACGGCTAAGTAACTAAGATTAATAAACTTGGCTACTCAGTCTTAAGCTAACCTGAAGGGCACTTGATTAACACAGCGCGGCACTGAGATAAACTGAAGTGACTATTTAAATGGGATGCATAATCGCAACAGGGTTCAGAGAAACAGAAGTTCCTCGGAAGTCAAAAGAAACTTCCTGGTTAAGCCTAAACTGACCGACTTAGAACATTCCTTCTCTTTCCCTAGCTTTCAGCTGCAGGTTCCTATGTCAGGTTTATACTACGCTTCCTTTGAGAGGCTGACTGTCTGCTCCCTCGAGCAACAACACGGCCATCTTTCTTTGGCCCACCCTCCGCTGTCATGAGCTGCACTGCTGAAGGAATCCCTCTGGTGGGTCTTCCCTAACAGCCCTCGAGTGAAGTCACTGAGAGAGGCCGCTTGCTTCCCATCATAGTGCTTCTGCCTTTCTTTCCAAGGGACCTGCGAGAATCCAGAAGAGACACAAAGATGGCCACGTCCGGGCTGTGCCCAGCGCAATGCAGCTGGATGATTATCTTTTCTCCATCAGGCGGGATTAAAAGTTCCTGCTTCAAACCCACGTTCCTCGTCCTCCAAAGCCAGAGCGTATGGTATTCATAATGTACTTTGGACGGTCCCTCAGCACTCATCACTCCTCGAACTGTTTTCTGTTAGGATTTGGACTTGGGAGACTGAATTATGCCAGAATGGAATGTTTAAAAGAATATTCCAAGAACATAAGCAGATTTCGAAACAAGCATATATAAATGTCTTTTCCGTACGTGCTATGAGATCAGACCCTTGGCGGCCCCACTGCAGCTCTGCTCGCGGCCCCCGCCAGGAACGCTGAGAAACGGGAGCGGCGGGACGTGTGCCCCTCCAGGGCGCCCAGCAACCCACCCCGAGGCGCGGGGTTCAGGCTAGCCCCGAGAAGTTGGGGAAGAGGAGAGATGAAGACCACAGACAGAGGGGGGTACAGGAGACCTTTGAGAGGTTCCACAGCATTCCCAGGAGTTGCGAGTATGAAATGCCTATGATTTCTTTAGGGGAGCAGAAACAAAAATGGGATCCAGGAAAACTCCCAGCCCATTGCCCACAGGAAGGAGAGGAACTTGAAGGGGGGGGGTGGCGCGGCAGGGAAGGGGAAGCAGCCTGTGACCTTGGGCCCAGCAGAAAGAAAGTTAGGGAGAGCTGTAAAGACAACGCCAGGTCATAGAGCACATCTTCAGGGTTCCACAGGACCCACTGACCTCTCACCCCTTGTCACTCCTTACTGTTGCTGGACTGGCCTGAGTCCACGAGTCCTTGCGATATCGCCTGGCATTTCTACCGCGAGCAGGCTGGGGCTGTGGGCTTCACCCAGGGCCTCTCTGCACCACCCCTCCCCCAACTCAGGCTCTACCTGCCCAGGGGTCCATACCAGCTTCAGTCACCAGCCCCAGCCAGGGAAGCCTCATGCCACATCCGTGCCCTCTTCTGCTTCCCTTCCTGCTCGGCCACTCGTCAGCTTCTGACCTTAGCCCACACACTCGCGCAGCCCTTGAGAGAGCCCCTCTGTCAAAAAAATGACTGTCCCTCTTTGGGGTGAGTCTGGAAGTCTGGGAGAACAGCGTGTGCCAGCAGCCCTCCTTGTCCTGCTTCTTTTTCCCTCCCTCCCTGCCGCCTACTCTGGCCAAGTCTGCAGAGGTTGCTGGAGCCCAGAACCTTGGCCTCTCATTCCTGGCCTGCGGCTTGGCCCTGGCTAGTTTGCTCTGTGACTCACGGTGCTGACTGCTGGCTGGACTGCTTCGCTGATGACTTGCAGCAGTTGGAGTGGGCCTCGCGTTCCCAGCACCTTCCCCAGCCCAGGCCCCAGCCCAGATGTCAGTGTGCGGGCCTCCACCTCAGCACTGGATGTTCTCCCCACTGTCCAGTCCGCCTATGTGGCAGTGATGGTGGAGAGGCCTAGAGAGGCCTGTGCACCCTCTTCCACATGGGGGTCATAGCACCAAGGTCTAGCATGACAATAAGGGATGCTAAGGAGGCAGGAGAACTAGAACTCTGCCCAAAGAGTCGTCAGAGAGCCAGAGGTGACCGCCAGCAAGGAAGGCCAGAGAGGCTGGCCCACAATTAGTGTCAATGCAGATGGACACTGGCGCTAAAGACAACCAAGAACCTTCTGGTGGTGGTTCTGGTGACCCAAAAGCTCATGTGAATAATCAGTGTCTCCACACCACTTTGCAGCCCAGGCTTAGCTAAAAGCCAACATCCCAGATCAGCACTGCCCACCCGCTCACCACCCTGGCCAGAACACATGCACAGCAGCACCCTTTTGCCAAATGCTATTTCTGGAATAAGGATGAAGACAGAATATGCAAATGACGAGTGCATGGCTTACCAGCCCATGGGGCCAGGCTAGAGGGGCGGGGCTGTCACTCCCAGGCTGGTGGCCCCACCTTGTATAGCTAGTCTCTGCCTCGTTTCAGACTTCACCTACATGATAACATTTAGGGAGCGAATGAGCGAGCATGTGCATGTACACGGGAGCGCTTATTCCTATATGGGAAACCTCATTATCAAAGATCTGTCAACTCTCCCCAGAGCAATACAGACTTACCATGACCCCAACTGGAGTTGGGAGAGACCCAAACCAGATGATTCGAAAGCTGACGTGAATATAAGCAACTGATCCTACCTAGAAATATCTTCTAAAAATAAATCAGGGGACGCTTGCCCTAACAGATATTAAAATGTACTGGAAAGTCACAATAATTACCAGACGTGCCAGAACAGACTGACACATGAATATTTACGATATATACGATAAAGGAGGCGTGTCAAGTAGTATAGCAGTATCTTGATGTGCGCGGATATTTGGGAAAAATGAACTCAGATCTTGTCATACAGAGAAAAAATAAAAACAAGGAAGTCAGAGTCAGATCCTCCTGGGTCTCCTTCCCAGGGTCACCTACAGAAAGCCCATTCTGTGCGACAGCGGGCCTTTTTCATGTCTCCCTCGCTCAGCATAGAGCGGCGCGGCTCCATCCAGCCTGCTGTGTGCACCGGCAATCCCCCTTCACTGCCTAGCAGTTCTGTGCTGGATGAATATGGTAGATTTGTTTATCCAGCTTCTGTATCCAGTCTGTGTAGACACGTCTCTACCGTGAACATTGTCTAAGGATTCTTTTTATACACATGCTTTTATACACATGGAGAACTTAACCTTTCCTGACTTCGAATCTCTCTCTAAAACTATAGTAATCAAGAGAGTATGTTACTGGCATAAGCATTGGTCAATATATCAATGTGACAGAGAGAAGATGCCAGAAATAGAACCATGGCTCCTTGGTAAACATCTAGGCATGGGATGGTCAAGTCAGAGGGTAAATGGATGCTGAGTTTTATAAAAAACTACTAGACCCTTTCCAAAAGCAAGGTGTCATTTTGCATTTTGCAAGAACTTCTGCTTTCTCCCAGTCATCACCAACGCCTGCTATTGTCAGTCTTTTTGTTTTTAACTACCCTGGTGAGTGTCTGGTGCTATCTTATGGTGATTTTAATTTTCATTCCCAAGATAATAAAAGCAATTTTTTTTTTTCGTGTGTTTATTGGCCATTTGTATGTCTTCTTTTGTGAAATGTTCTTTCACATCTTTTTTTCCCAGGTCATTTGGTGGTGTTATTATTGAATTGTGGGAATTCCTTACATATGGTGAATGCTAGTCACTTGTCAGAGATATGGTTTTCTGGAATCATTTCCCCCAGTATGTGGCTTACCTATGCAATTTGTTAGCAGTGTCTTTTCATGAACAGAAGTTTTACATTCTTCTGAAGTGTAATGTTTTAATTGTTCTCATTGCCTCTGCTTTCTGTGTCCTGGCTAAGAAATATTTGCCTATCTCCCAGTGATGAAGATATTCTTCTATAATTTTCTTTAAAAGGTTTATGTTTTTTCACTTTATGTTTAGGTTCCTGATCCATGCCAAACTGATTTTTGTGTATGGTGTAAGACTATGTTCAAAGTTCATTTTTCCGTAATGGACAGTTATTCCAGTGCCATTTGTTGAAAAGATGTTTCCTTTCTCATTAGATTGCTGTGGCACCTTTGTCAAAAGTAAAATGACTGTATAAAGTGGCTCTATTTCTGGCATCTTCTCTCTGTCACATTGATATATTAGCCAATGCTTATGCCAGTAACGTACTCTCTTGATTAATATAGTTTTAGAGAAAGGTTCGAAGTCGGGAAAGGTTAAGTTCTCCAACTTTGTTCAGATTTCTCAATATTGTTTTAGGTTTTCTAGATCCTTTGCATTTCTACCTATATTTTAGAACCAGTTTGTCAATTTCCACCAGAAAAAAAACTCATGATTATGACATAATTGTGTTAAATCTGTTACTATATAAATAGAATCTATCCGTCACTTCATGAGAATTGACACCTTGCAGACAATGTCATGGTGCATTTTTCCATTCTTATAATGGGTTTTTAAGCAGGGAGGTGTCTTTTTCTGAGCTTGCTATTGTGGTTACCCGTGGATTGGGGGTGCATGCTCAAGTCAATGCAGGGGGAGGGTACAGGTAGGACACGCACCCAGCAATTGTCAGGATTTGACAACTGGACGGGAAGCATAAACAAGATGATGGAGACTTGACATGCCTATCCTGGGTAAGCAGAAAGATGCCATTTCCATGAGACACGAACCCTCTTGCTGCTGCAGTGTAATTATTAAATGCACACTATGGAAGAGAATATAAGCATGCGTTTCCCACCTCACTGAAAAACTTTGTGGGTGAGAAAGACATTTATTAAATAATCGCACAAATAACTATAAAGTTGCACCTGATCGTAGTGCCCACAGCAGCAGCTAGCCCTGGGCCTTTAATATTTCTCTGCAATAGAAGGAGCAGGAGCAGGGATGGCTGGAGATGGCTGGTTCTCACACTGGGGCAGGAAGTGGACAAGAAAAACTAATTAGCTTCTAGCACCAGAAAGTAAACAAGCACTCAAAACCTCTCTCTGATAGGCGTCTCTTAAACCAACACAGGACCCAACTGACCCCTCAATGACCAGAGCCGGACTCATTTGAGCAACAAAATCAATGAAGTAGCATTAGGATACAGCCCAATGCACAGAATGCACACCCACACACACATACATGAGTGAGCAAATCAATCGACAGGGGAGAAGAGTTGCAAGCGAGTTATAGACACAACAGCTCACAGGAAGGAAGGGCCACAGCGGCCCCCAGGGTGGGCGGTGCTAGTGGCTACTCTGCGAAGAGGCAGAGCGGGAAGGGGAAGGTCGCCTGGCAGCGGACAAACCTGGCAAACCTGGTGGCAGGTGGTCAAGGCGAGCGCCGCCCATCAGAGATTATGCAGGCAGTATGTTACCTGCACCTCACGTCCTAAGTGTCACTTTCCTTCTGTGATGTTGTTCTCCCAAAAAGATAACCCAGTCTAGTCATGAAACAGCAGACTAACCCCCGCAGAGGGGAACCCTACCAGGCATCTGAGCAGCGTGCCCCGACGCGCCCAAGTTGTGGAACGTGACTGGCTGAAGCCCAAGGACACACGTGTGGGACAGCTGAGCCCAAGGCGGTGTCCAGGAATACGAAGGGCGCTAAGTGACAACTGAGGTATGACCACGAGCGCTACTCAAGCCGCATCCATGTGGTCGCCTACTGCCAGGTGTTGCGCGTGCTGTTGCCACCCGGGGCACCATGGAGGGAGGGGCATGCGTGTGCTCTGTACAGCTGCTGGCTCTTTCTGTAAATATAACTCTGACCGAAACAACGAAGTCTGGTTTTTTTCCTCTCTTTTTTTTTTTTTTTAATTTTCATTGGAGGAACATTGCATGACAGCTTTACCTAAGCTGCAGCTGCTCATCATGCAAACCGACACGGCTGTTGATTTTCTCCGCATACTGCATGGAGTGAAGTCTAGGGCGTTTGTCTCTCTGGCCCCTCTAGACCCCTGCGTCATTGCACATGACAAGAGTCCATCTTTGAGAGCTGTGCAGTACTATAGCAGCGTGTTGTGCATAAAAATATGCTTTAAATTCTGTAAAGGAGAAGTGCATGGTCTAAGGGGGTGTAGACGGGCTGCCCGAGGCAGTGAGCGCTCTACCTGCCCCCGCAGGATGAAGAGGGCTGAGTACATGAGGATCAGGGAGAAGTAGCAGTACGAACACGCTTGGGGAGAAGATGTGTGTTCAAGGCACAGAAACCATCTCTCTGTGACGGAAGCAGCCCGACCGGCTGAACGTAATACACAATGTGGCGGGACAGGACGGCGGCCCAGATGCGCGGGGCTGTGTAGCCCACACTAAGAATTCTTGTCTCGGGCCTCCCCTGGTGGCGCAGCGGTGGAGCGCTGGGCTGTGAGGCTGCCCGCAGCCTCTGCAGCGCCGGTTTGTTTCCCGGCAGCCGGCGAGGGGCCCACCAAGAAAAAAAAAATTCTTGTCCTTATCTGAAAAGCCATAATTCTAGGGAGCAGAAAGTGGGAGGTGGAATGAGGGAAGGAATTTGACCCAAATTTTAGTTTGATCAACTGAGTGTGGGACACTGGGCAAGGCCAGGAGACCGGTTGTGGTCCTTAGGGGTTAAAGTGCCCGTGGCCTACGCATGTGAAGACGTCTGGTGGCGCCAGATGGAGAGCTGTGGGTTCGGAAGAACCGTGTGAGTTGGAGACAAGTTTGTGTCTTCCGCGCACAGATGATAAATGAAGCTCCGGGCGTGAATGAGACCACCTCGGGGCGCCCATCGAAGTGCCACAGAGAAAGGCGGGGTCACCCACACACACGCTGCAGGGAGACAGTGTGGAATGAGGAGAGCTCTGGGGAACCCTGACACCTGAGGGGTGGAGGAGTCAGGAAGGAGAGACAGTAGATGTGCAGGGTGGTGTCACTGGCTGCAGGAGAGAAAAACTCGGCAAGCGCCGTGGTGACTGAGACTTCAAGATCAACAAAGACCGAAGAAGCCTCTGGATGCCATGACGCGGTCACTTCAGTGTCTGGGAAAGAAGCGACATGTCCAAGGGGGGTGCTGGAAACGTCATGACTTCAGGAAGAACAGGCTACTTATTTTTTTTTTTTAAACTTGCTGGTAAAAGGCAGGAGAAGCTGGGGACAGTTACTGGGCACAAATGCAAATGCAAATGCAAATTCAAGGGAGACTGATGACACACAAGAGAAGGAATAAGCAATGGAATAAAGCCTGGCCGGGCACTGAATTTCAATTCCGTCATTAGGCCCGACCGTATGCGACGGCTGTCTCCCCTGCCCCGGGGCCAGCTCGTGGCCTGCTCTGGCCTCACCGGGACGCAGCCAGGGCTGGCCCGCGGGCTGGTGATGGACGGGGCAGCTGTATCAACCTGGGTGCTGGTTTGAGACCCTCTTTATAGTGGTATTTACTGTGAGTGTAATAAATACAGCTGCTCAGAGTGAGCCTTCCAGTGAAATAAGTGTCCTTTCCAAAGTCCTCTCTGCCCACTTCCGACGCTGAAGAGGAAGCTTCAGAATCGGTCACTGTGTTGCTTTTGCATCAATTCTGAGTTGGTCTTGGGGTCGTTTGTAGCTCGGCCCCAGCCCTGGAGCGGGCTTGCCTTCTGGTTTCTCCTGAGTAAGATCTTTGACCCCGCAGTGCCCCACACCAATCCTTGCTCCAAAACCTGCTCTGCCTCAGCCTCGCCCCTTCCTTTGCCTGCGTTTCAGACCAACCTCCTGCCGCTGAGAGCACAGCTTCATCCCCGCCGGCCTGGTGGCCAGTGGCTAGGTCCTCAGAAGTATCCTGGGCAGTGCAGGGGTAGTGCCATGCAATGATGTGGGCCTGTCTGTGAGTCTGCCCCGGAAGCCCTCTGGGCCCAGTCAGAGTTGCTGCCATGGGCGAGCTGTGTCGTCACAAACCTCCTGCCAGCACGAAAGTGGTGTGTGTGTGCCTGCCCCTCAGAGCTGCCCCTCAGTGCCCCACTCCAGCTGTGCACACGTAAAGACCCACATGCAGCAGCCTGGAAGCAACAGCTCTCCGCGTCCGTGTTGCACCTCAGATCCCACACAGGGTGGCTACAATCTGGGCACGCGCCTAAAGATCGCAGATGAGCACAGAGATGCAGCTCGCCAGGGAGTAGTGTCACGGCCTGCGCGCACCAAGGCCCGCCGTGCCTACCTTCTGTTTATCACGCCCTAATTAACAGAGAAGGCAACTGAAGCTCAGAGAGGTGAATCGCTTGACCAGGGCTAAATTTGGTAAGTAGAAAACATGGCTTCAAATCTAGATCTAAAACCTGTCTTCTGAGGACTGAACCTCTGCAAGGCTGACTCCAAAAACACTAACCCTGCCCGGTGCCCTGGAGTCCCCGCCCCATCAGAAGCAGGTCGCAATACCTTCTATAGGGGTCAGAGGCTTCTGGGAAGGGAGGCACTGGCAGAGCGTGGGCAGGCGTGTGGGCAGCGCATAGCATCTGTTCCCGTCCGTGCGGGCTAACCCCGAGGTGCGTGCCCTGCCTTTCCATCAAGGACACCCCTTGCCTCTGTAACGAGGTTCCGTTCATCTGCAAGCAGAAGTGATGCATTGGCCTTCTGTTTGCCAAGTCGCTCAGCTTTGCCAAGTCGTTTCGGTTGAGAAAACTTTTGAATCATTTACAGGAAAACTGAGACCTGCGCTGCGGCCATAGTCCAGGCAGCCCTGCACAGGTCGCCCTGGGCCTCGACTTTCCCCTCTGTGAGAGATCGATGTGTTGCATTTCGTTCCATCTAGACACCATCAAGTGAGGATACATTCAGTCAACCATCAAAGATATCCAGGGCCTCCCACGTGCCTTTGAACTGAATACGAAGTCCACGCTGCCGTGCAGAAGACAGAAGTGACCCTGGCTGTCTTGGGGCTCGGTTTCCGCCATGTCGTGAGCACATTATCACACGTTTGGATTGCAGCATCGGGGCTAAGAGACCAGAGTGCCAAACTCTGCCTGGGGGGTCGGACACGTTGCCTTCCTCACCACCACTTTTCTTCCCAATGACCTGCGCGCACCGCCCAGCTGGGCTGTTTAAGGGGAAAGAGGAAAGCCAGCACGTGGGGCCGGAACAGGCGCCACCGGGTGGGCTGCAGAGGCAGTTGGGGCCAGATGATTTGGAGCCTGGGAGGTCAGGGTCTCTGCAACTGGCAGCTCTGAGGTGAGAGCAGGATATTGACGTGATTTGCATTTTAAGACCCCCCTGGAGTAGATATGTGGGCTGCAAGCACCCCCTTCCACTCTGTGTCGCTTTCTTGGCACGTGGACTGCTTCCCCCACCGTGCGGAGTTTCCGGTTGGATGTAATCCCATGTGCCTATTTTTGCTTTTTTTTTTTTTTTTTTTGGTGTCACAGCCAAGAAATTACTGCCAAGGCCCAAGTCAAGAAACTTTTTTCCTATATTTTCCTCTAGGAGTTTTACAGCTTTAATCCAGTGGTGAGTTGATTTTTGTACACGGTGTGAAGGGTCCAATGTCATTCTGCTGCATGTGACAATCCAGGTTTCCCAGCACCATTTATGGAAGAGACTGCCCGTTCCCCAGTGCGTACTCTTGACACCCTTGTTGAAAATCCGTCGGTCGAAGTATGCATGGGTCTGTTTCTGGACTTTCTATTTTGTTCCATTGGTCTAAATGTCTGTTTTGATGCCAGTACCAGACTGTTTTGCTAGCGCAGCTTTGTAATAAACTGTGATATCAGGAAATGTGATGCTCTGGCTTTGCTATTATTGCTCCAACTTGCATTGGCTATGTGGGCTCTTTTATCATTCTATGGGGGAGGTGACACTGGCTGTTGAACAAGGATGCTTTGTGATAGGTCAGTCAAGGACTGGGAACCCTCTCAGAGGCCTCCCGGCAGATCTAGGCTGCTAGATCTCTGTGGATGTAGAGTGACTGTTTGCTGTAAGTCCTGTCCTCCCCCAGGAGGTGAAGATTCTATCTGGAATCAAGGAGAGCCCAGGAATGGGGAGGCAATGAACAGAGATTCCCCTCCCCAGTCACTCTGGCCTTGGCTCCTGGACCCCATGAAGATCCCTCATATGTCTGCTTATTTCTGCACTGTCAATGCCATGTCAATATCATTAGGCTAGAAATGTACCAACTGCACAACTTTTCCCAAGATCCCTTCCAGGCAGACCAGCCTGAGGTCCTTTCTCATCTTACCTCCTGACCACAATCGGGAAGAGCCTGGCCTGGAAGATTGGCAGCCAGTGCCCACACAGGTGGGGCCTTTGGGTGCAAGGCACAGGGCTGCAGGCTGCAGCTCCCAGCTTACTGCTCGCTACCATGTCTGCACAGGGGCTCTGCTGTGTCTCCCCACAGAAAGACAGGAAAGAGGCCCAGGGAAGGGCTGGGCCAGGCCCAAAGCCATTTTCCAAGGCAGAAGCCAAACTGGGCCCTGGATCCAGCTTTCCAGACTCCTAACCCCATGCTTTTTCCACCCAACAGAGCTGCCAGAGCTTTCCAAGAGAGAAACCACGAGTCTGAGAATGGCTCTGCAGCAGGAAACCACAGCCCCCTTGCCAAGCACACATGCCCAGCAGAACAGCCCCGTGCAATCTCTGGCCACCTCAGCAGTGGAAACCTCCCTGCTGGGCCCATCTCTTCCTGCCTTCAGCCCCAGGTTTCACTTTGCCCATAGCCAGAGCTGGACTTAGCAAAGGAGCCAGGCTGAGTTAGGGAAATGCCGGGGATGGTGTGAGGGGTCGCAGTGAGCAAGGTGGTCAGGGAAGGCAGGACCTGTGCGGGAGGAGAATGCATGCGGTTGTCCATATGGAGTGGGCGCCGGGGGGTGGGGGGCAGATCTGATGGCGTGCGGGAGGAGTTAGATCTGCTTGCAGAGATGACACCAGGCATACCAGCTGCCAGCCCCACAGGTTAGAAACTGGGTCTGCTGGGAGATTACGGGCCGGAGCCCCACACCTTGTGGTCTCTGGACAGACTGTGAGCACCCAGGTGACCTTGGTGGCCGCCGTCACAGCGACATGTGTGGGGATTTTCCTTCCTATTCCTGAGTCCAAAGTCTCCCCTCTGTCAAATGAAAAGCTTCCCAAACTAGCCCTGACAGAGAGCCTCCCAGGGGCGCTGCTCCGTGAAGGCCGTGCCGAGGGGGACAGGGCTGGACGGGGTGAGCGGTGGAGGAGCAGCGGAGCAGCAGCTGAGCCGCCATGGAAAGAGCCGCCACTGTAGACGGGAACATAGCGAGGGCTGTCATGCCACAGCCAGCTAGGCCTGTGAGCGGGAGGCGGGAGGAAGCTCATGGAACAAGACCAACAAGTGGTGGTCTCTGAGAAGCTGCTCTGAGAATGAATCTTGAGCGGCACCCTGGCTTCAGAGGCCGGAAAGCCTGAGGAGGACAGGGCTGGGGAGAAAGAGGAAGAATGAGGCACCACAGAAGATGAATGTTCGAGAAAGAAATGTTTAAAGAGGCTATTTAATAAATGCAGCCCTGTGATGTAGGACATCTCCCTGCCTCTCCTTGAAGTCCAGTAAAATGCCACGCCAGTGGCACTGCATTTGCTGTCGGTTTTGTCCTTCTTGGGGTCGGAAGAACATGCTGGGCGCGGTGCCAGAGCAGGGTGGCCAAGGAAGCCCTGGGACCTCTGAGGTGCACAGAGAAGAGCTATAGTAGCCTGGTCTCTCCAGGGGAGGGAGGCATGATGGCCCCCCAGCTACTTCCTATCCTCCGTGTCCAAATCCCCATCCGGGGCTCTGCAAGCCACGGAAACCCTCTGCTGAGGAAGGGTGAGAGGAGCAAGGCTGCTGGTTGAGTTCCCAGTCCAGCCACTTAACAGAGAGAGTTGGGAAGCCAAGCTCTTTGCTCCCACCGTCACCTGCTGGGGACTGAATGACGCCCCCTGAAATGTGTATGGGGGAGCGCTAACCCGACAACGGGGTGGCGTTTGGAGAGGAGCCGTTTGGGAGAAAGTTAGCTCTCCTGAGGTCATGAGGGCGGGGTTCCCAGAATGGGGTTAGTGCCCAGATAAGAAGAGAACAGAGAGCTGGTGAGCCCCCCCCCACGAGGACACACGGAGAGGGAGGGCGTCACAGCCACGAGGGGAGGCCTCACTATGCGCCGACCTTGATCCTGGGCTTCTAATCGCCAGAACCGCAACATAAAATAACTTCTGTTAATTTCTGGTGTTTTGTTATGGCAGCCCCAGTTAAGACGCCAGCCCTGGCAGGAAACCAGAGCCAGACCTGACAAGAACTGTTAGGGGAGGAAACTGAGGCTCAGAAAGCAAGCTCGCGTGGCCAAGGTCACAGGGCAATCGGAGCTGGAACACCACCCCCGTACAATTAAATCCCAGTCCAATATCCTAGTCCTGATCCCCCGAGTGAGGCTCAGGGACTGTGTGATTCAGAGTCCCCTGCAGAGCATCGTGAGCCAGCAGAGACAGCCCCCCTCACCACGGCCCCCCCCACCCCGGGCTGAGTCACACCATGAGCCTCCCCGCTGTGCCCGTGTGTCCTGAGCTCCTCTTGCCATCAGGGCGCTGGCCACCCCGGGGTGGGCCCCCCCCCCACATGACCTCACTTTAACTCCATAACTCTGTAAAGACCTGTCTCCAGATGACGCTGCATTCTGAGGAATGGGGGTTGGGCTTTGACGTGCGAATCTTAGGGGGACAGTTCAGCCCAGAATAGTTACATTGACTGAAACTGATTCCCAAGCGCCATCCCTAGGGAAAAACAAGTCCTCTCTCTTTCTCTCCCCCTTTGTCCTACCTCCCACTGCTCCTCTGAAAGCAGCAGCGGGTTATTCTCCCAACCCAACTGCTGAGGCCTTGGGGTCCTCCAGACCCGGTGGCCCTCCCTTCCTCGCTAGCGGGTGTGTGGTGTGTGAAGAAAGGCTCCCACCCCCAGGTGTGTGACTCAGCTCCCTCTGCAGCGGTGCCTCCAAGGGCCAGAATCACACGAAACCACGCAGGGGAGCACTGCTGGGGGGAGCACTACCAGGCCAGAAAGTCCCTCCTGCTCTCCAGCTTGGAACCAAGCGGTGACCATTGTCTTCCACACCCTGCAGCTGACAGGCTCATGAAACACAAAAGCAGCAGTGCGGAGTGAGGGCTCACGACCTCAGCCCACCTGCCACAGGCGCCATGGGACAAAGAGGACGCCTCTCTTCCGCCCCCTGCACTTCCTTGGGCCACAGTTACTGGAGGGGCCCGAGGGGTTTGCTGTGTTGAACACCCCAGTTTGGCCAGGCAAGGAGGTTGCACATCTTGACGCCATGGGACCCGAGCTGCTGCAGGCAACCTGCAGTTCTCCCTGTACCCACAAGCTGGTCCGCCAGGCGCTCTGAAGCTCTGGGCCCCATAGAACTTTGCTGCACAGCCCTCCCCACTCCTGACTTCCTGTTCCCTTTCACCCCCCGTTGAGGAGTTCTGGGCTTGGGCGGAGGGTGGGCTGTGCCTGCCAGGCTGCCCCAGGGCTTGCTGGATGGGCGTCTCTGGCACAATTGCACAGACAGACACACACCCAAGAGCTGAAACTGGGCCAGGCCCCCCAGACAGCCTTGAGGCCATGGCTGGCAGTTGCTCCAGCAGCCCCACTAGATGCAGGGACTTTCACTCCAGAGGGTGGCAGTGAAAGGGCAGGGGACCTAGGTCTTAGTCTCGGAGTGGGGGGCCTCACCCTAAAAGGGGCTGCATGCACAGAGGGACCAGTCCCAGCTCAGCAGGCCGCCACGAAGCAGCTGCTGTGCTGTGGCCCGGGAGGACAGCTGGGTTCTGCAGGAGAGCTGATGTCACCCTGCAGGCATCTGGGGGATGGAGCGCCCTCACCATGCTGCCTTCGCTGCACATCTGTCTCCTCACTTAAGACAGCCCCAGGCCAGCGATGGCGTGTGACTCCATCACACTTAGCCCATGCCTGCACCTGAGAACCCGGCTCTGAAGAAAAGCTGCCTCGAGCTGCGCCAGGGAGCCAGCAACTTGGGATGCTCTGAAGAGAAAGCGTGACATGGCTGCTGCCCATATGAGCGAGCAGACCAGGCAGTTGTTCGGGGACAGGCAGCCTCTCCCCTGGGACACAGCTGGGACATAGCCCATGTGAGAGCTGGCTGCCTTCCTCCACCAGGGAAGGAGGTGTGGGGGCCTTGAGAAAGGTGCTGGGCGCTCCACTAAGTTCCCACACTCACAATAGCTTTGCAGGCCGCCCCCTTCATCTCTGCATCCATATCAACTTTCTCAATTTTATTGGCATTGCAGGGCCTCCCTGGTGGCGCAAGGGGTTAAGCACTGCACTATGAAGCAATCCACAGCAGTACAAGTTCAATCCCTGGCTGGCCAGGGAGCAGCCCACATAGCGCAGCAGACCTCTCCTGTCTCCCCGCTGCTCCCCTCAGCAGTGTACTTTGGTCAGTCTGCCTGTTTTGTTCCCCACTCTGTCTCTGGTGACTCCTCTCACCCCCCGCATCTCTGGCCTGCACCCCAGCTCTTGTGTGCATAAATAAATAAATAAATCTTTTTTAAAAAAATAAAAAAAAAATTGGCGCTGCATATTCAGTGACATGCATTTGAAACATTCCACATGTGAAAGAACATTCCACATGTGTGCAATGGCACACGCATTGCACCCCCACAGCTAGCCCAGGTTAATATTTTGAAGTGGTTTCTTCCAATATGCCATCTAATCTTTCTGAGCGGGGATGGTTTCAGTGTGTCTGCTTTATCCCCACTGTTTCGTGACAACTGACAAGCCGCTGAGGAGGGAGCAGGAGACAGTGAAAATGTCAAAAGCGTGGCCCTGGCGTCCTCCCTGTGCTGCCCTGGGCCCACCTTCTTGGCTTCACTTTGCCCATCCATGAGTTCAGAGACTCCTCCCGTGGAGAAGATTCTTGACCTCCATCTAGGGGCTTCAGGGGAACTTTGATGTGTGGCTGGGAGGATGGTGTTCTAGGTGCTTGGGGACAGCCCCCACAGCATGGGGTACAGGGGTGTGTCAGCAGGAGCAGCTGACACCTGAGATCCCTGCAGCTGAAGGTGCAGTGGGTGCTTGAGGGGTCCCAGAGGCCTGTGAGCCCACAGACTAGAGACGATGGCTTCCCAGGTGAGGTCTGCTGGACCAGCATCCTGGGGGCACGCTGATAGGCCAGCCCCAGACGGGGGCAGCCAAGCCCTATAGCGACAACATGGGCCCGTGAGAAAGAGCGCAGCCCAGGACACTGTCCCGATTTGCGTCCACATTGAGGGCTGCTCAGTCAGCTCAGCTTCTCACAAGCGTCCTTAACTGGGTCAAAGAAAGTGCAGTCTGTGTTTCCACAAATCTCTAACGCTGTAAACTCGAAAACAATCTCAGCATTTCAAGGTTGGTCTAGAATTTGAAAGTCCTTTAGTCCAGAAGCATATTACTGATTCAAACGGGTAAATGTAAATTTTTGTGAGATTCAGTGTTTCTAAAAGGAGACACGGGTTTCTAAATGCAAGTGGACAGGAAGGTTCGCTCCCCCTCACCAAACACCCACTATTACCCACCAAGCAAAGTAGTCAGCCTGGCTCAAAGAGAAGGCCCTATGGGCAGCCTCTGATATGCTTGAGGCCTTCTGGAAGTTTTTCACAGAGTTATGCTTCAGACTCCCAGCCAAAAGTTAGTCTCAATTCAGCCTCCCAGAGGTCCCTGTGGGAGGGAGGAGGCCTCTGCCCTGCTTCCTTGCCTTTCCTCACAATTAATGACCACACAGAAGGAGGAAGGAGAGACAGTGGAGCTCAACACACATGGCCCACTCCCAACTAGCTTCTGTGTGTCCCCTGCGTGCAGGTTGCCTTCCTGAAGCAGCTGTGACTCTATTTCCCGCACACCTGCTGAGACAAGCAGCGCCTGCTCGGCCCACGATCCACCTCCGCCCAGTTAATGTTGCCCGAAGAAAATAGCGACAGCCTCTGAACCTTTGTCGGTGGCCGTTCTCTCTTACATCGGCGACAGGAAGCCCAGTCCTGTAGGAAGCCCCTGCACCGGCAGGCACGTGTAGGGGCTCAGAGCTGGCCCTGGTGCGGATGGTGCCAGTGACCGTGGTAAGGAAGGGCCCAGCTTACTCCTCTCAGGAGGGGGGTCTGTGCTGTACAGCCCGTCGTCACCTCTCTGGCCACAAAGAAGCCAGCCCCAGCAGCGAACCGTCTCCTGTCTACGGACACCCCTGTGCTGGCAGCTCCAGCTGCACTTGAACTGCTTGTGTGTTGACAGTGTGCTCTGCAGCGGGCACAGCGCCCAGCCACCACCTGAGAGTGGCCAAAGGCCACGGATCCAGACGGGACCTGGTCCAGGAAGCCCGGTCTACAGCTCTGGCCCCAGCTCACCTGTGCTCACCGGCCCTGCCGTCAGCTCACACGGGAGGATGCCAGGGGAGTTCACGGGTGCCCCAGCTGGCCCTGTGGCTCTAGGACCAAACCCACCCACAATTCCTTTCTCCTACCCAGGATGCTGTGAGAAGCCGAGCCAACCAACCAGGCCTCAATGCTGTCTTCTTCAGCTGCCCCCACTCACTGGCCCACGTTTCACAGGCTGATGGGCACGTGTTTGGTTTTGCTTTGTGAAAAGCCTGTGACGAAAACTCAACACCAGAAGTGCCCCAAATGGTCACTGTTCAGAGTCCGACAAGTGGGGGTTGGGGCCAGGCCACTTGTCGGGGCCCCTGCATTTTATGTGTGTTACCTCAAACTCTACAAGGTAGGTGCTGCTGCTGCTGCTGATGATGATGATGATTTTCATACCTAAATGCAATGATGAAGGCCCAGAATTGAAATCATTTCATGGCTGGTGAGTGACGGAGCAGGATCCTTTCCTTGCACCATGCATCAAAACTGATTTCTGACAGAGTCAAAACCCAAATCAAAATGATAAAAGCAAAGCTGTTGGAAGAAAATGTAAGAGAATACCCTTTGGCCTTGGAGAGGGCAAGGATCAGACCTAAAATAAAATCTTCAAGACACCCCAACTGACAGATGCAACTAAAGGAAATGAGGGATTTCTGTTCACCAACGATAACACAGCGGGACAGGAAAGCCGAGCGACTCAGACGGGGGACCACATTTCTGATACTTCCGGCCAAGCCAGTGAGAAGGAATCAGCAGAAGATAGGGACACAAATTTAAGGAAATACAGGAAACCACAGAATTAGAACTGGCACCTTATGGGCGAATAAACACACGAAGAGCACGCGGGCTCGCCGGCAGTCAAGGCCACGGAGACGCGCCAACGGGGAGGTTCGATTTGCGTGGCGAGTCCAGAAAGTGGCAGGTGCCAGGTGTGAGCAAGGGCCGGGTGAAAGCGGAGCCCATGCCCTCCTGGGGGTGGGACACGCCCGCTGTCGCGGAGAACAAACCAGCAGCGTTTCGCCGGCGAGTGTGAGAACCGGAGTCCACCCAGCCCCGTCCTGGGGCCTGCAGTCTCTTGCCCAGGTGAGTGCGCAGCCCACATAGACAAGGAAGCAACAGTTTGAGGTGACTAGGTGTACGTGCCACATGGACAGATCTCGAAATTATACGGCTGTTTTTTTTTAAACAAACAGACCAAGATTTATGACACAATAACATTTATGCAAATGAAGAGCACGCACACAGACGCACACTGTCTCTGCGTGGCTCGTCTCAAGCGCACTGCAGCGGGCCCGGGGATGGGCCAGGAGAAGGAGAGGCAGGGCCCACTCCTCCGGGCATCCTGACAGCCACCACAGTGTGTGGGGATTTCTTCCGGGGGTGATGAAAGTGCTGTGGAATGGGGGTGAAGGCATGCAGCAGAGGACTCTGCTAAATGACCCAGAGCTGGACACTTTCAAATGGTCAAGATGCTGAAGCTGGTATGTGACGTCTACCTTGATTCAAACAACAACACAAAGTAAGGAAGAGGCGCGAAGACGAGTTGCCATTTGGGGGGTGGTCAGGGTGCAGCCTGCCCACCTCACCCCCTCATGGCCAGCCTGGCTCGTGGCCTGTCCCTCGCACCCAGATGCCTGCTTCAGCACAGACAGCAAGGGCAGTGCCCGGGGTGGGGCAGGAGGCCTGGCTCTGCCCACGCTCCCGGGGTAGCTAGCCCCGTGGTGACCGTGCCGGGGCTGATGGATGGGCGAGCTCAGGGCCCGACAAAGCACTGCGCCAGCGGGAAGGATTCCTGGGGATATTCATGACCACGCTAAATTGCTCACAAGGCAATTTTCTCTCCCTTATTCCTTCCTGACATGGCAGCCAATTTCCACTGCAGCAACCTGGGACTTTGAGGAAGCAATATCGTGCTCGTCCCCTCCTTCCCAGAGCTGGCCGCAAATGTGTTTGTCTCTCCTGATGTCAATTTAAAACAACTGAGAGCCACAGGGCACGGGGTGGACTGCAAAAGCTCAGACACTGGACGGCTCCAAGGGAAGGCCCTACTTGTCAGCCGTCACCCGGCGCGGATGGGCGTTTCTTTTCTTTCAAGAGGCTCCTGGCATCTCTCTTGGCTTGGGGGTCCCTGAAGTCCCCTCATTGGTGCCACAGGGTATCGGGATGCTCAGAAAGGCGGTCCTCTGCCAGGACCCAAAGCAGAAGTCCAGCCCCTCGGCATGGGACGGTAAGGCTAAGGTCCCAACACACGCGCATCTGCGCCTTCACGAGGCAGCGTGCGCGACGGGCTGCTGCAGTTCCCGCCCCCAGGCCGGGCAGGAGCTCCTCAAGCAGCGGGAAACCGCTTGCCTCCCCTCTGCGCTCTGCCCATGTGGCCGCGAGAAGCAACGTTAAAACAAAGGTCAGAATGGGAGTCTCCTCTGCTGCTTTGAAACGTGCCTACACACCGCCTGGCAAAGGGTAGACGCCTCCACATGGCTCCCCAGGGCCTCAGCGGCCCGCCTGCCTTCCCCACTGCATTCGGCGTCCCCTGCACCAGCCCTCAGCTCTCTGAGGCCCGTCCCCATCCTTCTGAACCTACCAGGCCTTTGTGCCAACACCGATGTTGCACACATTCTTTCTCTCTAGAAGCATCCTGTCCTGCTTTTGGGCAGGAAAACTCCACCAACTCATCCTTTGGGACCTTCTACCACTCATGCCCATCTTGCTCCCTTGCAGATGACTCATCATTAGCAGCAGCCCCGCCCATGGTCACTGGCTCGGCACCCTCTAAAGGCCCGGGAGCCTTCGCAGACCCCCTCGTCGCCATCCAGGCAGGCACCAGAAGCCCCATTTGGCACGTCAGTTCGAGAGCAAGTCCTGGGCACCCGGCCCTCAGGGTTGCGCCCTTCCCAGAGTGTTTCATCGGCTTCCAGCTCCTTGCTTCCTGAGGCAACACTCAGAGCAGTTGGGGAGCAGGTATAGAGCAAGAGGATGGGGTCCAGAGGATGGGGAGCAGGTATAGAGCAAGAGGACTTGGCTGTATGCCAAGTCCATCAAAGCAAAACCTTCTCCAGTTGCAGGGGCTGGTCCCGGGAGTGTGCCACTTGGGATGCCGGGAGAGGTGGTGGGCAAGGGGCAGACGAGGGCAGGGGGAGACCGAGAAGGAAATGGAGCTGGAGGGGCTGGCGGACACAGAGGACGAGGCTGAGAGGCGCGTGATGGGGGTGGGGGCACGAGGGGGCCGTGGAGGACGCGGACACAAACTGCAAGTGGGACCCATGGGCACGGGTGGAAAGCGCCAGGCGAGAGGGAGAAGGAGGGACACGGAACAAGGATGAGGGGGGGAAGGCAGGGAGGAAAGGCGCCCACAAGAGTGGGGGCAGGGGAGGCGAATGGGAAGCGAGGGAGGCAGGGTGGCGTCAAAGCAGCAGCAGACAAGGCAGGGCCAGGAGTCGGGGAAGCTGTCAAGAAACCATTCACAGACAAAGAGGGAAGAGCTGGGGGAGCAGAGAGGGTGCAGAGAGAGAACCGGGAGAGGAGAGAGAACACGGGCTGAAGCCAGGGCGGGGCGGGGTGGCCTCTGTGACCAGGTGTCAGGCACCACGACTGCATCCTGTCCTCCAAAGGCCCATGCCACGGGGACCTGCACAGTCCGGGACAGTCCCAGGAGACCCAAGTGCCTCCCCGCAGCTCGGGGTGAGGCTGAGTTGCAGGGCGCTGTCCCCTGTGGGCTCACGAGCGGCTTCAGGGCGGTGCAACCACGGCCTGCAGCACCCACCACTCCCGCTCTCAGGCACGTGGACAGCCCCTGCCTCGCCAGCCTTGTCTTCGGGCCCAGGGAACGTGCTTTCTGTCCACGTGGTCAGAGCAGAAAAGGAAGCGCAAGACCTTGCTGGTGTGGCCGGGGCTGGGGAGTGGTCAGGGTCTGCACGCAGAGTGGTCACTTCCTGAAGCAGGTGGCGTTCCTCACTTTCGAAGAGGTTTATTAACATCCACTCTGGGTCACAGATTGAATGGGGACAAGCAGAGTCACAGAGATGTGACTGGATCAAGCAGGGCGGGGTCATCTCTGGAGACCCCCTAAACCAGGAGAGCTCTGGCACATGCCCATTTCAACTTGAAAGCTGGGAACAGGTCCCAGCCCTCGCCAAAGAGGGACCAAGGTGGGGAGGAGTCACAGGCCAAGGCTTAGGAGGGGGCCGTGCTGTGAGCCCCAGTGGTGCACCTCAACTTGTGCCATTCTCCTGACGGAGGGCTGCCCCCAGCCTCTCTAAGCCAAGTGCTCGGCCACCAGATCTATGGCAGAGGTGACACACGGCAGCCGGCCAGTGGGCACGATGCCCTGTCTGTGTCCCAATTTGCCTGGTCAAGTCGTCATCTTGTTAATGCCATTTACCAAGCCCAATGCCCCCAGTTCCCATCCCCAGCCCCAGCTAGAGCCCTCCAGCCACTGTCCCTTCACCTGTCACTTCTTGTCACCGATTCCCTGAACTCAACAGGTGTGGGCAGCCTGTAGCAAACTTCCTTGCTCACTCTTGCTCCCAGCAGTCAGGCAGGTGGCCCAGTGGCCCCAGCCCCTCTCAAGTCGTCCCAGCATGAATGTCCCAAGCTACATCCTTCCTGCCTTTCCTCCACAACAGAGGGCAGGGGTGCCAGCGAGTCTGAATAGGCAGCGCCATGCTGCCAGCGGGCGTCAGGATCCCAGGCGGTGAGAGGAGGGGGACCCGCAGCTGGATGGGAGATCATGAACCTGAGGCCACCTGGCCCCTGGGGCCTCCGAGACCCAAGCCGGGGCTGCCACTCATCCTCACGCTGGCCGCCTGCCTTTCTCACCCCAGCAGCTTGCTGGATCTAGGTCCGTGGGGCTGCATCCCCCCCAGCCCTGGACGGACCAGCTGTGTCCTGCGGGGCACCTCCCCCGAGCCAGAATGCCAGAGAGAGCTGGGCCGCACTCCTTACTCCGTGAGAGCCGCCTCAGAGTCCAGGGCAGCCCCGGGGAACAACCGATCTTTAATTGTCACACCACTGCTCCCACCCCACATCAGTCCCCGCTGCCCCTGCAGCCACCCACCATGCTCTGTTATAGCAGCAAACGGTGCCTGGCCGCGCCCCTGGCACTCAGACCCTCAAGAGCCAGAGATCAGCCTGCAGGCCCAGAACGTAGCTGCTCTGCCTGGCCTCGGATTCCAGCACACGGGAAGAGGCCGTGCGCATGGCATGGGCCCAGGTTATGAAACCAAGTTGGCATTTAAATGACCTGACAACCGATTGCTCGATTTAATTTGCTTGCTCAATCCAATAAAGGAGAAATAAGAAAAGCCATCTAATTAAATACATCGATCCACAGAAACCGGCAACTCTGAAGCACTGCCTGGAGTGAGCATGGCGACGAAGTCGAGTGAGGCGGAGCGTGAGTGGAGAGAAGATAAACCCACTCTCCTCAGCCTTCGGGAGGGCCACAAAGTGCCCCGAGGAACGCTTCCTTTAAGCTCACTGGGAAACTGAGCCCCAAAGAGAAGGAAACCTGTCCATGATCAGCCAACCCTTGCCCCAGCAGCTGTGTGTCCGGACAGCAACTCTGCAGCCTTCACAGCCGCACCCTGAGCGCTGGCAGCTTCCGAGGGACAAACCTGTCTATCGGGGCACAGTAGAACGCGCTCATGCCCCCTGAGCACTCTGCTCAGTGTGAAGAGGCAGAAAGGGCGCTCTGAGGGGACGCAAAGAGGAGCGTCTCTCCATGGCGTGCACGGTAGGAATTTCCACGTCCCCAGCAAACAACGGGACAGAATCCAGCTCCCAGAGTTGGGCTCCACGCCAGTGCCCCTCGGGCCCTCGGCAGGCGTGGCCCAGCTCCAGCCACAGCGCAGCCCCTGGACCAGCGCTTAGCAGAGCTTTCAGCCAGAAAAGCCGCTTCACAGCATCGGCGCTGGGCTGTCTGTCGCTGGCTGCAAGCCGGGCCCTAAATCAGGACTCAACTGTCCTTCCAAGGAGACGTCCACTTGGGAGAGAAGCAGTCACTTACTATTTGGCAGCTCAGTCCCCACCAAGGGGAAGGTGAACCCATAGCCAGTATGTTCAGCTTGGGGAGCTCTGCCTTCAGCAGGACCTCCTAGGGACCAAGTCTACCCCACCCACCCACACCACAGATCGGGCACAATGAGTCCCACACAGATGTGTCCCCAAGGAAGAAGGAGAAGACACAGATGCACAGAGCAGCGGGCACAGGGGTGCGGCGCCTCCTCGTCAAGGAACGCCTCGGGAGGAGTGGTATGAGGGCCTTGGAAAGGACGAGAAGGATGTGGCAGGCAGAGATGTGGGGGAGAACACTCAGGGCGTATGAAGATGGGCGGAGGGACAGGAAGCTGGGGCTTGGCCAGCCAACCCACTGAAGAGAGGGAAGCAGCAGCCCCTCAGGGACCTCCGGCTCTCAGCGACATGATAATGGATGTCAGGGGCTGGCCGAGCTGTGAGGAACAGCAGGCACGTCTATCTCGCGGTGTTGACAAACAGAGAAACGCAGCCAACAAGGAAACAAGATGATTACAGGGTGGTAGACGCTCTAAGTCGAGCAGGGTGATGAGGGGAGGCATGCCAGGGACGTGGGGGGACAGGGGCATGTACTCGTGGAGCTCCGTGAGAACCACTTCGGAGTCCTGAAGACAGGACCAGCCAAGCAGGCTCAGAGCAACATCAAGCGCAAGGTCACCATGACAGGGAGGTGCCTCGTGGCCACGTGTGGACCTGAAAGGAGACTGGCAAGCTGGGCAGAGAGCTGCAGGGGGAGACCCAAGACACGCAGCAGGAGACGGGGCCCGCGGGTCTCCATGAGCTGGGATTTTACTAGAATGAAGGATATCACCGCGAGGTCTTGTGGGGATGTGACAGGATTTTCATTTGCTAATGCCCTGGAGGCTGGACGCCGGGTGCAGGACGGAAACAAGGACAATGGTTTGTGGGCAACTGTCCCCAGGGGGCCCGGGCCGGGTATACAGGGAGGCGGGGAAAGGCGCGGTTCTGATTTGACTGAGCACTGAGCAGCGGATCTCCTGCTCACAGGACTGGTTGGATGAGGAGACGGAGGCGCCCAGTAGGACTTAAGGGGCTTGTGCTAAGCATCTGGGAGGGTGCCCTTCCACCCCCCACCTCCCGTGACTGACGTGGGGAACAGGGGAGGAAGTTGACTCAGGAGAAGACCAGCTGTGGAGCAGGCCTCTGGTCCAGCTCTCTGCATCATCATTTTCTTTAGACCAGTCTTTAATGACTTCACCTTTATTCCTTACTTTTATGCTAAGCAATAATATCCAGGATACCAAGGCTCCTGCGGACACTAAAACACTCTTCTGAACACACACAGAAAGGAATGCCAACCATCGTTCCCAGTCCAGGCATCTCAATGCTGACAGCCTCTCCACACCCGCCCTCCAGGGCTTGCCCCGGGCCGTGGCCTTTGACCCAGGGAGTGCTGAGGGCCTGGGGGCGGACCACGCGTGGGCACTTGGGGACAGTGACCTGGCCCTCCAGCTCGCTGAGGCCCTGACGGCGGCCAGCACCCTGCCCCAGTGGCCCCTGCTCTGCCCACTGTGAGCTGGGGGTTCCCGGGCACCGCCCACCACCCTTTCCTGAGTTCCACACGCCCTCTGGCGGCGGGGTCCCCAGGCTTCCTGCACTGGGGTTCCACCACCTGGTGGGGCCCCAGGGAGGGGGAGGGGCCTCTCTCGGCCTCAGCCTCCCCTGGAGAAGGGAGCAAGTACCAGACTCGCTGGAAGCTCCAGGCAGGGGACAGCGGCAGCTGCTGAGGCTGGGATACAGGTTAACCAGGGTGGGGCAGCAGGACTGGCCTGGCAGGGGCCACCGGGGTGAGAGTGGAGGGGGAGGGAGGGCGGGGAGGGGGCAGGCAGGAGCTGCAGCTTTTGTTTTCCATAGAAGGTCACCAAGGCAGAGAAAAGCAAATTGATGGCCAAATACAAATAGGGCAATTTGCCTTAGGTGGGTATTTTCAGAGGCAAATAAAAAACATTCCTATTTAAACATTTTTAAATTAAGAACTGGGAACATCAGACTGTGCTGAATAAATACAAGACATAATGGAAAATGTACTTCAGTTCTTAAAGCCAGTTACGGCAGAGACGTGGGGGCAGCGGCCAGCAACAGGCAGGAGTCACGCTCCTGCAGAGAACAACAGCGTGGGGCCGGGCCCGGGGCGCAGACAGACACTGTCCCGTGCGTGCCCATTTGCAAGGGGCTGTCACAGAAGGCCGTGTGTGGCTCAGAGGAGAGGGTGGTGAGCTGAGCCTCGGAGGAGCAGAAGTCACAGGGGTGACCCGGGCAGAGGGAACAGTGAGAAAAGGCCCGGAAGGAAGCTCAAGAAAGCAAAGGCACTCGAGGCATCGCCCAAATGCTGGGTCGGCAGGTGCCGTGAGGCTGGAGAAAGGGCGAGCCACAGCCTGGCACGCTCCTGTCTGGACCGCGAGACAGTCCGGGAAGTCCGCAGTGTCAAGAGCAAACCCGCTGGAGAATAAAGCAAAGGACCGGGTAGACTTGGCTCCGAAGAACCTATCGCAACGGCCATAAAGCACAGGAAGCAGGACACGGAGTCCGCGAATGGAGAGAAACGAACATGAAAAGTACAGTGAGGTGCCACCTCCCACCCAGGGGCCCTGGGCCTTCCTCCCCCTCCCTTCCCCCCACGCGGAGCCGCAAGTGTTGGCAAGGATGTGGAGCAACTGGAACCCTTGTGCCCAGCCGGTGGGAATGTAAGATGGCGCAGCCGCTGAGGTCAACGGTCTGGAGCTTCCTCAGAAACTGAAAAAGAGGATTATTATAGGATGACCAGGTCCACCTGCGGGGCTTTACTCGAAAGAAGTGAAAGCAGGAATGAGCAGACATCTGTCCACCCGGCGTATCAGCGGCACGACTCACCGTAGCCGAAGGAGCAGCGACCCGGAGTCCGTGGACAGGGGAACCGGCGAGCCCTCCAGGACCCGCAGCCGAGGCCTCCACGACGCCCTCAGGCCGCGGGACCGGAGGCCCAATGCGAGGGCGAGAAGGCGGCCTGGGAGGATGAACTCCGCAGGGTTCCCCTTCCGGGAGGCGAGGGTGCGGCCGATTCAGAGAGAGCAAGTGGAGGGTGGGTACCGGGGCGGGGCCTAAAAGGAGCAGTTTCTACTGCCGAAGACAAAGTTCTGGAGATGTGTCCCGCCCAGGGGAATGTGCTCTGCGCGCCCGACTGCGCCCAGGTGAAGAGGGTGACTTCACGTGCTTTGTGCCAGAATGCCAGACGAGAGGCAGCTGGTGCAGCACCCGGCCCTCCTGGCCCATCCCCCCGTGCTGCAAATCTCTCTCCTGCAGAACATCCTCTCCCACCCCCCAGCAGCATCATGGCTACGGCGAATGGGAGCCCAGGGGCCCGGGCGCATTCACAGGGTGCAAACAAGCTCGGAATACCTCCTCTGTGCCGGCCTGTCTCTGCGGGACAGGCAGCCGGGCGGGCTGCTGTCTAGGCCCGGCCCTCAGAGAGCCCACAGTTTGGAGGAGAAACTGGAGCCATCACAAGCAGCCGCACTGTGACAAGAGCCTGGCACAGGGACTGTTCAGGACTATGGTGACCTAGAGGGGGGTGGGCTGCGGGGCGTGGGGGCGGATGAGTCCAGGGACTTCTTCCAGAAGGCCCTGAGCTTCGTCCTGAGGGCTGAGGCAGGCAGGGGAGCCAGCAGAGTGGCGCCAGGCGGAGGGAGTCCTGGACAGGGAGAGGAGACTCGTGTGGGGAAGGAGGGGCAGGAGGACGGAGAGAATGTGAAGCGCAGAGCTGAGCCATGACCACAAACAGTTGAAAGAAATTTATTAACATGTAAGTGCCTCTACCGCAGACAGGAACTGAACAGCGCCCCCCACAGCCTCAGGGGCTCGGCCAACGCTCTGCCTTCAGGGCGCCGGCCAGGCCCAGTCACCGCCAGCTGGGGCGGGGGCAGTGCCCCCTGGCCCACGGCCAGTTACTTTGCCTACACACCCTGCCCGGGAATGGGCCAGAAGCAGCAGCATCTCCTTGGTCCAGAGGAGACAGCAGACGCCCGCTCCTGGCTGGCACGCAGCAGGTGGAGAAGAGCGCAGGAGACAGTGCCTGATGGACGCAGCCCTGAGGCAGCACCTTGCTGCCTTCCCGCCGCCCCCTCTGCCTGCCAGGGTAGAGAGCCCCCCGCGACCTGTGCAGTGACGGGCCACAGAGAACATGTGTTGGCCAAGCAAGAGCCAGAACCAAGTGGGAAGTGGCTAAGTGCGAAGCAGCCGGAGAGAGGGGCGGTGGCAGCGGGGCGCGCGCTGTCCGGCAGATGGGCTCCCCATCGCACGACAGAGCCCTGAAGAGAGCCCAGCTCCTCCCCGTCCTTCCTCAGGCTTCAGCCGACAGCGCCCGAGCCCGGCTGTCAGCTGGACTTGGAGGGGGCTCTTGGGGGCCTGAGCCAAGAGCCCGGGGACAGAGAGGGAAGCATTCAAGGGGACACGAGGCAGTGCGTATCGGCACGGAGCCCTACACGACTCTTCTAGCTCCTGGGCTCAAGGCCAAGGTGGGAGCAGCGGCGCGGGGCAGGCCTACGGCTTCTCGCCAGCTGCGGGCTCGGGGCTGACCATCCCATCCGACAGGTAGTCGTCTTCGTGGCTCTGCTTCATCTTTGTCTCCAGAACCGTGATGCGCTGCTTGAGCTTCTGCTGGGCGCCCGTGTACTCGGCCAGCAGGCGGCTGAAGCGCGTGTACAGCGTCTCCATGTTGGTCTCCAGCTGCTCCAGCTTCTCCTGCACGTCCACCTCCATGCTGGCCGCCACCTCGTTTTCATCCAGAAGCCCCTCCTTCATGAGGATCTCCCGGCCCCTCTCCTCCAAGACCTTCTTGGCATCGGGGTACTCGGTCACGGCTTCCATCAGGTCGTCCTTGGACAAGCAGAAGAGGTCCGAGTAGCCCAGGCTGCGGATGTTGGCTGTGCGCCGGTTGCCCATCTTGCTGCCCTTGATGTTCAGGATGCTGATCTCCCCGAAGCAGCTCCCCGCCGAGAGCAGCGCGTACTGAGTGACGCCGTCGTCAGCCACCACGGCCAGCTTGCCTTCCTTGATGATGTACATCTCCTTGCCGATGTCCCCCTTGCGACAGATGTAATCCCCGGGGCTGAACACCTGAGGACGCAGCTTCAGGACCAGCTCCACCAGCAGGCCGGCCTCGCAGTCCTGGAAGATGCGCACCTTCTTCAGCGTGGACAGGTGCACGTTGATGGCGATCTCGGCCCTCAGCTTGGCCGGCAGGTTCTTGAGAACTTCCCGCTCGTCCACGGTCTTCTTATTGGTCCACAGGTAGTCAAACCACTTGATGACCTTGGCTTCCATCTCCTTGCTGACCTTGCGGAACTGCATGTAGTGTTTCACGGCGTCGATCTTGGCCTGGAACTCGGCCCGGGTGGCGTTCATGTTGGAGATCATGGAGCCCACGTTCCCGACGATGGTGGCGAAGATGAGGACGCCGATCAGGAAATCAAAGATGACGAATAGGTACTCCTCATCCTTCACGGGGGGCGGGGTCTCCCCAATGGTGGTGAGAGTCAGGGTCGACCAGTAAAGGCAGTAGATGTACTCCCTAGCCAGATAGCCGTACTCAGGGTCGGTGATGTTGGGGTAGACCCAGGTGTCAACGCCGAAGCCGATGGACTTGGAGATGGCGTAGTAGATGCAGGCGTTCCAGTGGATGATGACCAAGATGTAGAGGACAAGGTTACTGATGCGGAAGATGTTGGGGTAACTGGTGCGTGTCTCTGTGCGGTCGAAGAACTCAAACATGCGGGCAAAGTGTAGCAGGCGGTTGAAGCGCAGCTCCGGGCTGTGGATGCCCACGGCGAAATAGATCAGGTCTGTGGGGATGATGGACGCCACGTCCAGCTTGAACTGCAGGGTGTGAATGTAGTTGTCCCGCAGCTTCTTGGGGTCTTTGACGAGCAGCCCCTGCTCCAGAAAGCCTGGTGGAGACACAAGCCAGCACATCACCTGCGCCCTCAGTCATGCCTCTCCGGTGAGACTCACGCCCTGCAGGGGACTAGCTGCCCCTTTCCAAGGAGGTGCGGGAGACTCACAGAGCAAGGTTTCCTGCAAGGGTGCGAAGGGATCAGCCCCGCCCCCCCGTGCCAACTTCACTGAGCTTGCTGAGACCATGAGGTTCAGAGAGGCCAGGCGCCAACCCGAGTCCCGGTCGGACAGGTGAGTCTAACGCCACCTCCAGATGGCTTCCTGGACCTCCGGACTCAGGCATGGGCTCAGGGGCCGTGGACTCGGGGGCCGTGGCCCCACCTGAGTATCTCGCTTGCTCACTGACCTGTGCGCAACCGGATGAAGAGATCCGCGATGTAGACCACATCTGAGAAGTAGTCCAGCACCAGCCACACTATGTAGTAGCCTCTCTGTAGGTCACTGAAGCAGGCTCTGCAGGAGGACAGGGCTGGCCTTCACCCTCAAAACCAGCCCAAGCCCCCTGGAGCTCCCAAAGTGAGCGCCCACCGTGTGCAGGGCTTGGGGTGGCCGCCAGGGGGCACTGATGAGTCCCAGTCAGGCTGACCCCAGGAGAGACTCATCCCCGGCAACTTCTGCTTGAACGCCTGTCACATGGACCTCGCTACGCGACGTCACCTCCGGCCAGCACGTGCCTGTCACCCGCTGGACTGCGAGCTCCGAGAAGACCGCCGCCTGACCCGTGTTCTAGGGCGTGCGCTCTCAGCGGAGCAAGGTGAATGAACGAACGGGCGGGTGGTTCGCACGAGCCGCGGCACACAGCTCAGCGGCCCCGTGCCCATCTCTTCAGCCTCCCCCCGCGGAGAGAGCCCGGCCCAGAGCGTGATCCATGCGGGTGAGAGGGCGGTGCTGGGCTGAGGCGCAAGGCAGTGGGACCGGGGAGAGGCTGGCGGCCTAGGGAGGGGACAGAGACGGGCACAGAACCCAGGAGGATGACCCAGTGAGTGAGCTCAGGCCGCGGGACGAGCAGTCCTTCCGGCGACGTGGTCACATCGCCAGTGAAGCCGCAACCCCCGCGCCTGCAGGACTGGCCTGGGCCTTCCGGCCTTGCTAGGGGGTGTTGCCCGCTTTTTCCTTCTCCCCAGGATGTTCCCTCTACCAAAGCGGGGCATCTAAATAGCTGCCTCTCTCTCACTGTGCGCTCTCAGCTAAGGGGGCGCCTCCTTACAGAGGTCCCTTCCTCTCCTCACCGCCTGTCTTCAGCCCCTTGAATGGCAGTGTCCCCCACCAATGTCCCCCAGTGGCCCGAGCAGAGACCGGGCGAGTGCTGTCCACACAGCCTCCCCAGCACTGAGCTCGGAGCCTGGCCCCGGTGCCCAGCGAGACCGTCGCCGAATGCGTGGCTGTGGCGGGTGGAATCGGGCGGGAAGCGCGTGTGCAGAGTGGCTCTGCCCCTGCGCCCGCAGCCAGACTCTCCTGGGCTTGAAGGTCAGGGAGGGATTTTGTCTTGGGCCAAGGGCCTGTCCTGACCCTAGACAGCAAGTGCTAGGGCGGGGTGTGTCCAGAAGGTGGCGCTAGAGAGAAGGCTGGGTCCAGAAGCCCCTGAAGGCCATGCTGAGGGCTTGAATTTCTCTCCCTGTGGGCGCTGGGGGCCCTTGCTGGGTGTGTGAAGAGGGAGAAGCAGAATCCCATCCCAGCTCCCAGCAACTGTGCCAGCTGCCAGTGTGGTGGGCGCATTGGAGGGGACAAGAGTGCCCGCCTGGATGGGTGCAGGGCTGTTACAGTTGCCCCTGGAGACAACTGGGGTCACCCGGGACGGCTTAGGCGGAGGTGGAGAGCTGGGAATGATGGCGCCGCCAGGGCAAGGATGGCTTTGGTGCTGCAGTAAGTCATTGGAGGCTCGAGGGGCACAGGGAAGGGCTGTCGGCCCACAGGAAACCCAGACAGCGCACGGGGGTGCCGGCCTCTCACCTGGCCACCAGCAGACACCAGTTGTAGAGGACAGGCATGGCGATGATGAACAGCCAGCGGTAGTACCAGTCCCCGGCTGGGTCCAAGACAAAGAGCTCAAATTTCTTTCTGAGGAGACAAGACCAGGCGTGGGGACTGGGTTCCCCATGAGACAGCACCCCAGTCCCAGAGCGCAGGCATCCCTGAGCAAGCACTGCCCAAAGAGGTGTGCGTGGTGCGGGTGAGTGGCACAGGACCCCAGCTGTCAGGGCCTCCCAGCCTGGTACCAGGGACCTGAGTAGCGTTCAGTGAGGAAGGGGCACTCCTCTCCCTACACTGCCTGCAGGTAGACCCTGGGCTCACAGGCCCTCTGGAACCCCCTTTGCCAGGGGGCATGCTAGGGACGGAGCTGCTGGCAGGTAGGGACTTGCCCAGGGTGGTGATAAAGGCCCAGGGTGTATCCCCAGTCCTCCTGAGGGGGGAGAGGAACCCCAAGGCAGTGAGCCCACATGCTTCCTGCCCCCTCCACCCTCTCCGCTGGGTCCTGGGCCTCCAGTCCCCAAATTGCTTTCCCAGCTGCTCCATCCTGCCTTGGCCAGAGCTCTTTCCGCCACTGGCCAGAGGTGCGGAATGTCGGCTTTGGCCAGACATCCGCCTCGCCTCCTCATTCCTCAGGAATAGGCCCTCCAACCCGGCCCCTCTGCCCCCACCCCCCACCCCAGCTTCCTTCTGCTCCACTGTCCCCAGCCTGCCCCACCAGCCAGCCCTAGCAGGGCCTCTTCAAAGCTAGGCTCTGCACCCTGGTATGCTGGCACAGGCAGGCCCTCATCGCTCCCTCCCTGCACCCCTCTGCAGGGACTGACTGAGGAACTGGGACGGGAGCGACACCCCCTGGGTCAGGCGCCCTCCCAGCCCAGGGCAGCCAGGGGACACCAGGCAGCTGAGCAGAGCGCCCTAGGGTGAACCCGGCCGTCCCCCACCGCCAGTTTCCCTGCCTGGCAGGGGTGGCTGAAACCGCAGCGAGCCCTCCCCGCCGCCGCCAGCTGTACTTGGTGCCCTTGCCATCGCCGTCCTTGTCGCCTTTGCCGTCCCCCTGCTGTGTTGTCACGGCCTGGAGCTCTGGACCACGGAAGCGCTCGAGGAACGAGTCAGGTCTCGGCTCCTCCTCACGGAAGTTCTTGTTGGCCCACTCCCTGATGACCCCCACCAGGCGGACGATCCTAGGGCGGGAGGGGGGCGTGAGCCGGAGGGCAGAAGTGCTGTTCCCAGGGCCCACTGTCTGGCGAGGGAGGGGGGCGGACAGGAAATCGTGGGCACAGGCCAGGTCAGGGTGCCCCCTGTTAACAACTGGGCTAGGACTCAGGCCTGACTCCCCATGTAGCCCGAGGGGCAAAGCCATATCCTGGCAAGACTTCCTAGAGGAAGCGCCATCTCAGTTACTGATGGTGACAGGCAGATCTCCAGGGCAAGACAGGCTGTGAGAAGGGAGGACAGGCCAGGAGGAGGGCTAACCCAGGCCCCCCGTTTCCCTGTGGAGCCCACGGTCCTGGGGCAGAAGTCTTAGGCCCTCCACCCAGGCCCCCGGCTGGAAAGGATCCCTCCCCTGACACTGAGGCAGACAAGACTGAAGGGGAGCCTCTCCTGGTATCTCGAGCTTGCTCAAGGGTACTGTCAGAAGGACAGAGACCAGCCAGGACAGCACAGACGATGCTTCCACAGGTCTCTGGAGAGGCCTGAGGTAGCCACTCAGACAGGTTCCCTGGCAGGGCAGGGGAGCTGGTAGTGGTGGGCCCCACCTCTGGAAGCCGCGCCGGCCCCTCTGCGGGACATCCATGTCCGCCAGCCGCTGCAGTTCAGAGGAGGTGTCATCGTCGGCCGCAGACCGTGGCCTGCAGGAGAAGGAGCAGAGTCGACCAAGGTTCTCTGAGCAAACCCTGTCTCCCATCAGTGCTTGCCGCTCCTGGGTGGTGCCCAGAAACCTCATGGTCCTTTTAGAGGGTTCTTTGACCCAAAGTTGGCTTGCTCTGTGGCAATGAAGCAGAGCTGGGGAGAAGCCCAGCCTCCAGGCCCACCCCACAAATCCTTGGCCTCAGCAGACTCACCTGCTACTGGTGCCACGGTCATCTTTGCCATTGGCCTTGACAGCAGGGGGTGCGTGGTTGTGGTTATTGGCTGGGGAGCTCTTCACGCCGTTGGATTTTTCTGTCATCCTCCATGTATGGCTGAGCCCCTCACCTGCCAGGGAAAGGCCAAGAACAAGATCACAGAGGACCCTGGCGCCCAACAGCAGGAGATCTGCAGGTGGGCAAAGAGAAGAAGCAGGGCCCAGCTGGCAAACCCCGGCACCCCAGTACTGCTCTGATGGGCCCCAGCCCACATGGCGTAAGGCCCGGCCCTCCAGCATAAAGCCCACTGATGCCGGGCTCCCCCACCTGGTAGGCGGTGTAATTGCAGTGCTAAATTGCAAAAGGTGTTTTGTTTTGTTTTTTTAGTCCAGTTAAATTTTTTTTAAGATTTATTTATTTATACAAGAACTGGGGTACAGTCAGAGGCGCGGGAGGATGAGAGAATTCACCAGAGACAGAGCGGGAAGCAGAACAGGCAGACAACCGAAAGCACTGCTGAGGGGAGCAGCAGGAGAGACAGGTGAGGTCTGCCGCGTCATGTGGGAATCAACCTGGCCCGCTGGGAATTGAACTCATGCTGCGGAGGCTGCGGACAGCTTCACAGTGCTGCGCTCAACCTGCTGCGCCACCGGGGAGGCCCAGTCCAGTTAATTTTTTTGACAAGCACCTTCTGTTATCCCTGCTTTGTAGGGGTCTGCCACACGCGTAGGCTGTTGAACGCCTCCAAACCAGCCACTGCCTCCAAAGTTCTGCCCCAAGGGAGGAGATGTCTCTCCCTGACCCAAGGCAATGGCCAGTGACCCCGCCCCTAACCCTCCTCTCCTGTCTCCTCACCTGAGACCCCTCAGAGCTCACACACCTGAGGCAGGATCTCATCTGTCATTGGCTGCTTCAACCAGGAGCACTATCTCTGGGGTGCCTTCCTTTTGGTTTCCATCACATTCTTTCCAGCATCCCCCAAATAATGTCCCTCAAGCTTAGAAACAAGGAAGAAATTTGGGGAGGACGAGGGCCTGAGGGGAAAATAAGGGCGAAGGGGGAGCTCGCAGGGGCGCCAGAGGCAGGGGCCCAAATCAGTACTCTGTTCTGGGCTAGGGGAGCCTTGGAAGGACTGGCAGGAGCATGACAAGAACAGCTTTACAGTCTGGAAAGATCCTTGTGTCCACAGGTGGTGGAGGGGCTGAGAGCAGAGAGCCGGGAACACTGGAGGAGATGGCGTCCATGGAGCCTGAGGCCAGTGGGCAGAGCAGTGAGCTATTTGGGTGGAGATTGGCCCACACTAGGGATGTGGGAGAATACGAAGCGAGGTTCCTGGGCAGAACCCTGGGGAACCCAACATTTAAGAGTTGAGTAATAAGACTAATTTATGACAAAGGAGCCAAGAGCATCCTAGGAAGCAAGGACACTCTCTTTACTAAAAGGTGTTGGGGAAACTGAATAGCCACGTGCAAAAGAATGAAAGCTGACCACTGCCTGCACCAGATGCAAACATTTATTCAAATGGATTTCAGACTGAAGGTAAGAGTGGAAACCATAAAATACATAGAAGAAAACACTGGCAATAAGTTCTTTGACATCAGCCTTAGAGAGGTGGATTCATCTCCAACACAAGAGAAACCACAGCAAAAATAAATAAATGGGACTACATCAAACTAAAAAGCTTATGCACAGCAAAAGAAACCATCATAAAAATAAAAAAGCGGGGCCTCCCCCGGTGGCGCAGCGGTTGAGCGCTGGGTTGCGAAGCTGCCCACAGCCTCTGCAGCACCAGTTTGATCCCCGGCTGCCGGCGAGGGTCCCACATGGCACGACAGACCTCTCCTGTCTCGCCCGCTGCTCCCCTCAGCAGTGTGCTTCGTCAGTCTGCCTGTTCTGTTCCCCGCTCTGGCTCTGGTGAATTCTCTCACCCTCCCGCGCTTCTGACTATACCCAGTGCTTGTATAAATAAATAAATAAATTTTTTTTAAAAAGAGAGAGAGAGAAAAAAATGAAAAGGCGGCCTACTGCGTGGGAGAAGATATTTGCAAACCAAGTATCAGACAAGGAGTTCATATCCAAAATATATGCACAACGCAACAACCACAAATAATACAACCTGATTAAAAAATGGGCTGAAGATCTAAGTAAGCATTTCACCAGAGGACATATAGATGCCAGCAGACACGTGGAAAGATGTTCGGCCTCGATTATCATTAGGGAAATGCAAGTCAAACCACAATGAGGTTTCATCTCACACCAGTTAAAATGGCCATTATCAAAGTCAAAAAACAGTGTCGCAAGGCGAGGAGCAAAAGGAATGCTTGTGCACAGTTGCTGAGAATAAGTGAAGCCTCTTTGAAAAACAGTACAGAAGTTTCTCAAAAGTTTCTCAGTGTCTTTTCTTAAAAAGACAACGACCATGTGATACAGTAATACCACTTCTGGGGGCAGAATAGATCCCTGCACCCCTATTTTCACTGCAGCACTATTCACAAGAGCCAAGATATAGAAGAGCCTGTGTGTCTATCAGTGGGTGAGTGGATAAAGGAGATGTGCATAGCAACGCCGGGGAATACTACTCAGCCATGAAAAAGATGAAGTTGTGCCATGTTCAAGAACAGGGATGGAACTTGAAGGTGTTAGGCTAAGTGAAATAAGTCAGGAGAAAGAGAAATACCATATGATTTCACTCATTTATGAAATATAAAGGGGGAAAGCAAAGGAACAATCAAAAATAAACTCCCTTTGACTCTGAGAACAGAATAGTGGCTACCAGAGGAAGGAGGGGAAGGCAGAGGGGCCAACAGGTGGGGAGAGATGGTAACCGGACATTGGTGGTGGTTATGGAGTGACATACAGGTGCTGAGGTGAGCAGCTGTACACCTGAAACCTGTGCAGTGTTCTGAACTAACGTCACGTCAACAGAAAGAAACGAAATGAAGAGGAAAAGAGTTGAATAGAGAAGGAGGTGTCCACAAAATAGACTGAGAAGGAAAGATCTGGAAGAGAGACAGGAGATAGTGTTGCTTGGTGTCTCTTGTCATGAGTCAGCGAGTCCGCGACTCGACTCAGAGCCACCGTCACTGCCGAGGCTGCTCGGCACGACAGCCCAGATTTAGGCCGAAATGGTCAGCATGCCCCCAGCTTCCTGGGGCTCCCACTGCCGGAAGTGACCCCTGGTTTGTTCTAGCTTATGTAACTGTCGCCATGGCGATGGCAGATACCTCAAGCTCCTCAGTGAGTGATAATAACAAGCAGCCTCAGAGCTGCTCGCCTGGCGCTCTCTGTGGGACAGTGGCACCAAGATGTTAATGAGGCACCCGAGGGAGCGGGGCCAGCATCCCCGAGTCCCTGCCTGAACCCTAGAGGCGGCAGACCATGGAGACAGAAAGTTGCAGGCAATGCAAACAAAGCCAGGGCCGCTGGCACTGCTGAGGGTGTCAGGGCTGATCTGCGGGAGGACCAAAGCTGGGAGGGGCGCTGGCAGGCCTGGGGTGGGTCTCGGGAGAGCACAGGCTAGTGGATGAGGGCGGAGGAGGAGGTGTGGTGCAGGGGTAGCCCGGTGAGTGGCGCTTACAGGAGCAGGCCGCCAGGCAGGGCACTTGGTCAACCCCTAGCTGGTGGAGTCAGTGCAGGCGGCTCCCTTTCAGTAGAATTCCCCCTCAGGCCTCGGCTCGAGCTAGGCCGGTGGCTCTTTCTGCACACTCTCCAAGAAACTCCGGATGGTTCTCCCGAGCTGTGCTCCTATGTCAGGGCCTGCTGCACATCATCTCGAGGCACCTCCAACCCAACAGAGCCAACACTGAACGTGACACCTTCAGCTACAAATTGGCCTCTCCGATGTGTCCTCCTGGTAGAGGGCCTGCCCTCTAGCCGTCCCCCAAGTCGGAAACCTGCAGGTCAGGGGCATCGCCTTGTTCCCCTGATCACCCTCAGTTTATGGTCCCCCAAGTGTCAAAGGCCTGCACACCCACTGTCCTGGGTCCCCAAGCACTGGCCTCGCCTGTGGCCTTCACTACCACCCTCTGCGCCTGCTGTAGCCGACTCAGGCTGACCCACGCTCGGTCAGGCTGGACCCGCAGTGGAGACATGGACACCAGCAGTTTGCCGCGAGTCAAAACTCCAGGGAATCAGAACAGAAAAGGAGCCTGAGGGGAGAGTCCTGAGGGGCTGCCCGGGTGGAGGGCCGAGGACAGCCTCGGAGAAGCGAGTGTCCGCACATCGGAAGGGGGCCCTGCAGCAAACAGTGGGGGCCTCTCCCGTGGCCTTATCAAGAGCAGCCTCAAGGACTACTGGGAAAAAAGGCACATTTTGCAGGATTTCGGAGTAAGTAGCGGGAGGTGAGGAACGAGGGGCGGAGAACACAGCCAGCTGTTTCTGGAAGCCTGGCTGAAGGAGCAAGGAGAGCACAGAGTAGGAACCCGAGGACACAGGGCTGCGGCTTCTTAGTTGCTATTGTTGTTATTCTTTGCCAGAAAGTAGATAATAAAGCAAGTGTGTCGGCTTTGAGGAGGGACTCGGGAGATTATGGGAATATCTGTCCTTGTCACCAAGTCCCATGAGGCTGCAGGGGACTGGCTGAGCCCTGGAGCCTGAGCTTCTGGCCTTGGGGGCGGCTCCTCCTCAGGAAACAAGGATAGGATGGGCGGATCTGTGACAGAGGGGCCGAGGGCAGACTGGTGGGGAAGCGAGCAGGGGAGCAGCTGGTGAACACACCAGAAGGGAAGGAGGTGGCAGACATTTTAGATGGGGCCGGGGGACAGCGAGAGACACTTGAAGGGGCCGCAAGACTGCAGCTTCCTCGGTGAAACGGGCTGGTTGCCCCTGCAGCGGCATCTGGGGCCGTGAGGCAGACTCTGGAGGTTGCTGGGAGGTTTACAGTAGCTGCCACGGGGGAAACCCAGTCAGCAGGAGGGCCACTAGGTCTGGCAAGGACAGCAGACCACGCAGCAGGTGAAGAGAGGGGCAGCTGATCCTAGAGGACAGTGGAGGGGAGAGCCTGCCATCAGTCATGGAGCACCGCCGGGCCTCTGCTCCTCATCAGAAAGTTGAGCAAATAACCCAAAACTTTTAGAGAACAAGCAGACTGGCCAACGTGTCTCTTGGATCCTAGTAGAAAGTGTCCTAAAGACGATTTCCTGAGAGGCGTTAAGGCCAAGAACAGAAGACACCAGTTGGATAGGCAGGCAACAGTAGAAGCTGGAGCTACTGAGTTCTCGTTCCTGGTTTGTTCAGACATTCGTGGCTGCCCACTGCTTCTGTTTGCTCATCTGTTCCATGCAGAGCCCTGACGAACCTGTTGTGCACCAGGCTTGTGCTAGGTGCCAAGGTGAGAGAGATGCTTCTGGCAGAATCTCCCACCTCAGCCTTGCTCCCAGAATCAAAGAGACGACCAGGAACCCCTTCCACTCTTGGGGTCACTTCTCTGCACACATCCATTCTGTCTCCCTGTGCCCTTTGACACGGTTTCTCTCTCCTTCACTCTCAAAACAATGGATTCCGCTCTGCTAGCTCTCCTCCTGCCTCAGCAACACTTGTGAGTGTCCTTCGAGAAGCCTCCTGCTGTGCCCTACCCCTACAGGGGGCAGTGTCCTGAGCGCAGTCTGAACGACTTCAGCTGGGTTCCCTGACACATCAGTTGCACTTTGAGGAGGCATCTCGGCTCAATGTGGCCCAAATCGAGCTCTTGGTCTTCCCCCGACACCGCCTCCTCCAAGATTCATCTGCATCTCTACGGACAATGTCCTTCTCCCAGTTTTCAAGTCTAAAGCTGCACATGCCACACATGAAGGTCACAGGCACTGTGTCCCCGTGCACACATTGTGTCCACCCCTTCACACTAGCTCCACCTCGATCCCAGCTGCCATCTCGTCTCCATGCCTAGCCTGTGGCAGATGCTTCCCGGGGAGCGTGGAAAGAGCAGTCAATGAATGACACGCGTTTCCCATCCGTTGCTTCCAACTTTGAGCTCATGTGTCTGATCTATCAGTTGGCTGGTTTCAAGGATGTGTGACACTTGCACTTCTAGAGAAGACGCAGATATACCCATCAGGAGGAAACAGCCAGAACCAAAAGAACAATTTTCGAGACATTGAACATTAGGCAAGGATGGCCAGTGATCCCTAAGAGATGGGGAACAAATGATGTGACCCCAACCATTGCCCCCCACACTCCCTTGTGAGAGTTTCTGGGCTGTGGCACAGAGAGGTGGGACCCGGGTGGAACCGATGGGTGAGTTGAGTTGAGAAGAAAGAAACGAGGCTCTCAAGTAAGAAGCAGCAGGTAGTGAGCAGAGCAGGTGCTGGAGGGAGAGCTGCAGGGAGCGTGCTGGCGTCTGAAGAGGCTCCTGAGCGAGCCAGCCGAGCGCTCACCACCGCACACCCACGACAGAGATCTCCGAGGCTCGGGAGAGAACCGTCCGTAAAGTGAGAGGCCACAGTCCGCAGCCGTCACACAGGGCCTGCCATAGCGCCTGCTGCCACCCTTGGCCACACCGACGGCAGAGGAGCCGGAAGGGCGTCGGCTGTGCGGCGGGGGGTAATTAGTTCACAGACTGAACGCGGCTCTGGTCCCACCGAAAGCCATCTTAAAAGCGAGACTCAGAAGGCCCCCCTTGCCAGCTACGCAAGCTTCATCCCAGAATAAGGCTCAAGAATGCTTCAGAACTGCAGGCGGACCCACCGCCACAAGGCCGACGGCCACGTGGGGCGCGCGCCATGAGCAGGCACCCACACGACTTCTCCCTCGCAGCAAGGAAACAAGTCCTCGCTCAAAAGCAACCCGGGCCTGGCCCCGGTGGGAAGCCGGCAGCCGGGACGGCAGAAGCCAATCAGGTACCGCGCTCCGTCCTTTAAAAACGCATCTGCAAAGACACAGATGACCCTCCTAAGGATGAAAACTACCAACCGCGAGAGGAAACTGCACGAGATGACACTGAAACGCCTCGGAGACCGCAGAAGAGAGCAGCGAGCTCGAGGACAACACAGCAAAACTGCCCGAGTGAGGCCCAGAGACCGAGAGAGTCAGGCGAGCCGAGCGCCAGCAGCGGGGGCGCTTCAGGACACGCCACCGACACGTGCTTGAACTTCGCGAAGTGGGGGGCGCAGAGCAACTGCATTTGAAGAAGTCACGGCCTCCCCCAAATGGATGAAAACAATAAGGCGACAGAGAGAAGCAGCTCAGAGGCCCAAGGACAAGGCGCGTGAAGACGGTAACAGCAAGACGCGCGCGCTCAGGCCCCGGGCTCGCGGGACAGGGCGGTCTTGAGAGCAGCCAGAGAAAGACACGCGGTGCGCGGTCCCGCCGTCAGATGGCACCCGGGTCCACTGAGGGGGCGGCACCAGACCTCTCTGCCGGGCTCCGGGCTCTCCTTCCACCTTGCGCCAGGACGTCACCCTTGGGTGCCTCAGGCAGCTGCGGCTGGCCTCCCCCCAAATCATGCAGAGTCACCCCAAGACCTAGAAACAGACACGCGCAACCCACTGAGCCTTCAAGCTGCCACTGAAGGGCAGCTCGGCGCCCCCTGAAGAGCGTGTCCAGGCTCATCCTCCCAGTTCAGAGCTTCCCGCCACATTCCCGCCATCCTGGGCTGAAGCCTGAGCCCAGAGGCTGCCCCTCCCTGCCAGAGCTCCGCACTCGAGTGTGCCCGGCTGAGGGCAGGCGCCTGTGTCTGCATCGCTGGGCGCCGCGGCCCCCCCACCCCCTTGCAGGCTGCCGCCCGGAAGGCGCTCCCGACAGGCGGTGGGGGAAGGCAGGAAGGCAGGGAGGCCGCAGGGAGGGCGAGAGGGCAGGAAGAAGATGCCAGGGCTAAACCTTGCTCGGGTCTGGGGGGACCTCAGAAGACAGAGTTCAGGGGCCGGGGGGCTTGTCACCCAGACCGTCCTGGCCTCAGATGCAAGTTACTACCAGGTCAGGTCAAAGCTTTCCCACCACGACTGGGAAGGGCAGTGTCCCGCGGCCCACCAGAAACCAGCGCCCCAGCTTTCCCTTCTGGCCACTGTGCGGGGGATGCGCGGTGCCGGGGGCAGGTCGCAGGTCACGGGTCACGGCCGGGGGGCAGACGGCACCAGGCAGGGCCCCGAGAGGAAGCTGGAGAGGGGTGGGCTGGGGCAGGTTCTCATCCGCTGAGCAGCTACCGTGCTGAGCACGGCCCTCAGCTGACGCACTCACCCTGCCACGAGGCTGTCTGTTGTCATCTCCAACAGGTTCACGCCTAAGTGATGTGGCTAAAAAGCAGCTTGGCCACGGGGCAGCCTGGAAGGCGAAGGCGGCCGCAGCCTTGGGTGTGGGTGCAAGCACAGCCGGCCCTGGCGGGTGGCATGGAGTATGGAGCCCAGCTGCTGTGACCCCTGGGCCCCGGGCCTGGGGGGCAGTGGGAGGGGTGCCAACTGTGGCAAAGGGGAGTTGCACATACCAAGGTTGGGCAGCCTGGAGCTGGGTACCCAGCGCTCATAGGCAGAGTGGGCCCTGCACGACAAGCCACCGTGGTCTCTCTCATCAGTGCCCTGAGGTCAGACCCCAGCCTGGCATCTGCGTCGCACACATGGCCTGGAAGGACTGTGGGATGAATGGAGCTGGCAGTGGGCACACGGGAGGCAGGGCTTCGTCCAAGATGCCAGGCAGGCCAGGGGTGTTGGTCCTACTTTGAAGGGGTGGGAGCCCTCGAGGACGCCATTATCTCAGCACTTGTTGGTCAAGAAAGGTGTCGTCTCTTTACGGACAAAGACGGAGCCCAGGCGGAGCACGTGGCATCAGCCACATTCAGTTGGTACCCAAGGGAGGCTCCTCCGTGGGCAGGGAGACCAGAGATAGTAGCTCACCCTGCCCCTGCTGTCGTCACTAAGAAACCCCTCGCACGCTGCACATCCCCAGGTGCCCATCTCCCTCCTGGGACAGTCACTGGGCCCTGCACTCAGGGTGTCCCCAACTGACATGACCTGGGCCCATCTGTCCCTGCACGCGCGTGGCCCGGACACCTCGGAGGTACCCTGGAGGCCCCGTCCCCAAACCCGAGGGTGCTGCCGAAGTCTCTCCAGCACCTTCCTCCTTCGCTTCTTGTGACTCATCGCTTCTCCATCCTCAGATCTCGTCCTGGTCTCTGCCAGGCTGACGTCAGCAACCCACCCAAGCCTGTGCCATGCCTGCTTCGCAGAGCCTTGGACAGATGCCCTCACCCAGAAATCAACGTTGTCGGGTCAGAGACACGTCGGCTTTGCTGAGTCACGAGTCCCCGAGATGAGCACGTGACAGGGCCGGAACCATGTCCAGGAAGGGAGGGCAGGAAGGAAGGAGGACACCTCCACCCCACGCTCGCCCGGCCCCGCCTTGCCTCGCGCGCACTTTTGCTCGCTTTCCTTGCATCGGGTCTCACTAGGCCACCTTTGCAGTCTCGGTTCCCAGGAGGCCACCACGGCCCCTGACCCGCCAAGCACACACCCTGCCAGCCAGATGTGCCCAGTCCCAACACCTAGTGCCTGCTCCCGGGAAGGTGACCCCTGGACAGAGGCTGTGAAGACGCCCACCCGCGTTCTGCCCACAGAGGGGCCCAGACACTGCCCGTGCCAGCCGCCCGGTGGCCTCAGTCCGATGCGGGTGGAGGCGACACTTCCGGCTCTGGACTCAAGCTGAGCTGGAGGGCCCCAACGGGCCTGTCCCTGCCCGGGACGGCCACCCGGCCCGGACTCCTTCCCCCGCCAGAACCCCCGAGAGCTTCCCTGCAGATGCACTGGCCAGAACGGCAGACGAGCAGGCTCCCAGAGGCCCAGACCCGCGGAGGCGCCCCCCATCAAGACGTTCCTGAGGGACCAAGGTGTGGCTGCCGGAAAGTAAGGCCTCAATCCCAGCAGGGGCTGTGAGGGCCGCACTACAGAACCCCCGACCCTACTGGATACTCCTCACCTGCAGGGAGCCCTGGAGCTCCATGTCACCTCCGCGCCCCCACCCACCCCGTGCTGAGTGTGCTGAGTGGGGATGCCCAGCAATGCCCGCGCCTGGCGGGTCGTAGAGACACAGCAGGTGGCAAGTTCCACGGGCTCCACCCCCTCTCCCATCCCCCCCTGCCTGGCAGGGCAACCCCCAGCCCCTCAGCTCCTCCCTCCAGGCCTTCTCCAGCCACCCTCCTGCCAGCCCCCTAGGGAGAAGCTGGCCTCCGCTGCCTCAAGCCAGCATGGGGGCGGCCGCTGCCTCCTCCCTCCTGAGCCCCCAGGTTTCATCTGTGGCTTTGACAAGCAGCCAAGGTCCCCGCTCACCCTCCGAGGGCCCACATGCAGCCCAGCTCCACGGCCCCGCGGTCCCGCCCCCGCAGCCGCCACGGTGGCCCCCCAACAGCATCGGCCTCCACCAGGGCGGCCCCTTTCCTCACCAGTCAGACGGCTTCGGGCCGGCCCCGTGCACAGTCAGCATCCGCTGATCGTCCGCGCCGCCTCCAGTCAGGGACCAGTCCAGGGGGCTCATCAGCACCTGAAGCCAGTAGACACCTCCGGGTGCGCCCGTGCCCAGACCGGCGGGGTCCCGGCACCCCACACAGCTGGCCGCCTCCCAGTCAGAGAGCTGCGCCCTGCCCGACGCCGGCCGGGGAGGCTGCCGATGACCCGGAGGAGCTCATGGCCACGGCGGAGGCGAGCGGGAGACACGGGCCCGGGTGGCACCCCCCGCGGGAGAAGCTGGCCCGCCCGCCGGCTGGACACCCGAGGCTCGCACGCCCAGGCTGTCGGCAGGTGCAGGCCGGGTGACGGGCTGCCCGCTGTGAGAGCTGCTCGTCCGCCCGCACCCAGGAGCTGGCGGCCCCTCCCGCGCCCCGGGGAGCCCGCCCTTCCTGGCACGCACGTCGCTCAGGGCTGGTGTCAGGGGACTCGAGGCTGCCAGCGCACCACCCCTGCACCTGCCTCCTGGCCTTGGTCACAGTCCCGCCGGCCTAGCTGGGCAGGGGCAAGCGCGGGAGAAGCCGAGAGCAGAGGGCCCATTCCGTCCCCCCGGGGCTCCCTGGACTGGGCCTCCAAGAGGGGCCAGGATGCCAGCCGCCCCCACATGCCCCGCCTGCCCACCCTCCTCTGCCCCCACGCCAGCAGAAGGGGAATGTAGCTTTTCCCTTCCGCGGCGGTGGGCAAAGGCTGACAGCTTGGGGGACTAGCAGCCCCCTCAGGGCACTGCGTGGGGCAACTGCAGGGAGGCCAGGGCGTGCATGGGCCACACACCGGCGGGGGAGGGGAGGGAGGCAAGCATGCCCCCCGGGAGGAGCCGGTGGGGACTGGGGACGGGGGCTGCACAGCTCCTCCCTGCTGGGAGCACGGAGAGCAGGCACGTAGTAGGAGCGCAGCGGGAGCGCGGGGTGCTGCCTGCCTTTACGGGGAAGGCTTTTCTGTGGAGGGCGCCCGGACGCCCTGCCGCGGACCGAGACCATCCGGCCACAGCAGCGCTCTGGGGACCCGGTCCAGAGGCCCCCCCGCCAGCCCCCGCCAGCCCTGTCTACCCTGCACCCCCCCCACCCCGCTGCTCCAGTGCGGAGGGAAGGACTGGGCAGCCCCTGATCCCAAGCCTGGGCAGCAGGCTTCACCAGGGGGCGCATAAGATGCTTCGAGGAGCCCCTCGCCCACCCCAAGTGTGAATGAGTCCCTCCCCGCCCCCGCCGTGCCCGGGGAAGTTCGAGGCTGCTGAGGACAGCAGTGGGGGGCAGCTGGGCAGGGAAATGGCCTCGGGGCGCGAATGCTCCAGGAGACCAGCTGGGAGGTGCTGGCCCCCACCATAGACCCGTGCCCCCACAGAACCCTATGGAGGGGCCCAGCAGTCACACCTGGGGTGGGGGGCAGGCGCAGGCTCCACCCAGCTCACCTAGCCCGAGAGGTGTTTCTCCAGGGACCACCTCGCTGTTTGTTTGCATCTCAGCTAAATTGCTCCCACCGGGGAACCTTTGTTTCACAACATATTTTCAAGCAGACCGTTTCTGCAAACATGTCCGTGTCTGCTCACGCACACGCACAGCCCATCCCAAAGGGCAGGCCTCGCCCCGCCCCGGCCGCCTCTCTTCCTCTGAGCTGAGCGGCCGGGCGCAGCGCCGGGAGGGGCGGGGAGCGACGGTGTGGGGTGGGACGCTTCAGGACGGGCGGGCAGGCCTCTGGGCAGCCTGTGTCTGCTTTCACCCTCCCGTGCAATTTAAAGGCAGTGGGGGGCACTGGGGCGCGCTGGGGTGTGCTGGGGTGCCAGCGTGAAGAAGCAGGCGGTTAAGAAACCGCGCCGGCGCCTCTCCAGGGTGGGCCGCTGCACCTCCCCGGCCCGCGGCCCGAGACAAGCGCCTGCACCTGGGGCCCCAGCTGTCCTGAGGCTGCAGATGGGGGCGGGTCTGCAGGGAGGGCCCAGCCGTCCTCTGAGTGTGCAAGGGATTCCCGGGCTCCAAGGCCCTTGGAGGTGCAGGGAGGCTCCAGGTCGCCCCTCTCCTGGCTAGATGCACTTGTGTCTGGGCCCCGGGGCTCCCGGTTCCGCAGGGGTTTTGCCCTGGGTCAGAGAGGGAACCTCCCACCTGCTTCCTCAGCTAGTGTCCCTGTCTCTGCCCTCAGCAGGGCCCGGGCTCCAGCGCGGAGTCCCACAGGGCTGACAGGAGGCCCTTCTGCTGTCACAAGTGTTGCAGGCCCCAGGGAGCCAGGAACGTAGCCCCCTCATACAGGGGGCTGGGGACCCCACTAGGGACCAGAGTGGGTATGGGGCTGGCCAGCTCCCCTCTCTTCCCTGTCTCTCTCTGCGAATGTTCTCTCGCTCGCGCTCGCTCACTCACACACAGACAGACACACAGACGCGCCTGCTCTGGGATCTGACCTCAAGCAATGCCACTCAATCCCTCTGCCCTGTCCCGCACCTGAGATGACCTTCCAGGCACTGTATATTGGGGGGCCGTGGATGTTGGCAGTCTATGGGGGGGGTGGTAAAAGCAGTCGTGTGTGGCCTCCCGTTCGTCTCTAGTGCCAGTCTACAGGAGGCAGAGCTCGGGAGACCCGGGTGAGACGTGGCCCATGCCGCACTTCTGGATGACCCCAGGACACGTCCCCCGGTCTGGGGCCCAATTTCCTCCTGGGCAAATGGAAAGGTTCTGGTCCCTTCCAGATTTCCTCTGGCTGACTCCCCGTGAGGCCTGGCCCGAACACAAGTGCCAAGCTGCTTCCCCGGGAGCTCGGCAAGCCCCACCTCCTAGGGCCTCTCTGCCCAGCAGGGACAGTGGCAGGGGGGCTGGGCCCCAGGGTGGGGCTTCAGCCTAACCCCAAGTAGGGGCCTTGTCCAGAGGGGCTGCTCCCCACGAATCATGAATGCCCGAAGTCAGACTTGGGGTTTGCTGCTGTCACTTAACTTTTATTGAGCATAGTGCATGTGCAGAGCCCTGCGCGCGAGGGGAAGAAGACAGCGCAGACAGAGCCGCGCCCCTGCCAAGGAGGGTGGGACAGAAGGGGCAGCGAGGGGCGAGGGCCAGGCCTAGCACCCAGATATTCAGCTGCTGGGGTCCCTGGGGGCAGCTGGGAGGCGGAAGGAAGACGGGCAAGGGCGGCCCGAGAAAGCAGGGAAGAGAGCAGGAGAGGGCTCGGTGGCTGCCGGCAGCCTCACTGGCGCATCCACAGCCACAGGTTGGCCAGGCAGGCTGACGCCAGCACGGTGAAGAAGAGCGCGTCCCTGTGGCGCAGGCCCGCTCCCTGGTCCTCCAGGGCACGCAGGCGCCCGGTGATCACACGCAGCTGCAGAGACCAAAGGGACAAGGGCAGCTGAGACAGGAAACAGCTTTGCTGCCCCTTGGGGGCAGGGTGGCAAATGCCTCTGGGCCAAGAGCAGACTGCACAGCTGAGGGCGCTCACGGGCCCAGCTCCCCTGCTGCCCCTCCATGCCCCGGTCGCCTGGAAGAAGCCAGCCCGTCCCCGCTGTGTGGGGAGCCAGCAAGGGCTTCTCCATCCTGGGGTGGGCTGGCTAGCGGGGGCAGCAGAGCCAGAGTGAGCGCCCCAGGATGGGTAGCCGCTGGGGTCCAGACAGGGCCTAAGGGACAAATGCCCCTCCGTGCCCCCCCAGGCCTGCTGCCATCTGTGTCTAAGAAAGCCTGTGCCCGGAGGAAGGCAGCAGCACTCTCAGCGCCTCTCGGCAGGCACAGGCTGACTCTCCGAGCACCCCGTCCGCAGCCCCCGCCCCTCCTCTCAGGGCAAGTGGCTGTGGGAGGCAGCCTGAGCTGCGACCAGGAGGAAGGGAGAGCTGCCCTGGCCTCTGCCGCTGGAGGGAAGACGACTGTCCCGCTGGGGCCGGCGGGCACCCACCTGCCTGCGCATGACTTCCATCTCCAGCCCATTCAGCTCTTCCAGGCCGATCTCTGCGATCAGATCCGCCTCTGCGTTGCTGGAAAATCAGAAAAGACAGAGGGTGAAAGGTGCTGGCGGTGCCCAGTCAGGCCTGGCCCTCAGCACAGGAAGGCCACAGGGTCAAGCAGGCAAGGTCAGGGCTTCTCTAGACAGTGACTGCCAGAGACCAGTCCTTTCCCTCCCTGGCAAGGCCATCCTGGGGCCAACCCAGCCCTGCCCGGCCGCAGAGCGCTCAGCACCCTCCGCCCCACCGTCGGGCCAAGGGCCAGTCCCAGGCTGTGGCATGGCGTGACAAAGCCCTGACATTCCGAGCGAGCCAGCTGCTCACTAGCTGCCAGCCTCTCGGCCATCCAATGTCCCCCCTGCAGGGTCCCTGGGCTCCTCTTACCGTTCGTAATGGCACCTCACACCTTGGAAGACGCTAGGAGACTCCTGGACAGGGCCGTCGCCATGGCCCGCTTCTCTTGGCATTCTGGGCATCGGCAGCTGGGGCCCCTATGGAACAGGAACAGTGGCCTGGCCCACACTTTGCCTGGGACTGATGGTTACACCCCACCAGGCGTCAGGCCCGAGCCTCTGGAAGGGCAGGCTGGCCGCTTTGGAGCACCAGGAGAGCCCAGAACCCCACAAGTTGCGCCTGAGTTATACCTCCTCCTCCCTCCCCCCAAGTCAACATCTGGCCCCATTCCACCTGCCATGATCAGCGAGGGCCCTGTAGCCAGAACTCCCAACCCCAGTCACTGCAGCCCCAGGCCCCACAGTACCATTTTCTTGGGCCCGGCAGAAGTCAAATTCCAAAGCAACGGGGCTGCTGTGGAGCCAGGAACCTTTGCCTCCAACTTCTGTCGCCGCTGAGAGACGCCCAGGGCACGGGACCCGTGCTCTATCATTTCTACGGAGAAAAGCAGAGGCCCAGGAATACCCAGAGGCACCACCAGGGTTTCCTGGGCACAGAACACACCAGAGAAAGGCCAGGGTCCCCACACTGCTCAGGAGTCACCCAGTTCCTACTCATTACTGGCAAATGGCCCATCCCAGGCCAGTTTGTTCATCTGTTCACAAGTTCAGCCGGTATTTACTGGAAAGACAGAAAAGACCAAGAGACAAGATCAGGGTATCCAGGCCCTGGCCAGCCCCCAAAATAACAAAAGTAGGAAGCAATGCGCTACTTCCAGAAAAGTCAGAAACAACACGAAACAGAGACCTGGAAGAGAAAAGGAGCCCAGCCATGGAAAGAAAGTTCTGGGCAGAGGGGACAGCAAGCGCCAAGGCCATGAGAAAGCCGGGCCTGGGAAATGCAGTGGGAGCGGGTGACAGGCCAGTGTGGCGTGTGCAGGTGAGGTGACCATGGCTGGATCTTAGAGGCCGCGGTAAGGCGTTCAGATTTGACTGGAAAAGACAGGAGAAGGCATTGGGGGGTTAGGAGAGAGAACCGATCTGAGGGAGCTTTTAAATTGAACCCCCTGTATGTTTTCCAATGGACACCGTGCTGCTTGGGTGAGGGGGTGACGCACGGAACACACATCGGGGCGCATCCTGCTCCCTTATGGGCTGCCAAATGCTCACATCATCTACCCTCCCCCCAGCCCCCGCCACTAGGGCCACAAGTGCAGGTGCATGCACCCCAAGGCACAGGCAGCACGCGTGCCCACACTTGTGTAGACGTGCGCCCCGCCACACACACACCATCTGCAATGCACGGGCACAGGGGCAGACGCCCCAGGGAAGGGCCACTTCAGGAGTCTCACCTGCAATCACCAGGTGCTCCTGGCTCTGCCGATGGCTCCCAGGACCCAGCTCTTCGTCCACGGCAGTGTCCATCTCCTCCTTGATGATCGGGGGGCCTCCCGCCATCACTGCCAGTGGTTGCTCGTCAGCCGCGGCCTCAGAGAGCTGCGGGCAGGACACGGAGGGACGCAAGACAGCAGTCTGGGGTGGAAGCTGGCCCAGATATACCTGAGGCCGGGGGCGGGGCCGGACGCCCTCTCTCAGCTCAGCCTTGGCCTCAGCACCCCGTGTTCCCATTTTATCTCGTGCGCTGGGCCAGTAGCTTCTCCCTGCTACTCTGTAAGCAACTTAGGAGAACAGATAAGGCCCCGAAGCTCTGCCCGTGGGAACTGCCTGGTTCTCAGAGCCCTTGATGTGCTCTCATTGGCGGCTGATGGGGTCTGCCCAGCATCATCGCTAAGGAGAGGCCCGGACTGGAACAGGACCCCAGAGGAAGTCGGTGGCCAAAACAGAGTTAGATTCCAGGCCCTCGTGGCTTCTGCGGGGCCGGTTCCGGCCAGGTCGCACCGCCTGTGGACGACCCGGCTCAGCTGGCCGGGAGCCATGAAAACCAAAAGGGGGATGGGCAGGAGGAGAAGGGCCCGGAGCCACTGGAGCCCCCCCACCTCCTCAGGACCTGTACCCCCCGGCCTCTGCCAAATCCCCCCGACGCTTTCGAACCCATCAGACCACCACGGGGGTCAGGCTTTTGTGTGAGCCTGGCCAGAGACCCCATGGTTTCCAGTCACCCGCTGAACAGCGGTTGAGGAGCTGTTTGAAGGCATTCTGTGGGCGGTGGAGTGAGTCCTGACTCCTCTGCGACACTGTGGTGGGCCTCATCCAGCGTGTGCCAAGGCCTTAAGAGCCAGACTGAGGTTTCCCAGAAAAGAAGGGTTTCTGCTCATGACGGCAGCATGGAAGACCCTGGCCTGTCAGCTTGCCTCAGAGCTGGGCCTCACCAGCCTCACAGTCGAGGAGCCAATTCCCTGAAAGAAAACTGTGCGTGTGCACAATGCACATGCATGTACAACACATGTGGACATACGGACTATGGGTGCCACTTCTCTGGAGACCCCTGATTCCGAAGATGAACCCCAGCTCCAGGGCCCAGCCCCAGAGCCCCTGGGGGAAGAGGAGGCTGTTTGGAAAAGGAGCCAAAGACAGCTGCGGCCTGGTGGGAGGAAGGAGGAGGCCGGGGAAGGAAGGGAGGAAGGAAGGGGCGAGGGGAGGAAAGGAAGGGGGCGGCCCGGCCTGGGCTGCTTGACTCCCACCCCAGCCTGACCCCACCCGGGCCGCAGCGCTTCCCCGAGTAGAGCTGACACAGGCCGGCTACGCTCGTGAGGCCCCAGAAGCCCTTCCCAGCAGCTGCCCTGAAACCGGAGCTCCGGGGCCTCAGGGGCAGGAAGGTGAGCTCCGTGGGGCTCGGGGAAGCAGGAGCGGGGGTTTCTGCCAGGGCTGCCAGGCCGAGCAAGCACGAATCCAGGACGCCGACGGCACTTGAATTTCAAATAAACCACAAATGATGTTTCCAGAGTGTGCTCCTTGGGACGTTTCTTGCGCTGAAAAGCTAGTCGCGGTTTGTGTGACGTTGCCCTTGAAGCGGGCATCCTGTGTTTTATCCAGCAGCTGTAGGCCCTGCCCATCCTGGCCATGAAGTCAAGATGTAGCCTTGAGCAAGTGTTTCCTGCTTGGGGGGCTCAGTGTCCCCACTCAGATGGAGCCAAGGATCCTCGTCCTTTGGGGTAGCTGGACTGTGTGGGCGTGCAAGCCAGCAGAGCAGGCGGCATGGGCACTGGCAGGACCTGGCACCGTTCACCTCAGATCAGATCGGATTCCCCTCTGGCTGCCAACTGGCCTTGACCATTGGGGCTTCCTGGGCACAGCGGCCCTGGGCCCAAGTGCATGAAGAAGCACTGCCCCCTGGTGGCAAAGGGGCCCGATCCCCGATAGCCCCTAATGCCACCCAGCACCCTAGACTGGCATTTCACCCCCTTGCCCGCCTACCTCTCCTGGACTAGACACCCAGGATGGCTGAGAGGTGGGAGACAGAATTTTCCACGTGACGTTGAACTTGGTCCCCCGCATGTCTAGCGTGTTACCTTTTCCCTCTAACATCATTTCCTTCTCACCGAAAGCACGCCCTGGAGCCGCCCCCGAGCCGCGTGCCAGCCTCTGGGGCGGGAGGGCTAGACGCCTTGTGCACAAAGTTCTGCCAAACCTATGGGAGGACGGCCCATGGCCAAGCAGGCACGGGGGCTGCAGAGACGTAGACCCCAGTGGAAGGGTCCCAGAGAAGCAGCCGGGAGCGCAGAGCTGCACCCAGCCCAGGTGAGGGGGGCGCCTGTGGGCCAGGGAAGTCTCTTAGCCAGAGACTCTGGCTAAGTGAGAGCGCACGTTTCAGGGACAAGCTGCAACTTACTGTTTGCAATGAACAGGGTGCCTCGGGGCGCTCCTGTGTCAGGCAAGGCTCCCTCATTTCCCTCAAAGGCAGCCCAGGATTCGGATGCGCCGCCGCGCTGCTTTTAGGGTGTGCGAGGCGCAGTGCGAGGCACGTGCCGCTTTGAAGAGCAGGTGCCTGCAAGTGGGGCGGCGGGGTGCTGAGCGGGGGTGTGCGATGACCTCACCTGCTGCGGACCGCAAGCCCCGTGCCCCACCAGGGCGCCCCGCCGGGCGCTGGCTTCCGCCGAGGAGGTAACGAGACGCGCTGCAAGGCACGGTGATGGGTGAAAAGCGATATCCAGCTCGTCGTTGATTTAATTTATATTGCTTTAATTATGAATAAACCTGAGCAACTTTTCAGATGTTTATTGATCTTCTGCATTTCTTTCCCGTGAACTCCCTGCTTCGGGGCTTGGATCTTGATTAAAATAAGCTGTTTTATTAACAGCAAGGGGTGGGGGCGAAGCTCTCCCTCCCAACTACGCGTCTCCAAAGAAAACAGATCATCTTCTTCCCTAAAGGTGATCGTGAGCGCACAACCGCCGCCAGGGACCAAACAAATCCAGCAAATTGCATCCAAGTTTCGATAAAATCTACAAGGCATCCAGCCCCCCAGAGCAGCAGCTCGCTTGGGCCGCATCTGCCTGTCTGCCCTTGTCTTGCATCTGTCTGTCTGCCTGCCCCCGCCCCCCCCCATCTGACCACCTGCCTCCCCGGGTACGTCCACAGGCCTCTGCCACCTGTTCCGCAGCCACGCACTTTGCTCAGCGCCCGGCAGCCAGGCTGGGGGTCTGCCAGCCCTGCCTGCTGCCTGCTCCTGACTCCCCGCCCACAGCAGAGAAGGTGGCAGGAAGCCAGGCAGGCGCAGGGCACCAGGGTGGCCCCCAGCCCAGACCCTGCCGCCTCCCCTGCTCTGTGCCTCAGTTTCCCATCTGCACATGGAAAGTTGGACAAAACCCCAATTGCAAACTGCCCAGGGAGGCAGCCTGGGACCGCCTGGTCCCCAGCTGCACCCCAGCCTCTCTTCACCCAGAGGGGTACTGTTTGGGCTTTTGGGAGGGTGGGATTGGATTTGTTTTTGCTTGTTTGCTGCACTCTTATATCGGGGGAACATTGGTTTATCGCCTCATGTAAGTTTCCCACGTACGGCATCAAAATTCGACACAACCGCCCCCTAACTCACTGCCCGCCTTTTGGGAGGGGGTCCCACGTTTTTGTCTAAGAGTTTGCCTTTGTTTCGTTTCGTCTTGTTTGTTCATTTGTTTCGGTTCTTTCTCCCCCACGCGGGAGTGGCGTGGTCCCGTGGGGGCCTCTCTCCTCCTGGCTTGCTCCCCGAGGCCCGCGCGTCCTGCCCGCCCGCGTGGCCGCCGGGAGCGGGGGTTCGCCCTTTCACAGAGCGGCTCGACTCCGGCCCCGCTCTCCCCTCCGGCTGCTCTGGCGAAGACCCCTCCAACAGCGGCCCGCGGGACAGTGCTGAGCCAAGGGCGCACGGCTCCCAGCGCTGAGCGCAGCCCGGGCTGCCGGGGCAGCCCGAAAGGGAGTCTGATTTGGCTGCAGAGCCACATCTGCCAGGCGTCCTGGCGTTTCCTTCCCATCTGCTAACAAAACCCATGAAACAAACAATTCTCCTTCCTGCTGGAAGCAGCTGGGTGAGATCATCCCCGGAGCCCCAGGGCCCCCACCCGCCCAGCCAGAGGGGACGCGGAGGGGGTCACGGAGCCGGGCGGCCAGGCCTCCATCCCGTGAGGGGACAGGAAGGACCTACGGGGACTGCCGGGGCAGGAGGGCCGCCCCGTGGGCAGAGGGAAGGAAATAAAAAGCTGCAGGATCACCGGGGGCCTGGGACGAACCTGGGGACCAGGAGGCGGTCTCGGGGACCATCTCACTTTCCAAATGCAGCTCAGTGAGCTGCTGGGCACGGAGCCTGGCTGGTCCCGGGCGCTGGGGGCAGGGACGAGGCCCTCACCAGGGACAGGTAGAGAGACGCAGCCCAGAGGGGAGTCCGTGGTCTGGGGGGCGACGGCAGGTGGCTGCCTGGCAGCAGTGCTCCCCCTCCGCCTGCCTCCCCACGAGTGGGACGGGCGCTCCCCACGGGGAGGGGCCGGTGCTCGCCCCAGCCCTGCGGCCTGCACACCTCGGGGCCCACGTGCGCGCTGGGAACGCGGGGAGCTCCAGCAGAGGCTGGCCAAGTCGGGCGGGGGGGGGCGAGTAAGGGGACATGGCGGGGCCACGGGAGCCCAGCGGACGGTGGGTGAAGCATGTGCACAGAGAGAGGCGTGGAAAGGTAACCCCGGAGCTGTGGAGACACGCAAACGACCGGCGAGTAATACGAAAGGAAAAGGAGCGACGTGAGCCACAGCCCGGCACGGACGCCCCCCGGGCGGAGACGCTCAGCAGCGCCGGGCCCTGCAGGCCGGCGAGCAGCTCCAAGCCGGACCCGGGTCATTGTCGCAGGCCGACTGCCCGAGGGGCACCTCAGGACCGCTCTGCACGTGCACCCTTGGGCCGGAGGAGAGGAAGCTGCTGCCCGGTGGCCCCTTCCTCTTTGGCTGCCTCCCTGCTGCCCTGGGCCCCTCCCCGAAACGCTGGCAGCGGATTCGGAAATCCGGCAGGGCTTAGCCAGCTGTCAGTCTGTCCCCTTGGGCCTGGACAGACCCTGGGGGACCGTTCCCCACCCCCGGGAGGGGCTGGGCAAGGTGTTCTCATCGCGCCGAAGGAAATGCATCTGCTTTCCATTGTTTCCACGGCTTGTGCCGGACACGTGATGTGTTTGTAAAATTCAGTGGAGACAGAGGCCAAAGGGAAATGGCCAACAATAACCAAGAGCTGGAAAAGGGGGGCGAAGCCTGCGAAGCCCAGGCCGCAGTGACCCTGTGAAGAAAGACACGAGCGAGCACGGCCCAAGGAGAGGAGCAGACAGCTGCGAGGGACAGAGCGTCCCGCCTGCGCGCAGGGGCTCGTCCGCAACCTCCCGTTCTGCTGCTGGGCGAGCCGAGGGCTGGGACGTGGCTCGGGGCGCTCGTCAGTCAGCCGCGGGGCTGCGCCACAAGCTCAAGCCTGCGGCCTGGCGAAGCAGTTCCTTCTAGAACCGGAGGAAGCCAAGAGCTTCAGCCTCTCTCCCATGCCTGCCTGCCTTCGTTCTGGGAAGACAGAGCCAGCGGCCAGGTCCAGTCACGAACAGTGAGTGCCGCGGACATCGGGGTGGCCCGCACCGTGGAGTCGAAGCCCAGCTCCCCAATTACTGGTTGTGCGACCCTAGGCACGGTGGCCCTGCCCGGGAGAGGTCCAGGGCGGGGCGGGGTGGGGGTGCTGGGTTCCCAGCAGTCAGTGCTTGAAGGCCGCTAGCTGCTGGGGTTCTCACAGAGCCCTCGAGGCCTGCCTTCCACGAGGGGCCGGACCTGAGCTGTCCGCGCGGCCAGCAAGGCTGCCCCGCGCTCAGGCCCGGGCCCCAGCTCTCTGCGCGACCTGTCTCCGCCCTCTCCAGCCTCCAGCCCTCCCCAGCCGGGTGATTCTCCTCAGCATAGACATGAAGGCACATCTTGCCAGCACCAGCATCTCTGTTCCAGGAGGGCAGAGATCTTACCCGCTTCACTCACCTCCCTCTCGCTACACTTAGCCCACACCCCTGCCGGAGGCCTACTAGGAACTCTTTCAATTATTGTTGGATTAAAATGAGCTGACTATTTTAAAAAGGCGTCTTGTCTGACTCAGGCTAAGGTCCTCTCTGAGCCCGTTGAAAGCGAAAGCGCTGCCCCGCCCTTCACCTCCCGTTGGGCACCGCTCTCCGGATCCAAGTCTGGCTTCCTCACCGCGCTCAGCTGACCGCACTCGGCAACTTTGGAAGTTCTCCAGTTCATCGTCCTCTCTTCCTTCCAGGAGCAAGACCCACACTCCCAAGGCCCCCCGGCTGGCCTGACTCTCCTGGGCTACACCCGAGACTTCATTTTTCATCTTTGTGACAACTCTGCTGTCCCGCCTCTGCTCCCCACCAGACACACTTCACACCCCCTCCTTAACACTTTCCTTCCCCTTGTTTCCCCCCACCTGACCCTTCCCAGTGACTGGTCCCACTGCCCAAGCCCTCCCCAGCGTTGGGGGGCAGCAGCCGATCTGCAGAGGCCCCTAAATGGACAACAAAAGAGAAGGGGAGGTTTGCTCTCTCTGCACGACTGCCGAGCTGGGGCCGTGGTCTCCTGCCCCCACACTGGAACTTACACTATTTGCTCTCTGGTTCTTAGATTCAGGCTCACAGTGAAACTGCGGCTTTCCTGGGTCTCCAGCCTACAGATGGTGGATGGAGGGCCAACTTCATAAGTGTGATTGCACAAGCCCAAACTTAGATAAAAAGATGGGTGCATGCGGGCCTCCCCGGTGGCGCAGCACTTGAGCACTGGACTGCGAAGCTGCCCGCAGCCTCTGCAGCGCCGGTTCGATCCCCAGCTGCCTGGCGAGGGTCCCGCATGGCGCGCAGACCTCTCCTGCCGCCCGCTGCTCCCCTCAGCAGTGTACTTCGGTCCTTCTGCCTGCTCTGCTCCCCGCTCTGGCTCTGGTGAATCCTCTCACCCTCCCGCGCTTCTGACTGTACCTAGTGCTTGTATAAATAAATAAATCTTAAAAAAAAAATGGGTGCATACATGGAAGGCAGGCAGGCAGGCAGGCAGGCAGGCAGGCAGGCTAGAACAGATTCAGCAGCATAAGATACATGGGTGCATATCACACATGTCTAGCACTAGGACACGTGTGTGTGTCTCTAGAGAACGGAATACAAACTCCTTAATCTATTCAGTGTTTGAGTAAGAATTTTCTCAGTCGTCTACTTGCCTCAGTCTCCTGTGTCACCAAACCAGAATCCCATCACCACCTCTTGCCTGAACGACAGCAGTAGCTTCCTCTTAATGCTGATCTTCGCCAGATCCTTTCAGGCCATCTCGGGCAGAAGATTGTTTTCAACATAACAGACCTCGCCGTGCCCTCTTGTTCCTCCGCAGTGTCCCTGGGTGGCACCCCCTTGACACTAAGTATGACAGCCAAGTGTGGCTGCTTCACTCTGCCTGCCCGCCTCACCTCGCGGGCGTCTTCCCCTTCTGCCACCCTGGTTTCCGCTGCCCTCTTACAGTGGGCTCTGTGGGCACCAGGCCTCTTCCCAAGGCGAGGGCAGGCGGATTTCTTCTGGGTCTCTCTCCAAGGCGTGCAGACTCCTAAGCATATAATTCAGTGTTTGACAGAAGTGACTAAATTATCTGGCAAGTTCTTCGCCTGACTGCGTGCTACTCAGCCTTCAAACTTTAGGGTGCCCTGACTTCTTGAGGCAGCTGTCCCGGCAGCCCCGCCTCCCCACCTTGGCAGCATGAAGGCCAACGTGCTCTGTTGCTCTGACTCGCATCATGCCTCCCTCATCACGCTATGTCCAGAGCTCCGGGTGGGAACACCCAGCACCCACCCGCCAGCCATAGGACTCACGGGTGCCAGTGGCCCCGAGCCGCCCACTGTGCCCGTGACTCAGCAGAAGCAGTTGTATCTCAAATGCTACACAGACGCTGTTCTTACAGCACGGAAAGCCTGGTGAATGAATCCACCACACAGTTTGAACCTTCAGAGAAATTGCTCAGAGTCGCTGGGCTTGGAGCTGCTGATTCCTGACAGCAACACGTTTGTCTAGAAAAAACCTGAGGGGGCATGAACGCTCTGCCTGTTCTTCAGATGTTGGGTTCTCACATCACTCTCCACAGAAGGACCCTGAGAAAGCCATCCTGAGGCCTGCTTCTGCTTGCCCAACCCCACTGCCCTGTGGGCACCTTTGGCAGTCTCCACCCCCACCATCAGTCCTGAGTCCCTGCCCCTGACTTGCCCTCGTTCTCCACAAGCAATCCCAAGGTCTGCTTGGAACCTGGGGTCCTCTGGCACAGTGGATGACTAAGAAAGGGAGGTCCTGCCCCCCCAAATGGCAGCCCAAGGAGATGTTGGCAGCCTGGGGCCTTTTGCTCCTTAGCTTCTTCGTGTGCGGTAGCCCGGGACTAAGTCGTTACCTCTTACGCTTCTTTCCTGCAAAAGCACCTAAAAACTGAAAGCCCATGCTGAGACTCTGCCAGCTGGGGTCTGCTGGAAGGGACTTCACTGCACTGGCCAGCACCCCCAGGAGGCTGACATCACTCAACAAGCCAGCCTGGGATGAGAATGGAAGCCAAGGCTGCTGGCTGGCATTCCCGGCATTTGGCCTCCAGATTCACTCCTCTGAGGAGGCCCCAGATTTTACTGCCATGACGGATCGGCACGACTTGCTCCAGCGCCTTCCCATGGCCACAGGTCGCTCCACATGGACAGCTGGGGTGTGGGGGTAGGGCCTCCTCCCTCTGAGTGGGGCCCGCTGCTTGCCAGCCCCAGAACTCAGGAAGACAGCTCTGCCCTCACCTCTCCCCCCGGTCTGAAATGAAGTAGGGCACCCTTCTAGCAAGGGACACCCTTCCAGCAAGGGACACTTCTGTCAGTAACCAGGGATCAGGTGACAGGGAAGTTGCTAAGGTGACTTGTGACAGGACAGACCTGACGACTCCAAGGGCGGCGTCGGGGTGGGGGGAGACAGATCATCTTACAGGCGAGGGGACAAGCTGAGGACCTGGGACATCTTACATCTTCGCTGCTTCCTGCTTCTAAACTGGTTTGGGCTGTTTCCTTATCTACATCTGACTTTTGGAAAAACAAGTTGGGCTGCCCCATCCAGGCCCAGGGAAGGTGGGGTGTCAGCAAGCTCCACCGAGACACGAGACAGGAGCCGGGCGCAAGCAGATGCCATGTGCTCTTTATTACAGCGCGTCATCTTGTACAGAAGGAGACAGAATCGAGCAGCAACACGCAACAGTTATGAAAAGAGAGAGCGAGAGAATCTGAAGCAAGTGTGTCGCCCCAGGCCGCAGTGAACCCTGACATTGCTGAACGGACACGCTCCCAGCCGGCGCGGTCAAGCGGACGTGAGCCAGTTGGAAGCGGCCCCGGGGCGGATCCATTCCACAGTCACCGCGGCCCTGAGCGCGCGGGCGCATCACGGTGGCCGCTGTCGCGAGGTCGCAGTCACGGAGTGACACAGCGGGTGTGTCCAGGCTGGGAAAGCGGCTTCCACGGGGGAGACAGGTCAGGCCCGGAGGCCAGCAGCTGCGGGGGCGGCCCCACAGCGGGTATCGGTGTGGAGTGTGGACGCTGGGCGGGGGTGGGAGATGGTGGGGCTCGCCCGGCGGCGCCTGCAGCGCCTGCGGCGGCCATGCGCCCCTCGCCGACCTTTGCCGAAGAGCCCCGTGTAGAGACTCGCTGCCACCGCCTGTGAGGGGGAAGCTCCCTATGTTTGAGGATCCGAGGAGGCACGCGGGAGCGGCCAGCACGGCCGCACAGCGTCTGCGTCCGAGTATCTAGAAAGACACCGTCATGTGACTGCACATCCAGCCTGGCTCACCGGTCCAGCATTCACGGGGCGCATCAAGACTTGACTGCGAAGCTGCAGCCCCAGCACCCCCACAGTGGAAAGCTGACAGATTTCGCCTTGGACGGGGACCTTGCTGTAACAGAAGCGCTGAACCCCAAAGCTGAAGGCACAAGTGAAGGAATCCCTAACTCTTGAGCCTTTTACTAGAAAAAGACACTCACTTTAAACCGCAGTCCCCTCACGCGCGACACTGAACACTGACAAAAGGGAAGAGACTTCCGGCGTGTCTGGGGCAAGAGTCACAGGCACCGTGCGCGCCTGAAGTGCCTTTCTCTAAGTGATGAGTTAGGGGCTTCAAATCAAGGCGCTTTGTTTTCTGTCTTCCCCCAGCAGCAGTCCCTTCAGCTAGTGACACTGATGAGCAGGGGCAGCGCAGGCTGAAACCAGCAGGTCCGGCTCCTGAGCTCAGCCTGGAAGGGAGGGCGCCGGGCCCGGCCCGCGGACAGCCTGGGCGAGCAGACGGTCATTCCTGATCCATGCGCGCTCTCTGCCCACCCCCGCGCGCTCTCACTCTCCACTCCCCCCACACCTTGGGCAAAAGAAGGATCTAGAGGCAGTGTTGTTTTCTTCTCAAGGGAAGCCAGAGAGGAACCACCGGTCCGCTGCTTAACCAAGACACTGCCCTTCCCGGCGCTCTCTGAGGCGCTCTAAGGCGCTCAAGTCCGCGGCTGTGGGGTTCGCAAGCAGAAGGGGCGCTCCTGGCCAGACTGCTCAGGGCTGCAGTTCAGGGAGCCCAGCTGGGGCACAAGTCCTGGCGCTTCCATCTGGAACCCCCTAGGCGATGGGGAGCAGCGGGGCAGGGACAAGACTGTGATTCTCATCTTTAAGTTTTTGGTTGAAAACACGGGGCAGCCATATCTTAAGTAATCAGTAAAGCCTTTTTTAAAAATGAAAACGATCTACTGACTAGCCCCGTCATCCCCAAAGTCGAAAATCACACATCTCTCCATGGAAAAAAATATTAAAAGAATAAAAGGGCCCGGGAGGGCTCAGATTCCTTCAGCTTCCGACGCCCGTGGCACAGGGGCCGGGGGCACCACCCGCGGGCCGAGGGCCGCAGCTGTCCCCGGGCAGAGGCCCACGGGACGCAGCTGCTTCATCTTCCAAAGTCTCTCGTGGGGCAACAAAGGTGGTGCCTTTGGGGGTTCCAACCGCTCATGTCAGCTCTCCTCAGTCAGGGTCCCGTCGCCAGGCCGCACGGCCCCGGGAGGCAACATCCCTCCCTTCAGACCCAGCACAAACACAGCCACCCCAGCGGCTACTGCTCCAGGTAAGCGTGTGAGGAAAGGCAACGTGCACACACACACACACACACACACAAGTCCAGAAGCGACAGAACGAGGCTACGCAGCGCTAGTGTATCAAATCAATGTCGTACAAAGACAGTGTGAAAAGGTTTGTGCACCGCGACGACCCAGGACCTCCGCGCCCGACACACCACTCCACGCCCGGGCTGCAGGCACCTTCCTGCGTGGGCGACCCCCTGTAGAACATGCGAAGCACCTGAGGAGGAGCCCGGGCCCAGGGGCACAGCCGGCTGCTCTCCCCACAGGCAGGCCCTGCTCAGCCCCGAGGACTGCTGCCCTCCGCCCAGCACAGCCCCGGCTCTCCGCCTCCACCAGCCGCAAACAGCGCGCAGATGGCACGGATGGGCCCATCAGATGCCAGAGGCAGGGGCCGTCTGGGCAAACCCACTCTGGCTCTGCTCTGTGGCGTGGAGGTACGTGGTCAGTGACCCTTCCAGGCTCCCAGGTGGCTGGCAGGCACCTCCTGGGGGGAACGCTGGGAGAGTGGGCACTGGCCCCGGGGGGCCCCAACATGGCCAAAGACGATAGGTGGCAGGTTCCACCATGGAAAGAGCAGAGGCCTTCTAAGCCAAAAAGGCCTTAGGGAGGAAGGTCAGGGTGCCATGCTAGAGGCCCAGAGGGAAGAAAAGAGGAAGGAAGGAAAGGCGAGCGCCACCTGCTCACCTGCTGGAGCCTCTGGCGTAGGGGCTGGAGGTGGGGGGAGGGGCAGGACACCGACTCCCCTGCTGAGTCTACGTCAGAGTCCCAGGAAGACTCCTCCGCTAAGACTGACTCCCTGTCCTTATACCCTTCCAGAAGAATCTTCCTAAGGGCAGAGTGCACCAGCTCCCTGGTGCTTCCAGCATGGCACAGGCATTGCCTCCGGAGCCTCAGGGGCCCGTGAGGTAGGGGGGGGAAGGAAGCAACCGGGCAACTTGTCCATGCTGGCGGCTTCGCTGGGATAAGAACACAAGCTTCCTACTGGAAATACGTCCAGCCTGGAGGGGCGTCCGGAAGTTGGGGTGGCCTCAAGGCAGGGCTGCAGAGAAAGAATGAGGCGCAGTGGCCGCCTTGGAGAGCCGCTTAGAAAGAAGTGTGTCTGCTCAGAGGTTTGAAGCCCCTGCGGTGACGGATAGACCCTGGCTCTGCACTCTTTTGGGCTCCACAAAAATGTGCTACATTTTTTAAAGCACCACAGAGGAAAAAGGTGGGGGGTCAAGGACAGGAGGATGGAGATGGGGGGATGTCGACATTATCTTTCACGTGGCCACGGACAGTTAAAGGGCAGGGCACAGGCCACCCGAAGCCCCACTGAAATGAGGTGGACAGCCCCCCAGGGCCCCAGAAAGCGGTGACTAAGAAGGTACCAGCACCTGGCAATGACAAAGCAAATCCCAGACGGGCCTTGCAGCCCAGCTCAAGGGTACCCCCTTCTTCCCCACAGAGTCTAAATAGGGACACTTTAGGATCTTCTCCCCAAGTGTGCATCATCATTCAGGAGAAATCAGCCATCTGAAGTCAAGGTCAACTCAGCACACCCACTCAAGAGAAGTCTCCTAAAAGTTCACAGGCCCAGGAGGCCAAGTTCAAGGGTTCAGTTGTGCTGTGGACCAAGGAGGAGAAGAAAACTTTGGTGCTATCTGTACCTCAACTATGAGGAGGCCAGGGGCTCCACAGGCAGGGTCAGCAACAGTGGCTCCCCAGGGGCTCTTGTTAGGGTGCATCTATGGCCAGGGCAGAGCAAGCCCAAGGCCTGGGACAGGCCACCCCACCAGAACCCGAGCGACCATCTAGGCTGGCAGAGGTCACGGGCCTGTCTGTGAGACCCTCCCCTCAGCCTTCACCTAAACATTTCTTTCAAGCTGGTCGGAAGGGTGAGGATGGTGGAGGCTAGTGCCGCAGACCCGGGGCTGACATCCCTCGCCCTTAGGGTTGGCCTGGATTCTATTGTCTTGATTTGTTGCACTCATTACTGACTTATTTGTGGTTATTCTTTTTGTTGCTCTGTCCAGTCCTTGCCCCGTCCTCAAAAGCAAGCAGCACGTGGCTGCTGTGGACAAGAGGCCTGAAGGGCGGGTTTCTCTCCACGCAGAAGCCGGGGCTTCCACACGCACGCAGCCCTTCAGGCAGCCGCAGTGCCGGGACCCGGCGACGGCCATCCTGGCCACAAGAGCTCAATGGGTGGTTCCTTTGGCACAAGAGAAGCCAGCCCCCCAGGAGGACAGGACAGCGGCGCCAGGGGGCTTCGGGAAGAGCTGGGCTCTCTGGCCTGCATGTCCCTGGGGGCTCTGACGCACGAGTCTCCACCTGTCTCTGAGCGCTGACTTCCTACAAGTCCACAGTCGGGAAAGTATTTGGCAACAAGGAGGCTAAGGCTGTTTTGTGGTGGCACAGTCTGTGGAAATTTGGAAAGAAAACGGGAGGCCCTGGAAAGAGGCTTTCACGCCAAATGGGACGCGAGGCTACTTGTCTGCGTCCAGGTTGGCGGCGACTATCTCCTCATACTTTGGGGGTGGGTCGCTGTAAGAGACACTGGCCTCCTCACTGCTGCTCTCCTGGGGGGCAGTCACCTCCTCATAGGACGGGGGCGGGGTGGCACTGGACAATCTAGAGAGAGCGAGCTCAGGGAGATACAGGGTGCTCTCGAGGCGGACCGTGGTTCTGCCCCCCCGACTGGACCCCAGCACCACCTGCTGCGCATTGCTCCCAGCCTCCCGATGCCCAGAGGACTCCCCCTGGCTGTGCACCGCACCCCGGTAAACCATGACCCGGGGTAGGCTGTGCCCGGTACGACTGGCCAGGTACCGGTTCTGCGCATAGGAAGGGTGATGGCGAGTTGCTTTCTGCAGCTGGCACCTCCAGATGATGAACAAGGCGATGACGATCAGCAAGGCCACGCCCAGAAGGGGCACCACCACATACATGGCGTCTGAGCTCTGTGCAGGGTCTCGAACCGAGTAGACCGCATTCGGGTACCCCTTCCAGAACTCCATCTGCAAAAGGTGAAGGGCCACTTAGCGGTGTGCCAGGGCTCGGCGCCAGCGCACCTCCAGGCCTTTCTCCAGCTGGCACCATGTCTGGAGGGCACCGCTGCTTCCCAGCCCACCCGTCGAGGGACTAGCCCCTTTGACCAAACAGAGAGGCAAGAGAGGGCACCATGCCCTCACTCTGGATGGGGGGAAGGGATCACACTCCTTCGTGGCTCTGGTGTCTGAGACACTGGCCGCCCTCATTTTGCCCAAGGCCGCCTGCGCTCCCAGCACCCAGCGCCACGTGCCGTTTGCTCCTTGTCTTCGAACACCTCCTTGACCTCCTCGTAGCTGCACACTTCCTCCATGCACTCGCGCTCGATGGTGCCCTGGCGCAGCTCCTCCAGGAACTCATTGGCACGAGGGAACCGCTTCAGGACCGAGTGGGCATTCTTGGCCTCCAGAAACACTGAGGAGAGAGTCGCACTCAGGCCCGGGTAGGAGTGCCAGGGGCAGGGCCCCTCCAGACCCTGGCCACAGCCCACTGCTCTCCCCAACACTCTCCCACTCACACACACTCCGGGCACAGAGACACGAAGAGGGAGGGAAGCAAGACAGAGAGGCAGGACACCCACACGAGGCCAGCTCTGAGAAGGGTACAGCATGCCTTTCTATACCCCCACGCTGTTTCTGTCTAGAATCCCCAGGCTCCAGCAGGGATACTGAAGCTGGCTGAGAGAGAAATGCCAGCTGCACAGGAACAGCAGGCGTGAGGGATGCTGGGTGCTGCTGTCATCCATGAATGAAGCCCAGGGCCTTGGCCTCCCCTCCAAAAGAGAAAAGTGGAGCCCTATCCTCAGATAGTAGCAACAGCCCCAGGGGACTCTGTGGGTGCTGTTCCTCCACCTCAACCACCACCCATGGCATCAGATGGCCTGGCATCAGCCGCCTAGGGGAGACAAACCGGACTGAGGTAGATCAGGGGGAACCCGAGCAGGCCCTGAGCCCGTGTAGAGCTCTCGAGGGGTGGGGTGGGGGGGCATGAGCATCGGCCCTCTCAGTCACATCGAGAGTCCAGAGGGTGAAAGAAGAGGTGGTTGCAGGTCCTGAGAGGACCCCAGAGATGGTGCTCTCACATCGAGCACCCCCTCTGAGGTCCAAGGTGCCAAACCTACCTCTTCCCGGTGGCCCACCAAGCTGCAGACACGGGTGCGAGTTGAACCGCTGATAGGCTCAAGAGCTCCTGCCATGGGACAGGGGTCCAGACCCCGCCCGAGGAGAGGAAGCTGGGAAAGATATGCAAAGTGGCCAGGCAAGAGTCCGAGAGGCTCAGGCCAGAACACTCACCTGCCATGACGCTTCCTCAGATCCTGCGTCTCACTTGCCTGGAGAAGGAAAGCAGAGTCACGTGAAGTCACACCCAAAACCCTACGGGGTCTCCTCTTGGCCCTGGGATAGGACACCTTCCGCCACCCACCCGGGCTCCATCAAAGGTCAGAGTAGCACCTCCCCACCCAGCTCTTCTCCAGGTGCCCTGAGGCCCAGCAGAGGCCAAAGCCAACCTTCCAGCTGTCCCTCTCCAAAAAAACAGACTCTGAGTGAGTAAGAAACTAAGGGGACAATTTTTTTTCTCTAAAAACGAAAATTTCTTTCAGGCCTTGGTCTTCCTCACTTTCCTCAGTGAATCCTCACCCTTCTTAGACAATACCTCGGAGAGACTAGGACCGAGGCAAGGTCAAACCAGTCAATAGCCGCAGAGACAGGACCTGCTCCAGAACTCTTTTTGCTCACGAGGCAAGCCCTAGACCCTGCAATGCTAGGCAGGCCCCTTGCCCATGAGCAACATGTGGGCAAGAAGGAGGCAGAGCTGAGCAGGCGACAACAGCCATGTTAAAGGTCAAGGCCGACACCCAGATAACCTGCCCTATTATTCCTCATCACGACAGGGTAGTGAGGTGTCTGCCCCCCCCCCCCAGAGCAACCCTTCTTCCTGTCTGCGTCAAGAGCACACCACCGTGGCGGAGCACCAAAACGCTGATTTAAGTGCTCATATTTGAGAGGGGAGCCAGACGCCACCGCAACCTCTAACGTGAGCGATTCTCCAAAGGCCCCGCTCCCGCTCAGGAGCAATCCCAACACACACTCCCACGTTTATTCCGGGGCACTGGCCAAGTGGTTCACATGTAGAGTCAACACTCGACCGTGCTGTACCCCAAGTAAAGCTCTGATTTCATGAGTCCATGGATGTAAGACATGTGAACAGTGTCACCCACTGTTTGACCTTTTTTCCCTACGCTGCCAGGAAGCTCAGCGTTAACATTGACTGTGCAGAATAAGCACCCTGGAAGGCCAGCTGCGAGGTGCATGGGCGTCCCCCTTGTGACCTGGTATATGCTTTTCTACTCAGGTGCTCAGAGTCTTGCATATCTAAAATAAGCTCTTTTAGCCTTTTGGCAAGCAGGTAAGTTGTGCATCATAAATACATTGGAAACTAGGGGGGCTATGACTTCTCTAACATCGGCCATGGAAATACCGCGTAAGGGACTTTTCTCTCGTGAGCCCCACAACTGTCTCACTCCAAACTATCAACATGTGAATGTGTCAACAGGTGGGCCTTCCCCTGTGAGAAAAGTGGACCTTCCATGCTCCCAAGAGGGGGCATGGAAATAGAGTCTCAACAGTCTGCTTCCATGATAGAGCTCTGAGGCCCATCATGGGGGAGGGGAGCCTCACAGCAAGGGTTTTGATGGAAGAAAAACACAGCTCTATGTCCAGGTTTGAACTAATCAGAGAAAAAATATGTTTCATGGCTTTTTAAAGAGAAGTGCGGTGTTGGCTTTCACAATTTCTACATGGAAAAATCACATAAGCACTTCCAGGTAGCCCCCTTTTGTTCCAAACGCACCCGACCTTAGTGCACCACACCCACACATATTGTCGCCACCCACGAGCACTATCCTGACACCTGCGAAAGTCAACAGATCACGTTTAAGCTTCAAGCAAACCACGAAGTTCCTTGAACAGCTCACCCTGCCTGGCCTCTCCATTCACAATCCCGCAGCAACCCTCACTGCTGTCACTGCTGCCACAAGGCCTCCTTCCCCAAAATTTAGCGCCTGCCTCTTCCCCTATAAATACACCATCAATAGGCCGTTACTATGGCGACAGCGAGGCAGCAGGCGGGAGGGCTCCATGACAGGCGGCTGCAGTCAGACATGTGTGTCCCTCCGGCCCCGGTGGATACTGTAAGGCTGACTACAGGCCCGAGGAATTTTTAACCCGCTCCCCACAGGAACACAGCTGGATCCTGAAGGTCTGGAAAGGAAGGAAGGCAGGGACAGGCCACCGCAGAGCCCTTCCTTAACCCCGCCCGAGGCCACGGCGCTCTGGGGCAGCGCTCTCAAAGTCCCTTGCGCAGGGCCCGGAGGCCACCAGAGCACCTGGGGGCCCAAGCCATGGCCTCTGAAGCACCTCTCTGAGCCCTAGCCCTTGCCTTTCCCCTCACCCCGAACTCCTACCTCTCACCCACCAACCCGCCCAGTAACACTGAACTCCCCAATGATGCTCAGACTCGAACCCGGGGCCCTCCTGCTCCGCTTCCACTTGTGCCAGCTCTGCCAGGCCTGTCCTCGCCCCCAGTCGCACCGCTCCGGCGCCCGGCCCAGGAACCCGAGCTCTGGCCGGGCCACTCTTCCCCTTCCCCGGGGACTGCTGGAGACACCCACTGCTTTGGCCCCGCGGGCCTCCAGAGCCTCCCCTCGCGGCGCCCCGCGCCCATCTCCGTGGCCCGGGACACCCATCCGTGCGCTCGGGGCTGGCCGCCCACCCACACGGCCTCACCGTTCTCCGGGCCCAGAAGGCGGCCGCCCTGCTTGCGCACGCACGCAGCCCGCCACCTCTCCGCGGCGCCTCTCCGCCAGGGCCCTGTCCCCGCCCACCTGCTCCCCGTCGGCCAAGCCCCCGGCCCGGCCCGCCACAGCCTCCCCCGCCTCCCCGCCCCGCCGCCCTCCCGCCCCCCGCGGCCCGCCGGCCCCGCCAAGGTGCGCCCCGAGCCCCCGCCCCGGAGCCGGCTGCCCGGCCCTCCCCGTTACCTCGGCACCCCCCTGCCCCTGCGCTCCGCTGGGGGCTCCGCCGCCGCCCGCCCCCCGCCCCGCGCGCCAGGTCTGGCCTCGCGCCCCGCGCCCGTTGCGCCTCCCTCGCGCGCCACGACCGCCGCGCCCCGATCGCCAGGCCGCGATCGCCACGCCGCCCCGCGCCCCGGGCCACCGGGCCGGGCGGAGGAAGATGGGGAGGGGGCGACGCGAAGGGCCGAGGGGGTCGGGCCGGCGGGGTCGGGCCGGCGGGCTGGCGGGCTGGGCCGGAGGGCGGCGGCGCGCACTGAGCACCGTGCACCCGCGCCCCACTCCGCCGGCGCCGCCCCGGCCCCCACCCGAGCCGCGGGGGCGGGCCCGGGCGCGTGGGGGACCCTCGGCCTGGCACGGGCCTCATGGTGCCCAGGGGAGCCGGCCCTCGGAAGCCCAGGCGCCCCCTGAGCCCGGGCACCCAAGCCAAGGCCCGCGCGCCAGGCGTCCAGGGGCAGCCCCACCCCCCAACTGTCCCCTGCCCCGCTCACCTGTCATCCCCGCCGGCTGCAGGGCTGCTCCGCGAGCCTGGGCCCACGGGAGAAGGGCCGGGCTGTGGCCGCGTTCCGCCTAGGCCCCAGGCGACCTTGGCTTCCTCACAGGCCTGCCCCAGGAGCGCAGGCCTCCCCCTGGTCACAGAGGGGGAAATGGGGAGAACCCTGCCTCCCTCGCGGAGCTGCAGGGACAGGGAAAGGAAGTGGCTCAGGAAACTGTGCGACGCAGAAAGAGGAGAGGAAGGAATCTTCTGGACCTGCCAGGGGAGAGCCCGAGATGCTGCTGGTGGTGTGTGCTGGGCGCGGAGACCTGGGGCCCAGGCTGCTGGAGGCTCAGCGTGACAGGACCGGTGGCGGGTGGCAGGGATGACGCTGGTCCAGGGAGCCACGCTAAGAGAAGGCGGGCGCTGCACAGGGCCGTGGGCCAGGGTCCTGCCAAAGCCTCTGTCCAGGCCAGGGCACCCCGGGGCTGTTGGGTTCTTGGCACCTGTGGAGCCCAGCCCAGCACAGCAGGTGAGCAGCCCCAGCCCCAGCCCACACCCCCGTCCCCACATTTGCTTTGGCCAGAATGAACTTGAGTGGTGTCGCCTGAACTGTCTTCACCCCCACTCCTGGCAGAAAAGCACCAAGCAGCCCTGCTGACTGGAAAATGAGGTGGAAGACCCCCACGGGCCAGGTCCCCTCGGCCCGGCTGTCAGGTCCGAGCCCCCAGAGGTGCACCCAGCCAGGACCTGGCCTGCCAGCTCTTCTGTGACCACAGGAGCCTCCCGGGGAGCCCAGGACAGACCTCGCCCTCCCTGGTCTGGGGGCGGGGGAGGGGGGAGCTCCGGGGAAAGTCAACATCACTGAGGATGAGAATGGGGTTTCTTTGGGACCAAAGCACTATGAGGCCACCTCAACTCCCCCAGGGAGACCGGCCATGGTTGACGGGGGACAGGATTTGGGACTCCTCAAGCACTCACTTCCTCAGTGTCTTGTGCCCCCTCACCCCCCACTCTCATCCTGTTCTTAACAGGAATTCCTGTTGTTGAGGCCACTCAGTTTGCGGGCCTTGGCTGTAGCGGCTGGTCAGAGCTGACTAAGGCATCAAGCGTTCACTCAGTGTTTCCGTGTGCCAGGTATGTTCTAGAACCTGGGATTACTGAAGCCGACAAAACAAACCAAAGATTAGAAAAATACAAACCACAAAGGAGTCCAAGATCTAGGGTGCTGGGTGATGATCGGTACCACAGAGGAAAAAGATGTCAGCCGCATGTTGAGGTGCTCGGTGGGTGGCCAAGGCCCACCTGGAAACAAGAACCCTGGAGACGAGGCAGGCCTGGCGCGTCCTGGCTCACCAGTGTGGGGACAGGGGATGGGGCTGCTAGGTGGGCAAAAGTGGTCAGGCGGAGGCCACTGGAAGGACCGCAGCAGCCAGCCGGAGACATGTGGAGATGTGGACGGCAGTGAGTTAAGGGGAACTGTCATCTGATCCCTGTTTTCATACAAATGCCGCCCGCTTTGTGAGGGAAGGTTGAAGACATGGGGCCCGCTTCAGGATGTGGCAGCGACCCTGAGAGACAGGGAGGCTCCCACCAGGTGATGCAGTGAGTGGGAACAGGTTGCAGGCGGGCCCCGGGCAGGTTTCGAGGGTAGACTCTTCAGGGGCTGTGGACAGATTGGTACTGGCCTGCGTCAGAAAGACAGGCATCAAGGATGGCTCTCGGGGTGTCAGTCAGGGGAACGGGAGGACGGAAGCACAAACCTGAGCTGGGGAGCAGCGAGGAGCGGCAGGAGACTAGAAGGAAGTGGCAGTGAGGCCGGGAGCGAGCCGCAGGCGAGGCGGGACGGCAGGATGTGGAGCCCACTGACGCAAGTCTGTCAAGAAGGGAGTATGGATTCTTCCAGTCCCGCTGCCTGGACAAGGAAGAGGAAGTCAAGGAACTGGCCGTTGTGTTTAGAACGAGGAGGTCGGCGGGCACTTTCAAGAGCAGCTTCTGGGGAGGCGCGTGGAGCACAACAGACCAGGGTGGGAAGGCGACTTGGACACAGCGAGCCTGACTGAGAACTCCTTGGAGGCATGTGGGGGCAAAGGGGAGCAGAGATGTGCGAGTGCCAAGCTACAGTGGACTTTATTTTTTAATGCTGGGGAAAGGGGACTGGTGGCATGCTCGTGTGCCAACGAGCCTGCAGAGGGGAGAGAGGGTGCTGGGGAGAGGCACCGATGTGGGGTGGGGGGCTGTCATGGCGGGGCTTCTATTTCTCAGCAGAACAGGAAGCCAGGCCGCCCGCAGGAGTGAGCGTGGGAGAGATGTCAGGGGTTTGAGGAGAGAAGGCTCGGAAGAGTCTTCTGGCAGACGGGGAGGCCGGCCAGGGGTGCAGCAGGGTCACTGCTGCGTGATAGGCCCACTTGAGCTTTACCGGCTATTAATTTCAAGTGAATTGCTCAGCAGGCCCAGGCAGCCTGCGGCCGCAGACCACAGTAAGTGGGAAGCCGGATTATCAGGGGCGAGTTTTGCCTGATGAGTACAGAGGACCATGGCTTTAGGCTGCATCCAAGGGAGGCAAGGACCGGTGAGGGTGTGGTGAAAGAAAAGGCGGATCGGGTTGAACAGTCTCGTGGGGGCCTCGTCTCCCATGTTCCTTGGCGTGGCCAGAGGCTGTGGGCGCAGGTCTCTCCGTGCCCACTTCTTCCTTCCTGGGAGCTCTTACCTCACGGGCCTCAGTGTTCTATGGAAAATGGGAATGGCAACTGCTCTTACTTCCCGTGTGATTGTGAGGACCGAGTGACTCGATGCTTCAGTGGGTCTTGGCCGGCCTACCCTCAGCAGCTTGTCACTGGTAACTAATCTTGGGCAAATGGCCTGGCAATGTGGGTGTCCCTGGGTTGATTTCTTTCACTCCCAAGGCACCCCTCATCCTGGAAATCTACCTCCATCACAAGGCAGGTTCTGCTCCCACCAGCCTCTGGCTTTGGGGTGCTCCTGGCCTGCTCTGACGTTCTCATGAGCCCTAGCAGGGAAACTGGGACTAGCAGCGAGGCTGTTTGCTCCTGCAGATCCAGCGACCCGCCATGGTGCCTCCTCCTCCAGAAGCTCCGTCCCCCCACCCCCCACCATAACCCAACAGAGGGTGCCCAGAGGCTGGATAAGCACCCTGCTCTCAATTTCCAGAGATCACGTGAGCAGCACAGCACCCTGGGCCTTTACCAACCCTGGGAGATAGCAAGAGCACCTCCAGGCTGAGGCAGTGCTCCCCAAGTTCCTAGTAGCATTACTGGGCCGACCAGGTGCAGGCCCGGGTTGGCGCCCCCCCCCCCACCACACACACACACTCAGCCTGGAGACTTCGGCAGACAAGCTCCCCTTTGACCGCAGCCCCATGTTTCATCTTCCCTACCGCCACGCCCCGTGCAGTGAGTGCTGCACCCAGTCAAGTCCACATGCATTCCTAGCCCCAGACTCTTCTGACTGGGAGAGGGTGCCAGAATCAGGCCCAGATCAGAAGCACTGGAACCTCCTGGAGGCCCTGCCTTGACTGGAATCTTGACCAGGCATCTGGGGCAGCGGCAGCCACCAGCCACTGCCCTTTGGGGACTGACACTCCCCAGGAGAGGGTGCCCGAGAGAGGTCAGAGGACAAAGGCACTGGGCAGAGCTGCTCCGCTCTGGAACCCTGGGGCTCCTCAGGCTGGCGTGCCTCCTCTCCCCACAACTCTTTCTCCAAAGCGCATGACAGAGGTTTATTGAGCACCTGCTGTGCACAGCCCGAGGGCACAGCCTTGTCTGCACAGTGCGCGGGAGGACAAGTGAGCACAGTCTAGGTGGCATCCAAGAGGCGTCAGCTGCGTGACTGGGGACAAGGTGATGCTTCCAAGCCGGTCACGACGCGAGGCTTTCTTAGCACGTGTAGTCTTCGTTGTCTACGAATCGCAAGAGCTCTCTGGGACTTCGTCAGGCGTTGGTTTCTCCAATAGCTCTCCCTCCAGGGCGCACATAAAAAGAAAATATCTAAGCAAAATAAATTGGCTCACGTCAGCTTGCCCGCATCCACGGGCACGCGCTCAGAGCCCTCTGTGACTTGTGCACGGAGGGCCCCACTTTCCCGCAGCCGAGCGTCTGGGCCGTCAGCAGTGGCAGCGGGGTCCTTCCTTGAAGCCTTTCCTAACAGAATTTATTGTTGACGAGGCCTTCAGGCCCTAGAGCAGCAGGCTTCGCAGTTCCCACAGGCGCGACTCCTGCTTAGGGAACGAGGCCGCCGTAGCAAATCATGAACGATTCACTGCCCGGCGCCACTGCCCACCAGCCCCGCCGCTGCCGCTTCCCAGGGGTGAAAGGCCCGACCCCTGAGATCTGCCACTTCTGCTGTTCCTAGGCCTGTTGTCATCGGCAGTGGCGCCCCATGGGCTGAGTTGTGAGATGAACATCTTCCTAATTCCACAGCGAGAAATGTGAATGTAATATGGGGGTGGGGGGCGCATCAGATGTGAGAGGCCTGCAGAGAAAAATAAAGCAGAAAGGAGGCAGGAGGAGCACTTGGGATAAGGAATTGGAACTTGAAATTGGCTTGTCCCCAAAGGACTGTGAGCTACCCCTTGAGCAGCACCAGAGAGTTGTCTGCAGACAAATGGAAAAGAGCAGTCTAGAAAACAGGAACCGCAAGTGCGAAGGCCTTGAGATGGAAGTGTGTGCAACAAGTATCAGACGCAAGCATCGCAGGGAAGGCATCCGCCATGGCAACCTGGCCACCCTGCTAGTCTAGACTGGCAGCGCAGGCAACGTCAACCACAGCCTGCCTCGAGATTGGTGCAATGTCCGCGATCCTCTGGGAGCACAGAAGACGGGCAGGCCTCTGAGGAGCTGCTCCCGACCGTGGTGCTCCTCGCCATCTTGTGCGAGACTGCCCTGGGGCTCTTCTCCCTCACCTGCCTGATTCCAGAAGGGACGGGCCCTTTTACTTCACCCCACCTACCTGCGAGCTGCCTTGCTGCAGTTAGTTCCTGGGTCGCGGGGCACCCACCTCCGATGCCAACTGTGGCCCGACCCGTGCAGACCAAGGAACTGGGTGAGGCCGCCCCTCTGTTTCTCTCCCAGCAAGGGTTGTTTCCTCAGAGCCTCTGCCATTCTCTCCTTCATTCCTGTCTCCTTGCGGGGGGCCTGCCCCCACCCTGCCCCCAGATCTTCAGCTCCTCTCCACAGTCTCTCCTCCTGCCCCTTTGGGTTCTTTTCCTACCTCAGTGCCCAGGAATGTTACGTTCTTCTACTTTTAGTTTTTTTTTTTTTTTTTTTTTTTGCAGTTCCAACAATAAAAATAGGAGGCTTCCATTATGGCCATTTTGAAAAGCCCTGCCAACCCCCAGTCAGAGAAAGCCGTCAGCACGGCACGGCCGTCTTGTCGGCCAGGGCACAAAGCCAGTCTCACGCCCCTTCGTGCAAACCATAGAGAGATTTTCTCACCCCTCGCTTTTGGCCTAATCAGAAAAGTCAGAGCACACACACGACACGCATGTTAAGGTGAGACGCATGTAATCAAGTGCAACCCCCACGATCCCGCCACCTGGTGACACCCACCAGCACTGGGCACCCAACTGCGCTCGTTTTCTTCCACGGGCCAAGGCCAGACCCACCCCCCTCTTCTCCTGGCCTCAAGCCCTCGCCCCTGCCGACAGCGACCGGCGCTGGCCTTGCGGGCTCACGCATCTCTGGCCTTCGCCCACGCTCCCCCTTTGCTTTCAGCCTGGGAAAGGCCATCGCCACCCCCACATCTCCACCGTTGGGGTGCAGGGGTGGCTGAGGGGATGTGTGCCCTTATAAAATCCATGAACTACCCCCCAGCATTCCTTTGATATGAATAATATTTCCTTAGTCTTCAAGAATCTCCACTGCTCCCTGCTGACCAAGGGCCCCCCAAACCCTGGTTTCTAAGCAACTCTGGAGCCCTGACTACCGCCCCGTCCGACCTTGATGTTCTTGTCTCCTTGGTTCTGCTTCAGCTCTCGTCCACCCGTCTCGTCTGTCTCTCCGATACGGGGCACGCAAGGTCACGCACACGTCTCTCTGCTGGATCAAGTGGCCCCCACCCTAAACCCCAGAAGAGGCTCATCAAGGTACAAAGGGAACGTGATACCGCGACGATCCCACTTAATTGCATTACATTTGTGGATTAAATTTGGGGTACCCTGGGATCTTTACAACAGAAGTCTTTTCAACTGAGCTCTTGCTATTTGTCGCTATTTGCGTGGCGTCTCAGCTTTCCCAGCTTTCCCCCTCTGGGCCCCTCGGGTTTTCCGGTGTGCACGCACAGGCGCCACCCACTACGTGCCACCGCGTGCACGCCATCTGCCTTGGCTGCCAGCTTATTGGGGGGTGAGCAGAAAGGTGGCGAGTGGTGCAATGACCTGGTGTCCATCTGCCTCGCTACAAACACGCCGGCTTCTCTGCAGGCGATGGCGCGCCCGCGGGTGAGGACTGTCTCTCCCCTTCCCACGCGTGCCGCGTGCCTCTTGCTCCGGCCCCACCGCATGGCCCTGCCCTTGCTTTTCATGCCACTTCCTGTACCCGATTCTGATATATGCACTAGGTCATGTTAAAGAAAGCCCACTTCACCCCCACTTCACACTATTTGCCACCGTAGTCGAGAAGGGGAGCGGAATGTTACGGAATCGGTTTGGCGTGTTTATCACCATTTTAAAGTGGCTACGAACAATTTCATTGTTTGGCTGTTTCAAGTTTTGCCTAACGATCCCTCAGGTCATTGGAAGTTTAGGTTTCTATTTTTGTTATTGCAAATGACACTGCAAATGAATGTTTTAAAAAATACACATTTGCTTCTTTAAAGGCGAATTAGGGGTCCCTAGGAGTAGAAGTATGGCTGAAAGAACATGAATCTTGAGAGGGCCTGATCCTGTAGCTCAGATATTTTATTCAATGTGTAGGACAAGCTGAGATGATTTCTGCGGCTGTCAGTTTATGGCAAGGGAGGGGGGTTTAAACTAATACAGTGAGATTGGACAGAGAGCGAGAGACACGGATGGGGCCTGACACACCGCAGCTGCACACCGCTGCTAGTGCTGAGACAGTCACCGCGGAGCAAGGAGCCTTGTTAGCTGTGCCTCTGTACTTCGGGGAAACCGCAGTTTTACAAAAATCAACACCCTTTTTATAAACCAGCAATAACCTGCTAGAAAACAGAATGGGGGAAATGTTCCCTCTCCCAATTTCACTGTCACTGAGGAAGGACATTTAAAGTAAGGGAGACCTACAGGATGAGATGGAGACAACTATGTGAAGTGGATGTGAGGAGGTAGGGATAAGCATTTCTGGCAGAAGGAATAGCAAGTACAAAGCCTCAAACCTTAAAGGCACTTGATGTCCAAGGGCCATGAAGGAGGCTTGGTGAGCGAGAGTGAGGCTGTGAGAGGAGAGAGTTCAGAGAGCAAGCTGGGGCCACTCCATGCCAGGCTCTAGGGGGCTTGGCGTGGGAAATCATTGGAGGCCTGCTAGCGAGCGAGTGACAGGCCTAGCTTATAGCAGAGCAAGCGATCAATGAACGGATGGTAAGGAACAAGAATGGACGTCAGGCGGCCAGGTGAAAAGTTGGAGCAGGTGTGTGAGCCATGAGGGTAGCTTTGGGGATGGATTCCAGCAAGATGCAAGTATTCAGTGGGCATGGAGGGCTGAGTTTCAGGCAGGGAGGAGTGCCCGAGGGCATGCACTTGCTGGGGCACCACAACCTGGATGGCTGTGTTAGCCAGCGGGGCTACGGCGATGAAATGCCACAGCCTGGGGCATGGGCATCAGCCGTGTGTTTTCCTGCAAGTCTGGAGGCTGGAAGTCCAAGACCCAGAGGCTGGCCCATCCGGTGCATGACGAGGGCTTCTTCTGGGCTGGCAGAGGCGTCTGCGGTCACTCCCGTGCACAGTGAGGGAAGCCTCTGGTACGGCCTCCTCTTCTCATAAGGACACCAGTCCCACAGAATCGGTGCCCCGTTTTCTGACTTTTCTATTACTTCCCCAAAGGTCTCGCTCCAAACACAGTCACATCCTGTGTGATGGCTTCATGTGCACTTAGGGGAAACCTAACAGTCCACCACCCTGCTTGGACAATCCAATGACCTTGCCTACCAGTTCTGGAGGCTAGACGTGCAAGAGCAAGGTGGGGACAGGGCTGGTGTTCTCTGAGGGCTGTGGGGGCCTTGCTCCCAGTTTCTGGTGCTTTGCTAGAAGTCCCAGGCATCCCTTGACACACAGAAACATCACCCCCTCTCCGCCTTTGTGTTACTTGCTATGTGTCTGCATCCAAACCCCCCCTCGGCATGAGGACACCAGTCTATTTATCAGGGCCCCCTATTTGAACAAGACTTTATCTGAACAACCCCATTTCCAAATAAGCTCATGATCAATCCTGGGGGATTAGGGCTTCACCACATGAATGTTTAGGGGACACAACATCTCACACCAGGCCTCTGGCTCGTGGCCTAAGCAGGGGAACAAGGCCTGTCTGCGTCCTAAAGGAGCCGGCTGTGGCACTCGCAGCCTCAGGGCACCACAACGTGAGCCTATTATTAGGCTTAAAATGTCAATTAGGCACCAAGCTTTGGAGTATAAACTGGGAAGTGGCCTAGATGATTCTGGTTCAGTAACGCCACGTGGTGTGAGACCCATTTTCCCCCGGAACAGTGCCGCAGTGGACAGAGGGGTACTGGTCTCTCTTGAACGAGCTTTTTTCATTTTCTTTGGACACACACACACTGGCGGGACTGCTGGGCCATATGACAGCTCCACTTAAACGTGTGTTAGGGCCTCTGTGCTGCTTTCCGTAGAGGCTGCACCAACTTACATCCCCAGCCACAGTGCACAAGGACCTCCTTTTCTGCACACCCTCAGCAACACTTGCTTCTGGTCTTGCAAGCAGCTGCTCCGGCGGGCATGAGGTGCGTCTTGCATGGTTTGACTTGCATTCCCTCTTCGTCAGTGGCGTTGGGCACCTTTTCATGGACCTATAGACCATGTCTATGTCTCTTCAGAAAACACCTACTCAGACCTTCTCCCCATTATTTAATTGGATTTTGCTTTTCAGCTACCAGGCCGTGAGAATGGTTCACCTCTTTTAAATATGAACCTCTTGTCAGAGACATGGCTTGCAAATATTTTTTCACTGGGTAGGCTATCCTCCTGTTGATGATTTAAGGGATGACTTTTCGCGAGGGCAAGCATCACAGCATGTTTGCGTGGCGACGGGGCTGGCGAACAGAGGGGAGATGCGGTGATGGGAGGGCTGGGATCCAGCACACAGGGAGGTTGGCCTCAGAAGAGAAAAAAGGATCGATTGAATACAGATGAAGACGATCAGCTTGGCAATTGGATGAAGTGGAAATTTCTACTCCATATCTCCTAATTTCTAAGCTGAATATGGACAAGTCAAGCAGGAGGGAAGATGAAAGACATGGAGGCTTGGAGCAGCGCACAAATCGCCGTTCTGAGGATGGGACTGGCAAAACACAAGTCACAGAAATCCCGAGGCATCCCAGGGTGAGGCCGAGATCATAAACCCAGAGGGGCGCCCTGGGGACCAGCCTGTGTGGTTCTCTCTAGCAGCGCAGACACGCTTAAGTGCAGGCACACAGAACACAGGGGTTTATCCAAGGTTAGGGATTTCCCAGTCAAGGGCGGAAGCGGGAAGAGGGCGTGACTGCAGGATAGGCCATGGCTCTCAGGGCACGTGGGGAGTGGAGAAGGGAGAGCTACGCGGGGGCGAACCAAGGACCGGCCTGAAATCCTGAGTAGGAGAATGTGCCAGAGTCTGGCCCAAAGTAGGTGCTCAAGAAACGGGGCCTGAAGTCACAAGGGAGGCCGCAGGAGAGCTGCAGTACTGCAACCAAACGCCAGGGGGCAAGAACTGGCAAGCAACGAGCCCCACTGTGCCCCACCTAAATTTGGGGGGCTGTGTGGCGAGCGCGCTAGTGACCCTCCTGCCACCTCTAAGCTTCCCTAGGGTACCGGGGGCGGGGGCATGATGGTGCCCACCCAAGCTGGAGCCTGCTGGAGGTCCCGCCAGATGGCTGCTGGTGGGATGGTGGGCAAGAACCGAAGGAAGCACGAGCGCTAAGACGCAGCTAAGGGAGCCACCTCCCTGCACCCGCACTGCGCTCCTGGAGCAGGTCTGAGTGTCCGGCAGTGCCCATGCCCCAAGCAAGCAGTGGACACGCGCTAGGTGCTCCTGGGCGACCTGAGGGAGAGGGAGCTGGTCCCTGAGACGTGCCGGCTTTGGGGACCATCAAGCGGCCTCGGTAGACACAGGCTGGCTCCAACCTAGAACACCCAGAGCTCAGTCCCCAGGGCCCGGGTAGGGGCTGACGCAAGGGAGGGACCTGGGAGCCTGGTGGAGAGGAGCGCCCATCACCCCACGGAGCTTCCCTGGCAACTCCCTTCCAAGCAGCCCAGGCGGGGAAGATGATGTGACGCGGACCACACGGTCAGCCGGCCGCACCTCGCGCGCTCCTTCCCTCGGCCCGGCCCGGCCCGCCGCACAGCAGCAAAGGAACCCAACAGTTCCGAGCACGAGGGTGGACCGGGGAGAGGGAGTCGGGGCCCAAGTGGCAGCATCCGCATGGGGGACGGGACGGAGACACCTGTCCGTGGAAGGAGCGTCTCCGGGGCTGAGGTCTGCTCCCAGCTGGGGACGGAGGCTGCCTGCGGGAACGCCCCCGGCAAGGCGTCTGCTCTGCCCCGGAATCGATGGCTTAGAGGCCAGTGGGGAGAACAGGGGTGGGAGATTGAGTTGGGGGGCCATAGCTCACTCCCAGCTAGGGCTGGGGACTGGAAAGGGGGCCCAACAGGAGTCCAGAGGAGGAAGTGGGGGTACAGGTGGCTTCAAGGGGGCTGGGGTCCTGAGCGGTTGTCAGCCAAGCAGAAAGGACAACAGATGGCCCAACTGGCCCGGAGGAGAGGGGGCACGCACGAGGCGAGGAGGGCATGCCTGTGGTGTGTGCACCCCCTCGGGGCCCAAGCACCCCGTTTCTGCTCCTTCGATCTGAGGAGGGAGACACAGGGGTCCAAGTGGCAAGGGACAGACACAGACAGACCTTTGTTTGCTCACTCACTCACTGGTCTTCTGCTCTAGGAGGCCCCGGATGCAGCTGGAGCAGCCTCCTGTGCGTGAGGGCGACGAGGCTGAGGTAAGATCACCTGCCCAAGGCTGCAGGGCAAGTGGGTAGCAGACAGAAACCCCAAAGTCAGGTCCAATGTCTTATCTTCCTTGGCAGCACATCCCAGAGGGGAATTGGCGGGCACTGCGTGCAGGCAGGGGAGCAGAAGCGAGGACAAAGCGGACGGAACTGGGTGGGCCCCTTCCTTCCCAGGGCACCTGCTGTCCAGACACCAGTGTTTTCCTTGCCCACCAGTTGTCCCAGGTTCCAAGCGCACATTTCCCTGGGGGGGCTGGCTGTCACCTCAAGTCCCACGCCATGTTAGCTGAGCCACCGAAGCCACCACACCCACCCTCCCCATGGGGGGGGCCTAAGCTGTTTACACCAACATGTGACCTCACGACTGTAAGTCCTGCAGGTCATCTGTGCTCCGCTGACCTTCGCCTGCACGCCTTTGACATGGTTTGATTCTTCAGGGTTGTGGGTCTTGCTGCATCAACAAGGTGATGTGGTTAATTACCCTGTGACCTCCAGGTCAGGGCCTCCCTCTGGGCAGGAAATGTCCACGGCCCTGAGAGTTTCAGTCACCTGGCACAGGGCTGGAACTGTCCATGCCCCTCTCCCTGCAGGGTGCCCACCGTGCCTGCCCACAAGAGGTGTGCTGAGGCTCACAGGAGTCCCCACGGGGACACTGGCCAACTGGAGCAAGTACGTGGCACTTCCCACGTGGGCCCGCTCTCTCGCCACCAAGCAGGTCCTCCCCGGGTTGGCCAAGGCATCCACGCTCCCAGCCTGGAGTGGCCCTGCCTCAGCTTTCCTCGGCTGCTGCGTGGTTCCCTCCCTCCACCCATTCCACCTGCAGCCTCGCCGAGCTGGGGGCTGGACTCCAGCCCGGGCCTTCTGCCCTCCCGGGCCCGTGAAGCACTGCTGAGGCGGCCCCCGGCACACAGCTCATGAAGAGCAGTGGTTGCTCGGGGTGTGCATCACCGCGGGCAGCCACACCGCTCAGGCCCTTTGCCTAGACCCCGTCTCGTCGTCAGCCACCTTGCAGCCGGGGTGAGAGGTTGCTGCTGCCCCGATGGAGGCGCGCAGCGAGGTCAGGAAACTCTGTCGAGGAGCCTGCGTCCAAAGCAGGCGCCAGTGAGTAGTGGGGAACCCCGGTGTGTTCAGGACCTGTGGCAGGATCCTGCTTCTCTGGAAAAAACCAGTGACTGAGGCTGGAGGTGGTGGGAGCAAGGCCACCTGCAGCCCCCCAACCCAGACGTGCCTTGTGCCACTCTCCCCCACACTGAAGAGACCCAGAGTGGAGCTGAGGGGCGGAGGCAGGTGCTCAGGAGCCGTCTGCTGCACATGACGGGCTGGGAAGGAGGGTGATGGACAGAACATGGTTGAGCAGCTCCAGGTGTGGGGTCCATTTGGCGGCTCCCTGGGAAAATGTGGTCTGGGCGGCCGAGTCCCCAGAACGGCTGGCAGCAAATCAGCACAGAGCGCACGGGGACAGCCATCGCCAAGTCCGTCTGGAGCTGTGCTGGGAGGCTCAGCCCATTCATGGTTTTCAGGCCCACACCAGAGTGTCCTTGGTAAAACCCGAGAGGTGGGTGGAGCCCAGAGGGCCAAGAGCATGGTGATCTGTGGGCACAGGTCTCCTGGAGCAGGAGTCCCAAGCCCTGGTCCTCCTCCCGTCCATACAGCCCCCGACAGCCGCAACGTTCAAAGCAGGCAGCCCCAGCACCCGGTGTCAGTAGCATGGTTTTCATCACGGTGGCCAAGCTCCCTCTCCTGTCCCGGTTAAGGCAGGGAAAGGCTGCCCGCCATCCTCCCTGGCTCACAAGTTAAAGTAACACAGGCTCACTCAGGTCTGACTGTGCCGTCCCTGAAGAACACAAGCTACCCCTCTTTCTGCGGCTGCCACTGCCACCCACGGGCCCCGCCGGCCCTGCCCCTTCCAAAGCCTGAGAGCAGACAGAGAGCGCCCTTGGGCTATGCCATCAGGCTATGCCCTTTGAGCTGAACTAAGGTCTCAGCTCAAAGCAAGCGGATGGGATCTGGAAGGCCCAAAGCAGGAACTGGACTCGAGGATGCTTAAGAGGTCACAAGGAACGTACCACTATCATTGGCCTTTAGTCCAACAGAACAAACTCACGACAGGACCACCCTGTGCATGCCAGGTGGGCTTTCGGCTGCCGCCCCCACCCCTTCAACCAAGTCATTCCTATGGGGGAAAAGCAGGTCCTCAAATCTTCTGGCCACCTGGCTCTGGCACTGAACTGGGAGCTAAGCAGCTGGTTGAGGCAGAGCCTAACAGTACCAGACTCCCTCAGCCCAGGGCTCATGTCTGAAGTCCAGGGTCCGGGGCAGCACGCATCACCAAGGCTGATCAGACAAGCCCTGCCCAGGCACACTCTACTCCCGATTCACACAATCACCACCACCCCCCAACCGAAGACCTTTCTCACAGGCTCTTTCGGCTGTCCATTCTGGTTGCCCTCAGCCACGGGAACAGCCAGGTGGGAAAGGCACTGTCTCCTGTTTCCGGTGTGTAGATGAGCAGAGTCAGTCCAGTGACTGGCACCTGCCCTCCAGCATCCAGGCTCCACCACGAGGCAAGGGAGGAGGCACAAGCACTGTCTCCCCAAAGGGAGTCATCTAGGCCAACTGTTTTGGGACATGCTGCCCTCATGTCATGGAAGGAACCAGCTCCACAGGGGTCCTGGCACACACCATGTGGGAAGGCCACAGCCACTGCCTCTGCAAGTGTGGTGGGGGGCTGACCCAGAGGTTGAAGGGAGCTGGGCCCAGCTCCAGGGAATGAGTGCTTCCCTCAGGCCTGGTCTGCTCACCAGTCAGCTGAGTCAGGGCCATTTCTAGGTTCCAAAAGCCACTTGTAAGTTCAGAGTTGCAGCAAAAGACCAATTTTATTCAATGAAGCTGATTATTTTAGCGCTAAGCACCTCTCTGTTACAGAACTTATTTCAGGTTCCCACCACCAGAATGTCATTACCACTGGGTTTCCCCAACAAACAGGGCTTGACAATCAAGGCTAAATTTTTGTGGTTTAAGACAGAATCACTTCTTGGAAACCACATTGTAAAATAACTTCCCAGCCAAAAAAAAAAAAAAAGGGTGTTTTATGTTGATACCACTTTTCAGCTTGCCCACCCCCGGTAGAGGAGATGTGTGAGGCTGGGCAGGGCAGGTGGGAACAGCGGTTTAGGACACGAGACCACGGGTATACCAGAGATTGCAGGCTGCCCTCACAGCTCAACTTCTAAGAAACAGGCTATATTCTACTAACAATTGCAACAAGAACTTAATCAAGGAAGAAAAGTTAAGTACCTGCCCCCCGCCCCCAACCCTCACTCCAGGGGACTCTTAGTTTTTGAGGTCCCCTGGTCTTGCAGACCTTGGCAGCCTACTTCTCCCTCCATTCAAGGACCAGTGAAGCATTGCTGCTCATCCACGTCGGACGGCTCTCCTGGCGCAAAGAAGCTCTCCTGGTCTGGCAGAGGGTCAGCAGCTTCCTGGAAAGCCTCTGGTTCTGGAGAGCTTTGGGCTCTGCCCGCAGGGGCTTGTACCTGCTGGGAGAAGGGAGACAAGGTAGTGTCCCTTGGCCCATATCCTAGTGATGAGGGGCTCCTTCTGTTCAAGTCAGCAAAGAAGAACCTCTTTGGAACACAAGCCAATGAGGTACGAGGCGCTGACAGGAGAGAGACCTGGGGTAACTGGGGTAGAGCCTCACCTCTCTCTTCAACAGTCCCTAGGTTTGAAGATCAGGAGAAGCAGGACTAGGCTTTCTGGAAGTTGTCTTAATGCTAAGGTTGCAGATCCCACGTCTCACCCCCAACCCCTACCAGGCTGCACTGCTAGTCACGGTAACAAGTCAAGGCCCATGAAACTTCCCTGGCCCCCATCCTTGGACCTGCTATTACTCTGGTTGAACCGAGTAACTTGCAAGCTGAGTCTAAGCGGCAGCTCTGGCCCACTTTAATGATGATGGGAGAGGCCAGGGAGGGGGAAGACGGACAGACACAAAGATGGCAGCACATGACACAGCTGCTGGAGTCCTTTTTGCTTGAGAAAAAGGAAACCCTAGGACTGGGTCTGGAAGGTGAAGCAAGAGTGCAGCCAGTAACACTCCAGAGGGCAGAGAAGACAGAAGCGGTAAAGGAGCAGGGAGGAAACCTGGAGGCAGCTGGAGACCCCGGGTAGTGGAGAGGACCCCAGTCAGGGCGGAGAGAGCTGGGGTGCAGTGGACAGAGGGCCCATTCTCCTGCCCGTGGCTGCTCCACTGCACTCTCCAATCTATATCACCTTCCAGGGGCTCCCTTCTTGCGCCCCTGGAATGTCTGCTCAGTTTAGGCCTGGCTGTGTCTCAGGGCCCATCCCGAGGGTGAGTGCCTGGAGAGCAGGGGAGAGGAAGGGGCTCGCTAGCGTTGGCTTGGAAATTGAGTCCCCCCGAGCTCTCCAGATGGACAGTCTTGCTAAGTTTGCCTTTCCAGAGGGCTGGCAGCCCAGCTCGACAAGATTTGTGCCTTTAGTAGTTTAAGATGCCAAATTCCTTCATTCTGCCTTAGCTAGCTGTTTTATCCTTCTTGTTTGTTAAAAAACAAAACCAAAAAAAAAAAAAAAAAAAAACTAAAGAGCTTAGGCACAGTAAAATCTCTGATGCCAGAGTCAAAACACCCTTTGTGAGTGCTGCCAGACTGAAAGCATGTGGTCCCAGAGGGGCCTGCTGGGAGCAGACCCTGCTGTGCGAAGCCACCCCACTACTGCCTGGGAGACATGGCCACTGCAGGTGGTCCCTGAGGTAGGGTTGAAACTGAAAACACAGGCACCCCAAGGATGGACACCAAGGACATCCCACAGAAGGATGCTTGTCTTATTTCTGGCAGGAGGAAACACACATACTGGCCCTGGATTTTTGTAACAGAACCAAAGATGCGTAAGTTCAGGAAGGGGCTTGGGCCAGGACAGAGGGCTTGGCATTGGGCGTGACTCTCTCCCCAGGTCACATTATCTTCAGGATTCCTTATCAGGTTAACTTACTATCAACTGGTCCAGCTCACTTTGTCACTGCAGCCTACAGCTCTCCCCTCAGCACCAATCCTACCAGCGCATGAGTGACCGCCTTCAAACGTACTGAGCTTTGCAGTGTGGCTTGTCATCTGGGGCAGGTAATCCCCTTGTGCACACACACCTTTCAGGGAAGGGGCCCAACTGCCAGGTAGAATCCCATGACTTGTGCTGGGGGGCAGAGGGGCAGAGGAGTTGTACCTGGAGCTGGGTGGTTTGATCCTGCAGGGTGACCTGCTCGCAGGAAGGCCAAGGGCTCACCTGGTGAAGCTGAGGCTGTGGGTCTGCCAAGTGCTCCTGCGGGGTCTCCAGAGGAAAGGTGTTCGAGTCAGAACTTATGGGAGACTGAGGAAAGCTGGTGGAAGAAATGGTCCCGGGATGTGAGTGAGACACCATTGACAGCACCATCAGGAAGGACTCCTGCTGGGCCTCAGGAAGAGAGCTTTAAGAGAAGTCCCCTGAGTCCAAAAATGGTGGTCCAGGACACACTGTCTCACTTATCAACATCCATCTGTACCCTCACTGTGGTCTGGGGAAAGCCTCAATTTGCCACAGAAGAGCAAATGTAAACATTGAGAGGAATGGCAGTCACCTGTCTCGAGGGGTTTTACTTCTAGCACGTGGATAGTCTGGTCCTACCATGGTGGTGGTCACTTTGATCTCATGCAAGTCACCTTGCCTACGCCAAAGTCAGTGATGTGCCCTTCGTCATTAGTACTGAGTAGGACTGCAAGGTTAACTTCCTAGCTCCAAGTCCAGTGTTCTCGCTACAACCCCAAGTATGGAATTGTTGGGATAAACAGAGCTTTCTGGACTGCATTGTAGACTCTGAGACTGCACTTTCATCTTGATGCTTGCCAGTTGGAAGACATAACACTACCCACCCCTTCTGTCAGGGTCCTGATTCTAAAGGAAGGCTCAGAAGAAAGTCTGGAGAACCCTGGGAGGCCTACCTCGAGAGAGCTGGCATCCCTGAAAAATACACACTGGACCATACAACCCCTTCATTGCTGAGGGGAATCTTTCTGGCATTTGGGACCAAAGACTTCATCTCTAAACAAAAAAATTTGTCTGTGTCCTCACAGTGACTCCCAGCACTGAGACCTTCTGTAAGCCTGGCTCTGTGTGTCTGATGGCAATAGAGTAACCACCTCACACCCACCGATCTCCTAGCGTCACAACAACCATCAGTGCCATGGAGACCCCTTCAAGTGGTGTCCTGCCATCGGCGGACTTCAGGGATGCTGGGAGATTCCCTTTAAACACCCTGCACCATGGGCCTGGGCCTTGGTGGCTGAAGCCAAGCACTTGGAGCTCTGCTCACTGATTCCCCAGCTGCTCCTATTTTTACTAAGATCCTCTGGTCCAACAGTGAGGCCCGGTGTGGACCATGCATGGAGGGGTAGAGGAGCCAGTGGCCACAGAGCAAGTTGAGTGTGAACGTTGATAAGGAGTGCCCGCAGGCATGTCACCTATGGCTTCAGGCATGGTGTCCAGATACAAGCAGCACCATTCCATGCACGTCTTACCTGTGAGCCCCATCTTGATCTCCAAGGCTTTCATCTTGATAGCAGTCAGAAGGCGGTGGCTCAGCTACTAAGTTGACAGGCATAACCTTATGCTGGGTCTGCATGAATGGAATGGGATCATCACAGAGGGGCACAGGTATGCTGGTCTGCTTAGACATGCATATCTGCAGCATCTGGCCCTCCACACTGACAACATGCTGCTCTGCTAGCTGTTCCTCCTGCATCTGCTCTTCCTGCATGTGCTGCTCCTGCATCTGCTGCTGCTCTACCTGCTGTTCCGGCAGCTTCTCCTTATCCATGTCCTGCTCTGGCAGCTGCTCCTCTTCCACCTGTTGCTCCAGTAGCTTCTCCTCATCCACGTACTGCTCCTCCATCTGTTGCTCTGGTAGCTCCTCTTCCTCCATCTGTTGCTCCCGCAGGTTCTATTTTATCAAAGGAAAGAGATCAAAGTACCTCAGTGTCTGCAAGAGTCTTCCAGGGACTGATTGAACACGCTCACTTCATTCTCCCAAAACACAAGTTGACAGCAGTCCTGCCTTTCTGGGCATCATGGTCTGGGTGACTATCTCCTTGTTTGGCTGGCGACTCCTGGCTGGGAGTAGCTGCCATCCAGCACATATGAATGTGTGTAAGTACATACGTGTTCAGATCTAAGGAGCTGCAGATCTTGTACCTCAGGCACATAAATTGTAGCCTACCGGGCAGTCACCCTCCTCAAGGGAACCAGGTGATCCCCAGTCTTCATGAAAGTGAACCCCTTTCAGCCACACAATTGAAACAAACAGGCTTGCCATACCTCAAGCTCCTCAGAGATTTTGACAGAGTGGGATGAGGCACCACGGAAATGTTTGACCTCCCTGAGATCAGGGCGATTTGAACGAGACCTCTTCACTTGTTTCTTGGGCACTGGCTCCAAAGTCTGCAGCTCAGGACTCTCAGGGCGGCATGAAGCAGGCAGCTGAAAGGATGCAGTACACAAAAGCCTTATTCAGTGACCACTACTTTCCTTAGGGAGGGCACAAGACACACTGAGCATGGAGTAGAGTGCCCAGGCATGCCCACGGGAAGCCACATGTCACTGCAGGGCCTGGTTGGGCCCATCTCAGTTCCTACAGCCAAGGAAAAAACACAAGATCAAGCCCCAAGTTCCCTGGCTAGAGATCAGTCCAGACGTCCCCCGCTGCTCAGAAGGAGCAGCCGTCACTACTAGGAGATCCTCCTGACTAGCTCTTTGACGACTGCCAAGCTGCCTTTCTCCTCTCCCTTCTGCCACTTACATGGACCTGATATCTAACCTGGTACTTGTGCCCCTGCATGGCCTGAAGCTGCTGCTTCATCGCTTCCAGTGCACTCCGTTGGCTGGTGAGGTCAGCCTGCAGCCGGCGAGTCCTCTCATCCAGCTGCTTTGTGAACTTCTTCATCAGTTCCAGCTCATGTCTGCTGATGTGTGGTGCGACTGGTGAAGATGGCTGTAATGGCTGTGGGGAGGAATCGCTCATGGTTCACATAAGGGGACACCAACTTCTCCAAATCCTACCATGATGCTTTATTTCAAAGGTTTGAAAGTCTGAAAATGCAGAGTGGCACTCCAATCCCGATTTCCAGATTTCCTTCACTGCTAGAAAGTCTGAAGAAATGTTCTTGGGGGCCTCCCTGGTGGTGCAAGGGGTTAAGCACCGCACTATGAAGCAATCTGCAGCCTCTGCAGCACGAGATCGATCCCCAGCCGGCCAGGGCGCTACCCACATGGAGCAGCAGACCTCTCCTGTCTCCCCGCTGCTCCCCTCAGCAGTGTATTTTGGTCCGTCTGCCTGTTCTGTTCCCCACTGTGTCCCTGGTGAATACTCTCACTCCCCGCTTCTCTGGCCTGCACCCCAGCTCTTGTATGCATAAATAAATAAATCTTTTTTTAAAAAAAAATGCTCTGTAGAGAATCCAGGAATTCTAAATGAGAAATGGATCATGGGGATCATTCTTCCATCTGATTGCTGGTTACTTTGACTATTTTAAACAAAAGTTATATTTAAGCTTTAACTATAAATTAATTCAAAGAAGAGAAAGCTATCAAGGGTGACAGCCTTTAACGTTTTAGCACAATAAAGACACGTTAAGGACAAAATGGATTTCTATAGAAATTTTCTTTTAGTTTAAAGTATTTTCCTAGCACTCCAAAAACCCATGCAAGGCAAACAGACTATTTTAAGACAGAGAAACTGAGAATCAATGACGTGCCAAGGTCACACTGCTGGGGCAATCCTCAAATATTGGGCTTCTGTGCTCAGTTCTCCCCACTGCATGGGGACACCCTGTCACTGGGAATGGAGTAACAACTCAGGCTTGGTGATTATTACACAGTTCCACATAACAGACTACAAATTTGTTATCTAGGCTGCCAATCTGATTTTAATAATCCTGTCTAATATAAAAGATGACTATCCAAATCTGTGGTTACATACCCAGATTTAGGGGTAGGAAAACCACAGAGTAGTTAGTCCAAAAGTTTTGATTTGGCTTCAGACCACGCATTGGTGCTGACACTTGAAGGCTGGATATATCTAACGTTCTGAAAGGTATGCTTTAACCCAATAAAAATTCCACTGGGAAAATCCAGCTGGCAGGCGTGGGGAGTGTTGCTTATAGGAAAATTGTCTTTCCGTGAGATAGACAGCATCTCCTCACAGGTGATAAGAAGCACGGATCTTAAAAACACTGCCTTTTCTTAGTAGTTAAGCTTCTCACTTGGCTCAAACTCTCTCAAGCACCAAGTGTCTGTGTATTTCATATTAAGAGAGGTAATAAGGATTCGGTCTTAGGGAACCTCCAACCTCCCTTTTTCCTAAGGCCCAATGAATTCTTATTAGCTTCATCTGAAAATCCAGTACAAGACAAATGGTGATAGTTTTAAAAAGACAAACAAAAAGAGCATGTTTTCCATAAAGTAAACCTTGAAACGAGAGTGGAAATGTAGAGCTTTGCAAGTTAGTGGTCCAGACAAGTATGTGAAGCAAGATTCCCAGGTGTACCTGAGGACTGATGTCAACAGCCACACTGGAGGATAATAGGGTCTCCTCTTCCACCTGGTCCACCTGTCTCTCATTAACCTGTTCTTCCTCTTCCTCCCTTCCTACCTGCTTTGCTTCTTCCTCCTTATCCACCGGGCCCACCTCTTCTCCCTGATCTAGCTCGTCTTCCTGGTCTGTTTCTTCCCCCTGACCTGCCCCTCCACCCTGGCCTGCCTCTACTTCCTGAACCACCTGCTCCATTTTCTCCATCTGCTCTGTATCTTCCATTTCACGCATCTGGTCCAAATCTTCCTTCTGTCCCACCTCTTCTGTCTCATTCACCTCATCCATCTGTTCCATCTCAGGTTCCAACTGAAAGCTCTGCAAAGATGATGTAGCTGAGAAAGAAAGCACAGTGGAATTCATGATTAAAAAAAGTGAAAGTACCAACATTATCGAAGAGATTATGTAGATTTCTTTTCTTATTTTCTTTCATAAGTCCTATAAATAGAAGAATAAAGTTTTATTTCACCTAAAGGAAGCCGTGCCAGGTACCAGGAATAATTCAGAACATTAATTTAAAAAGTTTTAAAAAGTTCTTCGTATTTGAAAATGAAGGTAGTGTGTGGTTTTCTTTTTAACCGCCACCCAGGTAAGCATAAACTGATACCCCAAATCACAAATCATTACAAAATTCCTTTGACTCTACTTTTGGAAATTCGGTGCCATGCAACTGACAAAGCCCTTTTAAGCCAAATCAGAGGAGTCATTTCTTAAAAATTAGGTACCCCAAAGCATGGGATTCTCAGAAATACTCAAGGTGCTCGAGGTGTTTGTGACACGATTCTCCTTCAATGGCTCTGAAAAGCACAGCAGCGGACACTATTTGAATAATGCAAACTGGCAGTGTTTTGGCGAATGCTTTTGCACTTTCTTTCACACACACATTTCCCGTCTTATCCAGGTCCCACTCCCAGGAATTGACCCAAGTGAGTTAAAAACTTATATTCACACCCAAAAAACCTCTTGGAAAAAAAAGTTTAGGATAGCTTTATCTACAATCACCAAAAACTTGGAAATAACCCAGATGTCCTTCTACAAATGAGTAGATTTTTTAAAAAAACACTGTGGTCCATTCACCAGAGGCAGTACGATTTAGGCGAAAAGAAAGAAAGGAAAAAAAAAAAAGGAATGAACCACTGATTCATGCAACATGAATGAATCCTAAAAACATTTTACTAATGAAGCCAGACTAAAAGGGCTAGATCATGTGTGATTCTGTTTGCATGATTCTGGAAAAGGGAACCCCGCAGAGATGGGTTGCAGGGCAACGGCGGCTGGAGGACGGGGGCACAGCTGAACAGAAAGAGATGACTCTAAGCAATGTGAGGGGTGGGGAGGGGGAGCTGTGCCGCTGGTATTGTGGGGGTAGATACATGACTTCGTCTGTGTCAAACCCATTATTCCTAATAATTAGTCATCATAAATACCAATAATTCCAATAAAAACGGTAATATCTAAAGAGTGAATTTTACTGTGTGCAAATTTAAAACTAAATTGCTCTTACACATTTCAGAAATCACAATCAGGATTTCATGGATTTTGACCCCCCCAAGTGCCCCATCAAATGTTTTGAAAGGATTTTTTAAAACAAAGCTTTGAGACGGATAGTAATAATGGAAGTGTTGCTATCTTAAGAGTATTTTAAAAAGTTGTTTGACCAATATATGAGGATTCCACAATACAAGTTATCTAAAATACGAAAAAATCAGATAATTGGAGCTCATGGTCTGCACACTACTTTGTATTTTTTATATGATATTCATGAAATATCTCAACCATTGAAGCTTATATAATGAACTAGCTCTGTTTTTGAGAGATTACCCAGTACAGCTTTGAAAACAAGAGGTTTCTTTGGGCTGTACCTATTACGCAATAGCAGAAAAGACTGCTTGAGTATGAAAAGATAAAAGGATTACTCCTCCTAAGACTGAACTACAGCACCCATCTTTAAAAGGGTAAAATTAAATGGGCTAGAATAGTGTGGTTCCCAAGCACTGAGCTATTGATGAGATACTCATTTTCATTGCTCTTAAATCATCATCTTAAAAAATTTACACGGGCCTCCCCGGTGGCGCAGCGGTTGAGCGCTGGGTTGCGAAGCTGCCCGCAGCCTCTGCAGCACCGGTTTGATCCCCGGCTGCTCCCCGGCCACCGGAGGAGGGTCCCACATGGCGCGCAGACCCCTCCTGCCGCCCGCTGCTCCCCCCCCAGCAGTGTACTTCGGTCCCTCTGCCTGCTCTGCTCCCCGCTCTGGCTCTGGTGAATTCTCTCACCCTCCTGCACTTCTGACTGTACCCAGTGCTTGTATAAATAAATAAATATTTAAAAAAAATTTACACAAGATGAACAAAGTTAGAATTCACGCTTGCAATCTTGCACGACTATAAATAGAAACCGCTTGCAATCTTGCACCATTATAAATAGAACATTTAATTTGAGAAACTATAATTAACCTTTTTTTTCCCTAACCTTTAGTCCCTATCCAAATAACCAAATGCACCTACCTGGCGATTCAGGTATGGTGTTCAGAGATGTGCTGGAGTCAGTAGGTGAATCAGAATCTATTGAAATTACATTAGAAGAATCTTGAGGTGCATACTGAGCAGCAGTTACAGTATCGATTTGATCCTAGGAATTTCCAAAAGAGGAAAAGATAACATTTCAATTTGGAGACAAGTCGATATATGAACAAGAGGAAACATGGGCAGAACACAAACTCTGAGGGACCAGCATTGGTTAAATCAACTGAATGCTTAACACAAAAACATTGTGAAACATGTCCTTGAAAAAACACTGTTGGCTGAGCACAGATCACGGGGGCCACATGCTATACACTGGCACTATCAAACAACAAACACAGTGTAGACATGCTAAGTACACAAGCAGAAGAAAACTGTGTGCAGATTAAAGTGGCGGTAAATATAAAAATGTAGATATCCCTTTCAGAGGTGCTGGGAGGTCACGGGTAGAGCAGCCAAGGATGGCGAGGCTCTCCTTTTCCATTCTTCCTTAGGAGACCCGCTGACTCCCAGGGGAAGAAGGCTGTGGAGAACCATAACCCTGCTGGGGGGACATGTTCGCAGAGGCCCTGCACTCAGCAGCCGAGGCGCAGAGCAAGGAAAAGTCAACAGGGGCTGCTTAAGCGCTCTGTGGTTTTGGTTTTATCTGTTTTCTGAGTCTGGGAGAAAGTGATGATGAACATTTATTGATTTGAACTAAGAATTCATTTAATACTTTTATTCTAATACCAAGAGCAGTAAATCCAAGAAAACTTGTATTTTATTTTAAACAATAACATCAGTTATTATATGACGCACCTAAGTAAGAAGAGTGAATTTTAATGTCATCTTCAAACAATAACGGACAAGAGACATTTGGCTTCCTTTACAGTAGACTGTCACCAGGTAATGACATTTTTTTCTTTTTTGAGGCAATGAAAATGGCATATTTTGTAACAGTTAAGAATGCACAGTTATTTAATAAATTTAAATTTTGCTGAGATTAGTTTACAAATTATAAATTTCTCTATTCTTCACTTTCTTTGCAAAGTTTAGTTCTAGATTTTATCTGAGATGACTGTATAAGATGTCAGAAAGAAACAGGATGTACACAGTGAAAACTGGAAAAGAACAAGTCAAAACATTTTTTTAATGATTTTTTACTATGTAATCTAGTCCCCCTCCACTAGAATGTAAGTATCTTGACAGAAGGGACTGAATCACTTCTCTCTGTATTCCCATTCCCAACTCCTGCCATAGTGCTTCAAATCATAAGTGCTTCCATTTTAAGAATGGGTGACTCCCTGAATAAACGAGGTATAATAAGCAAAGGTATATCCTAAGAGGTGATACTAAGCTTGTATTTCACTCCTGGAAAATCATCTGCAGGAATCAAAGTGACTTTTCTCTCCACACATCCAATCTCCCTCCCTTTTCCCAAGCCTTGTTTTTCCCAAGGCAAGGCTCCTAAAGGCACTTAAATAGCATTTTATGAGAGAGAAAGAGACAAGGAGAAAAGAATTTTGTTTTAAAGGATCAGGGCCACTGAGGCGGATCCCGCCACCTTCCCATTGTGGCAAGTGAGGCTGCTGTGCCCCAAGCAGCCCAGCGAGTCTGTCACGGGACAATGAGCTGGGGTGGGAAAGGAAGAAAGGAAAGGTGAAGAACACCAGACAAAGGTCTCGCATGTATTCATACATTGACTTTCAGTCCACCAGTTTTCCTAATATTATGTGAAAAAGTGAGGAGATTCTCTTGACTTTAAAGAAAAGGCAACGCTTGAAAAATCAATGTAATTTACATCAACAAAGGAAATAAATTATACTATGATATCAATAAATGCAGATGAAGAATTTGGTAAGACTGAACATCCGTTTATGATAAAACCCTTAAAAAACTAGATGGAACATGCCTCAACATAATAAAGGCCATTTATAACAACATAAATCATACCCAATGTTAAAAGAGTGAAAGTTTTCCTTTAAGATCTGGTACAAGACACTCTCCCCACTACTATTCAACAGAGTATTGGAAGTCCTACCGACAGCAGTTAGGCAAGAGAAAAAAAATCCAAAGGAATCCAAATTGGAAAGGAAGAAGCAAAACTATCATTATTTGCAGATGATATAGTATAGACAGCAAACCCTAAAGATTCCACTAAACTATCAGAAACAATAAAACAGCCTAGAAAAGTGGCAGGGCACAAAATCAATTTACAGACATCAGTTGCATTTCTATAAGCAAACAATGAGCTAGAAGAGAAAGAAATCAAGAAAACAATCCCAGTCTCTTATTGAAGTTTTCTAAATTCCTGCTATGAGTGAGACCATCCGGAATTTCAATACAAAGTAAAAATCAAAATCAACAAGCAACTATAAACCAGAGACACACTATGGGGGCGGGGGGAGGGGTGGGGAGCGGAAGGACTAGAGTCAAAATAAGGGGGGGGTGCAATTGTATGGGGAATATAACCATAATGAAAATGCATACATTGTGCAAAGATGAAAAAATGATTTAAGAATTACATAAAATAAAATATTTTAAAAAAAGAAAACAATCCCATTCACAACCACCGCGAAAAGAATTAAATACCCAGGAGTAAATTTAACAAAGGAGGTGAAGGACCTATATAGTTGTCACTTTTTTTTTTTGGCCAGGGGTGGGGCAACTGGGGAGACTAGGTCAGGACATAAAGCCAGGGTGATTCTCTTCTACAAAGAACCAACTGGAGCACACTCACCCAGCTCAAATCCCAGTACTTGAACTTTAGGAAATTATACAACTACACTGTGTAAGTGCACTATTCTGTATTCCTTAAAATAAGCATTATGCCGTTGAAAATGCCTCAATCTTTTCATTATTTAGAAAAACACTGTTGGGGTCCCAGTCACTGAACTGGGGTTTGACCTCTCTCATTCCCCCTCCTCCTGCTCTTTATCACGACCATTACCAATTTAATCACTGGCATCCTGCTCCCTGGATGATTTTCAATAGAAATGTATATACTTGGATGTTGATTAAGGTGCCCATTTTTGTGTGTTCCTATGTTTTACTTTATCAATATAAATGCACTGAGCTTAAAACTGTCAGAATTATCTGTCATAATGGTAATTGGTCTGGAAAGAAACAAAACAAAGAAACAATTTTGAAGCAAAAAGATACCAGTTTGAAATGCAATTAGGACTAAGGCCTGAAGACAAGTCTTTTAGGAGAGGCAGCTAGAAGCTAAAAAGAAAGAGGAGACAAGAAGGCAATTAACATGCTTTTACAATTTTAAGAGGACTTTGGATTCACTCCTATTCCCTAAATGTCTTCATAAAAAGTATTTAAAGAGAGAAGCACTAGTTTTTGGTTTAGATATAGTGTAAGCTTCAAAAGCAGGCTCTAATACCTGACAGTTATGTGAACTAAAAATGAGTGTATATTGCAGGGGTGGCAATCAAGAAGTATGGCCCCCAAATTATCACATTTTTCCCATGATTAGCTTAATGTAAAAAATGCTCTGCCTAATTTTTAAGAGGTCCTTGGTACTTTGCTTTTTGAAAGAGTACTATATGTAAAGATGACAGATTGACTGGATATGGAGGAAATGCTAGATAGAAGAGTAGAGTTTTAAAAAAAATACACTGCATTTAAAAATCATCTCTAGATCCCACCCTTGCGCCACCTACCACCTGTTACTGTGATTCCCTTGAGAGCGAAATTTCTCAAAAGGGAAGTACTCGAATATCACCAATTCGACTGGCCTCTCTTAAGCCTACTCAATTAGACATGTCTCCTGGAACCCCTCTGTGCTCTTACAAAACTTTTCTCAACAAATTCAGCAATGGCTTCCAGGTCCTAAACAGAATGCTCATTTCTGAGCTGCCAGCCTACCTAATCTAACAGCGCTTGACACTGTTCATCATTTCCTCACTTTCTCCACTCGGCGCATCTCTTAGCTCACTTGCTAGTCTCCTTATTGATCATCTGCTGATTCTTTTCCTTCTCTCTAATCGCTTAGATTTGAGGGTTCTCCAAGTTTAGTCCCTGGTCCTTCTACCTTCTATACATAGTCCCTTGGTAATGTCTTCTAAATTTATGCTTTAAGACCATCAAGACTGATGATTCCCAAATTCTTATCATCAGTTCAGCTTTGCATTGCCAATGGACTAACAGGCATTTCAAATATAGCATTTTCAAAACTGACACCTAAGTATTACACCCTGGCAAGCACCCTTAAGCTTATGACTTCTTTCACCATTTTCTCCACGTCAGTTAATGCAACACCATCCTTCCAGATCAAGCACCTCCAAGTCATCCCTAACTCCCCCTTTTGTACACATCTCATCCAAAGTCAACAAATCCAAGGGCTCTTCCTTCAAAATATATCTAAAATCCAACCAACTTCTCACAACTTCCTCTCTTATCTGGTCCAAGTCATCATCTCTCATCTCTCCATAGTCTATTCTCAACACAGTCACTCTTATAATAAACCACTAACTGGCAAACTTTAAGTAGGTTATTTAAAATCAAGAATCCAAGATTTACTATCTCTGAAAAACTGGAATGGTGATGCCTCAGAGGATTGCTGTAGGTCAGATTAAGCATCTAGCCCAATGTTTGACACATTAGAAGTCATCAATGCACTTCAGTTATTATTTTCTATCATACCGCTGTGTCAACCCTTACCCACAATGTGGAGCACTGTGCTGTTACTGAAGTTACTGGGGCCGTACAAAGACGGAACTTAGTGGTAAGTGAAAAGCAATGGTAAGCGATCATTGTCATTAAGTGACAAATACACATATTGATAAACTAAGGCTAAGTGAGAATAAGCAAATTAGACAGCAATTGTGCCACGGTGGTTAATTATGGTTTTCTTATATAAAAAAACAACAACTTTCTTTTCAATGCTATATTTACCTACTAGGTTTTCTAAGTTTTATAAAATGATAATTTTTAAGGGCCTCCCCGGTGGCGCAGCGGTAGAGCGCTGGGTTGCGAAGCTGCCCGCGACCTCTGCGGCTCCGGTTTGATCCCCGGCTGCTCCCCGGGCACCGGAGGAGGGTCCCACATGGCGCGCAGACCTCTCCTGCCGCCCGCCGCTCCCCTCAGCAGTGTACTTCGGTCCTTCTGCCTGCTCTGTTCCCCGCTCTGGCTCTGGTGAATTCTCTCACCCTCCCGCGCTTCTGACTGTACCCAGTGCATGTATAAACAAAACAAACAAACAAACAAATAAATAAAAACATGCCTCTATTAAAAAAAATGATAATTTTTAAATCCAGATTTCCTCAAAATACTAAGTTGAAGGACCGTACTCTTTACACAGCGCACACTGCAGTTGACTCACGACTGAAGAAGTAAGGCTGTCAGTTGTGTACCTGTTAGATGATGGTCAGAACTAGATGGGTGCCTCAGCCTGGTAGCATAACTACAAATTGCTTTTCATTTGAAAAGAACATTGCTCTGCTTAAATTAGCCTTCTATGTAATTTCCTCCCTGTTTCATACTCTCTGGAACAGAATGTCAGGTTAAGCAAAGGAACATCTTCAGAAGGGAGAAAATTTTATCTACATAGCAGTAACTTTTTCAATTACCAATAGTTGGAAAATACAATAGAAAATCACTTCATATTTACCCTATGAGCTCATAGTATCTCTTCCTTACAGAAAAACTTAAAATACTAAAAATATCTGCTGTTTGCACAGCCCCAGGAATTCGCAAATGCTTCCTGGCAAAATCATGTGTGCATCTAGTATTTATGAGTACCTACTATGTGCAGCAAGCCTTGTTCAAGGTATCTGGGGATATGCTAATGAACAAGACAACCCCTACTCTCACACAAGCTTCGTTCTACTGCAGGAATACAGACAATATACTTAAAAATGAAATTCCTCTGAGCATTATTACTATCCACACAAGGAAGCCTTTTCAGAGATCACTACTACTGCCGTATTGCAGGTGAGGAAACGGAGGCTCTCCGTGGCAAAACGACTGTCCTCAGGCCACGTAACTGGTAAGTGGCACATCTGGAACCAAACACTTCTCTTCTGGTATTGAGGCCATCTTCTCTCTGCAAGCACTGTCAGCAATGCAGTGAGCAGCCTAACAGCCTTGTTACATGAGCCCATGGAGTGGCAAGTACGGGGAAAAATCATTCACTGGGAAAACAAGACTTTCTGCAATGATTTTCTGTTCTTCTATAGCGTTTCTCCTGTAGTGAGATCTTATCTCACAGACTAGAGGTGCAGAACTTTGAGGGGAAACCCAGGTTTCATAGTTCTAATTCTGTATATACATCCTTGGAGGGTTCTCTCTAGTAACCTCTGGAGAAGGGCTATATGGGTGATGCCTATGGCTTAGCAAAAGGATGGCGACAATCCAGGCTCATCAGGGACTGGGTTCTGCCTGTGATGGCATGAAGCAGTCTCATGTGTCTACTCACAGTCTACTGAGCCAGGGAGGTAAATAAGCCTTCACTTTAAAATGTCTTACAAGACCAAAAGACTTTAAACAACAATCTCTCTCACAGAGCTTAGCTTAATTCTTTACAAAGGTTCAAAAGGACCATTTCAAATATGGCAGTTACTGGATGACAACAAAATGGCAACTGTGGCACACCCCTTAAACGTTCTGCTCATACGAGATACTTCTTGAAATTAAAGCTCGTGTACATTGGCAATGCCCACTAACTACCCAAAGAGTACAAAAACACTAATTTGCAGGGCTCTATGGACTCCTGTATTCATCTCAGCACTATTTACAACAACTAAGCTATGGAAATAACCTAAGTGCCCACAGACAGAGGAGTGGTTCAGAAAAATGCGATGTATGTGCGTGTGCACACGTACGTACACACAGTCTCTCTTTCTCTCTCCCTCCCTCTCTCTCTGGAATTACTACTCAGCTATAAGAAAAGATAAAATCCTGCCCTTTTTCAACAGCATGGATGGAACTGAAGAGGATAATGCTAAGGGAAATAAATCAGGCAAATATAAATAAATAAAGAATGGTCTCAATGTAGAATACAGAGAAACATAATGAAGGGTCATTCAAAACCAAACCAATGATAAACTCTCAACACCTGACAGCAACACTGAGGCAACCAGAGGGGGAAAGTGGTGAGTGTAAGTGGGAGGCAGTGGTAGGCAGGGTGTGAAAAGATGTATTTGTAGAGGTTTGAGAACCTGTAAGTCCTAAGCAGAGACAAAGATGTACCCCTACTGCACCACGATAAACACAATTTGGAAAAAGAATCATCACCCCACCAGGAAGAAGAATCTAAGTTTAGTCTATGGCTCTACTGTACGTACATCTTCTGCAGAAGCTTCACGTTCAGAGCAAACAGCTTTCATTCTAGAACTTCTTCTTTGGCCTTGAAGACATCTATAAATAGGTAAAAAGAGAGTTAAGCACATTTCACTTGCCATCTAACCCTAAATTTTCTATTATACAGTAATAATAAGGTTTGAATAAGAAAAATGGTATTTTTCTTAATATATAACATTGTTAATCTTGGAGGTGTCATTTTTCCTACAGAGTTCTCCTGCATGATCTGCATGATGTCTATGGAGGCCATCACCCAGACCCTCATTAGAATGAAGTCTGCTGCAGGTAGCAATACCTCTTTTTGACATTGGCGAGCAAAACAATCTCAAAAAAGTCACAGCATACAACGAATGTTCTTAATTTTTAAACCAACTGCAGCTACAAAAAATGCCTTCAAGTCAAATTTAATTTTGTTTCCTGTAATTAGAGAAAGTCTCCATTCTCTAGCTCATTAACAATGGATTCTATCAAAATTATAATTTTGCTCCAATGCCCAAGGGGAGACTGCAGCTCTGTGGCATGGGCTCTGGATGTCCGCCTGCCTGCACCATGTGAGTGGTAGATGTGGACAGGACAGAATATGAATGAATCTTGTTTTTAATAATGAAACTGCTGTTAAGCCTTAAAATGTTCGTGACTGAGACTCTGCTGTGGAAGTGTATTATTTTCCATTTTTCTCTTGCCGCTCACAAAATGAAAACGGCAATCTGATAACAGATAGGATAACAAGCAAGACCTTAGGGTAGTAACACAGTGACAAAATGCTGTGAAATCCTAACTCATTCAGAAGGCTGGACTAACTGGATTAATCTGCTTGGTTTCAGAAAGTGAATACTCATTTAAAGGGAAAAAAAATTTCCATCCTCTATTTCACAAATCCCAACCAAAAAATCCATTTTACTCACATCATTTATTTTCAATGGCAGAAAATTAGGAAAAATTTGGGGAGAAAATATCCAGGATTATCAAAGTACATAAATATTTGTATAGAGGAAGTTTTAATTATTTAAGAAAACATAATATTGAGGAAGTGTTAATTTAATTAGCATCAATAACTAGTTAATGAGTTACTTCAGTCATTTGTGTGTGATGGGGTGCTGTCTAGTAGTCCTTACTAGTTTGACTTTTAGCATCAAGTAACCTGGACATAAACAGTGTCACTCGTGAATCTGCCCCACATCAGCTAAAAATCAAATCCTTAAAAGATTATCATCTGTATTTTTTTTTTAGCTCAGATAACACTGATTCACAACACTGTATATAATTGAGAGGTTTAGAATCCTACCTCTTCAGATATATGTTCCCACCCCACTCCACACCCACCAGGGCACCCAGACTCCTCCACCATAGTCCATTGCTTAATTTTTTCAGTCTGACTAAATGTATAAGCCAGTTTAGTCTAACAGAGTAAGTGCTGGTAATTCACTTTATGACCTTTAGATCTTCTCCCTTGCAGGCTAAGAATGACTGACATCGATCTCCAGAACCCCGTGTGCACCATCGCCTTTAGGACAAGCAATCTGAGTGTCTAACAGACACCCCGACTTGATGAGGCCTAATGAGATGCCTACACCTCTCCCCTCTACTGTCTCTGACCTTGGAAAATAGTGCCATCCCCACACCCGGTCCACAGGACTGACAGCAGCAAGGCATCTTTGACTCTTCCGTTTCCCAGATCTTACTTTTTTTCTGACCCCCTTTTTTACCCAGTGAATTTCCCCAACACACATGCTTGGAACCTCTGGCATCCCCAGCACCTGGCACAATCAGAGCACTTATCAGGTACTTCATGAACTTCAGCCAAGTGAATAAAGGAATAAACTAACTGGTCAACTCAATTAAAATATCTGCACATCTGTCACCCCAGCCCTACTGAGTTTGACACAATTATTGTGAGGGACATGTTGAGGATTCTATGCATTCCTTGAAATCAAATAAATGTCTCCATATTACCTTCTAAATAGTAAAAATACCTACGGTAAACAGCATGGGAATGAACGGACTGCACGGTCTAAGAGATTGGCTATTAGCCATATGTGGCTAAATTAAAATCAAAATTAAATAAAATTTTGTCAGTCACAGTGGCCACATTTCAAGTGCTCAGTAGCTATGCATGGCTAGAGGGTACTGCATCAAAGCAGATTAAAAAGCATTCCTGGCACCAGAGAACGCTCTGCCGGAGAGTACTATACCAAAGGATATCATCAGTCTTACTGGAGGAGACACTGACTTTGACAAGAAAACATCGTAAGGCATTTATGTTTTGCTTTAAACCCACTAGCTTGGATACCAAGAATGTAAAATATGAAGGAGAGCAAAGTTTTCTAAGGAATTTACATATCATACTTTTCTGTAAGTTAACCTAGATGGCAGATATTACAATCAGAATGTAAAAGTACAAACACATACACTACGAAAGAAAAGCATTAAGGAGTATTTCACACCTGAACAAGCTTGCATATGTACAGAATTCAGGCTCAGGATATGAGGATATGTGGTGTGACAGAGGATTTGCCACCTTGTGCATGGCTGTCTTTGCTTAGCAACCGATGAAAACAGAAGTTTCCTTCTTCAAATTTTATCAGTTTATTTTCAGAAAGAAAGAAAATGACCAAGAACACTTTGCTAGATGTACTTACATGAAAAAAAAAAAACACTTTCTAATTTTACAAAAATAAGTATCTCAGTCTCATTACGTCAAATCTCAAAAGGTTACTCTCAAATTGTGCCCTTACATTTCTCCTACTCTCCCATGAACACTAAGTCTTCACGAAGGGCTGATCCTCACTGGGAAAGTACTCAGCACCGTGAATTACTTTAATGGAAGTTTGTCCGTGGCTCCTAAATACATCACTGCTACTTGCTGTCACTTGCTATCTAAATGAGACTGAATATGAAGATGTCCTGTCCTTCCTATGTCCATGCAATATAGACTAAGGTATATTTTGAACAGTGGAGCAGTCAGAAAACTGATGACAGTAAAAATCTAATTCCAATGTCTCCTTAATTTACAGCTGAGATGACCTAATCTGAAGCAACACAAGAAAGGAAAACCAGATTTCTTTTCTTGGCTGCAGGTTACAACCAAAGTTTAAGGCACTAATTTTCAAGATGACTCCAGCCAACGCCAGTCCACAGGTTCAGAGGAAACCCACCACCATCCCCTCATGCAAATGTGAAATTCTGAACCAAATTCCAGGCATCATCGTTTCCTTCAGGCCCAACTGCCTCTCAGATGCCGCCGACAATGACAGGTGCACGAAAAGCTCCAGGCCCCGCCCTCCCACAAGAGTCACAGTTGTTTCCTAGGGATTGTGCCTCACTCTCCTATCTTCCTCAGCCCCCATCATTATGTCCAACATTCCAGAGTGGCTATGGCAGGTGGACAGAAGCTGGGGTCACACACAAACTTAGGCTAAAACCTCAGCCCTGACACTTTCTAAACGTGGGAACTAGAACAGTCTTTCAGCTTCCCCGAAAGCCAGTTTCTGAGTGTTTAAAGTGATTCATAACACACACCTTGAAAAGATACAATCATGTTTAGAAAAAGCGCTTTTCCAAAGCATCCCAGCCAACGCGATCATCTCAAAGGCCCTCAGCCATTCTTACCCTTGATCCTGCCATCCACCTAGGTTTCCTCTCCACTCCACTGTCTTGGATGTGTAATACTGTATTTTGCTTTAAAAATGGTTCTTCCGCAATTTTAATTTTCTCTCCTAGAACTCAAAGATGAGTTCCGCAGGTGCTATCACTCTCCTATCCCCTCAGAGCCAAGACGACTCTCCAGTATTAAGATAAGCAGACTGGGATCGAGGCACATGGCGAGAGATCACCAAGGCCAACATGCTCCTTCTGGCAAGTGGGGGTAGGGAGAGGGAAAGGGGTGCATGTGGCCAACGGGCTTCGCATGCAGTGCACGTGTCCTGTCTTCTGAATATGTGGCAGGACCTTCTGTCTCAATATAAGAACCTTTTAGTACATTAATTTCCAAAAAAGTCTTCTTACTCCGTCCATTTCATAGAAAACATTACTTTCTAAAGGGCCAGTGTAAATTTCTCTAATGTGCTTTCTTTGGTTACACCAGTTTTACACACACACATCAAAAGAAGAAAAAATATCTTAACAGTGCTCAGTGGTATTTCCTCACCCAAAAGGAAAAACAATGGATGCACAATATTCACAGCACATAGAAAGTACACACAATTATCATAAAAACCCTAGTCTGGGGCCTCCCCGGTGGTGCAGCAGTTGAGCGCTGGGTTGCGAAGCTGCCCACCACCTCTGTAGCGCCGGTTCGATCCCCGGCCACTGAAGGAGGGTCCCACATGGCGTGCAGACCTCTCCTGCCGCCCGCTGCTCCCCTCAGCAGTGTACTTTGTCAGTCTGCCTGCTCTGCTCCCCGCTCTGACTCTGGTGGATTCTCTTGCCCTCCTGTGCTTCTGACTGTACCCAGTGCTTGTATAAATAATAAATAAATAAATCTTTAAAAAAAAAAAAACTAGTCTGATGTTCCCTGTACTCTGAAGGGCAAGTAACCTATGACAAGCAGTATCCTAATGCTCAAGAATAAAGGAAAGTGAACACTAAGTAAACAAAAGGCCATTGCTATGAAAATACGGTAGGCCATCAATAACCAAAAAAAGTCAAGGTTTTTTCATCTTAAAAGAATATGTTGTTGGGCCTCCCCGGTGGCGCAGCGGTTGAGCGCTGGGTTGCGAAGCTGCCCGCGGCCTCTGCGGCGCCGGTTCGATCCCCGGCTGCTCCCCGGCCACCAGAGGAGGGTCCCACATGGCGTGCAGACCTCTCCTGCCGCCCGCTGCTCCCCTCAGCAGTGTACTTCGGTCCTTCTGCCTGCTCTGCTCCCCACTCTGGCTCTGGTGAATTCTCTCACCCTCCCATGCTTCTGACTGTACCCAGTGCATGTAAAAACAAAACAAACAAATAAAATAAAATAAATAAATAAAAACATGCCTCTAAAAAAAAAAAAAAAAAGAATATGTTGTTATTGGCTTCTTCCAAACAGTGTAGAAATACTAAGCAAAAAACAAGTCACCTTTAGACTCTGATTACTGTTCTGTGGTCTGCTCCCTTTTCCTTTTCAAATGTGACAAGGCAACATATAGTGCAAGTTGGTGAGTCACTGGAACATGCCTGGACCCCAGCCTGGGTGCCGGCTACTAACACTACAGACATTCATCGGCAGAATGAATGTCAAGGCCACACAGTTCCCCATCATGTATTTGTGGAAAATTCATTCCAGGAGAAATTCATAAATCAGACCCGAGACTATACTGAGACCAGCGCTGTGTGGTGAGATGCAGCGTCTGCTGTTTCCACTACCCGGTCTTGTGGGCCCCTCCCCACAGAGGACAGGGCCTCCTACAGGGATGTGTCTCCTCCTCCAAGAGGACGTCTTCGAAGGACTAGCGCTGACTACTCCAAAGTGTTTTGATAATCCATCTGGTGCCGTATTTACCTGCAGCTTTCATTATTTTCACCTTCCAATCTATTATTTCTTTCAGTGTGAAATGGTTTGAAAACTTCTTTATGAATTAAAGTTCATCACTGTTCAGTCAAAATGATTCCCCGAACATAGCACTTCAAAGGGAGGAAATACACATAACATTCTGACATCACAAAACACAGCAGGACACACTTTTTTTTAATAGCGTCAGTGGCTTCAGAGCAACTGGCTTGGGTGTGTGTGTTCATGGTAAGGTTTTGCCAAAAGCTCATGTTTTATTAGGCATCTCAGTCTTTATACTTTATAATCTACTCTCAATCTTTTCCCAAAGATGACATTCTATGTGATTTTTTGGCAATTTTTACAGGACTATTACTGAGCCAGTTTGGGCAATAAAGCAAAGAAGGTCAGTCAGGCTTAAGAGTGTTAAAAGAAAGAACTTTATATGTGTCTTTGCTGCTTACTGAAGAGCTAATAAGCCTGTGTTGACCCTGTGGACATGAGATAGGACTTTAAATGTTGCTTTATTTTACTTTTTTATTCTGTAATTCAGCCACCTTAATTTCTAGTGGTAAAGCAGACACATGGCTTATCACATGCTTGTATCCTAGAAATCAGAAAGCAAGTTAACGGAGTAAGATGAGTTACTTTCTATACTGACAGGAAAAGTTGAATACAATCTGGATGATTCCCTCTTAGACCTTCTGATTCTCTAGAAGAGCTCATTGGTCCCTGCAATCTTGAGGCAAAGTGGAAGATGTAGACAGAAAAGTAAAAAGCAGGGCGGGGAGAGTTTTTCAGACACAGGTCAGAAAGGACTTAAAGAAGAAGAGCAATGAACTGGTTCCTGACTAGCGAGAGGGTCTGCACACATGAAATGGGCAAGGGAAAGTAAAATGCAGGTCTCCGCACTCTCTGAATCCTTGCTGTCTGAATATTTACTGCAGCAATCTTCTAAGTGACACTAACTTATTTCACAAATGTACTCAATAAATCTGTTTTAGGTTGCATGCAGGAATATGTCTGAATCGTGCACTCCTAAGCAAGAAGACAGCGTCCTGAGTTCATGCTGCTTACACATGTCACGTTTTACAGATACCCCTTTCTCCGCCCCAGCAGTAGAGAAGAGACCACTGAAGGAAATGGGAAGGCTAAGCGAACTAAAGATCCCATGCAGGGCCTCCCCGGTGGCGCAGCGGTTGAGCGCTGGGTTGCGAAGCTGCCCGCGGCCTCTGCAGCGCCGGTTCGATCCCCGGCTGCTCCCCGGCCACCGGAGGAGGGTCCCACGTGGCGCGCGGACCTCTCCTGCCGCCTGCTGCTCCCCTCAGCAGTGTACTTCGGTCCCCGCTCTGGCTCTGGTGAATTCTCTCACCCTCCCGCGCTTCTGACTGTACCCAGTGCGTGTATAAACAAAAACAAACAAATAAATAAAAACATGCCTCTATAAAAAAAATTCTTAAAAAAAAAAAAGATCCCATGCAGTAGAAAAGCTGAGTGGTCAAGCACATTTAGAGTTGAAAAACTTTTCGTTTTTGGCTTGGCCAGACACATGTTCCCAACTCCCATGAATACAAATACAATGAGGAACATCACAAGAAATTTGAGATTATGCAGAAAAAAACCTTGCTGGTACAACTGACCCTGGCATGAACAGACTTGCCACATTCAAGACACAATTATGAAAGCAGTCTTGTGTTAGTCTAAGTTGTAAAACACCAAACAAAGGGAATGCAAACAGCCTGCCACTCTGAGCTCTGGTTCTCATCCATTGCTATAAGTGTAGCTTCAGACAATGGTTCACATTTAAAATCCTCTGGACTCTCCTGCCCAGGAAGAGAAGATTCTCCCTGGATCATTAGATCCAGACATAGATGAACCTCAGACATTTCCTGTTTAACTCATTTCTTCTTTTGCTTCCCCCTTTAGGGACTCAATTTCATTCTTCTGATCATTGATTATTTTTCTCAAATCATTGTTTTCCTTTATGAGTTCTAACTCATTTCTTCTTCAAGCTCTTTCTTGCTAACCTCCTTCCACCGCTAAATAGTAACAATGACCACAGGGCCCCCTCCCCCTTGCCAGACCCCACACAAACATGCTTCAAGCATAAGAAATCTCTCAAAAAATTATCTTGCTTATTTTACATTACTAAGTATTAATGGCATGTAGTATGTATCTGTAATGTATTAATTTACATGTATGTGTCACACAGAAGGAAAATGTAATCTACACTCAGAGTTAGTGCACAGTACTATGGCTTACTACATGCAAACATGCCTACCACTGAGTTTATCAAGTATCACATAACCAGATGGTATACACATAATTTATACTTTGCAGAAATTCTTCACGGTTTGTTAAATAGGTGCACCAAGGGGTTATGCTGAGACTTGGCAAATTGATTTGCATTTTCTTAGGGTAACAAATTCATTTTTATTTTTCCCACCAAAAACAATGGAATATTGGTTTCTGTTCTCTGAATATAAGTTAACAAATTCTAAAAAACAGATTAATTTCACAAAAAGTAAGACACTTGTATAACAGTAGTTACCATAATGCATATTTCTTCTACCACTGAAGTGTTTCAAGAAAAAATAATAAAGTACTATTTTGAAGTGCATTGCCTTAATGTGAAAATCATTCAGTGTCTGTCAGTTAAGTTTGTTTTATTTACTAATATTTACTGATTTTTAATAAAAGAGTAATCATTTGTATTTATATTCAGTTGGGAAAATACAGATTATCTGGGAAAGGGAATTCACACTAGTAGACTGCTCTCCCAGATTCAATGACATGGTTCCATTATGATGGAAAAATATCTTTAGATGCTGTTTTTCGAGTTTGAGTTTTGTTTAACGACAGTGTTTTAGTTTGAGTTTTGTTTAACGACAGCAGCCTCTCACCTGCCCTCTTCAGATTGATACTCCTCATCCTCATCCAAATCTTGTGCTGGTTGAATGTCTTCACTGGTTTCCTTTGGAGTGAAAAACTCCTGGAGAAAAAACTGGCATTTTAGATGCTTACAATGAAGTATGTAGAACAAATACCTGTCACATTTGTATGGCCTGTGGTAAAGGGAGAAGCAATGTCACAGCTGATAAGCATATGATGTGAGAAAGAGGCCCTGTCACAGATGTGAGAACTGAAGATTTAATAGAAAGATTTAATGATTTGTCCCAAGACACACTAGATCAAAGTTGATACATTTCATTTCCCTTCCCATTATGCATCAGCCACACTGTGGGAAAAGACATTCTCCTCCAAAACGCCCTCTGTTCTCACAGGAGGTCTTCTCCAAAACAACTATCACCATGGAACAAATATCCTAGCAATCCAGAGAAAAACTAATAGATCACAAATGGAAATCTTTGTACCATAAGGAGGACTATGGTGAGGATAGCATGAGAATCAGATTTTTCTCTTGCACAGAGAAACAAGGATATTTGGGAGGTGACCCCCAAGATGAAATGTCTGCTTCTCATGGCAGATATGAGTGATCCAAAGCCAGAGCTGCCAGGAAGGGGTAATGGGTGGGACGATCAGAACAACAACTTCCTCCAGTTGCCTTTTTCTCTACCACTTTTATCACTGCCTTAAATTTGGAAAGATGATGACATATATCCCACCTCAAAAAGTGAATGTAAAGGTGTCCTTCAGTTTCTGAGATGCCGTCCATTAAAATCCACACTTCAACCTGAGAGGAAAAGCCCTCTGTGAACCCTAACAATAACAATCAAGCAATATGACAGTAAGAGTGACAGGGTGATTGTACAGTTCACGTTTACAGAGTGCTGACCATCCACGAGGCATATTTCATTTATCTCCACAACAACCCTAAAGGAGGTACTATTACTACTGTCCTTTGTAAAAAAGAAATGGAGGCCAAAAGATATAAGTGGCAAATCCTGCTGCTAGCTAGTAAGGACAGGATGAACCCAATGGCAAGAAGATTCTGACCCAGCTAGTAGAAAAAGTATGGAATCCAGTTGGTAGGAACAGGATTTGAACCCTGGCAGCAGGAAAAGGATACATACTAGGTAAAGGGTGAACCCAGCTGGTAGGAAAATAACTTGAATCCAACGTCTAGGGAAAGGATTGGAAGCCAGGAGTTCTTATTGGGAGGCCTCTCTTGTAAGGGGCAGTTTTTTGTGCTGTACGTCACAGTGTCATCATAATATTAACAGGGCATAAACCGAGCTTTTGATTTTTGCCCCCTGCACTTCCAAATCGCACTGGCCCAGTCCTATTTCATTCTTTTTTTTTTTTTTTTTAAAGATTTATTTATTTATACAAGCACTGGGTACAGTCATAAGCGTGGGAGGGCGAGAAAATTCACCAGCGCCAGAGCGGAGATAAGAACGGCAGAAGGACCGAAGTCCACTGCTGAGGGGAGCAGCGGGCAGCAGGAGGGTCCCACCATGTGGGACCCTCACTGGCGACCGGGATCGAACCAGCACTGCAGAGGCTGCTGGCAGCTTCGCAGCCCAGCGCTCTACCACTGTGCCACCAGGGGAGGTCCCTATTTCACTCTTTACTGGCACTTCCAATCATTGGGCTGCTCAGGTCAAAAAGCTCAGAGTCACCATGGAACCCGGCAATCCCACTCTTGGGCATCTATCCAAGGAACAAGAAAACATAACTACAAAAAAACATGTTTCCTAATAGTCCTAGCACCATTATTTATAATAGCTAGGACACAGCAGCCTAAATGTCTATCAATAGACAACTGGATCAAGAAGATGTGGTCTAGGGCCTCGCCGGTGGCGCAGTGGTTGGCCACTGGGTTGCGAAGCTGTCCGCAGCCTCTGCAGTGCCGGTTTGATCCCCGGCCGCCGGCGAGGGTCCCATATAGTGAACAGACCTCTCCTGCCACCCACTGTTCCCCTCAGCAGTGTTCTTCGTCAGTCTGCCTGTTCTGTTCCCCGCTCTGGCTCTGGTGAATTCTCTCACCATCCCGCACTTCTGACTGTGCCCAGTGCTTGTATAAATAAATAAATAAATAAACAAATAAATCTTAAAAAAAAAAAAAGAAGAAGAAGATGTGGTCTAGATCCACACTGTAGAACACTACTCAGTCATAAGGACGAAATGTGGTCATTTTCAACAAAATGGAGGGAGTTTGAGAGGATTTTGTGTACTGCAGCAAGTCAGAACAAAGAAATACTGGATCTTTACATAGCCGCAAACTAGAAAGTGTAAATTACTTACAAAAACTAGTGGATGTGAGTAAACACGCTGAGGGCTCTGACGGGGAGCGCAGGGAAAGGGACAAGGGGAGAGCAGGGATAGTGGTGGGGGAAGACGAGCTAGTAGGAGACAATACACAGTACTGGTTGCTTACCCTGGTGATTTAAAAAAAAATCAGAACCATGATTTAAAAGGAGCTTCAGTGGTAAAGATGGGAGGGCTAAGAAATGAAATGAAAATTTAGTATGAATCAATGAAAAACAAATGACCTGGATAGGACGGGCTACCCAGGGTTTTAGTCACTGCAATCTACACCTTTCCAAACACGTTGGGAAGCTATTTATCAGAATTAGAGACATTAAAAAAAAAGATGGGCCTCCCTGGTGGCGCAGTGGTTGAGCACTGGGTTGCGAAGCTGCCCGCAGCCTCTGCAGTGCCGATTCGATCCACGGCCTCTGGCAAGGGTCCCACATGGCGCGCAGACCTCTCCTGCTGCCCGCTGCTCCCCTCAGCAGTGTATTTTGTCAGTCTGCCTGTTCTGCTCCCCACTCCGGCTCTGGTGAATTCTCTCACCCTCCCGAGCTTTTGACTGTACCCAGTGCTTGTGTAAATAGATAAATGAATCTTTAAAAAAAAAAAAAAAGGTAAGAGTCATCCTTGCTTTTGCTCTCCACCCCATACCCAGCAGATGAGCCAGGACTTCGGGTTCTATCTCCCAAGTATTTCCTGAATCCACGCACCTCCCTCTCCATTGCCGTGGGCACACTGCTAGCCAGGCGCTGCCTCACAGGCCCCTTGCGCCCGTGCCGGTGAGCCTCTACTCTACTTCCCAGGCAGGACCAAACCTCACTTTTAAAAATAAACTCAGATCATGTCATTCTCCTGCTTTCCAGTGAGCTTGGGGAAACCCGAACTTGTTGCCAGGCTTCCGAAAGCCTCACACTCTAGCCTGCCTCCTGTACTTATTTTCTACTACTCTTCCCTCCTTCGCCTTCCTCTGTCATTCATGGGCCTCTGCTCCCTGGAACACCAAGCTGGTTGCTACTGCAGGAAGTTCCCAGCTGCAGAGCCCTCCCCTTGGCGTGTCCTTTCCTCGTTGGCTGGACCTCATCATCCCCAGGGGGTGGGGGGTTCTCTGCTCAAAAGACGGATCACCAGGGACAGAGACCACTGATTACTTGGTCTCAACTCACTACCCACCCCAGATAAGGCACATGACCCTGTTTCCTCACCCCCACGAGACCAGTCCATGCCATTTGTTTATTGTCTACCTTCCCCAGCACAGAGCCTGGCACACATTAGGTGCTTACTAAATTACTCAGTGCATAAATTCACTGAGCCAGAGTATCAGATGAATTTTAAAAACTGATTTTTCTCTTTAGAGATGGATTCTGTGAGTGCTATATAAGAAAAATGAGGGGGGCGCTACCTCAAAACTCACGTTGTGACAAAAGTCTGTCTTTGTCCATCTACCAAAATGCTCACTTCTCTCAAGATGTCCCAGTCACAGCACCTGCATACCGCCTTCATGTGTTATCAAAACCCCTTCTAAATGAGTGTGCACCTCCTCCTGGTGTGTCCAGAGATCCGCCACATGCTCCCCTCCTAAAATGCAGGGGTTGGTCTTTCCTCATTCATGCCTCCTAGCACAGCGCTCTGCACATACAGGGCCCTTTAGCAATACTGTGAAGTGTCTGAGTGACCAAAGGGGACATGGCCCTTCAAGGAAGCCCACGCTGCCACAACGAGGGGGACACACACACAACATACTCACCCGTAAGACCTCAGCCCGGAGAACACAGACGGACCCCACAAGATAAAACCTATCCTCCAAAGGAAGATTTGCACCATACAACTTGTTGTAGGGCTGGCTGGGGAAGAAGGTGGTGAAGAGCACCAAAGGCTCTAAGGGAGAGAGAGACACACGTGAAAGCCAGGTAGGTCACACAAGCAGACAGACACCCACCACACAGTGTTGCTAGTGACAATTTTCAAAGTCACAGATTTCTTTCCAGTCACCCTCCCACCCTGGTGGTCCCCACCAAAACATGAAGTCATTGCTGAGAAACAACTGTTGTGGGTTCACGGTGGTTTTGTTTTTGTTATTACTCTATGGATGGATGTTTTAGTCTCCAAAAGAAATTTAGTTCCTCTCTCTTACAGACCATGGATACTAAATGAGTGTGATATGTGGTCAATTAAGAATAAAAGAGTATCTTTTAAGAAAATATCTGACCTTTAGTTTACAAGACACATAAACCACATATCAGAACATCTTTGAGTGAGCTAATCTTCATTATTTATTTGCTCATTCATGCATCTGCTGTATTTTAGACCTCAGTGGCATAAAAGTGAGTGAGTTATAGTCCTTGTTTATGGCCTACTATGAACACCTAGTCTTCGCTCTTACTTTCATTTTCTACTCTCTGTCCTTTCCCCATCCACAGGCACCCACATCCACCTGCCACCTTTGACACATATCCTTGTAAAACAGAGTCTTGTTTTATGTACATATGTTTATAAAAGTGTCATTGTGCTGTCTCACCATTTCTTATTTTTTCAATCAACAATATGGTTTTAAGACTGAATTTGTGGTATGCATAGCTAGAGCTCTCTGCTTTTGGCTATTACAAAGTTTTCTGTATTGTGTATTTCCCAAATTTTACATGTCTGATCCCCTAATGATGCACGCCTATGTGGTCTCCAACTTGCTCCTAGAACAAGCAATACCATGACACCCTCAGAACAGACAGAGCACTCTGAAGTTTACCTCTGTGATATTTCTACGCAGCGATGGGACTGCTGAGCCATAGAATAATCAACACAAGTTACTTCAGCCCATCTCTGGGTGGCTTCACGAGCTTACATTCCTATGAACAGTCTGTTCATTCCTCACATCCTCACCAGTATTTGGTATTATTCACACTTCTAATTGCTACCATTCTGATGGGTACACAGCGTTACAGCAATGAATTTTAAGATTTTCATTCCTTGCTTGCTGGTTAAGTTTGAGCATCTTTTCACATATTGGTTGGGCTATTTACCTGATTCGAGTGCTAGATATTTTATAGACCCCAAATCAGCATTTATTTTAATTTCTCAACTTGCTGTTCCTGAAGCCTCAAAAAATACAATTCAGACCAAATTCACACTACACAGATTTGGGTTTTGATTTCCTATAAATGAAACTTTTTTTTTTCCTTCAAATTCTGAGATAGCAAACTTACCTCTTCCTGTCAGCGAGTGGACAGGATTTCATTGATCATTTTAAGTCTCTAGGCTGGTCCTTGAATGGGTGCTAGAACTCCAGTCCCCAATCAATGGAGCCAGGTGCTGACTCAGAATCACCTAGGCCACCACAAAATCAAATTTGTAGGTTTGATCTTCATGGTTCTGTACTTCATCCTTTATTTTCTGGCATCCATGGACTTCCCTTTCTTTTGAGCTTGGCTATATGCTTTTTAAAAATGTTTTAACAATCATGTCCTTGCTTTTGCAGAAGAGTCATTCTTATTAGCTTATGACCTCACCTGGTAAATTTCACTACTAATTTTTTGAAAGTAATCAATGTCTGTAATGAACCCTGTGTTATTTATCACAGAGTCTGAGCGCACCAAGAGAAGGGCATCTATTTTAGCAAAGAAGGGTTGAATAACTCATGAACTTTATCTACATCAGAACAAAAACAAAACTGCTTACCATTAGAAATATCTTTTATACCCAAGATGAATTTCACATATTCATAAGTAATGATGCCACCACACTGAATATTTCCTCTTCTAAAATGACAGCAAAACTCAATATGTCTTCCCACTAAAGGACAGACACAAAACAAAGTTACACTCGTACTTTACTGTATTCTGCAGGGTTATGTCATGACTATTTTCTTACTTACACTAAATTTTACAAGAATATTATTTTCTTTCCATGAACATTAACACCTGCACAGCTATCTAGGTTGTATCTGTAGACCAAGGTTCCAGCTGGAATGTTACTCATGTAACATTAATGCAATGTATAGTATAATGCATAGTGTTAACACTATACAACAGCTGAAATAATCCAGGTTCATGATTGAGGACAAGATTTAACAGAGGAGAAAATTTGTTAACACTGCAACTATAACTTGTGAAATTATATATTTAGTTAAATCGATATATGATCAGCAGCTATACAGGTTCTGATGTCTTTATTTTTACTCCTCCTCTGAGAGACTGTTACCTGTCTCTTTGAATCTAAGAGCACACTATTTGAAAGAAACAATCTGTACCTGAGCTTGACAGAGGATGTTTGAGAGCAATCTTTCTGTAGACTTCACTTTTTTCTACATCAGGCAGAAGGCTTAATAATTTTTTACCCACAACCTCATCCTAAAGGGGACGAGAGAGAATACTTTTTGTTGTATGTGCTAACACTACTATTTACGTCCTCTAGCTCCTCACCTAAAGGAAACACATCATTTCCCCCAGTTCAACTATCTTATGTTCACACTGGCACCTCTAGAAATTCCAATTCACATTGCCCAATCCTGCAACCATCACCTCCTAAATTTCCAGTGCACTCATGCAAGCACCCCACCTCTCCAACAAATACTCCACCTCCCGAGATCACCAGTCCACACACGAGCACGCACACGCACACATGCACACACACAGTGGGGCCAGGGATCCATTTATCTGGTTAATTCCAACAGTTCATTTACCTATGCCTTCACCCAATCAACTGAATGTTTGAAAGAAAATTCTAAAGCATGTTGTGTATTATTTCAAATGGCCACTCATTTCTGCCTAGAAATCATTCTGCATTTCCACAGTGAATACACTCTCCTGCTCTTAAAAGTGACTATTTCTTTTCCTTCTTCAAACCTCCAACCCCCCTCCCTCATATTCATCTGGGGATCTCGCTTATTACAGCAATAAACAAATAGGAAGAAGAAAACATTCCCCTACCACTAATCCTACCAGCTTGTCTGTTCTTGTGGTCTGAGACCAGCTTTACCTCCCATTCCAAAGAAAACATGATTACCTAGGTCTGGAGCACTGTCACAGCCTAGTGACTATTTAAGGACATTGTTTCAGAAGTTCTCCCCCTCATGTTATCCCTCTCCACTGGGTGTTTCCCACGAGCATGCAAATGTTATTTCACAGAAGCTATAATATCTGGCATCTTAAAAACAAAAACAACAAAAAGTTTAAAACCTTCCTTGACACCTCATCCTCTCCCCTCCAGCTCTAATTCTCTGGCCCAATTTGGAACAAAAATCCTTTAAAGGAACTGTATTTGCTATCTCTCATTTCTCCACCCCTCATTCTCCCTTAAAACCACACTAACCAGATCTATATCCTAACCACTCCACACAGGTCAAGCTTGCCAGTGACCTCTATATTCCCAGATCCAAAAAACAATCCTCTACCTTCATCTTACCTAACATCTCAGCATTTGATTCAACCGATCCTTCTTTATTCCTTGAAATACTTTCTTTACCTGGCTTTCAGGATATCAAACACGAGCGGACAGCCTTGTGCTTCACGCTTACTCCTTCAACATTTTTTTTTTTTTTTTGGCTGGATTCTTCTCTTCCTGACTACTTGGTAGTGGAATGTCTAGGGCCTGGTAATTAGACCTCTTCCTTTACTATATACTCCCTCCCTGAGTAATCACTTCCAAGTTTATCTCATTAAATACCAACTATCTGCTAATGACGCCCAACTTCCCATCTTCTGGCCAGACTTCTCCCCAGTAGGATTTCAATTTTAAAATACCAAAACCGCAGCTGACTGTTTCCATCACAAAACAAGTCCTTGACTTGCCTTTTTTCTCTCAAACCCCCACACACTCCAGAAGCAAGCCACTGGTTCTAGCCTTCAAAATCTCTCATCAGTCCACTTTTCAACCCTTGGTTTAAGCCGTCATCTCGAGCTTAGATCATTTTAACGGTCTTAGTTGCCTGGTCTCTCTGGGTCTATTTCTGTCTTGCCTCCAAAAAGCAACCAGAGTGATCCATTCCAAACCGAAGTCAGATCAGGTGATCCCTCTCATCATCATCTTCCACTGGCTACCCAAGTCATTCAGAGTAAATGCCGAAGTATTTAAAACGGCTTTTACTGCTGTATGTTCTGGTTCCTTGCATACAATTGGTCCGCCACTCCCACTCTTGCTCAGTGAACTCCTCACTCGTATTAAATACAAGCAAATCATCTTGGAATCCTTCAACTTGTTCTTCATTCAAAGCGAAACACTCTTTCCCAGATACTTGGAATGACTTTCTTCCTAACTTCATTCAAATCTCTACCGAAATTTAAGTTAAATAGCACCTACTCTATGACACTCTCTTCCTGTCCATTTTTATAATACTTACCACCACGTGACATTAAAAGCACATGTAAAAGTTTATCTGTATATTATCTGTCTCCCCCTACTACATGTAAACTGCATAAGAACAAAAACCACGGCTATCTTACTCACTGCTACATTCTCAACACCTATAACAGAAGTTGGCACAAGTGAGCAGTTGATAAATATGACTTGAATAAATGAGTAATACATGTAGCTGGAATATGCTGACACATGGATAAATCAAATATCACACGTTATATAAGTTTTTAATGTGATGGGAACAAAATAATAAGCAAACAAAGTAATAAAGTATTTTTGTAGCTGAATAATGCTTTTGAATGATGAACCACAAATTCAAATGAGTTTAACTGAATATTAATAATCTGCATTCAATATACAGACGTACATGTTTATGACCCATTTGCAAAAGCCAACCTATGAGTTGACCAATGCTCAAAAATGAACAGATGAATCCTGTCTCAACCAAGAAAAACCTTGGCTCAATGCAGAACAGATGCATCACCTTAATTTAGCAAACAAAATGTCATGAAATTAACAGTCAATAAATATGGACAGTAAAAGTCACACAGAAAGAAATTGACTTCCAAAAGGAAACAGATTTTTTCCATTAACCTTAACTTTTTCCAAAAAAAATGCTCAAATTGGTTTAGTTATGAAGTTCAGTTCTGGTGGCAAAGCAAATGATCTCTGCAGCACAGACTACTCAGCGTTTCAGCCTAACACATGCTCAGCAACGGCTGCGTGCCAGGTACATCCTAACCAACTAGCTCTTGTAATACCCTGGGGAAAGGAAGAATTATCCCTTATTTCATTCACAAGGAAACTGCTGAGAGGCCACAAGCTCAGACATGAGCTACACGCCCCAGCTCCATCCACTGTGTTCCCTGTTCCTTTCACTGTCCCATAGCTGCCTTGAGTCTAATTTGCACCAGGAGCAACCAATGTGCTACTGGGCCAGTTCTTGCATTTTGTACAGTTCCCCCCCTTTTTTTTTAACTGAGTACTGAGAGCTAAAAAAGATGAACCTGATGTTAGTTCTAATTGCAAAAAACATACAGTTCAGTAGGGCAGATAAGACTTGCATAAATAATTATGCAAAGTATAAAATAATGCCATAACAAAGAGGTACAAAGTGCTATGACTCACCAGTTCCTTCATTAGTAGAAAAATGAAGGACAGCATTGTCACGTCAAAGAATTCAAAGTGAGCTGTCCCTTTGGTAGTCTGCATTCCCTTGGACAGAAACAGTGGCAACGAGTTGCTTCTTAATTAGCTACATTCTTTATGAAAGGTGACAGCGACAATGAATGCCCTATGACTGACCATCGACTGAAACAGTGAACATAGTCATCATCCAGTGACCCTGCCCCTCAGTTAGATAAAGGGCAGAGACCTGAAAGTATTAACAACCTCATGTTATTTTTGTAAACCTTTTGGCATCTGCTCTTCGAGACAAAGAGAGCAAGGTGCTTAGAACTTAACGAAGCAAGGATAAATACCAGTGGAAAATCCAGGTTTTTCAAAAGCCACGTTTGCAAATACCTATTAGCTGGCCGATAAATACTAATTAGTATGACAAATCTCAGTCATGCCACAAAAATAAAATAATTAAATAAAGGAATTTACTCCACTGCACGACATTTGCTGAACAACCAAGCAAGAAGAGTATTTCTTGTTGGCAGAGACATTCACATTAAACATGCATTAGAAAACTGTCCAGCTGTAAGGGCACTGAGAAGAAGAGCCTCTGGGTGAGAGTCAGACTGCATCCTCAATCAAACAAGATTCATCGCTAGAAATTCTCTCCTGTGCTGGAAGCTTCACAGTGCAAATAGAGCAGAACTCACGACAAATCTCACCAACCAACCCTAGTATTTATAAGGTGCTAAAAAAGTCTCTTAAAATCTCAGTGCTAAAAACTCTTTCCATGGTGAAATGTATATTGTAAGTTTCGTCTGTTTAAGAACTGTGAAAGACAACAACTATTTGTTCCCAGATTAGTTTTTTTTTTGGGGGGAATGTGCTAAGGCTGCATGAGTAGGGGCACGCTGCTAGCAACAGAGGGTAATGACTACAATTCCGTCCCAAAGAGACCATCAAGGACAGCGAGGATCAGAAACGCGCGCTGAATACCCTGTGATGACGCCAGTCTCTGTGTCAGTCACGGTGCATTCTCTATCGTCATCACTTGGCTCTTCCCATGTTTTGGCCACACCCTCCCCCAATCCATCAGCAAAACTTATTTTACCTACAAACCCCGATTACCATGTTCACCTGAACGCAAGCCACCACCCCCTACTGCCTAGGCTACCAAAACAGCTCTCCAGTGGATGCCCTACCCCCACGCCTGCCCCACAGCCGGGTCTTTACACAAGAGCAAGTCATCCTGAGGAAGGGCAAGTTCAGATCACTATCCTCCAATGGCTTCCTCTCCTCTCAAAGGCAAAAGCAAAGTCATCACAGGGCCCTAAACAGAGCGGCCTTCTGTTACTTTTGCAGCCCAATCACCTCCAAGTGCTTTCTTTTTGCCCGCAGCACCCCAATCACAGCAGCCTCTCGACTAACCCTTCCCGCACTAAGCACGCTCCTGCTTGAGTTCCTTCTCATCTGTTGTTGCTTCTGCCTGGAACGTAACTGCTGTAGTTATCTGCACTGCTCACGCTCACTCTATTCAGGCAGGCCTCTGCAAGTGTCACCTGATCAGGCGAGCGTCCTCCAACAGCAATCAGAGCCCATCTGTCATCTCCACGCGCTCCTTTCCCCACTCCCCATGTGGTGAGTGACAGGGCTGAGTTTTAAACTCCAGATTATTAGACTCCAGAGACCAAGCTCTTTCCGCCGCACCCAACTATCAGTTTAGAGTTGTCCGGTAGACAGAGGTGCCTTGATTTGTTCACTGAACTTGTAGAATCCTGGACGCAGGCAGATACTGTGAAAAGGATCTGGTCCTCATATTAATATAAGAGGGATGACTAATGAAAATTATAACTAAAGCCTGAAAAAAGATTGCAAATTGTTAAAATTTAAGCACAGTTAGTATCTGAGGAGGAAAGTGAAAATGTACCTCAGGCATAGTCCTTCCTAACTCCATTAAGAAAATTTAACTTCATTTTCATTTGATGTTTATGTACAGACATAACATAGTTTAATTTCTAAGTATACCAATCTAAGGTAATCAAATCCATACTTTATGATTAGTTGTTCAAACCCATGTCCCAGACACCCCTACTTTAGGGTAACTCTGTGTGTCTGTATCTCAAATGTAGGGTGAAAGAGTCCCTTGAGAGTGAAAACTCTGAACCAAACTATATAAGGAAACAGGGATAATATTATAACTACCAGCATCATTGTGAAAAATATTCATGTATTAGGAAGTGACCAGTTTTAGTCAATGACTATTTTAGTTTAAAAAAAGCAAATCAGACCTGTAAAATGGATGTTGTGAACAAATCCTGGCATTCATTGTTTACTCAGTATGAGGTAGACTCTAAAGCAATGCACAAAATTAACACACCCCCCAGAAGAGATTCATCCCACTAAGGGCTATGTCGCAAAGCAGTCACCTCAGGGCTTATCCACTGATTCTGAGGAGGCTACCATTTCAAAAAGCACATTCTTCTTTGGGCATTGCCTTCAGAGGACGTTTACAGCCACAACCACAGATACACACACACATACACACACACACATCCTCTCTCTCTCTCTCTCTCTCTCTCTCTCTCATTTCATTACCCATATCAGAGTTCGGCTTTACGGATTTAAAACAAACCAATAGAGGTAATGATAAAACAGATGCACATTTTGACAACACTGTGAACATCTTTTCTGATGAGTTATATGCTCCTGAAAACAAATATTGAACCTTTAAACAACAAGCCAAAAATGATCACTTTCCAAAAACTGGAAAAACTTACTGGTGAATAGCCAAGAAGGGAAGAGATGTTATCAGCCACAAAAATTATCACTCCATCTGCGCTCAGTATTATCATAAAGCCATCTAATGACTAATGAAGAGAGAATAATAATGTAATTAAATAGTGGGACAATAATAAAATGATAGCTTTTATTTCCAAATGCATAAATAATTATATAACAGCACACTGAAAATGAATTGTAAATCTTAAACATCAATAAAGCAGGCACAGACTTAATTAAAATTCCATTATTCTGCCTCCTACACAGAATCTGTTTAACCTTAAGCATGAGATGTTTATCAGCTGATGTGTCACTTAGACAAACAAATTCGATGTACACCCAATTAACACGAAGCTCTCCAACACAAGCTAGGAAGATTCACTCAAGTGTGCAGGTTGTTTTACATTCAATTCAAAATTAATTTCAAAAATACTAAAACATCATGTCTAAATAATTATTTTAAAACCCAGAGCCGAAAAAATTTCAAATAACATTAGATGAAATGAAACATCATGAATGAAATACAGTATAAATAATAAAATCAGATTCAGACACAGAGAGTAGAATTACCAGACACTGAACATGGAATAAGTGTGTTTAACATGCTTAAAAATATGGGGGTCTCCCTGGTGGCACAAGGGGTTAAACACTGCATTATGAAGCAATCTGCAGCCTCTGCAGCATAAGTTCGATCCCTGGCTGGCCAGAGAGCAACCCACATGGCGCAGCAGACCTCTCCCATCTCGCCCACAGCTCTCCTCACCAGTGTATTTCAGTCAGTCTGCCTGTTCTGCTCCCCACTCTGTCTCTGGTGAATCCTCTCACCCCCTGCATCTCTGACCTGTACTCCAGCTCTTGTATGCATAAACAAATCTTTAAAAAAACATGCTTAAAAATAACCAAGGGTTATAGTCCCCATACAATTTCCACCCTCCTTGTTTTGATCCTACTCCCTCCTCCCCACTCACCCTCCCGCAGTGTGTCTCTGGTTTATAGTTGCTTGTTGATTTTGATTTTTACTTGATTAAAATTAGTCTTTTTCCTGGTCCCTTATTCCAAGATGAAAATGTATACACAGTAAGGCAGGCCGTGGTAATCTGTATTTTCACTAAGCTTCCTAGGCAATCCTGATGTGCATGTTCTCTTAATCACACTTTGGAAAACAATGTTCTGTATCTCCTCTTGCATGTATTCTACATACGAAGTGATCAAAGCACAAACCCCCCTCTTACTTGTAGTGCCATTCGGTGAAAGTCTTCATAGCTCTGGAATGATGGAATCCAAGCAGATGCTTCTGTAGATGTTTCTGCAGTGACATTGGCTTTTTAGAAAAAGGGAAAAACAGAAAGGGTCACATTAAAATGATTTAGCTATAGGTACTGGATTTTTCCAAAGCAATGATTTTACAGAAAGGACTTGTGAGAAGATAATGAGTGTTAATGAAGGACTCGATGCAGAACAATTGCTTATAAATAATTATAAACACACAAGTGTTTCAAACTAAAAAAAATAACTTCAAGATCTTCCAATTCAAGTTCTACTATACACATTATGACCTCTCCAAAACTTTATGATATTCAATCTCTGGTTCTTTCCTTTCTTGACTTAAGTCTTATGAATTCTTACAAGCACCCAGTGCCCATACAATGCCAGATAAGGTACAGGCTGTGTCAAGCACATGTAGACACCCCAGATCTCCCAATCCCCTGGCTAAAACAGGAAATTCCATGATTTACTTTCCTGTAATTAAGCTTGGAAGAAGGGCCCTTAGCTAGAAAAGCTGTAAGCCTATTCCCTCAGAGCTGCTGATACTTGCATCTCCCGTCAATCTTCCCATTCTTTTGTGGCAGCATTTCTGCACTTGGGCTTGACTACTCCACCAGCTTCATTAACATAGCCCCTCTCTTACACCTGTAATTCTATGCATGTCAATAAACATTAGCTTCTCCTCCTCACAAGGAAGTTACAGAGCCATGGCATACCGTTTTGATCCTTATTTAAAATGTGAAATCGGGCCTCCCTGGTGGCACAAGGGGTTAAGCGCTGCACTATGAAGCAATCCGCAGCCTCTGCAGCACGAGTTCGATCCCCAGCCCGCCAGGGCGCAGCCCACATGGCAAAGCAGACCTCTTCTGACTCACCCGCTGCTCCCCTCAGCAGTGTACTTCAGTCAATCTGACTGTTCTGCTCCCCACTGTCTCTAGTGAATCCTCTCACCCCCTCCCCCCGCACCTCTGGCCTGTGCTCCAGCTCTTGTATACATAAATAAATAAATCTTTAAAATAAAATAAAATGTGAAATCCCCTGACAAGGATCATTCTGACAGCAGCACTTGATTTCTTAGTGGGCATAAGTCTTGGATCCTTTCCTATGAGTAGATCTGTATAAAGAGGCCAAGCATGAGCAGAAGAGCTCCAGAACTCTAACAAGGGAATGAAAAGAGGAATTGCAACTGCATGGGAAGTAGAAATAATAGGAAAATACACCACATCAATTGCACAACTGCCTTTAGATCAGTATTCCTGACCTCTCCCAGCCTGGAAACTTAATTCTGGGCACATTTCCTGAAATGCAGGAAACAGCTCACCCATGGCACTCTCCCATAGATAATTACTGAAGTCACTTCCCCACTGACTTTCAGCTCCACCTAGTGACTTTTATCTCCTATACACCCTCCAAAGAAATAAAAAAGGCAGAAGTAGTAAGAAGGATGGAGAGCCAGAAGGAGACCCAGAGGAGGCACATGGAGCAAAAATACATGTGAAGAAACTGCACTTGCTTCTTGGCCTTGGACTGGTTCAAACAGTCCAAGCGGGTGAGAGACCCATGGGGAGGTTAACAATGGTGGCTTTTGTCTTGATTTTGATTTTGCTCTTTTCCTCCCAGACTTGCCTGCTGTTTCTGACTCTTTTGTATGGGTCTCCACTGGGATGTACCTTAGACTTATGGCAGGTTTTAGGGCCTCAGAGGCCCTGCTTTGGGCCAACCCTGTTTGGCTGGGCATTTACCCACAAGAGGATGGGTAACTTTGGGTGCTTGATTTGAAAACTTTATTGTCTTTTCTGTATTGCGCAGTTTTTGTATTAAAGTTCCTTTACATTATAGGTCTTACACACTAGGGTATATTTTTGTCTTGATGCAGTGGATGGCAGAATCTATTTAGAATGGGCAGGTTTTGGGTTTTGGGATACCCTTCTCCCTGCCCTGTAACAGAGTACAGATAGTTCCAAGAAAAGAAAACCAACGTATTCAATCAATCACTCGCTCACTGACAAAGGGCTTTTCTACCTCACCCATGAACTTGTTCTTGTTTTGCTTCTAGGCAGGCATCATATCCAATTCTTCACTACATCCCAGGCATTCAGCATAGTACTTAACTTACAATGGGGACCTGGTCATTCTTGCAAAACTGAATGAATTCACATGCTGAGTTCCTACTATGTGTCCCCTCTGCTTTAGAGCTCAGGAGACTGTACAAACAAGAAGGTAAGGTGACTATCCTTTTGTAGCTTATCGCTGGTGGGGTGGTAGAAAGATAATGAGAATAGAAAATGGAACCAATAATTTATACAGGCTGATCACTGAAAGCCCAACAAAGTAACATCGAAGCAAAGCTCTGAAGGACCAAAAGACAGCCATGTGAAGCAAAATAGCTCAGGTGAAGCAAGAAGTGCAAAGTGAGGCAGCAAAGAGATTTGTCCTATTTAAAGAAAGGAGGCCAAAATAGGGTCATGAAGGGATAGAGTAGTAAGAAGTCAATCTGAGAAACAGACAGGGCCAGGTCTTGTAGGATATATGGTAAGGAACTGGCATCATTCTGAGTGGAACATGAAATATTTTTAAGCCGGAGTGTGACACATGTTTTTAAAATATCACAATGGCTTTTTGTGTAAAACAGATGAAACTGGGGGGAGGGGGAAGGGTGGAAATAGAGAGTCTAGATAAGCAACTTCTTTAAAAATAACAGATGATAGCTTTGATGAGGGCTACAGAAATTGAATGAAGTAAATGGATTTGAATACCTTTTAGAGGTAAAGGCAAAAGAATTTGCTTGCAGACTGGGTAAGGAAGGGAAAGAAATGGAGATTTTCCCTTGAGCAGTTAATAAAGTAACTAGAGGTACCAGTTGCTGAAATGGAGAGAACCAGGGTTGGTGGTGAGAGGCTGCGGGTGAGGAATGGGGAGAGTCAAGAGTTCCTTCATGACCATGTTAACTTTCCTATTAGATATTCTGTGTGATGAAATCACATAGGAAATGCTCCGGCTGATTTAATGAGTATGATTCTCAAATATGGAGGTCAGAGAGGCCAGGGCTGGATACATTTTTAAAAAGTGGGGGTCACTGACATCCAGGCACCAATATTAAGGTATTGGATAAGAGTACCTAGGAAAAAAGTAGATAGCTAAGAGAAAAGGTCCAAAAACTGAGCAGTGGGCATATCAATGTTTATATGCTGAAAGAGGAAGTAGGGGACACATTAAAAAACAGAGAAGGAGCAGCAAATGAGCCAAGTGAGTATGTTATCCTGGAAGTCAAGATAAATCTGTTTTAAGAGGGAAGGAGTGGTCACCTGTCCAATATTTTGAAAGATCAAGAAAGATGATGACAGGGGGCCAATAATTTGGCAATGCGGAGCGATGTCGCCATAATTCCTGATAACAGTAGCTATACTGCAGTGGTAGGAGCACCCCCCCCAAAAAAAAAGAGACACAAAGAAGTGGAAACAGGATCTATGCAATCATTTCAAGCAGTTCTGCAATGCCCATGGCACAGAAGCAGGGCAATAAATAGCTGGAGGTGTCATGGGATCAAGAAAAAAAAGTTTTATAAGGTGGGAGACTTTTACAGCATGATTATATGTTTATGGGCGTGACCTACTCATGTGTTTATAATAAAGGATTATAGGTGCTATTTTGCACCTTGGGGGGGTCATATTTCCCTTAGCAATATTTATCATATGCCTTCAAGTACCTTAGAGAAATATGCATTATTATTGCCCAGATAGATTTCCATTAACTCTCATTTCTTTGTTCTACTTTTGCATGAATCTCAAAAACATTTTCAGTATAGACCATAAACAAGCTTACAAAAGCAGAGAAGCTAAATACCTGTGTATCAGAAGGTACTTTATATGATCCATTAGCCATTCATCCCTCCCAAAGACATGTAAGATAAAGTAATCTGTTACCCAGCTGTACCACCCACAGCTAACTCTCAACCCGGCTCATCAAAAAAAAAAAAAATTTAAAGACGGGTCTGGAGCTCAAACCTTCTTCTGGCTGAGGAAGGGCTGTGGTGCTTTCTGATGCTTTAGCTCTGTCTCCTTTTACAGGATAACCATGAGTTTGCAACATGTTGCGTAATTCTGCAAAGAAGGCTCTGAACCGGTCCTTTCTGATTTCAGATTCATCGGCCTTTTCCCTATTTGACAAAAACAATCAAGGTAATTAATAGCAAGGGTATATAGCTGGGAAATAAATAGAAGAAATAAGACGACAGAAAGGGATATGTTAATGTCAACACTTGAACAAAAATCCAGTCCCTGATCACTTATAGGACAAGAGTAACTGTCAACATCAAAATAAGGAAAAGAAAGCCAATCTCACCTTCTTTAGATTGGGAACCTGTAAGTTACATAGGGACCATGTCTGTGTCTCTCTCTTCTATAGCAAAGCCCCACCCAGAGTCTGGCACAATGGCCTAAGAATGACGTAATGTAAATGAAGTCCAAGTTAATTTGTATTTAATGGGTCTTTGTTCCCCTATATTTTCTTACCTGCTTTTACAAGAGTACTTCTTTCTGATTAAAGAAAATTATTTCTAAAGGATCTATAATTACTCAAGAGGCCCTCTCAAAGCCATTGCTCCTTCTCAGAGAGAAGGTGAGCAAGAAAACGCTAATTGAGGTTTTTTCACATTTAAAAAACACAGACTATAATGAAACATTTTGTCAAAACTTTTGATCAGTACACTGGAATTTACTTTAGGTGCTTTAACTAGAAAAATAAGGCTATTTATCTTTTCAAATGTAAATGAATTTAAGTATTGGCCAAGCCAAGGCCCCCCAAAAAGGCTTCTCTAACTACCAGGGGGTGTAAACCATTAATTTAGTGTCAGCTCTGGGCAGCCACAACAAGGAGAGGAAGACACAGTGTGCTAAGGGAGGCTGCCAGGTACACAGGCAATGTAGAATATAATAGGGATAGGGCTAGGAAACCAAATTTCCCAGAGTGAATCAGGTTTCTTCCAAGAAAGTAGGATTTTGCTACATGTGACAAGGGAAAAGAGGATGGGGGAGAGGGCTGGATGGAAATACCAGTCAATTATGAATTCATACCTCTTCTCTTTTTCTCTTTTCTCCTCATCCATTAGTCAATGATGTAACAGAATTCTGAAATCAAAATGGAGCAACATCTCGTTAGTAAATAAGTCTATGATTAAATCACAGTAAAGCAGTAAGGCTAATCAAAATTCTTAATCACAGAGCACCTTTCCCTCAAGCAATACTTCTTTTAAAGATAGAATGTCATTAACTACCAATAATCCTTTTTACATTATGCAGATGAAGACTTGCTTTATTATATGATCCTCAATGAATGACACAATAACATTACAAATTAATATTTGAAAAAATCACAACAAAAATATCCTTTGAAATTACACAACTTAATCCAAAAGGCAAGTATGTATATAGGGTTCAGTCTGTACACTTAAATTCTTTTTCACTCCCACTGACCTCAAGGACTCCTAGTGAAAAAAAAAAAATATGGATGAGGGTTGAAAGCTTCGTATCTAGCTACAATACCATGCTATAATAAATAAGAGTAAGAGAAATTCTGGGATGGGGATAAAAAGTAGTACAGAAATCACCCAAGCCCTCTGCTCTGAACTGTGTAATTACACTTAGACGTCACCTCAATTTCAAAGCCTCAAGGTAGAAGTCAGTAACATACAGCTACATATGTGTTCAATAAGAAGAAACTGCTAAATTATAGCGAGCATTCTTTAAATGATCTCAAGAAAGGAAGGAAAAGCTCAGGGGTCAAACACCAGGAAGACCCTGACCAAGCAAAGTGGGCGAGCAGAGCACCTGTGCTGCTGTTGGGTGGGTGCAAAGTTACGCACCACAAGTGTTTGGACTTGTGCCCTCTGGGGGGAAAGAGAATCCAAGCAGGAAAGTGGCAGCACAACCTATCATACTCTCCCTAGTCTAATGAAGATTCCCAGAGGCTAAAATTTCATGTTAAATATCTCCCACCAACAAAGGAAGAAAACAAGGAACTTTGTTTCAGAATGTTCTCTGGTGGGGGAGGCAGAAGGTACTACTGAACTGATTCAACCTGAGGGTTTCAGGAGGAGCAAAGACAAACCCTCTCTGGAGAGATGATCTCTAAATCCAGGTTCCACAGATAAGGCACTGCTAAAGATGAGCTCACCATGCAAAATTAAAAGATATCTAAGGAAATCTTCAATGTATTCCAGAATTAGAAGACACACACACACCACCACCACCCTCTGTAATAAGAGGCCACCGACTTCAAATGACTGAAATGTCCAAAAGTCATTATAAAGCAGTTGTGTATAAAAATATTTAAAATAGAAGAAACTGGAAACATGAGAAAAGACGACGTAGACATGAAAAAGAACTAAAGAGAAATTAAGTAAAGTGAAATTCTTTAGGCTTACTTAGGCAGTTTTTCTGTGTTCAAAAAGATAGATTAAAAGCAATGTATTCAAGGTACACCAGATGAAAAAATTAGTAACTGAAATACAGAGATAAGGAAATTTACCATATTACCTTTACAGAGAAATAATGAAGTGGGAAATATGAAACAAGAAGCTATGAGACATGAAGGACAGAATGGAAAGTCCCAACATATCTAATAGGAGTTCCAGATGAAGAGAACACAAGAATGGGTGACAGGCAGTAAAGAAATAAAAAGCTAAATTTTTTCCAGAAAGGAAAATATGGCCCAATCTGGTTAAATTAAAATACAACCATATCTAGAAACAACATAGTGAAATTTCAGAAAACAAAAGACCAGGTAGGCCATTCTAGGCCTACAAACAGCAAACCATATTGCTAGGATAACTATCAATTATGACAGCATGATAGATACTGACCCTAATGTAATTGAATTAGAAATGAAGAACAAAAATATAAATTTCTACACTTGAATATTTAAAACAATAGTAATAACAGTTAATATCCTAAAAAGTTCTAGAAATAAGAAAATATTCAGAAGGTAAGTATTTTATGAATATTACATATTAAGACCTACAAGATGCAGCTAAACAAGTACCAAGGAATTTATGCCCTTTATAAAAGTTCTTTAGGAAAAAAAAAATGAGTTACGTTAAACAGTTAACAAAACAGATTGCAAAAATAAAAAGGGAAAAAAAAACAAAAAACAAGGCAAGATAGGACAAGAAAACACAATAAATTATGTAGTGGGAAAGATCAAAAATACCTGATTCTTTTTAGAAAAAACAGTAAGACAAAACATTGCTATACCAAAGATGAAGGAGAGAATACTTATTTTGGCCTGGAAGTGCGTAACTTTGAAGAAAAGACATGGTAAAACATGTTCTGATCAACTTTATTCCCATAGATTTGAAAACAGAAGGCAAAGTAAAATATTGCCTAGAAAAATGTATTTTACCCAAGCCTGTTTAATATTACTAAGAAAATTTGAATAAATCTTATAAATGCAAAGAAATTAATTCTGCAAGTGAAAATTTATCCACAGGAAAGCCGCCTAAGTAAACCTAAACAAAGCAGTCTCAATGGCTTCACAGATAGATGTTTCCAAACATTTAAATAACAGGTTACCACATTATTCATGCAAATTATGCCAGAAAACTCAATTCATTTTAAAATGCTAGTGTATTTTTTATTCCAAACAGAAAAGGCCAGCATCAAAAGGGAAAATTTCATAGGTCAACTTTATTTATGATCCATATTCAAAATCCTAAATACCAAAATTAAAAATTTGGGCTAATTCCAGAAATATCAGGATAATTTCCCATTAGAAAAAAATGTAATTAAACGTATCACACAAAAAAAGGAAATAAGAATGTGATCATTCTCATTAGATGTAGAAAATGCATTTGATATAATTCAATACACAAACATAATTTAAAAATATTCTTAACAGACTTGGTATAGACAGGAACATCCTTAAACCAATAGAATCATTTGAAAACATACACTCTTAAAGGTGGAACAGTAAAGGAATTCTTTAGATTCAGGGAAAAAAATGAATGGGTGCTAAAACATTTACTGTATAATTCTACAGGTACTTACCAATGCATCAAGGTAAGAAAAAATGAGTAACTCTGGGAAAGGAAAAGTAAAATGGTCCCATAGAAAATCCAAAAGATTATTCCATTTACTAGAAGTAAAATAGTTCAGCAAGGTTGCTGTATATTAGACTAATATTTTAAGATTAATTCTGTTCCTATGTAGCAGCAACCAAAATTAGAAAATATTTCCTTAAAGATGCAAAAGCGACACAAATTTATAGGGACAGATGTTTGTGGCCATGGAAAAACTGATATGGGAAAAGCTGTCAAACAACTAGGCCATAAACAAAAATGAAAATGAACAAATTATAGGAAATACCTTTTAAGATACACTGGATAACAGTGCATGCACGTGATCCCTGCTATAGGAGTAAAAAATGAGATGCATAATAAGCTCAGATTTCTACCTAAAACTACTTCCAGGCCAAGGTTCAGGAAACAGACTCCTAAGCAGAAGACAGAGAGAAGAGTTCAGGAAGGTCAAGATGCCTGGAACTCGCGGAAAGGAATACAAGGAAGGAAGGCGCTGTGGCCAACAGGTGCAGAAATCTGAATGCAGGTTCTCTTGGCTTTTGGTCCTCGGAGTGAACTTGCATGAGCAAGGTAATACTCTTTTTTGAGTATTAACAATCAAAAAACAAAACAATACATACAATGAATTCAAAACTGTAACAATAACAGGGTTGGAAGAGAGGAATTTCATCCAGCAGAATGAAGGAAAATGACCAAAAAAAAAAAAAAAAAATGAAGAGAGGCTCAGTATGGGATAATTTCAGGAAATCTAAAATATATATAACTGAACTCCCAGAAGGGAAGACAAAACTAAACAACTGAAAAGCGACCAATTTCTTCCATACTGGATGAAAAATAGAAACTCACATATTCAAGAAGCTCAATGAATCCAAGAAAATAAACAATTAAAAATTCACTAAAGCACATCATAAACAAGTTGCTAAAAACCATCTATAAAAGGGAAACCCTAAAAAGCAAACATAAATAAAAGACATTTAATGTGGGGGGGGAGAGGGCAGAAGAACATCCTCTGATTTCTCATTGAAACAACCCAAAGCAAAAGAAAATGATACCTCCTTGATGTGCAAAGGAGGGGCGTCAACTTAGATTTCTATGTCCAGCAAAAACATACCCTTCAAAGAAAAGTGAAGATAAAATAAAAACATCTTCAGATGAACAAATTCTGAAAGAAGGCCCACACGCAGCACTATTAGACCTGCTAAAGGAAATAAATGAACACCTGAGCAACGTGGGAGCGAAGAGGCTGATGACTTCCCACCAACTCTCCTCCCAGTCGAAAATTCACCTACAACTTCAGAGTCCCCACTCCCCACTCCTTATCAGTGGGTTCTGCATCCAAGAATTCAACCAAGTGCAACACATGCTGCATGATTGAATCCGTGAAGGCAGAACTCCTGCTTATTAGTGAACCCATGTAGTTCAAACCTATTTTCTTCAAAGATCTACTGTAATTCAGGTAGAAGGAACAGATCTACATAGAAATAAAAACATTGGCAACGATATTTATGTGGATAAATATTTTTTTATCTTTCATTTCTTTAAAAGAAAATTGACATAAAAGCAAAGTATTGTAGGTTTCATTATATATACATAAGTATAACCTATGATAATAATACAAAAGACAGGAGGGAAGAAAAAAATCTGTTGTAAAGATTTTGTACTATAGGTGAAGTAGCAAAGCCTTAATTCATGGCAAACAGTAATAAATTAAGATGTACACTATAAACTACCCAAAGCAACAAATGAAATATACATGAGATGTAGATTATAAATCAAGAGATAAAATGGAATACTAATTTTTCATTTCATCAAAAAGAAAGCAGTAAACGACAAAGAATAAAAATCAAATGGGATTAACAGAAAATGTATAGCAAGATAGTAGACTTAAATCTGACCATAGTAATAATTATACTAACTTGTCAATAAATTAAAGACATAAAACATAAAGTCTGGGACTGTCAAAATTGGATTTAAAAAAAAAACCAAGCTGTGTGTTTACAGGTTACTCTAATCATAAAGATATGATACAAGTAAAGGGACAGAAACATACATACTATGGGTCCCAAATGATAGGAAGCACAAGTGGCTAATTACTGGACAAAGTAAACACCAGGGTAAAGAACGGTGGTAGGAAAAAGAGGGATATTTATAATGATAAAGTAGTCAATCAAGAAGACATACAAGTATATACCTAATTACAAAGCTTCAAAATGAAGTAAGATCTGAAAGAAATAAACCCACAATTACATTTGTCGAGTTCAACACACCTCACTGCTGAATGAACAGAACAAATAAACAGAAAATAAATAAAGATTCAGCTGAAGACTCAGAACACTGTCAACAAACTTGGATCCATCTGTTTATAGAACACTAATGTCAAATTACCATAGAACACACATTATCCATTCTCTATGAAATACTCATAAAGATTCAAAATACACTGGGTCAAAAACTAGTTTCAGTAAATTTAAAAGTATTAAGATCATAGAGATTATATTCTGTGAGCAAAGCAATTAAATTATAAATCAATAATGGGCCTCCCCTGGCGGTGCAGAGGTTGAGCGCTGGGTTGCGAGGCTGCCCGCAGCCTCTGCAGCACCAGTTCGATCCCCGGCCACCGGTGAGGGTCCCACAAAAAAAAAAAAAAAAAAAATATATATATATATATATATATATATATATATATAAATCAATAACAAATATGTGGAAAACCCCAAATATATGGAAATTAAATAACGTACTTCTACATAATCTGTGGGTAAAAGAAAAAAAAAAACTTTGGAAAGGTTTAAACAAAGGAAATTAGAAAATATTTCTAAATGAATAATAAAACTTTTAATTCCAAAACTTCAATAATCTGACTGCAATTTATTAAAATTGCATTATACATATTTATGGTATTATTTTCCTGAAGATAAATTTACTCTAATTATTCAAATCACCTTTTCACATTCTTAAATAACATTTTTAGGTTACTTCGTTTGAAAATAAGCTATCCAGTGCTTAATTAAAACGAAGAATGTGTAAAATCATTACACAGAAAATGCCTTTACTGAAGCATATCGAAGAAGATCTAAATAAATGAAAAGATATACCATACTTTTGGACAGAAAGTCCTACTATCAATTTACAGATCTCCCCAACTAATCTACAAATGAATGTGTTTCTGTTCAAAACCTAGTGTATTTTTTTGTTGCTTGCTTTCCTGCATAACCTCACACTTTAATTACAAAATTCCCACATAAAGCATGCCAGAAATACCCACAGTAATTTTGAAGACTGCCACCAATGGTAAAGGATCTGCCCTGTTAAACAGACATTGAGACTTACACAGCTAGAGTATTTAGGGAAACAGCAATGCAAACCTTAATGACAGAATAATGGGACAGAAGAGATCCATTAAGCAACAGATCCAAACATAAATTAGAATTTGATGCATGACAAAGTATTACACTTTTTCAAGTTTCTACGAGAGACAGAGATTTATGATAGTCCTTTCTGTGTACTGGCATTATAATTTTGAAGTTTCACTGTGATGTAGAAACTAGTTGTTGAAATAGCTCTTTTAATGTACTGGAACTACTGCAAGCTCTTTAAATACAGGAGTCATGCTTTATATGTTTTTGATATTTCCAATAGGACCCAAGCCTACACAGAGAAGACACAATGCTAAATATCTGACCACTTTCCTTATTCACCGGACAAGAGAAGCACAGATATCTAATTGCTACTACACTTTTGCCTCTCCCACTCAATAATCCACTACAAAACAAAGACTGTGATAGGAATGTACATCAGGGAAAGAACATGCAAAAACTGGGGGAAAAAAAGGCTAATTAAAAATTCTCAGACCAGAGTAGTAGCCTGACTATGCAAATAATTAATTTGCACAAAAGAGCAGAATTATGTACTGAGTGCCTTTTTCTAAAATCAGTGAAAAATAGGGCCTCCCTGGTGGCACAGGGGTTAAAGACACAGCACTATCAAGCTATAGACAGCCACTGCAGCAGGAGTTCCATCTCTAGCAGGCCAGGGAGCTGACCCACAGGGCGCATCAGACCTCTCCTGTCTCGCCCACTGCTCCCCTCAGCAGTGTATTTCAGTACATCTGCTTGTTCTGCTCCCTACTCTCTCTGGTGAATCTTCTCACCCCCAGGCCCCACCTCCACACCTATGGCTTATGCCCTAGTTCTTGTATGCATAAATAAATCTCTGAAAAATAATAAAATAAAATCAGTGAAAAATAGTCTAAAATCTCATCAAATTTTATTTACTAAATTTGATTTAGTATCATGAAAGGGTCATGCTTGCAAGGATTTCTTCTTTTGGGGTGGTGAGATCAGGGTGTTGTTCCAATTGAGTGTTAGTTTTCCAATGTATGTACACAGTTCACAAGTTCCTAAGAAACCACAGACTATTTAGATTATGAGACTATAACATGAGAGGATTTGTAGAATTAATCATTAGTTCCATGAGGGTGAGAATCACGCAGTTACATTCTAGTATAACAGTTATGATGACACAGGCTGTCAGCGCTCAGTTGGGATAAGATTCACAGTCAAAGGAATCTTCACTCTTAACCTCAACTTCAAAACTGCCCAGACCAACTCAGCACTCAGACTCTCTCTTCAGAATCCATAGCAGTATCAAGCCTTTTTGCAGACAAGCGATTTTACTGATCAAACCTGTATTCCTGCCATTAATGTTCTTGGAACATTTTGTAGGGACCCTATCTGGGGCCCCTGTGACATACATGACACGTGCCATCAATTCCCAGTCTAAGTATTTTAAGACAAAATGACATTGAAGGCTTCATCTTGAATCAGAGTCAAACTGAACACATCCTGAGAACTACTGTTCCATCCTCCTGTTCAATCATCCCTGGAGTTCTTTAGTCTAGGAGTTATTACTCTCACAGCTGCGGAAGGGAAAATGGGCTGAGCAACAACAGAATAAATAAAAAGATCACAATTTTGTCTGGATGCAAAAACTAGGTAGCAGAAAAACCTTAGAATAAGCAAGTCTCTAATATTCTAATTCAAGGATTTTACTTACATGTGTCAGGGCTGATGACTTCTCTAAAAAAATTCTCTACAAATTCAGATAAATACTTAAACTCGTCCACCTTTGCCTGTTCTGCTTGAGGATTTATAAAGCTGAATTTTAACTGTCACATGGAACATCTACATTCTTCAATATGAAATAGAGTAACATTTGCTCAGGACAAGGAGTCCTCACTCCCTAGATTATACTTCTTAAATCATGGAAACGCTCCACATTTGTGGCACTCCCCTGTGGATTTTTCACGTAGTTTTTAATCAATGTAGAGGACACTGAAAGGCATAATTCCAAAGAATCTGTATTATGGAGAAACTACCTGTTGTAATATCACCTGAAAAAGGTGACAATATTGCACCTGCCTTATTCACCCAATCTTGTACAATGTGAAACAAAAATCAACAAAACACTGTATAGAATAGTAGCTGGATTATAATAGCCATGTGCATCATTTTGGGGGGAGGGGAGAAAGAAAACTTTATGTACAAAACTAGGCCAGGAAAGATAACATTCAGAGCTATCTTTGAAAACATTAAAATATTTTTTTGTATGTCTAAAACTTGCTATAATTAGTATGTGTGACATTCGAAATTAAGAAACACTTCTCAATAATAATGTAAGCCAATGCTGAACAGTGAAGAGTGTGGGCTCTGGAATCAATTGGACCTGCGCTCAAGTCCCAGCTCCACCGCCTACTTTATGACCTTTGGTGAGCTCCTTTACTTTTATAAATCGCCATGATTTCAACTGCAAAATCTGAGTCACAGCACTAATATGTCAAGGGTTTTGTGAGGGTCAATTAATGTACATAAAATGGCTAACACTTGCCACCCAATAAATTACAGCTTTGATGAGAAAGACAAGAATTAACAGCTCTATAAAAGCTAAAGAACAGTGGGGACGATGCACTCTTCTCAGAGGGGAAGTAACTGCAAACAACTGACGATACGGAAAGGTTTCTTGATGCCACTTGCTGATACAAAAATGAAAAAACCCGGCCTCCCTGGTGGCGCAAGGGGTTAAGACACAACCTATGAGGCTGTCCGCAGCCTCTTCAACATGAGTTCAATCCCCAGCCAGGGAGCTACCCATATGGCACAGCAGACCTCTCCTGACTTGCTCACTGCTCCCCTCAGCAGTGCATTTCAGTCAGTCTGCTTGTTCTGTTCCCCACTCTATCTCTGGTGGATGGTCTCACCCCCCGCACCTCTGGCCTGTACCCCAGCTCTTGTATGCATGAATAAATCTTTAAAAAAAATGAAAACACCCTCAGGATATCACTCTCCATGCAGTGAGCCAGCTGGGTAAAGCTCGCGGCATCAGTAAGTGGTAGCTCAGGCCTCAGACCCGAGTTAGGCTGTGGTGATGCCTGACCTATGCCATCACAGTGAGCAACATACAACAGAAGAGCATGATTTTGTATATGGCACTGACCACACAGAAGGGACCTTTCTTGCAATGAGCCACATGGAGGCTGCAGGAGAGGAGAGAGCGGACTGAGACATCACAGGGGTTCAGGCCACAAAGATGAACAGGAGGCGCTGCGGCTACACTGGCAAGAAAACGTACTTCAGCTGCTGGGCCACCATGTAAAGGCTAAGGAGGGAAGCCGTGGGCAGCATCGGGGGAGATGTTGACTGAGCCAAGCGGCCGGACAAGTTCTGAGAAGGGCGTAGAGCAAAGGTATGCAGAGTACCACAGAGAGCGAGCGACAGAAGAACAGAAGGTTATGAGCATAGCTGGGGAGAATTCAGTGTGAAAATGTCACCAGTCATTTCTGCTGATACCAAATGCAATCGAGAGAAATATTCTGTTTCATAAAGAGACGATGCATGTTCATACTTTCACATCGGGAGAGGGTGAAGTTAATTAATGAATGTTCTAGAATTCAGGAACAACTGCCCTCTCTGTGGGGTTACCTGAATCCCGGGCAGTCACTGAGAGGCCTATCTGGCCATCTTCAGATTTGGTCTTATTTCAATGGCATCCAGATCCAGGCTCTGCTGACCAGGTTCCCCTCCCCCCACCAGCCTGTCAGTCAGCTTAACCAGACTGACAGAAAGAGAAGGAAACCCTGTGGCCTCCACACTGTAGTAATGACCAGAAAAGTGTTTAGTGCACATAAACATCATTTAAAGTGTTTATACAGAGTTTGAAAGAAAACCAGAGAGGTTCTGAAGAAAAGCAGAAGGCAGAGATGAATACATCTTTGGATATTACTCTGGTTACAATGTTTGTTTATTTTAAAATAAAAACCTCAAGGTATTTGAAATGTCATTGTAGAAGATAATCAAGCCATGTTTTGCAGTTATAAACTTGCTGTGCATTATCAGGATGAGCTCTTTCTTTATACAGAGAAATAGACACTTTTCACTAAACAATTACTTAAGTAAAGGAAAGTGAGCTTTCAAATCTCATGACTTGGCATTTTTATTTTTTAGCTTATGGGGAAAGGGTATGAGGGCATGCTTTGTCAATCTGAATGAAGCCACCTTCCCTTACATCAAGCTTATTAAAGATATTGAATCAGTGGAGAAGAATGAAACAGCAATCTTAATATAGACAGTAATGATGTTAAATGTGCATCGCATACATATATCTCAACCAACTCAGTGGAATTTTCCAATTTATTTCAATCAAAACTTTCCTCAAAAACTGCAACTCATAAGACTGCATTTCGCCAGTTACTCAGCCATCATAAGGGAACCTAATTTTCCAGTGGATAAAATCAAGACTGGAAATGAGCTTAGACTGGATCGTGCCAAGTGTGTGCCATGCGCCAGGCCACACAAACCAGGAAGGGCAAGTGGCAAAGACATGCTCCAAAAGAGATCAAGAAACAAGATCAGGCTTTCTGGTTCCTTCAGAGTACTACTAAGATGAGTCTCCTCTCTTCCAGAGTCTGAGTTTATTCCGCAAGCTCACTGCACAGCAGGGGCCTGGCCTGGGCGAAGTGGCTGGGGAAGCCAGGCAATGAAGGAAATGAGCCGTCTGGCACACACACACACACACACACACACACACACAGGGAAATGCCCTCTCACTCCTAGACCGAAGCTGAGGCTCATGGTGTGGCCCCTACTGAGGACAATTGTGCCCACTGTTATTTTCCAGCACCCCAAACTGTTTCTGGCAGAAAACCCACATTGACTGAATGTTTGGTATGTGAAGAAACACTGACTTCTACTTGGCAAAATACCTATCAGTAGCCACAGGCTGCCGAGTAGCTCTGACAACCCAACTAATCCCATTCTTATATGGCAGAGAGATTAAAAAAAAAGTCTAGGGGCCTCCCTGGTGGCGTACCACACTATGAAGCAATCCGCAGCCTCTGCACTACGAGTTCAATCGCCGGCCAGCCAGGGAGCAACCCACATTGCGAAGCAGACCTCTCCCGTCTCGCCCGCTGCTCCCCTCAGCAGTGTATTTCAGTTGGTCTGCCTGTTCTGTTCCCCGCTCTGTCTCTGGTGAATCCTCTTACCCCCCGCATCTCTGGACTGTACCCCAGTTCTTGTATGCATAAATAAATCTTTAAAAAAAAAAACTAGCAAGATGGCAGCCAAGTGAAGATGACAAGATGGCCTCCTCCATATTTACAACTAAATTGCAGCACAACAAGACGGACAACCCCTGAGAGATGAACAGAGGACTACCACATACATCAAGGACAATGGCCCAGAGGAAAGGGTAGGAAAAGCTGTAACCTAACACTTTGCAGAGACACTGGAGCAGCACAACCCATAGGAGGGAGGCAGAGCTATTGAGCAGAGCCTCCTACAGTTGCTGAGTCTGGGGCACACGCTTAATAGCTATTGAATTAAAGAGGAAATTAAAACAAATAAAAAGCACCTGCAGACTAGTGAATACCAGGATACACGCTACCAGATCCTATGGGCTGAAAAGGGTCTTAAGAGAGAAGGTAACTGCAATACAGACCCACATTAAGAAGCCAGAAAAATCCCAAATAAACTACTTAATATTACACCTAAAGCAACTTGAAAAAGAGGAATAAAGAAGACCTCAGATAAGTAGAAAGAAGAAAATAATAAAAACAAGAGTGCAGGGGCCTCCCTGGTGGCGCCAGGGGTTAAGACACAACCTATGAAGCTCGCTACAGCCACTGCAGTACCAATTCCATCCCCAGCCAGGGAGCTACCCACATGACGCAGCAGGCCTCTCCTGACTTGCCCACTGCTCCCCTCTAAAGTGTATTTCAGTCAGTCTGCCTGTTCTGCTACCCACTCCGTCTCTGGTGAATCCTCTCACCTCCCCCATAACTCTGGCCTGTACCCCAGTTCTTGTATGCATAAATAAATAAATCTTAAAAAAATAAAAGTGCAAGTAAATGAAAAGTTAAAAAAGACTACACAAAGTATCAATGAAACTAAGAGTTGATCAACAAAATTGATAAACCCGCCGCTAGGCTACTGAAGTAGAGAAATTACTGATAAACAGAACTAGCCATGAAAGAGATGACACAGAAATACCAAGAATCCTAAGAGATTACTATGAAGAACTATATGCCAAGAAATCAGTGGAAAAATTTCTAGGGAAATATAGTTTAGCAAAGACTAACCCAAGAAGAACCAGAAGAATTGAAGAAACTGATCACGATCATGGAAATGGAAACAGCAACCACAATCTCAAAAACAAAAGCCCCAGGCCAGACGGCTTTACAAGTGAGCTTTACCACATCTGAAAGCAGAACTCATGCCCATCTTGCTCGAATTACTTTTTAAAATCCACGAGGGTGTGTGAGGGCATGTCCCCAACATATTTCACGATGGCCACATTACCCAAGCACAGACGCACAATAAACACAGCACAGACAACAGATGCAGGATCCCTGATGAACATGGATGCAAAAGTCTTCAACAGAATAACAGCAAACTGGATTCACCAATACAAGGGTCACAGGTCATCATCATGAAGTGACACTTGTCCCAGGGAAATAAGAATGGTTGAATATACATATATCAATGAATATAATACATCAACAAAAGATGAAAATCATATAATCACCCACTTATGATAGAAACTCTAAGCAAGATGGGAATAGAAGTAACCTACTTCAACATAATGAAGGTCACTTATGACAAACCAACAGTCAGTACAATACTGAATGGCAAAAACCTGAAAACTTCCCCTTTAAGATCCAGAACTGAAAGAGTGGCTAAGTGCCAGCCATAGAGGATAAGGCTTTAATAAATATTTTTCAACTAACTGGGGTAAGAGACAAAATAAAATTGTGGTTACCAGGGGTTGAGAGGAGGAGAAATAAGATAATATTTAATGGGGACAGAGTTTCAGTTGGGGATGATGAGAAAGTTCTGGAGAGGATGGTGGTGATGGCTACACAACGCTGTGTATTGATACTTAATGCCACTCAATCTTATGCTTAAATAATTGTTAACACAGGGCCTCCCTAGTGGCACAAGGGGTTAAGACCTATGAAGCTGTCCGCAGCCACTGTAGCACGAGTTCGATCCCTGGCCAGGGAGCTACCCACATGGTGCAGCAGACCTCTCCTGTTTTGCAGTGTATTTCGGTCAGTCTGCCTGTTCTGCGCACACCCACTCTGTCTCTGGTGAGTCCTCTCATCCCCCGCACCTCTGGCCTGTACCCCAGTTCTTGTATGCATAAATAATCTTTTTTTTAAAAAAAGTAATTGTTAACACAGTAACTTTTGCATGCTTTACCACTAGAATAAAAAAAATCCAAAACAAAAATACAGTGTGAAGACAATGGGGGACATTTAGGAAGGTAGGTTGGGGCCACATGCAAAGAACTCTGAATACAAAGTTGAGGGGAATTGTGAACCTGGTAGCCTAGTGCCGCCGAGAGACATTTGGAAGTGTCATGATTTGAAAAGACAGTTTACAGAGATGTAATTGATACTGGTTTTTCACAAAGATCATGCTGAAGTGGATCAGGTGGCCAGAAAGAAGCTGAAAGAAGGGATGTCAATTAAGCTTCTGCTGTGTAAACTATCACCAGCCCAACCCGTGAGGAAATTCTCAGGCTTTCCAAGTCCTGCTAAATCAGAATCATGGCAGTCCCTAAGCCCAAGGAGAGGCCTGCGCACACCAGCTGTGAGAAGCACTGGGTCGGAAGAGCCAGGAGAGCAGGAAGGAAAGGCTGAGGGCCTGCGGCAGGACAGTGGCAAGTAACTGATTGCTGTGACATATCATCTCAGTCGCTCAGGAAACAGAGACCTATAGGTAGCCCAAGGTCACCTGGCTAGTAAGAGACTTGAATCTAGAGAGTCTGGTATTAAAAACTACATGAGACTGCCTCCCACCCCTGTGTCACTGTTTCCAAGACATCTTCCTGGATTTGCACTCTTTCCTTTAAAGATATGTCCTGTGTGCATTAGAATGTAAGCTTCCTCGGGGAGGGGAAGTCTTCCTCTGCATTTTATAGCCAAAGTTACAGAACTGTTCTCCATATAGACAAAACACAGGATTTTTCTTTAATCCATTTAAAAGCACAGAAGTTTAAAATATACAGAATCCATCACCTAGCACGAGAGTGCTGGCGCAAACTATTTGACCACTTTAACAATTCCCCTTTCTCTTCGCAATGCCCACAGCAACAGAATACAGTCCTATACACCCAGATAACAAAAGTGAGGATTCAGAATGCCAAAATTCGGGGCCCCCCTGGTGGCACAGGGGTTAAAGACACAGAACTATCAAGAGATCACCAGCCACCTCAACATGAGTTCAATCCCCGGCCAGGGAGGTGACCCACACATGGCGCAGCAGACCTCTCCTGACTGGCCCGCTGCTCCCCTCAGCAGTATGCTTTAGTCGATCTGCCTGTTCTGTTCCCCACTCTGTCTCTGGTGAATCCTCTCACTCCCCACACCTCTGGCATGTACCCTAGCTCTTGTATGCATAAATAAATAAATCTTAAAAAAAAAAAAGAATGCCAAAATTCAAAGGGATGTGGTCCATAGGAGTCTTGCGATTTTAGAGAATAAATGCTTCCAGAGAAATCCAGCCCATTCAACTTCCAAGGTGAATTCTGTATGAGGCTTACCAACTCTATCATGTCTTGAGATGTTTCAAAGGGTTGGCGTATGGACAGTGGCCTATGGAAGCCTTTACACAAAAAACAGACTCCAAACTTCCTGCAGGTAATGGTTAAAGTCTCACACTACCTTCAACTGGGAAAGTCACCTTCAGTTTGATTCCTAGTAAGGAACAAAGCATATTGACAAGACTTCACTTCCCAGAAAAGCAGAATTAATCTGAAATCTCTGTTGCCCACACGTGTACGCTGTCTTCGCGATAGCTGGAGAACAACAAAATCAAGGAAATTTACCCTGCAGAAATCCAGGTGACAAACAAGATTTTGAGCAGTGCTCGGTCAGCCCGCGGGACCGAGTGCCGTCCCCGTTCCCGAGGCACGTCCTGCAGAACCACAGCAGCCAACCCTTCCAGAAGGAAGCCTAAGCCCTGAGAAGGCAAAAGGAGCTTTACTGACAGAAGATCCGGGGGAACGGCACGTGCTGGCCTTCTGGCTGTCCCAAGGGCACGGTCCCTTCCTAACTGACGCCCTCCTCTGAACAGGCCCGCGCTCCACTACTCCAGGATCAGGATGAGACTGACCTACCTCGGGATTCGAAGAGCAATTTTTTTTTTTCAGTTTTACTGAGGAGTAGCTGACAAACAGAACGGCACATATTGAAGGCACCCGGGATGATGATCTGACCCGTGCACACACTGTGGAATGATGAGCACTGTCATGTTAATTAACATATCCATCACCTCACATAATTGTCTTTTTGTGTGCGATGAGAAGACTTAACAGCCACTCTTTTAGCACACTTCACGTACACAACATCGTATTATTATAGTCAGCAAGTTGCACGGCTTTTTCTCATGGTCCCTACACGTCTAGCTGTGCCACTGTACACCAATCCTGAGTTTCTATTACTCCGCTGTATTTAGTCTTCTTAACTGACCATTTCAAAAAAAACTAGCTAAGAAAGAAGCATCCAGAGATTTTTATCCTCGTTTTCTTTAGACCTTCTTGATTTCCCCTAGACTTGCTATGAATTCTTTGGGGCTAGGACACAGGAGCACACTGTAACGTGAAATACTGAAGTGCTGTGCTTTTTCCCAGTGCATTCCCAGAGCGCCTGCTCCATGCTGGGCTGGCAGTATCGGGCCGAGAAATCCGGAGATGTGGGCGATACAGTCTCTGCCCTCATGAAGTTCACAGTCAGTAAGGGAAGGAATACAAAGCAGTAACTACAACCCCATCACGTTAAACAGTCTGTGAATTCCAAAAGACATGTAAAACTGAAAAACACTGCACAATTTTCCACTTAATTAGGAAGAGGACATCGCTATTATCCTTTTCTTTGAAATTACAAAGAACTAGTGTGGGACTCCCTCAGAATCTTCCAACCCCTTGCCTGGCCCCTTGGAGATGACAGCACCCTCATTATAATTTTTTTTTTATATTAAAGCAATAAACCTCCCTTCGAGTGGGGCTCAGACTCAACCACATCTAACGAATTCAGTTTGACAGTGGTGAGAAAAGATTTTACAAAAATATTAAATGAGGTGATAACATCAGGCAACATGAAGCACTGACTAGATCCCAGACACTACTCGTATCTTCCCCGCGTTCCACATGAAGAAACTGGGGTCTGGAGAGGTTAGCTGCCTTTCACAAGGCCACCTGAGAGTCAGCGGGTAGCTGCGTGATCACTCGCTGGCGTGCCGCCTCTCCATGACTTGCACTGGCCCTTTCTCAACACTCCAGCCAATCTGCCAAGTGTCAGGTGCCATCCCCTGCCTACCCTCTTTGTGCCCTCCCTTGCATTCGCCATCCGTGACCTTGCAGCCACCTAGAAATAAGCACAAACAGCTCGTGTTTCTCTCAATTTTGGCGCCCCAGCCCCTCAACACATGACTTTGAAGTTCTGGAGCAATCACATTTATGCCCAATAACCTTTCTGCGATTGATCATGTCCTTGAAATTCAACAAAAATCATAAATATGCTGACAAGCTGTCTAAACACATCAGCGTCCTGTGCTGAAAAACATAGGGGAGTTTGGTTTCTATCCCAGACTGGCGAGAGCCCAGGCCCCTGACGGTGATTTGTGAGACCTCAGATTTAAATGTTTGAGACTCTCTGGTCTATAGCAAAGGGTGACAGTCTGGGGTATTTCAAGACTCCGCACGGCATCGCTCAACACTCTGCAGGCAGTAAGGATTCGAGATACACTTCGCGGACGCCCTCCCACCTCGTCCCCTCTCCCACGGCTGCAGGCGCCGGGCGCGCAGTCCCTGCCGTGCACCTCCGGCAGAGCTCCCCGGGGGACGGCGGCATCAACCGAGGGTGGTGCTCTGGGGGTCACCGAGATCCAAGCACACGTCGTTGAGAATGTCGTCCCCGCAGCCTCCTGGAGTCAGGTGCTCACGCAGAAAAACTCCCCTGTCCACCTTCGCAGTCACACCGTCCTGTGTCGGCGACTCCTGGACACTGCACGGGTCGGAGCGAACAGAGCGGCGTCCCTCGCCACCTTTCCTGCTCGGTCACGGACACTTTCTTCCTCTCCCTGCTCTTTCTCCCCGCCCCCCCCCCCCCCCCCAGTTAGGCCCTATGTTCCATTACCGGTGCATCTCTAAAAGAACCAACCTGGGAATTCATCAGAAATTAAGAATGAGAAACTCAGAGTGACTGCAAGAGAAGAGGGAAATTGTGAAAAAGAAAAGGTCAACAGAAAAAAAAAATCTCTCCTTGTGATATCCCGGTTCTCTCTACTAGATAGTCTGAAGTGAAAAAAAAAAAAAAAGAGTCTGAGCAAACTCCATCGTGGAAGTAAAGGCAGCTGCCCCTGCCGCCCACCACATCTTTCCTGAAGAGTCATGAGCGGGTCTAATCCCGTTTGTTCATTTAACAGGTGCGCGTCACCGCGTTCCACAGCAGCCTCCGGGGGATAAAAAGCTGAAGGAAATACGGGCCGCCCTCTGAAGATCAGCCTGGGAAATGGGTAACTAATTAGAACGCACGGTCTAGAATGTAATAGGCAAAATTACAGTTACACGAAAAGCTCTGGAAGCCGGGAGGAGGGACGAGAGCAGCGGCGCCCACAGGAACACAGAAACAGACACGGCGCGGCGGCGCAAGGCTGCTGGGCCCGGGGAGCACAGGCTTAGGGTAACACTGCCTCTGAAATGCCAGCCCTTAAATTCTGCCACAGGAAGCTCAGGCCCGCACAAAAGCCAAGGAATACCTTATTCTTTGACTCAGAGTCCACAGATCTGCATAGTACTTTTACAACTCTCCCACGACTCCTCACGCAGGGGGTAACATTTTCTTGCACACTGCATGACAATTTATGGAAACTGAAGGTTATTCGAGTCACTCACTTCTCAAACATTTATAAAAGTGACCAAGATACAACACAACTAAGGTACTCAGGAACTTACATCAAACTTTCATTTTTTTAAACTTATAAGCCTTTACTGGCTCATAAGATAAATACTTAATATAAAATTGTTCATATCACACCTACGAGATGTGCACACGGTGCAGCAGACCTCTCCTGTCTCACCCACTGCTCCCCTCAGCAGTGTATTTCGATCAGTTCTGCCTGTTCTGCTCCCCACTCTGTCTCTGGTGAATCCTCTCACCCCCGCACCTCTGGCCTGTACCCCAGTTCTTGTGTGCATAAATAAATAGATCTTTAAAAATAAATAAATCCAGGAGGCCAGTTTCTGAACAGACTAGAGGTACCACAGGAGTTCTTGGCTACCTTCACACCTGCTGAAGCCTAAATCAAACATCCATGGTCAGGTCTGAATTGTGCGGTTATCTTCTGGTATTATTCTTGCTCAGAACCTAGGGTTCTGAATCTTCCTGGGGAATTCCAAGAACACCAGAGCCAAATGTTACCCCTCATGTCTACAAAGCGATCTGATATATATAACCCAGACTTTCCTAAAGGTCATTGCTCCCACAGAACACTAACAACAATGGAAATTAATAGGTATGAAGCAAAAAATATTTAAAAATGAAATGTTCCTTGGTTGGGTACATTTGGAAGACGCTGACTTACATATAAAGAAGCAGATTTCTTAATTATAAGACATCTCTGGCCTTTTCATAGGGTTAGAAAAATCAGGAAGCTACGAGATGACTTCAGTGTATTCGTCCTGTTTTCAGACTGGGTCTCTAACTGCAGATGTTCCCATTTGTGTTTCATCTGGAAGATAGCTGTGCTCAACTGCAAATTTCTGACAAGGGACTAAGAAGGTCAAACCAGCTTTAGAGAGATGATGCCGGAAGCACAAGCGCACAGGCCCAGGAAAGGCGTGAGTCTAGAAGGTGGAGGCTGCAGAAGGGAGAAGACAAAGTAGTTGCCCGAGGATGGATTTCAGACGCGCTCTAAAGCAGACTGGCATGGGAAGGGACAAAGACCAAGTCAAAGGGCAGAGGTAATAAACACTACCATCAGGGTCTGGGGAAGCGGGAGGGAGCTGAAGGGGTTGAAGATCAGAAAGCCACACATGTTCTTCACTAAAGGGAAACTGAGTTATGAATGAATCTGGAAAGAAAATTCACCAACCATGGGTTCTCTTGGCTGTTTAGGCATTAATGAAATGTGCAAGAAAACAGACCCTCTACAATCTGAGCACACAAACATGAAAGATGGTAGACCGATAACTCGGAGATCTTTCTCAGTGGGGAGAGTCCATGAATCCACAAGACACGTGCACAGAGGCTATCTGACTAGCCATAGGAGTGCCCAAAGGGAGTAGGCTGCGGAGGAGAAGACAAAACATTGGAAAGACTCCAATGGAGAACGGCGGGAAGCAGCAGCATCGAGGAAGAGAGCCAACGCAAGCGAGGAGGTGAGCACAGAGGGAGCTTGGGCTGCAGCAAGGAAGCCAGGGTCAAGGAGAAACTGGGAAGGAACTGTAAACAGCAGATAAAAAGGAAATCTATTTTGCATAACGTCAAAGAACATCTTCAGCACTCCAGAACCCGATGTCACTTCAAGCTGTTTCATCTGAGGAACAGTATGTTCTCCACCAGTATCTTAAATGCAAGGAGTTTTTGCCAGTGTTCAATTCATTAGCAATGGCCTGTACAAACCCATGTTGATCTGCATTTGTTCTAGAAATACCTAGCTGGGGTGAACACCATGCATAAAGTCTATCTGCCTAGAAAGGCCAACTTAAGCTGGCCTGTCTCAGGGACACTCTGGACAAAGAAGAGGGAATTGCATAGGTGGTCAGCTTAGTATAGCTTCTGTCCGAGGCTGCACAGTGTTCAAAGGGCAATTCTCCAACCTGGCAGCATAAACCTAATTGAGAATTTTTGACCCCAAGACTTCAGTGGACCACTTTACTAGCTGACAATTCACAGTGGAAGAATGAATGAGCTATCTCCTTCGGGTAAAGTTAACAGGCCTGCCAGCTTACAGGAGAGGCAGGACAACGGTCAGCCACAGACCCAACAGGTCAGGTACTCTGTTCCAGAACGCCACCACCAGTGCTCCTGTATGCATGCTGTGCGCACACTTCTACAGACAAAGGTCCCAGCTCAGTCGACACATGGGAGAGGGGCTGAGGGATTTGGGGGAAGTAGGTCCCCACAATGCCTCCCAGAAAAACCAAAACTTTTCAGCACCACAGAACCCTTAGACAGTTTTGTAATCATTTCCCATTCAAATGAGGGGAAAGAGCCCGACTTTTGATTTCTTTTGCGATTTCATTTTTTAAAAAGAAATTTTAGTTTTCATATTTTCAAGTGCTGAATTTACCAACTAGAAGAGAAGAAACAATGCAAACATAACTCTGCAACCGAGCAGAAGACATTACCATTTCAGCTGGTTTCTTTCCAGTCTTTTTAAAGCAGCTGTGAAAACCCTGTAAATACAGTTTGTTCTCAGGAAAGTTCTAACTGGCCCCTATTTTTCAGCTACAAAGAAGTCTTTTACAAGTTGGGTGGTTTCTCCTAACTTATCTTAGCCTTACCACCTCAAGGTAACTCCCCAGCCAAAGCCCCAGTTCTCCTGAATTGTGGTCCTCTGTTCCATATACCCTAGGCTGCCTTATGCATAAAAGGAGAGAAACTGTCTCCCAGAATCTGCTGAATAACTTTTCTTTTTAGAAAAGGAGCCATGCCCACGAATGAAAACCCACATGCAATAAAAAGAATTTAAGATTGAAACGTGGGGCCTCCCTGGCGGCACAAGGGGGTAAGCACCATACTATGAAGCAATTCACAGCCTCAGCAGCATGAGTTCAATCCCTGGCTGGCCAGGGAGCAACCTACATGGTGTGGCAGACCTCTCCTGACTTGCCCGCTGCTCCCCTCAGCAGTGTACTTCGGTCAGTCTGTCTGTTCTGTTCCCCGCTCTGTATCCGGTGAGTCCTCTCACTGCCCCCCAACACCTCTGGCCTGTACCTCAGCTCTTGTATGCATACATAAAAATAAATCTTTAAAAAAAAGAAAAGAAAAAGATTGATATGACTTATATGTCAATAGCACATGAAAAATTAAATACACACACACACACACACACACACTAATTTGGTAAAAGGACCTCGAATTAGCCATGCAGTTTTCAATTCAGAAAGAGAGGCCACAGAACCCTGCCTCTTCCTGTATAAAAGGCTGGCCCTCTGCCCTCAGCAGGAATTCACCCCCATCCTCCAGTTGAGCCCAGATCTCTCCCACACAATTCCTTGCCAGGTACTGATGGTTCACACAAAGCACGGGAGAGAGCCCCTGCAAGTGCCCTGGCTCCCCGCTCAGCTCCCTTCAAACACCTCCTGTGATCACAGTGGTTTTGCCTGAAAAAATTCAACTTGTTTCTTCAGGAATCTACAGAAAAATGAGACAGTTCGCACTGAGTGTTTCCAGAGTCTTCATGTTGACTGACTATGAATTTGACCTCCAAGTACAATCATTGTGTGCAGGCAGATACTTTTATTTCACATTCAAAAGCCTGTCTGTTTCTTTAAAGCTTTCCCATTTTAAAATGCTGTGTGGTCCATGCCACTGGGCAAGGTCTCACCTAGGTTTCTTGAGAATATCAGCAAATAGAGCTGATCCAAGAGAAGGAAGAGAGTAAACAGCCTTTCCATAGTCCCGTCTGCACAGGAGTCAGTAATGTTTTGAAGCAGCCAGGGCTCTGCCTGGTGAGGAGAGTGAGGTCCCCCGACTCATCATTCACACCAAGGGACATGTGTTGCTTTCTAGGGAAAACAAGTGACTCTTAGGAGAGTTCATTCTCCCAAATGGGAGACCGGAAGTTAGAGGTAGGCAAGCTAGAAAAAAAAATACACTTACTTTAATTCACACTATGAAAATTATTAATCCAGTGACTTCACTAGAGATTGCAAAACTAAACCATGCTGTTCAAGCCAGAATGCACAGGCTCCAGTTCCACTCTGCACTAGTCATGTGACCTCAACAAGTCACCCGGCCTCTCTGAGCATCTGTAAAATGATGCTAAGGCCTGACCTCCCTACCTCACACATGGTCACCCTCACGAGGATCCGATACCATTAAGGAAAAGTCTGATGACAAGTTTAAGGTCTAAGGTACATTGCATACCCACATATTTGATGAATGCCTCAAATGATAAGGTTCACCTTACCAAGAGACAGGCAGCGCAGCTGGAAGACACACTGGGAGACAAGCAGTTGAGAAGACACACCTCTCAGATGGTTTTCTCCTAAAAAAACAACAGCATTCATGAATTCAATAAATAGTGCAGCAAGTAAAGCATACACCTTTCAAAATAAATTTTCAAGGGAAAATCTCAGAACATTGTGTGCATACATATATTATGGTTAAATATCAATGCAGAGAGAAGAACACTAATCAAATTCATGAATTTATGCTTTAATTTCCAAAGCTAAATATTAGCTTGATTGAGCAATATCTAGTGTGCCTCGATCTTGGGAATTAGCATATGAAAGCGCTGACTGCCCTTAGCTCTCTGCCCTCCCAGAGGTAGTACTGGTATATTTAAATATGGGGTACATTTATTAGCAGTCATGAACACTCTATAATCAAAGAACAACCTGTTACTTAAACAATGTGCTTAATTGTTATAAATAGAATCAGAAGAACACCTCATCAACCTCCAAGGCATCCCTTCCCTAGTGGGACATTAGCTAGACTCAAGTCAGGACACATCCTCCATAAATAGTGACGCAAACAACAAGAATATTCTATTTCTCATAAACGACACGTGTAAGTCAATTTTTATTTATGAAGTGTTTGGGGACAGTCTTACAAGCTCCTAAGCTCTCGGGAAGCACACTCGGCTTCCTTGTAGGTTGTAAACTGGGGCCCACTTCACCGGCTGCCTCTGTATGTCTGCTCTGTGCAAAACCCTGACAATCGCTTGGCTTTCAAAAGATGTTCTGGGATTATCACCTTTGAAACACAGCGGGAGCCCGTGTAGTGCACAGCTTGCCAGCGTCACATTCAGACACAGCCTCAGTCACCTGGGTGTGACAGGAGACAGCAGTTTTTCACGGCTGAAACAGGGAGGCAGGCATGACTCAGTCTTCCTACACCGGAGCTATAAAGAGGCATTAAGAGTCCACCGAAGCCTCGGCCAAGGGGGACTCTCCATGACTCCGGGTGTGTATTTCCTGCCCAGATTGCCCTCATGACCTCAGCCCCAGGAGGCTTCCTAGACATGCCACCAGTACCTCACACTCATGATTAAACCTGCCCCCCGCCACTGCTCTGGCTTCAGAGTTCCCCAACTCAATGAGCGGAACTAGCCAGGCAAGCAAGCCGAGCTACCAGGCCTCTCTGAACAGCCACGGCGCCCTCACCCAAATCTAGTCCGTGCCAGCTCATTCTCAGAGCACTTCCATGGCTCCCTTCTGCCTAAGAAATGAAAGACAGCTCCTCAAACCCACTCACCCTCCAGATGCCTCCTCCACCGGCCCCAGGACTAGCCCCCTCATTCGGTCACCTCCTGTTCTCCAGTGCACCACATTTCTCCACTCCTCCCTGCCTTGGTTCACACATGCCCTTCCTGCTGCCGGCTCCTGACAGGGCCCAACTCATCTCCACAGCCCAATCCCCTCTCAGGAAGGTGCGTGTAGACCAGGCCCCCCCAAGGCCAGCCAGTCACCCTGTCCTCGGAGCGCCCATGCTTAGCCACAATGCCAGCCCATGGGACAGAATCACTGCTTTCTAGGTGCTTCTGCCCCACTACACTGTGGGCTCCAGAGCGCAGCGCCTCTGGCTGCCCCCGGGGTGCCTGTGGCCCCTGAAGGAGCACCGGCTGGAGGGAGCTGACGCTAAACCCGCAGGGGGACACTACTCAGACTTCCACCACAGTGCGCTGCACCAAGGCCCCCCACCGCCGTGATCACCTTCTCAAAGGACGCGCTTTCCGCAAAGGAAAGAGGAGGAGGATGTTTAGCCGTTTTCTTTCCCGCCTCTCTAGAAACTCGGGACTTCTGCATTGTTTTATAAACAACTTGCACACAATGGCCCTGGCCAGCTGCTGCCTGCGGGGTGACTGAAACAAACCGCTGCCTGCCGCCTGCCACCTGCCTGCGCGGGACGGGGACGCTCAGGCCAGGGCGCTCCCTCCCCGCACGGCCACCGCCCCGGGGGAGGCGAAAACTCCGTCGGGCCACCCCGCGGGCTGAGCCTCAGTCTCCGCCCGACCTCCCGAGCCGGGCCGCCACCTCCACGCCGGGACCGCGAGGCGCGTGCGGCCGGAGTCCCGGGAGCCGGAAGCGCGCGGCCCGGCTGCGGCGTCTGCGGAGACCCGAGGCGGCTCCGAACGAGCCCCAGAAACGGCGACGTGCCCGGGAGTAAAACGGCGTCGGGGCGAGGGGGGCAAAAGCGCGGCCCCTGCGGACCAGCGCGCGCCCGTCCCGCCGCCCACTGGCAGCCCGCGGGCCCCGCCGCCCCCCAGACCCCGGCGGCCGCGCGCCCAGCCGGAGCCGGAGCCGGAGCCGGAGCCCGCGCCGCCCCGCCCCGCCCGCCGCGCTCATCCCGGGGAAGGGGAAGAACGACCCCAACTTCCCTTCGGGACGATGCAAACGCTCGCGGGAGGCCAGAGGGAGGCCACGCGACCCGTCCCGCCCTGGCACGCAAGCCCAGCCACCGCCACCGGCACCCCAGCCGCGCCCCCGGCCGCGCCCCCCAGCCAGGAGCATCTCCGTCCGCGGGCAGCACCTACGGGGCGAAGCCAGGTTGTGCGTGGCTCGCGGCAAAACTAGAGGCGCACTGGCACCAGGTCCCCCTCCAGCTGGAGGGTTCCTCTGTGCAACCACTGCAGGACACCCCGGTTCTAGTCACAGAAGGGCTCAAAGCCGCCGCCGCGGCACCTCCTGCCCAGCAGCCCTGAAGGCGCCCCCTTTCTCTGGCTGCAGGCAAGAAACACCCCAAACATCCCGATATGCTTCTCTCCCGCCCAAGCCGGCTCCAAGCCTCAGAGGGGATGGTTCCCAGAACGCCAGTTCTCACACTGGGGTGCAGGCGGTGGGGGGGGGATCCCCGCTGCGCAGCCCGCCCCCACCCTGGCACAAGTGGCCACTGATGCCCGCGCCTCGTCGCTCGGGGGTTGAGGGCCCCCCACACCCACTGTCCATCGCCACGTCACCGGGCCTCTCGAGCGAGCCAGTTGGGCTTCCAGCTCCTGCAGCCCGCCCGCACGAACCCCGCGCCCCTCAGCGGAGCTGGGGTTTAGATGCCCCCTGCAACCTTCTGGAAGTTTCCAAAGAATCCGCAAAAGCGGCCTCCAGAAGCGCCACCTAGGAGGGCAGCCCCATGGAGGCCTCAAAAACGCCAGCTTCCCTGGGGCACCCCACGGGCCCCCGACCAACCCAAGTGCAGGGGTGACGGGTTTCGGCGAGGCACCCACCCTGAAGCCACGCGAAGGGGCCTCACAGGCCAAGGCAGGACCGGCATTCTGAGGGGAACCCGCTGAGGAGACATCTGCTCTCTGAGGGGCCCACACCCCCCTGAGGGGACCCCCCGCTCACCGAGGGGCACCCCAGGGGTCCCCTGCTCAACCGAGGGGCACATGTTCTGAAAAGGCCCGCTCTGGCCTACCGGGCACTGGCTCACCGAAGAAGCACACACTCCCTCAGAAGACACCCGCTCTGAGGAGACACCCGCCCCTGAGGGAACACCCGCTCACCCAGGGTCCCACCCGCACCTCACCCGCCACGAGGGAAAATGGCTCCGCCGCCGCCAAGACTGCCCTCACCTCCTCGAAGCCTCCGAGGTCGCCCGCCACACAGGCCATGGGGCAGAGACAGCGCCCTCAGCGACGAGCGCGCTCTCCTGCCACGTCAGCCCCAAGTGGCACGCAGCCTACGCACCTCCCAGAATGCCCAGCGGGAGCCCGAGCATTTCCGTGCCCCCCCATCCAAGCCACCGCTTCCGGCCCCGCCCCGCCGCCCCCCACGTAGAGCCCCAGATACTACTTCCAGGGCCCCGTGGGCGTGGGGTTCCAGATACCACTTCCGGGGTCCCCCTCCCCCAGGGGTAGGGTTCCAGATACCACCTCTGGGGCCAAGCTCGGCTTCCACAGGGGTGGGCCCCCCCCCACCAAGAACCCCATGTGCGAGCTGCCCGGCCAGGGGTGCGAGCCAGAGGCTGGCCTCCGCCCCTGCGCCGTGGGGGGCCTCAATGGGACCCCGAGAGACCCACATCCCTCGGGGTCCAGAGTGGGTCACAGGCAGCGCCATGCAGGGTGGGCCTGGCATGAAGCCTGGGGATCCCAGCCCGTCCCCGCGGGCCATCGCCTGCTGTCCCGGACAGACGCCTGCCACCCTGCCCCCCAACTCCGTGGTCATCTCCAGCCGGTTGCTAAAAGCCCTGGCCGCCTCCCTCAGCCACCGGTCCTGCAGTGAATGCCTGGAGCACCGGAGTTAGCCCCCTTGTCTGCCCAGCGTGCAAGATCGAGAACCAGCTTTGCAATCCAGCACTTAATGCAGGACAAGAAAAGCAAATACTGATTTAACAGCACCATTAATATTAAGCTTTAGTCATTCAAAGTGCCGACGCCTGCCCCTCGGCCAAGGAGGACAGGTCCAGAGCTTTCCCCCTCGTAGGCGATTCTTCCTGGTTTCAACACCAAGCCACTCAAAATCATTTCACCACGTACACGTACATCAAAGCATCCTGGTGTACTCCTTAAATACATGTTCTTTTTTTATTTGTCGCCCATTCCTCAATAAAGGGGTGGGGGGGTACGCTGAAGGATGGTCTTCGGATGCATTCTTTTCTCCGTGCTAAAACGAAAGATCCTAAACTTCTTTGGCGTTCAGAAAGAAGCTCGTAAACTCGGCTTCAGGAGGCACATCTGAAAACAGCGTGAATTTCCCTAAAAGCGTTTTGAATAGAACATTCTGACTTGTCGCGGTCTTACAACTTTCGGGCCCCACAAACTTAATTATTAAGTGTAAAAGCTTCGGCATGGCCTGACGTCTGAATGACAGAGCAAAGAGCTGTTTAACGAGGCAGATCTTCATGTAACGCTTCTGAAATCCTAACGCACCACGTCTCGCGGGGGCAGAAAACCACGTCCCCTCTCCCCACACCCCTGTCCCTGGATTCTTTCAGAGCCAGATGACATGCAAGGGGGTGGTGGCAACCTGTACGGATCGATGCCTGTCATTTGCAAAACATGTCATCAGCATTAATTAACTTTAATTATGCAATTAGTACTGAGTTGTCAGCGACAACGTTCAAAAGAGGGACTTTAACTGCATTAATCCTAATAACGATCAGCCAAGCTTCCTCGGAAACGAGGCATGACTACCCCCCAAAGCAGAGAGATTAACAGCAACAGAGCAGAGTGGGAAGAGCTTGGGCTGAAGTGGAAACACTGCCTGGTCCTGGAGAATGTAATCAACGTCTCTGAAGCCAGAGCCCTCTCCACATCGTGCGGGATGATTAATGGTACTCGCTTCATACAAGTGGGAGGGTGTAATGGGACGGTACATGCAAATGCCTGGAAAGGGATCTGGCAGGACGGTGGCCCTGGTCAATGAGGCATTAATGACCATCAGGGACCACTATAAGGGGAGAGCTTGCGGACATCGGTCCCCCGCTGGACACACCATGGCGATTTGAGGACCTGCCACCTGAACCTCTGGCCTTGCTTAGAAGTACCTTACCTCAGGTCTCTCCCGCATGGAACTGGCCAACAGCCGTGAGTAGGCACCCTCAGAAAAACAGCATTCACGAGTAACTCTGCAGCAGGCCCCCAAAGTCCACGGAACTCTCCAAAGAAATTTCCTGGAAGACAAAACCAAACCAAACCAAATAAAACAAACTAAAACAAAACCCAAGGGATGTAAGGTTTTATCTCCGTGTGGTTCCCAAACTGCCAGTTGTTTGTTTTGTCTCCCCCAAATGGTAAGTATCTCATTCACACCTCTTGAGAGAAAAGAGAACACTTGTACCAAATTGCCATCAAGTGTCTCCTTGCCTGTGAGGAGACCTACACTCTCGTCCACCTCCGCTTCCTCCCCATGCGCATGGAGCTGGGGTGATTATAGCCTCCCCCGGCTGAAGTAGTCTGATCAATGCATGATTGGAGTTTCCACTAAAAGTCCCCCATTTTCCTGGTATAATATTAATATACAGTTGTATACCTTATTTAAGTATGGCCTGTTTTACTTGTGGGAAGATTCGGTGATAAATACAGGGGAGGAACTTAAGGAGCGCTCTTTTCATTTATTTTGAATTTGTAAAAAAACAATGAATTTGGAAGTATATAGCTTGTAGAGAATGGCCTGGATTTTGTTACGTACAACAAAGTCTCAGTCGACCCAGGAGCAGGTGCCTGCAAAAAGATCTGCTTCTAGAAGCCAGGGCTCTCTTAGGTAACATAGTTGTGGCTCCCTGGCAAAAATCCTGGAAACAGCCATGCTTTCTGGTGCTAAAAATGCCCTTTAGGGCCTCCCTGGTGGCACAAGGGGTTAAGACGCAACCTATGAAGCAATCTGCAGCCACTTCAGCATGAGTTCGATACCCAACCAGGGAGCTACTCACATGGTGCAGCAGACCTCTCCTGTCTCCCCGCTGCTCCCCTCAGCGTGTATTTCAGTCAATCTGCCTGTTCTGTTCCCCGCTCTGTCTCTGGTGAATCCCCAATGCCTCTGGCCTGTACCCCAGTTATCGTATGCATAAATAAATAAATCTTTAAAAAAAATGCCCTTTAGGCAAAAGCTGTGTGTACCCCATGGCCGGCACCACTTTAGTCCACGTCACCATCAGCTCCAGCCTGCCCGCCTGACTGGAGTGCTGGCGCCTTGTCCCCTCCACGCTGTTCTCCACCAGACAGCCAGAGTGCACCTCCAAAACTAAGTTCCTGTCACATCATTCCCATGGTGGGAATACTGTTGCCCAACCCACCAGCCCCTCCACTACTTCTCGCTGTCAAGGAAGACCCAGTCCTACCCTTAACTCCTCCGCCAGTGCTAGATGGGATGACTTCGCTCCTCACTCCACAGCAGTTACGTGCCAGATAGATAGACAGACAGACAGATAGTACTGATGATGTCTAGTTTGGGAGAGGCACCTAGCCACCATAGATGATGGTAGGTAGCTAGAGAGCTTTTACTAAATGTGATGACATGGGTGTGGCAAACTATGGAAGAGACTTGCTCTGGCCTTAAAATTAGGAGAAAAAAATAACGGTCCTTTCTGGTAGATCATTAACTAAAAAGACAAAAAAAAATCATAATACTTAAATATTGTCCCAAGAGAGTCTAAACACCTTTGTTTTATTCTTCCTCTAGCAGTTCTCAACCTAACAAGAGTAAGATTAGAACACTGAAATTACCTGTGTTCGCCAACCTGCAGGATGTCAGGGACCCCCAGAAGGATCTCATATCCAAGCCGGCCCTTACAGACAGCTGCCCAAGCCCCTCAATTTCTAGTCGAGGATATCGAAGCCCATTAAATCTTTCAGGAAGGATTATCCGGAATCTGAAGCTAGAAGGTTAGAAATAACTTGTATCCAGACAAGAAGCTCTGGCTGTTCTCACATTCTCATGGCCATATGTATTCTGCCCCACCCCCCAAAAGGTTACTTTCAAACACAGGGTGGAGAGGTTCCTAACTTCTTCCCAAATTCCCAACAAATAGAAAGATACATGCTCAAGTATATAAAAAATTGCATTCAATGAAAATAGTCTGAAAATCTTAGTTAAAAGATAAAACTGAAGAAATAGACTGAACTGTAGTCTGCAGGAAATGCTTTTACATGTAAAGGTGATGATAGTTAAAAGTAAAATCATGAAAAAGTAGATACCATGCGAATTCCAGTTCTCAGAAAGAGTGACAGTATTACATTAGACTAAGTAGACTGCAGATCAGGACTACTACAGAGTTCAATTCCAGAAGCCGGAGCAGAAAACAATTCCATTTACATAGACAAGAATGCAATCCATACATAGAAATCACCAGAACCAAGGAGGTGCCCCTTCCCACATACCTTGCCCTATGCATCTCGTCCATCTGGCTGTTCCTGAGTTACATCCTTTTATAATAAACCAGTAATCTAGCTTTTTAGAAAAAGAAGAAAGGACAGAAGGGAACGCTCCTGGGGCATTTGCAACAAGGAACAGCCTGGTTCAAGTTGACCTGAGAGTCTCCTGGCTCTGTGCCATGGAAGCCATTTTTCCTCTTATTAGATATTGAAGAGATCTCTCCTGTAGGTACATGGTGCCTGCATGCCCACGCACAGCCAGGCAGTCAGGGTTTCTGGGGAGTTACAGGTGGGCGTGACTAGATAGAGGAGGGTGAGTCGTCATCCCAATTTCCCAAGGCCAGACTTTCATTTATTATTTTATAATGGTGCCCTGAATATGCACAAACAGGATTTTTTTTTTTTTTTTTTGAATAAAGGACTCTTTCGCCACAGCTGCCTCCCAAACTACAAGTAATTCTTTGGGAAAGAAATGAACTCTCTGGCCCACAAATCCTCCCACGTGGGCAGTGCGTTCCAGTTCATTGCAGCTGAGGATCCCTGCCCTTCATCTGGCCCTCAGCGCAGACCTCTGGGCAAGACTGTGGTAATAGTGTTTTAACTGTCCTGACTCTCCCTGGTCTATCCAGCCACCAAAACCCACGAAGGTGGCAGGGGCTTCCCTGGGTTGGCAAACTGGCTTTGACAGAAGTTAGTTCCTCTTTCCCTCCCCAGTTAAACCCCAGGTCTCCGCTACACCTCCGTGTCTCCTGCCTCCTACAGTGGCACTACCTTGTGCCAGCCAGGCCACATTTTTCACCTGCCCAAGACTTGTGACTCTGAGCCTCTTGCTGCTTCTGGGCAGGTGCAGATATGACCACAACTTTGGGGCAGCTCACAGAGGGCAGGGACGACCCAGGGTTTTTCATCATCAGGTCCAGAGTGGTGGTGGTGGGGAGATTTGTGATTTGATGCTACAGTAAGTCAGAACCGTCTGTCCTCTGAGCTGCCTCAGCTTCTTCCAGAGCCTAGGTGATCCCGCACGGCTCTCGCCACACCCTGGCCTCCCTATAGCTCCAGCCTTGTTTGCCACTTCTCTTCTGATGGGAGATCTTAGGCAAGTGGTGCCTCCCTTCACCTCTCTCTCCTTGAAGTGGCTGGCACAAGGCCCCAGAGAGGTCCTGCCACCCAAGCCGTCCTGGGCAGCTCAAGCCCAAAGCCAGGCTTTGGGCACAGAACCATACGACGTTTTGTTTTGTTTTTACAGGAGAAAACATGTGCTCCTGAAGACTGTAAGCCAGGCGAGCTTGGCCCTGCGGTCATTTTTTTTCTTCAGCTTTTGTGTAGTTATTTGTGGCTTCGGTTGCTATGGAAAGAAAACACCACTTACCATGACAACTGTAATAGTTTAAGGCGCGCAGCTTGCCTCATGCCACGAAGCTTCAAAACCATCGAAACGTGGAGGGCTTGAAAATCCCTCCTTCACTACAATCAACCAAATATTCTTCTCCCCAGAAATGCCACATGAGTATTCTCCACTTTCTCTGGGTCACCTGTCACGAGAAGCCAACAGACATCACCAAGGAATAACCAAGGCTGGAAGCAAACGAAACTTCAGGACAAATTCAATGAAAATGGTCAGAAGGTGTGAAAGCACAAGTGGAGGCTCCTGGGCTCCTATTCCGCTCCAGAGTGGCCCCATCCCCGCACTTTCTGTCTCTTGGTGCTTTTTACCTCATTTTGCAGAAGAGAGAATCAGACCCAGGAAAGTTAAATAACTGGTCCAAATTGATGGAGCTGGATTCAAAGCCAAGCTGGAGCAGCTCCACCCAGCCTGCTGCCGCCCAGGTCGTCCTGCCACCGGCCCTTGTAGTCAGTCAAAAACTGAGGGTTCGCAGTGACCTTTTTTTTTAAAGCAGAAAATGAACATTTCTTGTTAAAAAAAAAATTGATCCACAGCTGTTGGTCTCCTGGTCAATAGAGCCGGGGAACCGCTGTAGTCCCTTGTCTTCTGCTCCCTCTGCCCTGGGTCAGATCCACAAGGTCAAGTTTCGAGGATGGGTAGCGGGCAGTCCCCCAGGCCCTGCTGAGACCCACTGAGATGGCTATGCAAGTGACAGACACGAGGAGGATGGCAAGCGTGGGGAGATGCTGGGGCCTCTGCGCACTGCTGGTGGGGAAGCAGAAAGGTGCAGCCACGTTGGGAAAAATGTCTGTGGTTCCTGCAAAGCTTCAACAGAGAGCTGGCACAGGGTCGCGTTTTCCCTCCGAGGAGCGTGCTTCAGAAGAGTGACACTTGGGTCCACACGAAATTGATCCAGGAATGCTGTGTGATATTATCCGCAACAGCCAGGAAGTGGAAACCCCGGCGTGCCAATGAACGAATGAATGATAAGGGAAAGACGGCTCTCCACGTCGACAGTGGAGTGTCGTGGTGACGAGCAAAGTACCAAGAGGTGCCACAGGACGGCTGACGCTGCGGGACACGAGCTAGTCACCGAGGGACCAACTGTCTGATTCCACTTCTAGCCCGGTACCTAGGGCGACGGCAAGTGGAACGGAGGGCTAGTGGCCATGGCCCCGAAGAAAGGGGGAGGGGGAGCTGTTTCCAGGGACAGGGGTCCGCTCTTGGAGGCGAAGAGTTCTGGAGCTGGGAGCACAGCAATGACCGTGTGTTTCACGACTGAAGCACACACTTAAAAAGGGAAAATTTTATATGTGAATTATCTATCAATTAAAAATTTGATACGAGAGGGCCTCCCCAGTGGCGCAGCGGTTGAGTGCTGGGCTGTGAAGCTGCCCGCAGCCTCTGCAGCACCAGTTCAATCCCCGGCCACCTGCAAGGGTCCCACATGGCGCGCAGACCTCTCCTGCCGCCCGCTGCTCCCCTCAGCAGTGTACTTCGGTCCTTCTGCCTGCTCTGCTCCCCGCTCTGGCTCCGGTGGATTCTCTCACCCTCCCGCGCTTCTGACTGTACCCAGTGCTTGCATAAATAAATAAATAAACAAACAAACAAATAAATAAATAAATAAAATTTGATACGAGAAAACTAGCCACTAGGAGGAGATGGTGGTGTGTACGTTAGAAACAAAAGGGTAGGCAGGAGAGGAAGTTGATCATTATGGGGAATCATGAAAGGTAGTGCACGGACCTGCCTGGCCAGGGCTTAGCTCATCGTATCGTGGAAGCAACCATCACCGCCACGGTGCCTCAACCCAAGGGTGCGCTTCATGCAAAGCAAAATATACATGTATCCTCATGATTAACTTAGACATCACACTAAATGAGTATAAAACGCAATTGATAATCAGTCATCGCGGCTAACTCGTCAGTGGCTAACTGGAGGGTACTAGGAAACCATTATGATGTGACTATACACTCATAATCTGTGTGAACACAACCCAGCGAGTTACATCACCGAACCCTACTCTTTCTAATAAGATCTGCCTCGTCCAGTTTTATCCAGTTACCATCCATTTTTATCATACCCTCGATAATAGAAATCTCTGCAGACTGCTAATGGCATACTGGGGTAAATTAACAATAACCTACTGGTTTTGTTAGAAGGGCATCAAAGCTCTTGATTTATAGCAAATATGGCAAAAGTTCTTGGCTACCCCGCGCAACAAATCATCACGAGCACTTTAGAAGAAAGAAAGGCGAGGAGATGCTGGGAAAGTGAACTGACTCCGTGGCACTGGGGCTCTGCCCTCCCCAAGTTACTGTTCTCTGAGGTGCAGCTAATGGTCCCCTGAGGGGCGGCTATGTTGAATCTAGCTGGTGAGTCTCTTTGTCTGGCAAGTTTGGCTTCTTTGCTTTTCTTTCTTTTTTTAATTTTCTTTTTTTCTTTTTTTTTTTTTTTTTTTTTTTTGTAGAACTAGGGTGCAGGCCAGAGGTACACGGGTGAGAGGATTCACCAGAGACTGAATGGGGAGCAGAACAGGCAGAACCATGAAATATACTGCTGAGGGGAGCAGCAGGCGAGGCACTTGAGGTCTGCTATGCCATGTGGGTCAGCTCCCTGGCTGGGGATTGAACACATGCTGCAGATAGCTTCATAGTGCTGAGACCTAACCCCCTAGGCCACCAGGGAGCCCCCCTGCTTTTTTCTTTCCAGAAAAGTTATTATTTTCCTTGCACTAAAGAAAATGACCAAGGAGGATACATATGGAGCGAAGCTACTAGGGTCACTCTAGATAGCTGTCAAATTGAAGTAGACCACAGGACAGGAGGGAGCTCAGAGGGAGACATGGACGGATGTGAGATATAGGACATGATAAAAGTGGAACCACTGATGTGGGAAAAGATAATTTACTCAGTAGATGGTACGGGAAAAATAATCTGGTCATTATGTGCAGAAAAATAGGTTTCTAGGTTTTCACTGAACAACCTGTGCAGGTGAATTCCAGGTAGTTTTAAGAGTAATTCTGAAAGGAAAAAAGAGTCACATCAGAAGAAAAATTGCAAAAAAAAAAAAAATTGTCTTTGGAGTAGGGAAAAACTTATGAAACAAGACTCCAAAACTGAAAACATGAGGGAAAGATTAATTAATTTGATTATATTAAATTAGGACTCTCTGTTAATGAAGGGCACCACAGGCAAAATTAAAGACAGATGGGAGAATGGGAGAAAAAAATTGCAATATTTAAAAGCAACCAGGATTGGGCCTCCCCGGTGGCGCAGCGGTTAAGCGCTGGGTTGCGAAGCTGCCCGCAGCCTCTGCAGCTCCGGTTCAATCCCCGGCTGCTCCCCGGCCACCGGAGAAGGGTCCCACATGGTGCGCAGACCTCTCCTGCCGCCCGCTGCTCCCCTCAGCAGTGTACTTCGGTCCTTCTGCCTGCTCTGCTCCCCGCTCTGGCTCTGGTGGATTCTCTCACCCTCCCGCGCTTCTGACTGTGCCCAGTGCATGTATAAATAAATACATAAATCTTTTAAAAAATGATAAAACATGTTTAATAAGACTGCAAGTGAAAACTGGTGAGTTACCCATCCGCTTATCTATCTAAATTTCTCTCTTTAAAAAAAATTTTAAAAATAAAAAATAAAAAAAAAAATAAAAGCAACCAGGATTAATATTTTAAAGGCATCACAAAGATGATAGAAAGCCCGATAGCAACGTGGGCAAACGAGAAAGAAAGAAGACATTTGTAAAAGAGGAAACCCCCAGAGTAAACAAACATGATACTCCAAATCATTCATTTATGCCAATTAAAACATCTAGGTGAAATCACCTTACATCTGTGGGCCTGGGAAGGTGAGAAGGTTAAAGATTGGCAGGCATGGGAAGAGCCCCAGCACTGGACTTGCTCGAGGTTTGCCTGGGGGCGTGGGCAAGGCCAGCCGTGGGGAACAGGGAGGCACTACCCAGCCAAGTCCAGTACACTCGGTGGTGCAGCAGTTACTTTTGTAACTGTGTTCATATGTACGTATGTGTGCATGCATGTGTGTGCATACATATATGTAGTCTCAACTTGCACACACGTTTATCACAGCACCATTATACAGAAGCAATCCAAATGTGCCTCAGCTGAAGAAACAAAAGGGGTCCATCCATAAACGTGATGTTATTTACCCCCCAAACTGAATGGAGTACCCATTCGTGCTACAATATGGATGACTCTTGACGACATTATGCCACATGAAAGAGGCCAGAGACAAAAGGACAATTCGTATGGTGCCAAAGATGAGGTGTATTGATTAGGCCAATCCATGGAGATAGAGAGCATATTGGTGGTGCCAGGAGCTAGGGGCGGGGCAGATGGAACGTGACTGATATTGGGTGTGGGGTTTCTTCTCGGGGATGGTCTCAACTTAGAGCTTCGTAATGGTTGCACGATGGGGCAAGTGTACTAACACCAGTGTGCCTTCTATGGGTGCATTAATGGTGTCGGAAGTATATTACAATAAAGCTGTTATAAGAAAGGAATGAATGAGTGAATGAAATAGACAAATAAAAATATAAGCAGGGCTGTGCATGGCCTCAGGATGATAATGTGCACAGGGACTTACCCCCACCTGAGTCGTGAACATTTACTTTTGTATTGCTTTTGTCTCCTCCCTCTAGAAAGTCAGTTCCATGAGGGTAGGGACTTTGTTTTGTCCACGGCTGTATCTCCAGGGTCTAGGGCAGGACCTGGTACCGACAGTCACATGAGGAAGGGGCAGAGTCAGGAGCATCCCAGAAGAGATGACAGGTCACTTTGCAGAGACCTCTGTAATGTGAAGCAGTGGAGGAGTTTTCAGTAGCTGGAGAGAAACAGATGGGCATTCAGAGAATCCCAAACCTGTCCTGGGTCCCCAGGAATTCCTAAGGGAAGCCAGGGCATGTAGCATAAGGGGAAAGAGTTTTCAGCAAATCGCTCAACTTAACTGCAAAACCAGTTCCATAAAGAAGGATTTCAGACGGTTGCTCAATAGATTCATCTTCCTATGTGACTGGAAAATACACTCTTTAGGAAGGTTACTTTTTCTAAATTTTCTCTATTTGCATTTTGTTCTTTCATGTTCAATTATCATGCATAATTTAGCTGCATGATTTAATTAATCGCCAAAATGCAAAAGTGCAAAATTTTATGTATAAATAATTAGTGACACAGGCAAACACTTGTTACTTTAGAAACTAACAGCTGGTAGCTAATTGTGCTTAGAATTAACTAATTGTAGTTTAGCAACTTCTGGACTTGTTTTATATTCAAAATAGATGACATCTTTTTAATTTAAAAAATTATTCTAAATTTAAAAGAAGAGAACATGTAAGTGAAAGGTTATAATATGATTTTGTAAAACATGCAGAGGAAAACTATGTGGAATAAAATCTAATTAGAACACTAATTAATGTACCATCGAGAGTAGATGAGATGGAGTTTAGAAACTGTTTACTGTTATAATTAACAGATTCCATAAGATTGACAAAGTCCAGTGGGAGGAGATATGGAAACATTCACAGAAAGTAAAACACAGAAAAAACAATGTGAGGAAAATGAATGTGTACCCAGTGCTTCTAGACATCCCGGAGGAGACATGAGCGGGAAAGGGCCCAAACGAAAACCTTTTCGGAAAGGGAGCTAAAGAGAACTGTGGTAACTCAACTGTGGTAACTTGGGTAAGGATTTGGAAGTCCAGGTGTGCAGCAGTGGAGGGACGGAAACGTCTTGCTTCTGTGTTACAGCTAGCCACTGGGCAAGTCATCCTGCTAGCGAGCCAGAAAGTTCTCGCAAAACATCCTGGCAGCATCCATGGACGTTTCATCTCTTTCCCGAGCATCTCCAAAGGGGAAAAAGTCTAAGTGTGAAAGTTCTCCTTACAGGTTTCCACACTATACCAGAGCTTCCAGGACTGGAGAACGCATAGTAAAATCAACATTGCATAATAAGAAGACAAAGTTATGACGATTATACTAAATAGGGAATATAAAAAGACTGCTCCCTTCACTGTCATGTTTGGGGCTTTACAGACAGCAGTTTAAAAGTGTGAGTCATTTCTCATACTGCATCTTTTACTCTGTCGTAAGCGGGAGAAGACTTAATGAGCATCTTGGTTAGAGACAAGATACTTGGGGCAATTTTTTGTTATGGCAACTTTACTGTTTATGGTCGATAACAGCGTGAACACTGCTATGCACATTCTGACTGAAATTGAATCAACTATATTTGTGACAGCTGGATTTTTAAGACTAGCATGCAGATGATTCTTTGAAATCCTGCTATGTTTTAGACAAATCATGTATTTTGGACACAGCTTGCCTGTCAAATAAGAATCTGAATTTTTATTTTTAAATTGTTTGAACCCTCAGCTTCCGGAGGCGCTCGGCTTTCCCTACGTCTCTAACACCAGTCACAGGGACAAACCCTCCTGTGTGGAAAGTTCAGTCCTTGGGAAAGAATTGGTGATAAACCAGGCCTCCCAGGACGGCTAGCTCCAGTAAGAGGATGGTGGAAAGCAGCCGCTGGTCGGCATCGCTGCCCTGGACATCACCCGGGAATCTTTTGACTTTTGCTTGAGTTTTCATTCGCGTTGACCAGTCTACTCTTGGTACGTTCCAACAGCTCCTTTTACTCCCTCAGCTCTTCTATGATGTCTGAGCCAATCTGGTGAGTCTGTGGCCACCGACAGGAATACTCACTACTCTGGGTGGTCCGGTTCAGGCTTGTGCCTCCCAGGAGCAATGCCCTGTGAGACTGGCAGACTCGTGTGACCATTCTTGAAAGCTTACAAGCCCTGTTTCATGTCCCCACATGTGGCTGTCAAAGTGTTACATGGCAACCCCAATGTGACATGGGGTGACCTGATCGTGGGTCCTCACCCTCGGGCTTAAAGGGACTTATGATACAGTTAACAAGTTTGTCTTTCCCCCATTTTTTGCAATTCCCCTTATCTAGCATTAACAGGATTGATGACTTGTCTTTCCCATTTGTTGCAGCTTCCCCTCCCCTTGGGAAGAAAAAAAAGCTGGCGCCCACCGGTTTCCCTGTAGACCCTTAAGGAAAACAAGTTGGCGATCACCCGTCTCTGTGCCTTGACACCTTCCCCTTCCCTTAAGATGAATGAGCTGACACCCATCCATCTCCCTGTTGAGCTGGCGCCCACTTGTCTCTGTGCGGACCCCTTCCCCCTCCCCTTCGCGGATGCCTACCCATCTCCCCCTGTATAAATACCCCTGCCCACTGCCTAAGAGCAGGACGGTGGTTTTTCGGACATGAGTCTGCCTCCCTCCTCATTTGTCGACAAATAAAACCGCTTTCCTTTTCCTCAAACTTAGTTTCCTTTTATTGGCTGAGGGAAACTGAGGCCGGCGTTCGGTAACACTTACAATGAGACCAACTGCAGACACACACAGAGGGTAACAAAGGGTTTATTTACAAAAAGGGGGAAGTGAAGAAAGGACTAACTCAGGGGGAGAGAGAGAGAGAGAGAGAGAGAGAGAGAGAGAGAGAGAGAGAGAGAGAGAGAGAAACTGGTGACTGTGTCCTACCAGTTCCGCTGAGCTGGGACCCCAATAGCAGAGCTGAAAGCCTGCGAAAAACCCAGGACCCCCACGACCCACAGGTCGGGTTCTATCAAACCCGGCAGCTTAACTCCACCCCCAGCTCCCAGCACCCTCCCCTGGGAGGTGGGGACATTGTGGGATTTGCAGTCCCTGTTGTGGAGTTTGGTCAGGACATCTGTGCCCCCAACAAAAAAGGTGTACTTCTCACCTCCTGGTGGAGTTTGGCAAGGTGAAGTTCTGGTAGGTTAAAGGCTTAGGGCTTCCCTGGTGGTGCAAGGGGTTAAGTCTCAGCACTATGAAGCCATCTGCAGTAACTGCAGCATGAGTTTGATCCCCAGCCAGGGAGTTGACCCACATGGCGCGGCAGACTGTGGAACCAAACTTAGCCGAGGTTTCGCCATTTTGTATATCCATTTTGTTAGTCCTTGCACAGCCACATTACGGAGATAGTTTCAACAGTCACAACCCTCACTCCACTTGGTGACAAAAAAGCAGACCACCCCAGCCGCCAATGAGGGCAGTCTTATCCATAAATGGGACAACAGCTCTAACCATCCAATCAGTTTGAAACTATAACCGTGCACGCCAAAATGCCTTTGTAGTAGCCAATGAGTAATTGCCAGCTTGTTTCAAAATTCGCGCCTGCTTGTGACCCTATATAAGACCCCTGCTTCCTCTGTTTGGGGCTCTCAACCTCTGCCGTTGCATCGGTGCGTGTCGTGAGCCCAAACTCGAGCCCGTAATAAACTCCTTTGTGTTCTTGCATCGGCTGTCTGTGTGTCCTTGGGGGCTGCACTGGTCGACGTTGGGCACAACAAGACCTCTCCTGTCTCCCCGCTGCTCCCCTCAGCAGTGTATTTCAGTAGATCTGCCTGTTCTTTTCCCCACTCTGTCTCAGGTAAATCCTCTCACCCCTGCACCTCTGAGCTGTACCCCGGCTCTTGTATGCATAAATAAATAAATAAATCTTTTTTTTAAAAGGTTAGAGGCTTAGACAACATAGGGTTACAGAAAAATAGGGGTGCATAACAGTTCCTCTTCCTTTTTTGCCAGCATATCATTTGTGGGGGTGTCCCTGGCTCTGGCTGTGCCGGAACAGCAGCTGTGGAGGTTCTGGGCACTGGGCCCACTTCTAGCCCAAAGGGTCAGCTGCCCAGCTCTGCAGGCACCAGGGCTACTGGCCCAGGACCAGATGCTTGGGGGTGGGGGCGGGGCAGGGATGTCCTCCAAGAATTGAATGTTTAATCAATCTATATAAATATATCACCTAGATCTATATCTTCAGTGAAAAGCAAAAAACGATACTCCTATCCCTGAATCCCGCTCTGGTGGTATTTACTTTCTTCTCCACTAATTTATTCATAACCATACAAATTAAGCTCGCGGCTTTCATTCTCCATTCACTTTGATTCTATAAACACATATTGACTGTTTACTATTCACGAAGCCACATCTCTTATTGGGAACATTTCATCAGAAATATTTCAGCAGCAGCTTGTCAGAGAGTCTCCTTAGAGAAATGCATAGAATTGCCACTTTACATACAATGCCTTTTAGACTGGGGGAGTTGGTATTTACATATTAATCAAATGAAATGCACTATTCTTCAACCCTTCTCCCCTACCAATTTCTAGTCAAAAGAAACAATTTTTAAATTGAAGTCATATCATTTTTCCAAATGTTTGATATAGCTGTTTTTTTTGTGTCTATATTCTGTTTCCTTTAAATCCCATTCAAATTTCACCCCTGCAATTAAAATCCCCATCTCTTTTGTCTAGCACTTATTTTCTGCTTTTCCCTGACTACCTTGCATATTGATCCATGGTCAGAGACATGGCTTTGTGTTGAATTATCTATTTATGATAATACACATTCTCTAAGGCTTACTTCTCCAGCCAGATGGTAATTTGGCATGAAATGGGAACCAGGCCTGCTATTTCATCGCTTTCCTACAGTCGGGCTGGCAGCAAGAACACAAAAAGGAAATGTGGACCAATTGCTCGATAGCCCTGTGGTATAATCTGCACACAAACTGCAAGCAATTGATACACATATTAACTTCTTAAAATTCTGGAAAAGCTATATAATCAGTCATTCCAAAATGCAGTCAACTTGCAGAAATCATCGTAGAGACCAAGAGTTGTTCTGAAATATTCAGAAGTTGAGCTTAAAGAATGTGTAAGATAGGAACGTTCCTTCCTTGTGTTTACTGCATGGAGGTGGAGAAACAAGTCACCCAGAGCCTGCAGCCAAGAAGAGATAGGAATTCTGTGCCCACAGGATGCTGCCTGCTTCCAAGCTGAGGATTTTCAATTTACTTTAGAACCTGATACTCTCCCCTGAATCGTGTTCACCTATGTCTGTATGCCCACCCTCAAATTCTCATGTACGGGTTACTTAACAAAGGTAAGTCACACCTTGAGACCTACCAAATAGGAAATGTCAGTCTCTCTTCACCCAATTTGTCATCACCCAGAATTCGTCAGTGAAGAATTTGTAATATTTGGCAGTGGAGAAAATTCACAGCTGACCAAGCCCTGCCTAGCGTCAGCCCGGGGAAATATGGCAGAATCAGGAAGAAGCATTTACAAATTCTTAAAATTACCCTCTGTTTACACTTGAATTGGGAAGACTCAACAATTCCTTTCAATTTCAATTCCGCTCAATGGTTTAACCAGAGTGTTTCCATATTGAAAGCATTAAGTGGAATAGCTTCTGGCTGGAAAATACAAACAAGTTTCAGTTACCTCAATCACTAAGAACTAGAGGAGGCCACCCTGCCTGATGAACAAACAATTAGCTTTCTGCATTTGTGGGGTGAGTGAAAAATGGTCTATCAAGCTGCTACCGCAGTATGCATTGCCCTGCATTGCCCATCGAGGAACTGACGATTCCCCAGCCCCACCAGCCACTGAGGGGTAAATGGTCTGTGCCTTAACTTCAGTGTCCAAGTCCCTTTTGGGGGCTGGCTTCCTACAGCCTTGTGCGCTGCCTCGCATTTCCTGGGAGGCTATCAGTTTCCCCTTTGAGGTTTCTCCTTTTCTGACATGAATTCACCATTTTTTCATGCCTACTGCTTAAAAGTGGGTTCATGTGCAACAATCCTCCTGGGGGACTGGGCAGTGTTCCCAGTCGAGCCAAAGAGCAGAAAATGATCCCCCACCAGAATGTCCTCCTGTCCTGCTCCGTCAAATACGCTCTGATTTAGATGGCCCTCCTGGACAATGTTGCGTGTTGGTTTGTTGGTGAACATCACATATCTCTTTTCAACTCTAATTATGTTTATTTGAACTAGTCTTAGTTATGGTCAGTGGTGAAATGTGAAGGCTAATTCCAGCAGATGTTTGAAGGCAGCTCTGCGGGGCGCCTCTACCCAGGAGCCAGGTGGAGGATGAAGGGAAGGTGCCGGAGGTCAGGGGCGGAGGTAAATTGACATCAGCTTCCAAGGAGTGAAAGCAGAATGAAACCAGAGACAGCCGGAGGTCTGCTCCTGGGAACTGAGAAAGATGGAGTGTTGGGGTAGAACCTGCGTGGGGGAGACGCGGCAGGGAGGTAAGGACTGAACGGGAGTGGGGGTGTAACAGGGTGGTCCCCAGGAAAGGGGGAGGTTCCAGGTTCCCTGCCCCACCCAAGGAAGGGTGGAGCTGAGCAGGAAGAGGAGAAGCTCCAGAAGAGAAGGAGGAAGGAAGCAGGATGGAGCAAGGAGACTTGGAGGAGGCGCATGGAGCCTAGAGACACGTGAAGAAACTGCGCTTGTCTTTTGGTCGTGGACGGGGTGACACAGATGTGGGTGAGACCCGTGGGGAGGTGACAATGGCAGCTTTTATCTTGATGTTGATTTTGCTCTTTTCCTTCCGGGCTTGTCTGGTTGTTTGTGACCCATTTCTGTGGGTCCCCACTGGAAGATGCTTTAGACTTGTGGCAGGCTTTGGTGCCTTGTTCTGGGCCGATCCCATATGGATGGAGTTTTACCCACGAGGGGACGGGTAACTTTGGGTGCTTCATTTAGAAACTAGACTCTTTGCCTTACCTGTATTGTTTCCTAGTTTTATTAAAGTTCCTTCCCATTAAAGTCACCTATGTTTTGTGTTGATGCGGCGGATGGCAGAACCCATTTAGAATAGGCAGGTTTGCGGGGGTTTGGGCTGCCCCTCTCCCTGTCCTATAACAGGGGCAGAGCTCTAAAACTACAGTGAGGTGTATGGACGGACTGAGGACAGGCCAGATGCAGCCTGATGGTTGGTTGGCCCCGTGTGAGAGAATGAGGTACAGTAGGGTGTGTGTACTATTTCCCTGCACACGAGTGCACCCACACAATGTCAAATACCATTTTGAAAATGCACCTCCTTGATGGGAAAAACAAGCTGCAGAGAGAAGACTCGGACTGCACGTGCCTTCATCTGGAACAGTGTGATAAAGGGAGGTTCGGGTTCCCTGCCCCACCCAAGGAAGGGCAGAGCTGAGCAGGGGGGAGTAGGCCTGGAGGAGGCTGGCAGAGCCGAGACATGTGAAGAAGCCGTGCTGGCTCCTCAGCCTTTGACTTGCACCAGAGGCCCATGGGGAGGCTGACAAGGGCAGCCTTTGCTTAACTTGGGTTTTGATTTTGCTTTTTCTGTCCCAGACTTGTCCGGCCCCTTTCCTATGGGTCGCCACCAGAAGGCGCCTCAGACGTGGGGCAAGCTTTTGGGCCTCAGGGGCCCTGCTTTGGGCCAACCCTGTTTGGCTGGGCATTTACCAAGAGGGAATGGGTGACTTTGGGTGTTTCATGGAGAAACTATTTTAACCATATTCTTTCTCTTCTCTGTATTGCACACTAATTCTCTGTTGCACACTAATTGCATTAAAGTTCTTTTCTACTGAAGGTCTTACGTACTAAGAGAATATTTTGTCTTTATGTGGCAGATGGCAGAGCCCATTTGGAACAGGCAGTTTTGGGGTTCAGTGCCCCTCATTCTGCCCAATAATACTGCCTGAGGCTGCTTGTGCGTCACCCGTGCCCCATGCATGAAGGGCCCAGGAGCATTCAGTGCCCGCTCATCTCCTGTGCACCAGCTCAGCCAGGACCCTTGCCCCTTTGTTCATTTCAAACTAGATTGATCTGCATCTGAGAGATGTATCTACCAAAGGGGACAGATGATCCATCAGCAGATTCGTGAGCTATTAAGCAGCTAGGACCTCAGAAATACAAAGAGTATTCAAATGAAGGTAACCTTTCTGTGCAAAAAGGTCCCTGCCAATTAAAACTTGGGAAAGTTGTCTTTGTCCCCCTGTGGAATAGCATGCTTGTTAAGTAGGTACCATTCCATTATGCTGAACTTTAAATTGAATATTCAAAATATTTACGTAATACCTCTTCAAACTAAATTGAAAATTTCGAAAACATATATATTCAAATTACACTCTTATTGTGTGAAATTAGAGGACATGGGCAAAGCATTACTTTTGTTAGAGAATAGGAGACCTTTTCATGCAGTAATTTCAAAGGGTCACTTAATCAACAGAGAGATCTCTGGGGTTGTGTTTTGTGCGTGTCACCAACATTACCCTGGTGTTGCATTGGCAACCGCCTGAGGAGTATACATTGTGTGGTTTGAAAACAGGGACTAATAGGAATTGTTTTCTCTATAAATAATACATCAGAAAGAAGATGCAGTCCTTTTCACTATTACATGTCATCATTCTAATCATTTTGGAAGTATTGGACACACATAATCTTTTTCCCTTTTTATGATTATAGAAGCAATTGTGTCTTTGCAGAAAAATGAAAAGTTTGAAGAACAAGTTTTTAAAAAATCTCATTAGGCCGAAGCAGTCCTGACACTCTCTTGATGCATTTCCTTTCATTTGTATTTCTTTTACATAATTGAGACGGCATTGTGCTTGCAATTTTATGTTCTGCTTTCGTGAGTTAAACATAATAAGTTTTTCTTCATGTTATTAAATAAAATTCTGCAAGCTGACTTTAATGACTGTATAATAACGTGTTATACAGAGATACTATAATTTGTGTAAACATGCTTCTACTATTAGACATTTAGGTTGTTTCCCTTTTTCCTTACTATAATGTGATAATCATCTCTGTGCACAAAAGTCTTGCTTTAGAATGGGTGGCTTGGAGACGGGGACAAGTTCTGAGAAATGCTTCATTAGGGACTTCATTGTTGTGGGGATGTGACAGAGCTTTGTAATTGCACAAACCTCACTGGTACGGTCTTTGGTACACCTAGGCTAGAAGGTGTAACCTGGAGGAGTCAGATCTGTGGTCCATTGTTGACCAAAATGTCACCAAGTGACACATGATGGTGATGTCAAAGAAATGGTGTCCATCCATCTATCTTCTCAGAACAGAGTCCAAGGAATGGAGTTACTTGCAAGGTCAAGAAAAGCCTTATGGCCCTCAATACATAGAGTCAAAATGTTTGATTATAAAAATGACTAAAATATTACTTTTCATAATGACTGAATCTCTTAGCCAAATTATCCTTTGGTTAATTCTTCAATAGAATCGAGAACTTGAATAACTTTTCCAGAGACCACATTTACTTACAGTTGAGTTTTGTTTTTAACTTTTAGTTCTGGACTTTCGATATCAAATAGCCAATTACTTAAGATGTATGAAAGTATTTCTAGAATTCTGAATGGTCAGAGCTCACAAGCCTCTTGGTTAATGTCTCACTTCAATCCTTCTATAGACGGAAGCTTGAGGAGCAAAGAGAGTAGAGGCCATGACCAGGTGACACAGGCAGCTGAGACTAAGCTGCAAGGGTCCGGAATTCCCACCCAGCATTCTTATGGCTCTACACCACACTGCAGGGTTTTTAAATAGTGAAAGAGCTTACTGTTTCACTTGAAGCATTGAGCAAGCCAGCCCATGAGCACTCTATTTCAATAACAACAAGATAAATACTTTTATCACTATTAACCTAAGGGTTCATAGAGCAAGGGATCTGGAATGGAAACTTAAGAAAGTTTGAAATTAAATGTCTAAGGACAATGGGTGTACATTGTGGATACTGAAGAGGAAAGTCTTGTACTACATGGCGAACTTCCTTCTAGAACATTGCTAGCCAGGCTTATAGACTCCAGGCAAGAGATGGAAGTATACCTCTCTAGCAAAAATAACCATCTCCTCATAAAGAAAGCACAGAAGTGGACAACTGGGGAGGAGCCACAAAAAAAATGAGCAGGTCTCCATCATTTGATGAGCTCTCTTTCCAAGCAGAGTCCAGTCAGCATTTCAATGCACCCCTCTTAAACATGAATGAGCTATTTGAGGAAAGCATTTTACGTGAAAGACAAGATCAAAAGCAAACAAGAAAGGAAACGGAATGAAATAGAGACAAAGCAGGGAACAAAATATTTTGACAAATAGTTTCGGTAAGAAAGTACTCATTTATGCATCAAGAAGCGAAGTTCATAAAAAGCATTTGGAGGCTGAGAGCAATCTCTTGGACTTGAAAAATATGAAGACAGAAATTAAAATTTAAGTAAAAGGATTAAAACATAAAATTGGAATTTCTCAGAAGAGAGAAAATGACCACAAAATGGCGGGGGCGGGGGTTAGAGAATTAATCCAGGGGATTCATTATCATGTTCATAGGAATACAGATAGAAAAAGAAATAACATGCACAAGGAAACGGTTTAGAAGTACGTACATTCTGCTTTTGGCGGTGGAAGGCTAAGCCTAATGTGGACCATCTGACCCGTGAGAAAACTGAAAACCTCCAGTGAACTAAGGAAAAGTTTGCTGCCTGAGAGCCCAGGCAGCCAAGCCCGTGCGGACTTGCCTCTCCCAGCTCCTCCGACCTGAGCGCCAGCTAAATCCTGGAAATAACACCGGAAGAGGACGAAGCATCCGGGGGGATGCGAGAGGGATTGGCTAGGGCTCCAGGGCAGGAAGAACACCAAGGCCAGGCCCTCAGGGACCATGCACTCAGGGAGGAAGGTCACGGGCAGCACAGGCAGGCTCCTTCCTGCGGGGATCCCCCGGGGCTCCTGCCGCAGCAGGAGGGCGGTTGGCCTCACCTGCAAGGGGGTTAAGCAGGAGCTCCTCTGACATGCCTGGGGGACACGTTCCTTTGCCCTTCGGCCTGAGACTCACTCAGAGAAACAGAAAGGGGTGGGGGGCGGAAGGTGGGGGAGGGGAGCTGCCACAATAAGTGACCCTGCCAGGAATGAGCGCCCTCTTAAAAACACTCCTTCCAACAGTCACGGACTCCCTGAAACAAGTGGAAAAAAGAAAAAAGAGAAAATCTCAGCAAAGATATAGAACTTAAAAAAAAAAAAAACAAAGGAAAACTATAGACATGAAAATAAAATAGCACAAATCAAAACTTAGCTGGGTAGGCTCACTAGGAGCATGGAACTGACAGGGGGATAGATGCAGAGAGCCCCAGGGCCCGTCAAGAGAATGTGCTCAACCTGGACAGACAGGAAATGACCGGGAACAAATGCCCAGACCTCGGGGACCCGCCCGCAGCAAGAGCCAACGCCGTGGCACGGCGCGCCAGGAGGGATGGTCGGAGGAAGTAGGGGCTGAGCGGTACTTGAAGAAACACTGGGAGCAAACTTCCCAGACTTGGCAGAGGATGTAAACCAAGATTCAGGAGGCTGTGACAAACCCAAATAGGAAAAAGCCAAAGAAATCTAGGCCAACGCACATAAACTTTCCTTTTGGAAGAAATTTTGGAAAATAATCAGTGATAGGTAAATAAGAACAAAACCAAAACAAATGAAAAGTACAGTGATTATTACCTTCGGGAAAAAATAAAAGGGGTACAAGAAATGTATTCACTACATATTATGTAGCACAGATTTTAGCATGGGGCCCACGGTACGCTACCCCGAATTGTGCCAAAGTGGTGTCCAATTATTTTGAGTTAAAGTTGTTTGACAAATAACTGGGACAAGAATGATACTCAACCCTTCCTGTCTTCCTGGAAGCAGGAAACAAATCTCCCCGGAAAGGTGCCCTCCAGGTAACCGGGCTGTGGGAGCGAAGCCTGAAGGCCGGGCCGGCCTCAGGTGACTGGCGGCCGCCCCCCTCTGCTCCAGCACGTCCAGCACAGTGGGCGCCTGGGCAGGTGGCTGAACTTCTCAAAAACTCAATTTTCTGATCTGGAAAATACTAGGGTAGCGAACATTTTCCGTCGAGAGTCAGACTGCAGCGTGTTCGGCTGTGTGGGCTGAATGAGCTCGGTCTCTAGCACTGGCGCTGCCAGCGTCACTGGAGCAGCTGTGGGGGGTGTGCGGCGTGCGTGCGTGTAGCTGGGTCCCGAATCTCACTCCATCTTCATTTACAAAAACAGGTGACTGGAAGCCAGCTTTGGTCCTGCGTGGGCTGTTATTTACTGGCCTCTACATCAGTGTTTTGTGATAATTTAATTAAATACAATAAAATCTGTGAAGTACTCTACAGAGAAAGTGAGGGCAGTGTAGAGAATGCACACACATATTGTGTGTGTGAATGTGCACACGCACGTGCGTATTATTATGCTGGGGGGGGCTTAAAGAGTCTAACGGACACTACACACCCCAGACGTGTTCCTGCTACTTCATGGGTAATGAATTCAGTCCATTGGGTGTTAAAGGCTGAGTGTCTCCCTCTCTCTCTCCCCCCCATGGAATGTGTTGGAAACTGTTCCCTGCACTTCTACTTTCTGGAAGTTTGAGGATTGGTGCTCATTCTTCTTTAAACGTTTGGTGGGGTTCACACATTTCATAGGTCCACTCCAATGTCTGATTTCTTCTTCAATCAGCTGGATGCTTTGTATCTTTGTGGGGATTTTCCCATCTTGCCTTGGTCGGTGACTTCCTTGCCACGCAACTGTTCACAGCATTCTTGGGTGATGGTGATCCTTTTTATTTCTATCAGATCGTTAGCGACTAAACCTCATTGGTTCTTGCTAGCAGTCACCTGAGTCTTCTCTCAGTCTTTTTGGTCTACCACCTGTCGAAACATGTGACCATTTTCTGGATCTTTTCAAAGAGCCAGCTTCTTTGAATAGTTTTTAGGTTCTTTTCTCCCTCCCCACCTTCCCCTGTCCCGGGGGAGCTGCAGATCTCTCCCGCAAGCTTGCCCACAGCAGTCTCTGCCGCTAGGTGCTGGGAGGGGATGAGAAATGCAGGTAGCCTGGCCCTCCAGGGGAGAAGTCCTGGCTCTAGGCCTGAGGCTGGGGAGGGAGGAACCCGGCTCTGAGCTGCTTCAGGGGTGGGGGATAGGAAGACCCGCTGGAGCGGGTGGTGGATGAGGGAACTTGGTCATTGCTCTCACTGAGCTCGAGTAGATGCTTCCCAACGGAATGCTTTCCTGGTCCCTGAACAGCGCGCGCCCAGAGCCTTTACGGGCTGAGCTCTCGGGCAGCGGGCAGCACTCAGGGCGGTTCCCGGGGAGAGGGGCCACAGCTTCTCCCGTTACCATTGCGCACATCGCCTCTCCAGTCTGGGGTTCCTCTCGCTGCCCAGATAATCCCTTCCAGTTCCGACGGGCCCCCTTTCTTGTGCCGGGTCCCCTCTGGACTTGCCCAGCTCTTTGTGACGTCTTTGCCTGTCTACCTGGCCCAGCGTCGTTCCGCCCAAACTTAGTTCCCTTTCCTCTGTCTTCATCCAGGCCACCTTGCAATTCTATTCTTCTTGCTGCTGCTGTCTGATCATGTCTTTTTTATCGTGTTTCTGTTTGCTTTAGTCATGGAGATAGCCCTTGACAGTACTGAATATAATTTGGGGGGCTAGGCTCACACCCTTCAGACATACGTTACCATAGGCCGCCATCAAAGCGCCCACAGCCCTGCAGCACCATTCACTGCTCGCCGCCCCCCCTCCCCACCTCCCTTCCCTCTGGTAGCCTCCACACCACAGTCAGAATTCCCTGCCTTTGGGGTTTGATCTGGTCTGGGTACTTTTAAGGCAGCGGCACCCAGGAGCACCAATGCGAGGTTGGGGCTGCGTGATGAGTGGAGAGCAGAGCATGACAATGGGGAACAACCTGCTTGAGGTGTGCTTGAGTGAGACCTAGACCCCTGAGAATCTGTGCATGCTTATAGATTTACTCCTCGGGCCCCTGCCCATTCATCTTAGATGCTCTGGGGCCACCTAGAGGCCAAAGCGCAGTGCCCAGTGGGGCAATTAAGATGAGCAGGGCAGAGGCTATTTCCCTGCTATGAAGACAGAGGTTGGGGGGGTTGCGTGAGGCATCGACCTTGGCTGGCAGCTTCCTGGAAAAGCCAAGACATCAAGGGAAACGTACTTGGTTTGGTGGTGTGTGTTCCCTGGCAAGAAGACAGTTACATTGAAAGCTGACTGAGCAGCGGCGGGCCAGGAGTCCTTAAACTTGTTGAGACAGAGAGGCCCTCACTTGGGGCCTGAATAAGAGTGGTTCATGCGTTCACGAGCACCACCCCAATTGAATAGCAGCTCTGCTCTCGTCCATGGCCCCGTCAAACCTGAAACACGGCCTGCGCCCTGTAGGAAGCAGGAGGTAGAGATACTGCTGCATGTGCGGGAGCCCACACAGTTCAGATACTCTCTTCTCCGATGTCTGACTTTAACGCAGGGAAATAAATAAGTCAACCTGGTGGTGGAGGAATCCACTTGTCTTTTGACTTGCCTCTCCCTTGGAGGAGCTGAATATGTGTATGGAGAGGCTGCATGGCAGATATGCCCTGAAAAGCGCTGATAATGTGGCCCATAGTTCAGAACCCAAACCACTTGGTGAATAAATGAGTCTAATTTCTTCATGTCAAACACCTTCTTTTCATCTTCCAGAAACTGGTGGTGGAGCTTCTAAGACTTGGCAACTTCAAACCCTGGACCAAGTCAGCTGGATTTCCACAAAAACAAAAATCCTGGGCGTCCCCAGTGGTGCAGTGGTTTGAGCACAGCGCTGTGAAGCTGTCCACAGCCTCTGCAGTGCGGGTTCAATTCCTGGACAGTCAGGGAGATTCCCACATGGCACGGCAGACCTCTCCTGTTGTGCCCGCTGCTCCCCTCAGCAGTGCTTTCGGTCTGTCTGCCTGTTCTGCTCCCCACTCTGTCTCTGGTGAATCCCCTCACCCTCCCGTGCCTCTGGCCTGTACCCCAACTCTTGTATAAATAAAATAAATCTTTTTAAAAAATTAAAAACAACAACAAAAATCTTAAGTCCTTGACAGAAAATTCTCTGGAAGTCTGAGAAGGCAAAATGCCAGATAGACACTGTACTGGTGGCCGATGGTCTCTGTGGCTAAAAGCTCCACCTGAGGCAGGAGGGCTGCCTTTGGCGCGCACCGGGGCCCATGAGAAGCAGCCGCAGCAGCCTTGGTGATGAATGGGGCTGCCTTGCCAATGCTGCACCCAGGTTCCTAGAACAGGATGGGATGGGCAGGAAGCAGGCAGCAGGCGGGGAGCCAGGGCGAGGCGAGCATGCTGCAGGTTGGCTGCCATCGGGGGCTCCGGGATGCTCGCTGACGTAGTAGGAAGAAAAGAGTGCCAACAGCTTCCCCGTGCAACAAGCTGACTTTGGCCGAAAGATGATGAATTCTGGGATAGAGGCCCAGGAACTAGAGAGAATCTTGGCGTTGTGACTGCCCGTCAGGCTCCAGGCTATGGCAGATGGCATGAAGTATCCAATATTTGAAGATGAGAGTAAGCTGAAGGCAGCTGTGGACAGGAGCCTGAGGAAAAATATTACAGCCTGTCCTTGAAAGACATTGCCTGGCACCTCCTCTTTTTGCGCAGGTGGGACCTGGAAGCCAAGAGAGGGTCAGAGACAAGGTGCAGTCTCACAAGCACTGAATGGCAGAGCCCAGACTGAGGTGAACTTAGGGTGCTCCGTGGTCCACCCTTTGAGCAGGGTGGTATTCCCAGGACAAATATGGCTCACACAGTGGAAGACTGAGAGAGGTGCAGGGGGTGAACAGAGGGTGATTAGGCCAGGCTCAGCCAGGGTGGTGAATGAACACCAGGAAGAGCCAGAGGTGCAAGTCTGGGAAGCCGTCATTTCAAGAGCGCACTGAGCCAGACTTCAGTAGACTGTTCGTCGAGGGCAGAGAAGGGATTTTACTTCCTGCCTCCCCAACGCCAACTATGACACCCTGCCCCCAGTAAGTCCCTCAGAAATATGTACTGAATGGACAAAGAGGAGTCCACAAAGAAGACGAGGGGGGAAAGGACACTGGAGTGTGAGGAGAACTAGGACGGTGCCATGTCACAGCAGGGAAGACAACGGGGAGCTTCACAAGTGGGGACTCCACTGTTAAATGCAACATAGAGGCCCAGTGAGGTCAGGAGCGATGAAACACTTCCAGTCACCAAATCTTGATCTCTAATCCTGACCTTTCCCAACTTGAATGCCCAAGTCATGGCAGACGAGCTCCACCTCATAGAAACCTCATATTCAAACAGAGCTTGTTCCACAATGTCCCATGTCCCCAGGTGAACAATACCTCTTTCAGCTCTTGGTTCTCCTGTTCTCTCTTTTATAAATGGCAATACTGACTCTGGGTAACAAACTGGAAACCTAGAGGTAATTCTAGCCTCACCCTACTCCTTCACCAGCACTCAAACGCCATTCACCACTGGTTTACCTCCTTACAGTGCTCACATCTGTCCACTCTGATTCTATTCCTCTATCACTACCCTGGCCCACCGTAATCTCATGTGGAAATTTGAAATAACCTCTCACCTGGTCTACTCACATCTGCCCTTGGTTCCTTACAAGGTTTTTTTGTTTTTTTTTTTTTAAGATTTATTTATTTATTTATACAAGCACTGGGTACAGTCAGAAGCGCGGGAGGGTGAGAGAATTCACCAGAGCCAGAGCAGGGAACAGAACAGGCAGACTGACGAAATACACTGCTGAGGGGAGTAGCGGGCACGGCAGGAGAGGTCTGTCATGCCCTGTGGGACCCTCGCTGGAGGCTGGGGATCGAACCGGCACTGCTTAGGCTATGGGCAGCTTCGCAGCCCAGCGCTCAACCACTGTGCCACCAGGGGAGGCCCTCCTTAAAAGTTTTTATCCAAGAATTAACTTGAGGGATTTTTTTCTTTTTTTTTTTTTTTTTTTTTTTTTAACATTCCACAATGTTTTATTTTTTTTTTTCAAAAGTGATATTGTGCTTTTATTTCTTTTTTTTTTTTTTTTAAATATTAAATTTTATTTTTATATTCCCCCATACAATTGCAAACGCCCCATTCTGACCCCAATCCTTCCCCTCCTGCCCCCCACCCCCCAAAAAGTGTCTCTGGTTCATAGATTTTTGTTGATTTTGATTTTCACTTTCTTATATTCATTTTCCTGGTCCCTTATTTAAGTTTTCTAGATTCCTGCTATGAGTGAGACCATCCGGTATTTTTCTTTTTCTTTTTGGCTTATTTCGCTGAGCATGATCCCTTCCAGTGCCATCCATGTTGCTGCAAATTGCATGTGTTTATCTTTTTTGAATGCTGAGTAATATTCCATGGTATATATGTACCACATCTTCTTGATCCAGTCATCTATTTTTGGGCATTTGGGTTGTTTCCAAAGCTTAGCTATTGTAAACAGTGCTGCTATAAACATAGGAGTGCAGGTGCTCTTTGGAATTGATGTTTCTGTGTCCTTTGGGTAAATACCTAGGAGTGGAATTGCTGGATCATATGGAAGCTCTATGTTTAGTAGGTCCAGAAATCTCCACACAGCTCTCCATAGTGGTTGGACCAGGAGGGATTTTTTTCAATTATAATTTTTTAACGGAAATGTGTACTTATTTACATTTGGAACAACTCACTCTTCTCACATACATTTGGAACAACTCACTCTTCTCACACAGTTGGATGAGTTTTCACAGCCACCACAGAGTCACACAATGCCTATCACACCCGAGACACAGAAAAGGTCATACTACTACACTGAAATTTATCTCACCCTACCCCTTTGTAGTCACACCTCCTGCCCCCCTCATGTAACCCCTGTGACCACTGATCTTGTCTCCATCCCTACTGTTTTGACATTTCCAGGATGTGATAGGAATGCAGTTACTCAGTGTGTGGCCTTTTCAGCCCGGCTGCTTTCCGGAAGCAGAATGCATGTGAGAGTCACCTGGGCTGTGGGATCAGTAGCTGCTTCTTCTGACCGAGCAGCAGTCGGCTGGCTGGGTGTGTCAGTTTACACATTCTCCCATTGAGAGATGTCTGGTTGTTTCCAGCTTTTGTTGACAATTATGAATAAAACAGCTATAAATATTCACATACAGTGAACTGAATGAAAATGAGTTTTCAATTCCCTTGGGCAAATGCCCAGGTCACACGAGAAGAATATGCTTAACTTAAAAGAACAAACCAACCTGCCAAGCTGTCTTCCCAAGTGGCAGGGCACTGCACCCCGCCAGGGTGGGTGCCAGGCATTTATCAGGTTGATCTGCATATTTTATCTATATTTTTAAAAGATTTATTTATTTATGCATACAAGAACTTGGGTACAGGCCAGAGGTGTGGATGGTGAGAGGATTCACTAGAGAGAGTGGGGAGCAGAACACTCCCCCTACTGCGGGGAGCAGCGGGGAGACAGGTGAGGTCTGCTGTGCCATTTGGGTAGCCCCCTGGCTGGGGATCAAACTTGTGCTGCAGTGGCTGCTGATAGCTTCATAGTGCTGAGACTCAACCCCCTTGTGCCACCAGGGAGGCCTTTATCCATATATTAATGTCAATCATTCTCATATACAAGCAGCACTTCTCACTGCGGTTCTCAATAGCATTTTCAAACTGACTGACGATACCGCACATCTTCTTGTACGCATATTTGCCTCGACAGCTTCCATTTCTCTCCTTCAGCGAAGTACCTGTTCCAATCTTGCTCCATTTTTCTAACTGGATTCTGTGCTCTCATTTTTAAGAAGTCCTCTGTCGGATGTGTGATTAGAAATGTCTTCTCTCAGTCCATGGCTTGTATTTTTCTTCTTTTCAATGTCACTGTAGAGGAAATGTCTTTAATTTTTATAAAGTCCAATGTATTACTTTTTCTTTTATGGATCATACTCTCAGTATTGAATGTCAAAACATGTTGGCAGCTCTCTCACCGCCTCTGACTATGCAGGTGACTCTCGTTTCTTCTCTTCTTCCTAATAAACTGGTCTTTTTAAAATGTGAAAAAAATACAACCATTTTGCACTAATTACCATATCAGACAAGGTAAAAGTCAAGGTGCGTTTATTTATTTTTTTGCATGTGGAAACACAATTGTTTAACCACAATTTCTCCCTCAAGTTGTCATCGTGGTTTGGTCAGGAACCAGTTGGCTGAACCGATGGGTCTCTGCCCTGGCGACCTGGGGGTTGACCTCTGTCAGTGCTGTGCCAGCAGGATCACACCTCCTGCTTCCTTTTTTTTTAACCAAATTTAAAAATTCTATTTCACATGCCTTTCCACGTAAATTCTAGAATTAGCTTGCTGGTATGTACAAAAAACCTGCTGGGATTTGCTGGGCACTGTGTCCACACATCAGTGTGTAGAGAATTCGCACCTTCACAGTGTTGATTCATGAGCGCGTTGCGTCCTTCCATTTACTTAGATCTGATGTCATTTCTTTCATCAGCGTTTTGTAGTTTCTCAGCACAGAGATCCTGCACATCATTTCTTTGCTTTACATCTAAATAGTCCATATTCAGGGTTACTATAAATGACACTTCTGCACATTATGCGGGGTGAAATAAACCAGTCACAGAAAGACAGAAACTGCATGACTCCACTAATACAAGGCATTAAAATAGTCACATTCCCAGAAGCAGAGAATAAATAGTGGTTGCTGGGAGCTGCAGGAGGGGGACATGGGGGAGTGTTCGTTGCTCAATAGGCGTAAAGTTTCAGTCTCACAAGATGAATCAGATTAAAGACCAGCAGTACAGCTGAGTTAACAGTACTGTCCTGCCCTGCGTACTTAAAAGTTTTTAGGAGGGTAGCTCTCATATCAAGTGTGATCTTACCACAAAAAAAAAAAAAAATCAAAGCACAGAAAGGGGCACAAAAACCATGACTTTAGCTATAATTTAGTCGCAGCGATGTCGTCATGGGCTTGTATACATCCAAAGTCAGCAATTTGAATACGTTAAGCACGTGCAGGGGGTTTGTATGTCAGTTATATCTCAATAAAGCTATTAATGAGTTTTAATTTCCAAATATCATTGCTCTTATATAGAAATACAACTAATTGTTATATATTGATCTTTTACATTTGTGACTTTCCTAAATTCAATTTTTATTTTTTTTCTTCCTTACTGAGAGGTTGGTGGTTGACAACACTGTGTATGATTTAGGGAAACTCAGTGTTTCTTAACAAGAAAGGAGTCTGGTCAGTGTTCGGTCTGCAGCTATTTAGTAGGATGACATTCTCCATTCGTTGGAAGCCATTACTTGCTTAGATCACAGGGCCGGAGGCGATAATCAGCACTATTAGGTAGGTGGCCTAGAGGTGACAGTCTTCTTTGGGAGGAAGGACACCATCATCCCACATCCTACACCCAATACAGGTTGGCACGATCTAGAACCTGATGTCGCTGCCCCCCAGCCCCTGTAAACACAGGCAGAAGGAGCAGACCCCTTTCTTCCGAGCCTGCAGAATGGTGTTGAGAAGTTTGTCTCCAGTGCTCAGGCCTCACGCGGTCCTCATCTCAGCGTCGGGGCCACCGTGGACCTTCTGGTCTAACCTCCAGCGCCCCAGGACGCCCCCTCCCTCCCGTCCCCCCCCCCCCGCTGGGCTCCCTCCCCCGGTCAGACCACAGCAGACACGCAGGTGCCACGGCGGGTACTTTATTGTGCTCGTCCCCAGAGCTGCGCGGGGCGGGCGGGCGGGCGGGCGGCTGGGGCGCTGGGACGTCGGCTGTTCGGGGCCCGCGGGGTCGGGGCCCGGGCTCTGGAGCGACAGGGGCCCGGGCGCGTGGCCATGGCCCTGGGGCTCCTGGGCCGCCGCGCCCTTCTAGTCGCTGGAGTCGGGGCCCGGCTCCCGCCGGGACTCGGGCCCGGGCCTTGGCGCGGGCCTGGCCTCCTGGGTTCTCGCGGAGGGGCCCGGGGCGTCCTCCCGGGCCTTCCTGGGCGGGGCCCCGGGAAGGGCCGTCTGCAGGACCCGGGTCTTCTCGGCGCCCTGCGGAGACCACGGGTGAGCCCCGGGACGCACTGCGGGGCGGGGCGGGGCAGGGCAGGGCAGGGCAGGGGTGGACCGGGCAGGGGGTAGGCTGGGCCAGGCAGGGCAGGGCCCGGGCCGGGCCGGGCGGCGGGAGCCCAGGGCCGGGCAGGGCAGGGGGCAGGCGTCTGCAGGACCCCGGTCTTCTCGGCGCCCTGCGGAGACCACGGGTGAGCCCCGGGACGCGCTGCGGGGCGGGCAGGGCAGGGGTGGACCGGGCAAGGGGTGGACCGGGCAGGGGTTGGACAGGGCAGAGCAGGGCCGGGTCGGGCCGGGCAGGGCAGGGGGCAGGCGGCGCGCTGGGCTGGGGCTGGGGTGGGGTCCGCTCGCCTTGCCCCTGGGTGAGCGTGGGCGCGGGGGCTGGCAGCGGGCCCTTCTCCTCCTCCGGGCCTTGGCCGGCCCCGGGCGGGGCTTCTTCGCAGCGCGCGCGGCCCTCTGCTCGCTCTCGCCATCGCTGGGTCTGCTCTGGGCCTCCCCCGGCCCCTGGGCGTCCTCTCTATGTACCGCCCTGGACAATGAGGGGCCCCGCCCTTGGCCTTTGTTTGCTCAGCAAGGCCCTCCCTGACCTCATAAAGGTCCATCCCCCAGGTCATGGGGCAGGGGAGATGCTGGCCAGGCCGAGGGGTGAGGGGGTGGGGAGGTGGGTCAGAGGGGACTCTTTAAAGGGGACTTTCAGGGATGACCCCTTGAGAGTCTTCCAAACTGACCCACCACCCTCCTCATGTCCCATGTCCTTTGAATCCCCTGTTCTGCTGCCAAGAACAGTAGTTCTAGCGTCATGCCTGCAACAATGCTCACTACCTTTGCAAGTCCTCAGCCTTCTCCCCAACTCAACACAAGGCCCTCAAAGACAGAGCCTATGTCTTGCTTGCCTTTGCATCCCTCACTGCAGCTGATGCAATGTCTGTGAACACAGGTCTCTGCCACACACGCGACAGAACACTGACTTTATTTATTCACTTATTTTTATTTTTTTTTATATTGAGGTAGCATTGGTTTAAAATACTGTATGACTTTACAGGAATAGGTTCACACCTCTTCAGAGATATGTTAGCATGCCACACCTACCCCCAAAGCACCCATAACCCCCACCATGGTCCATTGAGCCCCCTCCCCTCTTTGTATCCATCCTTACACCCTGCCCTTATGATAGCCTGAATTCTACAGTCGTAGTTCCAGAGTTTGTTTTGGTTTAGTTTTGTCTGCTTCATTATCTTTCTTTATATTCCACATATGAGTGAAATCACCTGGTATTTGTCTTTCTCTTTCTGACTAATTTCACTCAGCATCATCCCCTCCAGTCCATCAATGATGTCACAAATGACAAAAGTTCATCTTTTTTTATAGCTGAGTAGTATTCCACCGTGCACATACCCCACATCTTCCCAATGTGCTGCTCTGCTCTGTCCAAGGGTGCACAGCTTGTTTTCATAGCTTGGCTGTTGTAACTATGCTGCAGTTGTCCCTTCAAATGAGTGTTTTTCTATTCCTCGGGAATAGAAATGGAATTGCTAGATCATCTGCTAGATCTATTTTCAATATTTTGAGCAACCTCCATACTGTTTTCCACAGGGACTGGATCGGTCTACATTCCCACCAACCGTGTACTGGGGTTCCTTTTTCCCTACTCCTACGGGGTGTCCCTTCTTGGATAATGCTGAGTGACATAAGTCAGAAGGAGAACGACAAATACTGGATGATTACACTCATGTGGAACACAGAAACAAAGCAAAGAAATAGAACTAAAAACACATCCTTTAATATATGTTGTGATGACAGTGGGTTAATATACACATCTGTTCATTTGGATTCTACTTTAAATGTTATGGGGAAAGATATTACTGAAAAGAGCTTACAGCCACTAATTGTGAGGCTCTCTCCCTAATTAATATGCTCATGAAGCCTTTCTTGTGCATCTGCTAGTGGCGGGTGCAGCCCTAGGCCATGGAAATGCTGCAGACACAGGGGAGCAGGCCCCTGTGTGTTGGCCTGTGTCTGTAAGGCCAGCTCTGCTATTGTGGGCTCTTGAAGAGTCACTTGAAAGTGCTCTCAGAATGCTTCTGTGGGACTTTCCATTTTCTAGCATGTTCCACTTTGCAGAATTGTGCCCTTGTCTGGTACACCTGGGCAATGTGGAGCCTGCCTGCTTTTAGGGGCTGATATGGTGGCAGACCACCAAACTCACACAGGTTCCTGATATTTTGCTAATGATGCAAATATTTGTTAAATTCAATGAAAAAAGCAGGAATACCAATAATAATATCACTTCGCATTCATGTTTTTCAAAGTCAAAAGAAGTCAAGTTGGTGTGAGCCTTGGATCCTACTAAAATCATCCTAACACTGCTTTTACAGAGGAAAAGTAATTTAATTTTTAAAGTAGGTTATAAAGTTCAAAACAGAACAACAACAAACTCGACTGAGATTCTGACATAAAAGTGGATAACATTTTGGATTTTGTTGCATAAAAAGAATAATCAGACCAATTCTTCACTACACATTTTCCATTGTCCCGACAAAAATAACTACTATGAATTTCTTAAATGGTTGATGCAAAATGCTGTCGACTTTCTGACACTAACTACCCTTTTTGTGAAAATCTCTTTCAAAATGAAGAAGGTGGAAAGTATTCCTTCATAGTCTCTATGATTGTATTAACAGTTCTTCAAAGAACAGTGTTGATTTAAAAATCAAAGGTACTGGGGGAAAGCCCAAACTGCAAAAATATAACTTCAAATAAAATATTCATCAGTATCAGAGTCAATATAATTCCAGGAAAGAGGAAAACTCCTTTTCTTGTTTTTTGCAGTCAAAATTGCTGATACTGTTATCCTAAACTTGACTACATTGCAGACCAGTAACCTGGGCTTTGCAAAAGTCATTTCACTACCACCGAAATCCTGAAAACAGAATCATGTAAATGCTTAGGAGAGAGAGAGAGAGAGAGAAGTGTCTGTTTGAAGAGCGAGGCTTGCTTGGCAGACATGAGATTTCTGCTTCCATAGACCATGCACCTTGAGACCCCAGGTGGGTGAGCCCTCGATCCCCCAAAAGGAATCCATCTCCAGAGTCAGCTCAATGACATGATCCCTCCAGTGGAATAAACTCCATGTTAATAGGGTCCAGTAAATGGAAGCCAAAACACCTGGCTAGAAGTAGGTGGTGCCCTGGCAGCTGATGACTGGTCTGTTAGCCCAAACCAGGATGTTGTTCCTAGCCCCCAGGAACAGGACACTCTTGCATGGTCCTTGGACATGAGAGTGGCATTTGCTGTGTCAAGGCCCATGAGTGGCTCTCTGGAGGCACCTGTGGCTAGGGTGCGGCTCAACAGTTAGTGGTGACCAAGCCAGACTGAGAGCTGGTAATACAGATTCCAGTACGCTTTGATGCCCGGGCTTCGTGGCCCGCCACTGCTGCAGTGTGGCAGAGATAGGCATTAAACAGGATTCTAGGTGCAAAGGAAGAATAGAAAGAAAAGCTAAGGGATGTTGCTTTAATGCAATAATACTTTCAAAGATGTTTCTCCATAGTAAGAATGCCAGTGAGGAAAATGACAGGGGTTTGACATTTTTCTTGTCTGACTTAAACATGACTCATCACAATGATGAGAAGGTTAATGCATCCAGAGAGCTGAAATGCCAGAGACATTTAAAAAGTATATTGATGACACCATGTCAGTCTTTTGAGTTGTTAGCATTCTTAAAAACTATAGGGCATGGTTACAAATCAACTGAAGCAGTAACGATACATAAAATAATAACAATACATAATACCGTGGGAGAACCGCAACTTCACTATCTTAATTTCATGGTCATTAAAAGAAAAATAGAAACACAATTCAATTCTATGTAGATTTGGAAATCTGGTCCCAGGGATGAGAAGGGGCTTGCCCAGGTCAGTAGCAGTGATGGAACTGGATCCAGAACTTCCTGGACACTGACCTGTGCTTTGTAAGATCCACTGTCCCCGTAAACCTGCCAGGAGCATCTTCTCTTATTGAGGGTGTGTGAATTCTGGTGCATGGCTCATCAAAATTTATAGAGCCATCAGTGTCTGCAATAAAATGCTCAGCTAGATTTCCTTTTTTTAATGAAAGTATTAAAAACACCAGTCGCGGGAACGTTGTTTGTTTGCAATATCTCCTCCTGTTAAGCTTGATTTAGTGTTTAAGCAGAGACATCTAATCTCATAAAATCTCAACAGTAAATAATTCAGGTTTCAAATCAGATAAGGTAGGAATTCAACTTCCAGATCTGTGTTCCTGTCTCTAATTGACAACGCAGCCTCTCGCTGCCATTTACACAGGGAACCGGGTGGCTCTCCTGTAAGCAAATGAACGCTTTGGATTAAATGCTGTTCAGTTCCCTTCTGCTGTGTGTTTTCTTTAAACAATCAGAATCCGCAAATTTCTCAAATTCAAGCAAGTATTTGGATTTGTTGGCTGAACTATTTTTTTATTTCTATGTGGAGGTGAAAGAAATCCACAGAGTTTTGAAGTCTTAATTATAACTGAGCTTTATATATTTAAATTCTCAACACTTAAAGACAACATTAGATATTTGGATGCTGTGTGGCATACACTGGAAACTTGTCTGATTTCCCTTGGGCCAAAGCAGGGAGCAGCATTTCAATCACTTGCTCATCCTGATGTTGGACTTTCCATGGCAGCAGACCCCCTCCTGGTGGCCCGTTCTCAGCAGGGCACCGGGGCAGACCAGACCCCAGACCTGTGGCTGGAGGAGAGGAAGGTGCTGGGCAGCACCCGGAGGACTAAACTCTTGTCCTATCCTTCACCACTGTGGTCTAGAGAGAGCGGGATGGCAGGGCCATTTGCGTGGCCTGAGAGGGTCATGAGAGGGAGGGCTCCAATGGGAGACGGGCTGGGAGTTGGCTCTGAGGAACGGGAGCATGTCAGCAGATGCTGGGGTGGGCTGGGACAAAAGAGTGTCCCAGGTGGGGGCAGAACAACAGCCAGGCGCAGAGGTGGGGAGGGCACTCGGGGCTGGGGACTGAATGCAAACAAGCCCATGAACGCTGATTGCCTGTGTCGGGCGGCAGTCAGGTTCGCAGCGAGGCCATATGGCCGGCTAATTAGAGGAACGCAACGCAGCGCTCCCAGGGCATTAAGAGAAGCTGCGCGGCTCGCGGTCCAAGGCGTGTTTCTGTGACGATGTTCCAGCTAATGGCGATGGCTTATGGACTATGGGCTAGCTAGGCCCCACTGGAAGTTTCTCTCAAAGCTAATAATGAGAACTGGGAGCCCCAAGGACCCAGGACAGATGCAGAGTCTTCCTCTGTGTCTGACAAGGTATAGTTTTTCTACTTGCTTGGAACTTTGCAAAATCTTGAGAGTGGGAGAGTGAAGGCCAAAGCCGGCTGTCTCCTTTGGGTGGCCCCTTAAGAGCTGCACAGGAACCCTCAAGCTGCACACCTCCAAAATAACACTGACTGATGGGGAGATGTGCAGACAGGCTCTGCGAGTCAGGCTGGGAGATGTAGCTCTTTAAAACTGCCCTCCAAGCAGAAACCACGGGTGCAAGCCAGAGCAAACTCATTAGAAAAGGCAAGCAAAGTATTTTGGGCTAAGTCTGTACAACAGGCATGTGAAAATAATCCTGGGAGAAATTCCCATCTTCCCTTTTCCATTGGGGCCCAGCACAAAGTTGCCTCCACTCCCCGTGGAGCAGCCGCAAGCCCTCTTGCGGGGTGACCCGGTGACTGCGCCCCGCACAGTGCTGCTTGGCAGTGCTGCTGGACAGTGGCCACTGCTCTCGGGTACTCACACTCGGAATAAAAAGAAGGGGTCTTTATTACTGTCCGTGAAACTTAGGAGCAGAAGTTGAAGTCATAAAAGGCCATACTTTTTGCTACTACACACACCACCTCAGTCTCATCAGTTTGTTTCTTTTCACTCAACTATGATGCACTCTACCCAGCAACCCAAAGAATGTGGGAATCACACCCGCAATAAAACCCACCCTTCTTACTGTACAGTTCCATCAGACTTGAAAGCACAGAGTTCTGTGACTATCACTACCATCAAGTTATAGGACATTCTAAAACCCCTGTAAGTCCCCTTTTGCCCCAGTATAGCCAACCCCTTCTGACAATCCCATTCCTGGAAAACAACTGCTATTCCTTGACGATTATTTATTTTTTTAACAATACTCTTCTTTTTTTTAAAGATATATTTATTTATTTATACAAGCACTGGGTACAGTCAGAAGCGCAGGAGGGTGAGAGAATTCACCAGAGCCAGAGCGGGGAGCAGAACAAGCAGACTGACGAAACACACTGCTGAGGAGAGCAGTGGGCGTGGCAGGAGAGGTCTGTGCACCATGTGGGACCCTTGCCAGCTGCTGGGGATGGAACCGGCGCTGCATTGGCTGCGGGCAGCTTGGAAGCCCAGCGCTCAACCGCTGCGCCACCAGGGGAGGCCCTCCTTGACAATTATTGATCTGTTTTCTGTCTCTGTAGTTTTTTTCGTATAGAATTTTATGTAAATGGAATAATGCAGTGCACAGCATTTCAGTCTGTCTTCTGTAACTTAGCATAATGCATTTGAGATTCAACACTGTGGCCATGTAGCTCAGTCATTTGTGCCTTGTTATGACCGCATAATATTCCATTGTATGGGTTGCCATGATGTGTCCATTCCCCATCTGTACAAAGCCCATTAGAGTCATTTCCATTTTGAAACTTATAAATAAAGCCTTTATAAATGTTCACATGTAAGGTTTTGTGTGAATATAAGATATCTGAAACTCAACATGTCTAAAACTAAGTTATTCATCTTTTTTTCCAACCTGTCTAACCCATGAATTTCCCTTTCATATGTGGATAGCAATTCTATCCTCCCAGTCACTCAGGCCAAAAATATCTGCATCAAACTTTTCACTTCTCTCATGCCACAATAGTCAGAGTAATTAGAACGTTCCCTAAGAACAAAAGCCCAGGACCAAATGGCTTCAGTGGTGAATTCTTCCAAACCTTCAAAGATGATCTAATACCTATCCTTCTCAAACTCTTCAAAAAAAAAAAATTTGAAGTGGGGGAAAGCTACCAAAGACATTTTATGAGATCAACATTACCTTTATCCCCAAATCAAACAAGAACAGTGCTTTAAAAGAAAATTAAAACCATAGACTACTATCTGTGATGGACATAGGTGCAAAAATCCTCAATAAAATGTTAACAAATTGAATCCAATAATAAACTGAGGAACTCGTCCATGATCACCAAATATAATTCATTTCAGGGTTGCAAGTTTGGTTCAACATATGCAAATTAATGTCATTCACCACATCAAAAGAAAGAAATATAAAAATCACAAGATCATTTCAATAGATGCTGAAAAAGCATTTAATAAGATTCAACACCCGTTTATGATAAAAACTCTGAATAAAGTGTTATCAAAGGAGGGCCTCCCCTGGTGGTGCAGCGGTTGAGCACTAGACTGCAAAGCTGCCTGCAGCCTCTACAGCGCCAGTTCAATCCCCAGCCGCCGGCAAGGGTCCCACATGGTGCTCAGACCTCTCCTGCGGCACCCACTGCTCCCCTCAGCAGTGTGTTTCGTCAGTCTGCCTGTTCTGTTCCCCGCTCTGGCTCTGGTGAATTCTCACCCTTCCGCGCTTCTGACTGTACCCAGTGCTTGTATAAATAAATAAATAAATACATCTTAAAAAAAAAAGTGTTATCAAAGGAACTTATCAGCATAATAAAGGCCATATAGGACAGACCCACAGTTAACCTCACACTCAGTGGTGAAACACTGAACACATTTTCCATGGGATCTGGTACAAGACAAGGATGTCCACTTTCATCCTCACTGTTCAACTTAGTATTGGAAGGCATAGCCGGAACAATTAGGCAAGCAAGAGATTCCAGACTGGAAAAGAAGATGAAAGTATCACTATTCACTGATGAAATTTAAGGGACTCTATCAAAAAACTATTAAAAATTATAAATAAATGCAGTGAAGTGGCAGGATACAAAATCAGTACACACAGTCTATTGTGTTTCTAGATGCAAAGCAATTAATTAGAAGAAAGAGAAATTAAGAAAACAACTTACAATTGGACCAAAAAGGGTGAAATACCTTGGAGGAAACTTAACAAAGGAGGGGAAGGATCTGTACACCGAAAGTTGTAAGATATTGTCAAAGGAAATAAGAGAAGACACAAACGATCTGTTTCTTACAAATTAAACATGCAACTTGCATACAACCTAACGACTACACTCTTGGGCATTTATTCCAGAGACCTTCAAACTTAGGTTCATACAAAATCTCATACATGAGTGTTTATAAAAGTTTTACAAGTAGTAACCCCAAAATTGAAACAACCCAGATGTCCTTCAACAATGAGGAGATCAGATAAAGCGAAGGACAGTCAACGTGGGATCTATTCCCCAATCCCAGAGAACGAACTAATGATGCAGACCACAGCCTGGAGGACTTTCTGAAGAAATGTGCTGAGTGAAAAGGCCAATCCTGAAAAGTTACACCCTGTATGATTCCATTCACAGAACTTTCTTGAAACGATAACATTACTGAGGTAAAGAGCAGGTAAGTGGTTGCTGGGGTTGGGGAAGGGGCCAGAGCGCCCCTGGAGGGGTGGGTGCTGAGGTGCAGTGGGGAGGATCCCTGTGCTGACAACTGGTGTGTTGACGATGCTGCTGCTAGAGCCGTGAACCTACCCAGGAGATCAAATTGCGAATTAAACACGCACACACATGCACACAGGAGAGGAGGGAATGAGAACACACAGTAAAACTAGAAAATTTTGCATGAGAGCCATGGATTGTATCCGTGCAGGATCTTGGCTATAAAATTGTACTAAAGTTTTGCATCCTCTGACAAAGCTAATGTGCAGAATAGTGAATACACCAATAAACTAAAAACTCAACCCACTTTTTAAAATGGGCAAATGACACAGACGATTCCCAGAAGAGAGAACGTGGTGGCTGTACATGAGGAAAGAGTCCACCGGTCTGAACACCTGACACGAGTCTGTGCGCCGCCACAAGCCTTTCCATACCCATCAAATTGGCAAAAATATAAAACATCTGACATCAGCAGGCGTTGGCCAGGAAGTGGGAGGATTGGGGGTCGAGCACACGCTGGCAGTGGTAATTTAGTGCAAACACTTTACAAAGCTATTTGGCAACATCAGTAAGTTACGGATGCATGCATTTTGTAACCTGACAATTTCCCTCCTAATCTATAACCTAGACAGTGGCTTGAAATATTTTTGGTCGGGGCCTCCCCAGTGGCGCAGCGGTTGAGCTCTGGGTTGCGAAGCTGCCCGCAGCCTCTGCAGTGCCTGTTCGATCCCCGGCTGCTCCCCGGCCACCAGAGGAGGGTCCCACATGGCGCGCAGACCTCTCCTGCCGCCCGCTGCTCCCCTCAGCAGTGTACTTCGGTCCTTCTGCCTGCTCTGCTCCCCACTCTGGCTCTGGTGAATTCTCTCACCCTCCCGCGCTTCTGACTGTACCCAGTGCTTGTATAAATAAATAAAAAATAAATCTTTAAAAAAAATATTTAAAAAAAATTAAAAAAAAAAAGAAATATTTTTGGTCATGAGTCACAGCATGAAATTATTTTAAATTGTAGCCCAGTGTATGTTTATAATTGAAGGAAAAGTTTTGTGAAAATTCTTAGCCTGAAGGCAAAGTCCTCTGCGAGTGTCTGTTTTATTCCATCTTGTTGTGACTGCTCAGCGTGACTGGCTGTTTCCCGGTCCACTAATGGTGAGGTGCTCAGCCTTGGTTTTTAAATGTCCATTGCCCAGGCCACAACCCAAACACAATAAAATAGAATATTTTTTGGGGGGGTGACCCTACATCAGTAGTTTTGAAAGTTTCCCACGTGATTCTAATGGGTAGCCAAAATGGGAATCATCTTGTTCATGAGTTGCAATGTGATGTTTGAAAAAACCCACTCTGCTAAAATTCCACTCAAATCTGTAGGCTTTTTAGCCAGTGTTAAATTTTGTTTTGACAATTGTACTGTGGTTATGCCCATCACAGGGGAATGAATGAATGTGCCATGCTATATTCCACGGTGGAATACTATACGCTAGTGAAAATGCACATACCGACAGGCCATAGCCAACATGAATAGAACACATGGCACACAGTGAACAAAGGAAGCTGCAGAAGTCTAATCCAGGGCAGGATGCCATGTTTTGAGTCTTAAAAACATGCAAAACGAGATTAGACTTTTTATTCAGTCAGTCAAATACACAGAAAGGCGTGGGAATGAAAACGACCATGTTCAGAATGACGGAATTGGGGTAGGTGACACACACCTTCAGCGACACTGTGGTGTTTTTGCTTCTTCCACTGAGGGGCAGGTCTATAAGCATTGCTTGTGTTTCTCCTGTTTTCCTCATTGGCGTGTCTCACATATTTCATGACAAAAACGTTAATGCAAAGCGCTGGGAAGTCACAAGCTGGGATGGAGAAGAGAAGGGCTGCTGGGAAGCTCTGAGTTTGGGGGCGAGTGAATGGGCCATTCCTGAGCTGTACCCGTGGGGGCTTCTCTCAGTGAAGGGCCCAACTCCTACACCCAGACTATAGAGACAAATTCTCCTTGTTGGTACTTTTTGGGGTAGGACTGAGATTAGGCCACAGGGCCGTGGGAACCATTCCTATCAGCCACAAACCTTTGTCTGGTACAGCCCAAAGTCTGGAGACAAAGGCCAGGGTAGGATGAAGGGGGGCAAGGGCAAGGTGATGATCGGGGCTAGAGGGCTCCAGGGCCTGGGACTGTGCCAACCCATCCATCCTGCTGCTGTGCCACACTGCCGTGCTTCTTCCCTCCCCTTGAGAGAGGGAAACCCACCCTCACACCATAAGGAAAGTCTCCAAGGAGATGCTACTTGCAGAAACTTAGGTCAACCCAGTCATGATTGGGGCCATCATGTGAATCCAGCACAGCAGATTTGAATCCCAGATGGGAATCTCCTTGTTCAGGGCACAGCACTAAGTAACCAGTGAGACAGTAAAAGTACAAGAGATCCAGAAGGTTCAGTTATCAACGTGTAGCTGCTGATACGGGGGTGAAGGGAAGGCTGTTGAGGATGGGGGTCGAAGGGGGAACTGCTGCACCTAGCAGCTCAGTGGGTGTCGTTCCCACACATGCCAGGCAGTCAAGGGGAACACTTGGGTTTGGATCAGATGATGGTGATTTCATCTTTCCTTCCGCACAGGCTGAGTTGGAAGCATTTAGGGGCCATGAGTGGAGGTGTCCGAGAGGCAGGTGGCTCTAGAGGTCTGGCATCGGGGAGAGGGATGCGTTTGGGCATTGCCAGCATAACCATGGGACTGCGTGTGGACTAGACAGCCCAGGACAGAGGCTTGCCCATGGAGCAGAGAACGACTTAGCAGACAGCTGCATAACTTCTTGTTTAATGTGCACCTAGTTGCTTCCCTGGAACACATCCATGAGAGGAAAAAGGTAACTCACTTTGCGAGTCAGATCCCATTCATTTTCGTTTCTGATAGGGTATCTTTGTGACTGCAAATGCTCTATATTTGCACAAATTCAGGCAGTGAAACTTACTAGAGAGAAGTTTATCCAAACTGGGCTTGTGACGAAGATAACAGCACTTGATGAAAAGAACTTCGTTTCCTAGACCACTCTGAACAGCTCTTCACCTCATTTTTTAGAACCAATCTTTTTAGGCAAAAACCTCTTTGGGCCAAGTCTTTAGACAGTGGGTTGGAAAGGGCTGCTTAGCTGATGGGCTGGAGAGAATAATCAGACAGCAATTTATTTTTCTGGTCCTAGTTGGAAAATCGTGATGAGCTAAGTAGAAGCGCTCTGACCAGCTATGCACAGGCCTAATTTTCCGTGTAAGCGGCTGATGACAGAGCACGGCTCCCATAATGGAAACTCTAACTGCGCGGGATAATGAACTGAGAGGAGGTGAGAGGCTGTTGATGGACTTGCTAAAACCTCAGCAATAGCTGAGTGAGGCTGATTAGGGGACCTTGAGAGCCCACGTGACAGCGTCTTTCGCATTTTAAGTTCCTTAGAAGAGGCCCATAGCCTCAGCTCACAGCCTTCCTTCTCTTTGTGCATGATGAGAAAATGGTGAGGGCGGGGGTGAATCGGAACAGTTCCTCTCTCCCAGGGAGGCTGGCGGCGGTTCGATGAGGTGAGGGTCCTTGATGCTGTCCCTGTTCCAAGAAAGGTGCTTCAATCCTTCCACAACAAAGAAAGCCCGCTCCCCCCCACCCCCAGTAACAGCCCTCTCTCTCTTTTTCCACTTCTAGAAGCTGCCCGTTAATGAGAGGCGGGAAGGACTTCTGCACAGTGACTCACAGGGACACAGCCTCTTCTAAGGCCTGGGGGCCCACTCCAGGAGGTGAAAGGACAGGCGTTCTCAGCGGGGGGCCTCCATGACTAAGCACATAAAAGTAGTCCTATGACACAGCCAGCTCCCTGTGGAGGGAGTTTGAGGAAAATCTGCTTTACCTGCGGCATTTGTTTTCTAGAGCTGCTGTTAAAAAAAAAAGTAGCACAAACTGGATGATTTAAACCACAGGATATTTTTGTCTTGGTTCTGGAAGGTTGAAGTTCAAGATCCAGGTGTGAGCAGGGCAGGTTCCTTCTCAAGCCATGAGGGAAGGCTGTGGGCCAGGCCTCTCTCCTTGGCTTGTCGCTGGCCACCTCGCCCTGGGTCTCTTCACATGGTGTTTTCAGGGGTGCCAGTCTGTCTGTGTCTGAGGGCCCCCTTTAACAGCGACATGGGTCCTATCAGACCAGGGCCCACATGAACAACAACTTCATTTAGCTCAATCACCTCTCTAAAAGTGCTCGCTCCAAATAAGGTGACATTCTGAGGTACGGGGGGTTTGGATCTCAACACATCTTTCTCTTTTAATAATAAAATAAAGGATCAAGTGTATTGTCCAGCCTATGTGCAGTTTTCTCCCTCCACGGGGTACAGACCTGTCTCTAACTCCTCCTTTGTCTCTTTTTGAAATTATGGTTAAAAAAAAAAAGTAAAACTGAGCATTTTAACTTTTAGCTCAGTGGGGCAATAAGTATATTCACACTGGGAAGCCATCACCACTTTCCATCTCCAGAACTTTCTCATCTTCCCCGACTGACGCGGTCCCCATTAAATACCACTCCCCCCACCCTCGCCGTCCCTGACACATGCCCTTGGACTTTCTGTCTCTCTGAGTTTGATGACATGAGGGACCTCAACCCAGTGGGACCCTACGGCCTTTGTCCTAGTGACTGCCACGTCGCTTTTACTTGCGGGAGGCCGCTAGACCAAGTGTGACTATAACCATTTTTGCATGAAGTTTTAAATGGTTTCTGTTTTGCTCAAAAGCCCACGGATCCATCAGGAGCTCTCCGACTTGCCAGGACAGCAGCGCACCCCGGGTCCACACCCCCCCCCACCCCGTCCTGCCGGCACCGGAAACAACGTATTGATTTCAAAAGCAACCCACATGGCATGGCAGACCTCTCCTCTCCTGTCTCCCCGCTGCTCCCCTCAACAGTGGGTTTCAGTGGATCCACCTGTTTTGCTCCCTGCTCTGTCTCTGGGGAATCCTCTCACCCCCCGCACCTCTGGCCTGTACCCCAGCTCTTGAATGCATAAGTGAATAAATCTTTAAAAAAAATACCACCTGAGCAGAATCTAGTGAGGAGCCCCGCATCACGACACCCACGGCCGCTGATCACAGCACTCACCCTGCAAAGAGAAGCTTCAAATCCACGTAAAATGAGAGAAAAGGTGAGTCCGTTTTGTTTTCCAGACCATTGATGCTAGAAGAGCCCTTCACTGAGCCCTTCACTCATTCCCAGGGCTGCAGGGTCACCGGGTGCCACCAAGAAGGTGTCTCCTCTCATCCCGCTTCTGCATGACCAGAACGAGGGGCCAGTAGACTGACCCCACATGCCTCAGGCTCTGGACCCGCTGCCGTTTCCCCACTGGGTTCAAGCAGATTGTGATAAAGACACGTGCCCTCACAGCCTACGTTTGATTATTGCAGGTTTTCGTGGCACAGGTTAGGGTCAACAGGCTGGGGAAAATGAGGACACACCAAAGCCCGGGCAGCAATGCCTCTCTGTCAGACAGAAGTCCCTCTGGGCGCCTGGCTGCCCTCCGAGCCCTGTGCCACTGTGACGGTGGGGCGCCCTGCCCGGAGCCGGAGCCACAGACTGAGAGCAAAGCAACCCCTGCTTCCCTTTGGCTCCTGTCTCAGGGCACATTGGAAGTGCCCCGCCTCTTCTTAGATGCAAACTGGACCCCCACCGTGCTCGCTCTGTGCCAGGAGAGAGCGGGAAGGGGCAGCGATGGGGTGCAGTGATCCCCAGGAGCATGACACGGAAGAGCACACACTCTAGATTTTGCTTCCAGATCATCCCTGGCAACTATGCAGAGATCAAGTGAGACCAGAGAGGAAGCGAGGGAGCAGGCCAGGGGCGCAAGGAGGGAGAAAACACAAGCAGCTGATTTCAAAGCGCGTGATACACACATTGGGCCGACGGGCTCCGCTCAGCTGCACGTTACAGTGACGCGATCGTGGCCGGAAGCAGACATGGCTTTCAACAACAAATACATATACTCTGACAATAAAGTTAAAAAGTAGTATTTTCACTTTTACAAAAGACTCAGTCTGGCCTCACCATCTTCCGGAATCTTCCCCTAATCCCTGATTTTTGCTGCTCTTGCCCTCCAGTGTAACGAAGCGGCTTCCTTCTTATACGCTCAAAGCCCCTGTCCATGCCTCCCTGGAAGCCCTTTCTGGGCAGTCTCGTCCCACGTGGCCGTGCTGCTGTCCTCCCAGCCCTCAGCACTCACCGGGAGCCACGTCGCACCCCTCTCCCTAGCCCTGTTGCTCCATCCAGGGCCTGGTAAGCCAACGGCACTTGGTTCGAGTTACTGAGCCCCTCGACAAGGCCAAGCCAGCAGGCGTGTATGGGCTGGGTTGGCTCAGGACTCCAGGAGGCTGCCTGGGAGGAGCACAGCCATTGTGGACAGTGCGGGCTGGGTGAGTGACCCTTGGCCCTGACCCTGCACCTGCCTTTGCCACCGCTCCACAGCCAAGGAGAGGCTCAGCACCTACTTAGTGCTTCTCCGAGCGAGAGGCTGGAACTGCTGGGCTGTTATTAATCCTGCTGTTTGGTTTTAACAGTTGACTCACCCACAGATTTAACCCGAGCTTTATTTTGATAGCCCTTGCTTCTGTCCCGGGTGTCATCCATTAAGCCATGGCAAGCCCAGCACTTGGGTTGAAGCAGACATCAGCTGAATTCCACGAATAACAGCTCAGAAAAGTGCTAAAAACAGCACACGGTTCAGTATCCAACTTGGCTCCTTTGCCACCAGCCCTACAGACAGACCAGATAATGTTACATCCACAGGCTCTGAAGTGCGATGGCCCCTCGGCCAGAGCACTTGCATGCCAAACAGTTGGGAGCCATTGAACTGAGGTGACAAGCATTTGGGACAAGGACATAGGGCCAACTTGAGTTATAAATGCTTTTTCCTAAGTGAAAAAAATTTGGGACATTTTAATCAGGTCTTAAATTATGTTTATATTACCAAAGGGAAAATTTATTATTAATGAGGAAGGATGTTTCAAGTTTCTGTGCTTCCTTTTTAGAATAAATGTCACTAAATTAAGGACCAAATGAGCAGTTTATTCATACCTAAGACTCGCTTCTGACTAGATCCACAGTAATGTCAGGGCAGGGAAGTTTGACAGGCCAGTTTTCCTCAGGCTGAGGGGCCCAGAAAAAAGGGGAGTGTGAGGAGGCATCCTCAGCTACCTCAGGAGCCCCACCTGGGTGCATGGGCCTGGCTTGGCAGGGTGAGCTCGCCTCTGGCTCTGTTTGGCTGGTGACCTCAGGCCTAGCCTGGGCCAGCCCGAAACTGCGAGCCTGCCAAAACCAGAGGAGTTGGGAAGACCAGTCTTCTCTCCAACCTCCTCAAGGCCATGAGCTTCCTGGAAAGGTACTCAGGGCTGCAGGCAGGTGTGGGACAGAATCCCTCGACCCCCACGCACGAGCAGGCAGGCGTGCATGTGCACACACCCTGGCAGCTGTGCTCACAGGTTGTTTAAAAAAAAAAAAAAAGGTTAAGAAACAACTGGACTCATCAAGCTCTATGATGCTTTGCCCTCTTTTGCAGCTTTCTTGGGTCCACACTTGGCCAAGCGGTCAGTGGAAATAGCCCATCTGATAAGAATTTGGGTGACAACTGCTGTTTGATTTTGACCTGGGGTCTTCTTTTGTGTTTTAGCAATTACCAGTTGTCTCCAAGGCTCCCTTCTCCAGAATCCAAACAAATCACATAGGTGAATGGCAGCCCAGCAGGTACACAATTTCTGACTCACTAGATGTTAGTCACATTTTCCCCACTGGGAAGATCCATATTTTCATGACAAGAGCTTCATATTAATTTTCAAAGTGGATTCAGTGATGTCATAATTTCTCATTTTGTTCAGTCCTGAAGCAAATAGTCATTCCCTGTAGACAGGCATGCACTCGAGCAAGTAATTACTGTTATTTATTATGGAGGCAGAAGGAGCAATAATATCTTCTTTTTTAGCATATTCCCCCAATTCATAATAAGGAGATTAATAAAAGATTAAGGAATAATGAACGGGTAGCTATTATATTATGAATCATTCCTTTATTTACTGTTTGCAGGTCCTAGGTAAGAAAGAATGTTGGCCTTTGAAAGATAAGAAGCCCTTTCTGGAACTTTTTAAGCTAACCCCTCACACATGGTGGCAGTTCTGTGCGCTGAGCTGGCCTGGCGGGCGGTGAGGCTCGCCTGGCCAGGTCATTGGGCAGAGACCACCGTTCAGCCCATGGATCTCAGCAGCTGCCAGGAAGGTGCGGGCAGGAAGCGCAGGGGCTGCCAGCTAGAAGAGGAGGCCAGAGGAAAGCCGAGAACGCCGCCTGGGAAGACATGCTTCTAATGGCTACCGAGAATGCGGAGTTTCTCCAGCATTTGCTCTTCAGTGACCCATGGGCCAGACGTGAGCTTCGGGCCCCCTAGAGCATTCTGACTAGAGCGTGCAGCCCCGGGTTGCAGTTGGTAAGCCGGTGAGCCACCAGTGCCAGAGGCAACTGTGCTGGGGCTGGCGGAGTAATGAGATGGGCGCACGTTTGCAGGTGTTTTTATTCGAGGCTCATCTTTCTAAATTGTAGTTATTTTCCACAGAATGTAGCCTTTGAGTGAGATGTGCTATTTCACAAAGTGGACCACGGGAGAGGATTGAAGTCTTGTCTGTGTCCTTCTCCAGAATCAATTTTAAAGTAAGTGCCAGTAGCCAGCAAATAGGAATAATCTAAATAAGGGTGCCTGGAACTCACCCCTGCAGCAGGCAAAACAACTTCCAGGTGTCACGGCACTGGCCCTCGCATGCACGTGAGGCCACAAGGCACAGTGACCCTGGCAGCCAGCCAAAGCCGTTCCTGGAAACCCAGGACAGTGCAGACTCTCCCTAGCGTTTCTGCTTTTCCATCAGAGACGCCTGATGAAAATGGAGAAGCGTTAGGTGCACACACATTGCTCCATCGCTGTGGGCTCCGTCTACCCCGGCCTTTCTGAAAATCAAGGAGGCACACAGCTCAGCACAGGAGTGTGTTGCTGCCTGTTCTTTCATAAGACAAGCTGCGTGACCTGTGCCCACACCTGTAAATCACCCGCCCGCCCTCTCTGCAGGCGCTCCTTCCCCTGCTACCGGGGGACTGCTGGTTTTGCTTGGCTGAAGGAGCAAATCATGTCACCACAAAGAGCAAGTAAATATGTGCATGTCGGGGGACGGGGGCACACCTGGGGATGGTGGGATAACTAGGAGGAGGATGACATATGTCCCAGCAGACCTGCTTTGCTAGTTTTCTGGAAAACAAACCAACCGAGCCAAAAAGGCTGCCGGGACAGCCCACCGATGCCCACCACCGCCAGAGCAGCGCCGCCCGCCACCGCTGGTACCGGGCCAGCCCGTAACTCAGAGAACCTGGCCTGTCGCGCGCCACCATCCCCACGTGGAGTGCAGCCTCTGAGTTCCCCTTGCTCAAAGGCAGCCCCAAAAGCCCACACCAAGGCATCAGGGATCCTGCCCCGCAGGAGCCATCATTCCTCGCCCTCCTGCCTCCGCAGGCAAACACGTGGTGCCTGCCCGTTGTGTGGCCGGGCTACATGTCCACTGCCGAGCAGTTTCTGATTATAAAACAAAAAGTGATTGTCAAAACAACCCCCGCCTTGGGACCTTGTCCCCACTTGGGGCGCTCCGGCATCCCACTGCGCCTCGGTGCCCAGGCTTAGCTCGCCCTGCTCGCCCATGGTTGGCAGCAGCCGGGCTCCTCCTGGCCCTCCATGTGCCGGGACCACGCACTGCTAAATACAGACCCCCCCGGCAGCCCTCTCTGTCAGCGGAGCACCCCCGTGCTTTGGGCAGCTCGCTGTCACCCAAGTCAGGCGGCACCAAAGCAGGGCGGCCAGCTCCTCGGGGTGCACCAAATCTACAGTGCCCCGCACCGCCACTGCCCCCGGGGCCGCCCTCCCCAGGCCGCGGCCCTGTACCCCGCGTCCAGACGCACCTATCAAAGACATGCGCAAGGACTAGTTTTCTTTGTCTGTTTGTTTTTCTTGGTCTCTATTTCTTTTCCTTTCTGTGTAACTCGCATTTCAATGACTTGCTGGGAGAGGAATAAAATGAGACTCAGTTGGACCTCATGAGTCATGTTTCAGCGGGGAACAAAGTGGTCTGGCTTCAAAAAGCAATTTAATTAATTTTGTTATGTGCTGTGGAAATAAGCTTTTAAAGATGATTCAAACAGTTACGTGCAACTGCCTAAAAATAAGTGAACAACGCAAATGCCTGTCTGATTTTTTGGTCTGGAAATGCTAAAATAAAAAGGAACATATTTTAAAATACAGAATAACATAAAGTTTCTGTGCATTATTTCAGAGGGAAATAACCAAAGTGCAGTCTTAACTGGCTGGCTGGCGAGCGTAAACAAGAGCGGACAGGTCGCCGTGAACAGCCGGCCTGGGTTTGAACAGCCCGGCTCTGACCGTCCAGCCTCAGCTCTCCCCTCTACACCTCAGTTTTCTCTTCTGTGAAACGAAGGCGCCTCCTGTCGTACCTGTCACTGGAGTTGAGGGTCAACTAGAAAATGGGTCCGCAAGCACTTTAGGAAGTACAAAATGACATTGTTCCTCTCACTCGTGAGGCACTATTTCTTCCGAGTGGAAAAATAACACTGCGATAGGGGGCTTTTAAGCAAACCACTGCCTCTGCTTTCTTGCCCCACTTTGTCCATGACGTGAACATCTGGCGCAGCAGCAAGGACGTGGAGACTTGCTCCTCACCTCTGCACCACAGCCGTGTCTGCCCCGTCGCCTGGGATGGCGGCCAGAACGCGGCGAGTCCTGCTTGATTCATCGCCCCCCAACAGCCGGGCCGTTGGTTTTCCTGTAAAGCGTGGCCCAAATCCAGCCACCTGGGGGCGGGGGGCAGTGCCTGCTCCTCTGGCCCTTCTTCCCTCCTAACCGAAGCCTTCCCTGCCTCGGGAAATCCCATCGCTCCTTCCCTCAGCTCCAGAATGGCCACGGGACCCACTTCAGACCCACTTCAGACCCACTTCAGTGGGATTTCAGCTATGATCTGCTAGACAGTTTCTGGGAAAAAAATATCCTCAGTTTCAGGAGAGGGGAAAACAGCATTTCTGGGGAGAGGCAAGACATGTCAGGTCCTGGTTTATGAGTGCATGGGCACCCCCTTTCCAGCCTCCTAATCTCATTCAAATAGGGTTCTGAACACCCATGCTCACATCCAATGGCCTGTCCTGAGCCTTGGCCTCCTCCGCCGCACCCCCACCAGCTTACAAGCCCCAAGTGCTGCAGCTCTGCGCCGCCCATACTGAACTCCCGCAGACCTCTGGGCCTTGGCACACGGCCAAGCAATAGGCCCACTACCATTGCCCCGTGTGCCAGACCCTGCATCCCCCCAAGTCCACACACTCTTACCTTCCCCACCTGATGTCACACCGCCTGGCTCTGCCCTGCATCAGCCATGCCCTCCTTCTAGCTCCAGCCCTCCCGCATCGCCACTGCCAAGTCGTCTGCTTTCCCCACACAGCTAGGCGTCACCTCACCTATGGGGCCTTTAGTGAACTTCCTCTGCCTTTCCCCAGACACCTGGCTCCTGGGGGTCTCCAGCACCCCATATGCAGGCCCCCCGGGGCCTCTACACAGGGAGAATCCCTGCTTATTCGCCATTTCTCCTTCCAGTCTGGAAGACACTTGTGTTCCTTTGGGCACCGGGTCTGCACGCTTCGCTGTTCTCCCAGCTCTGGATGTGGCACATGGAAGGTACTCGCTAATTAGTTGATTAATTACTACAGGTTTGATCTCATTAGCCCCCGGGAAAATGAGCTCAAGAATTACGCAGACTGAGATGTGGCCCGTGGAATCCCATCTAACTGACTCTTCCCCATGGATGTCTGAAGCCAGTCAGTCCCACCAGTGATCGCCGCGAACCTTCACAGCCTGATGATTCAACCAAATATTGAATTTCCTAAGTTTCCTTCAAATTTACTCAAAACTATTCTGAAATATAAACAAACGGCTGTTTTTAACCTTTAGTGCCAGCAAGCTGCTTGTAAGAGCGCGGAGAGAGAATGTCCATATCTATTAGGAAAGGAATTTATGAAAAGGAGGGTCAGACACCAGCAGCCTAGCCCCTGCAGGCGTGGAGCTGGAGGAGGGCGCTTCAGGGGTCTAAGGCACAGTATTCCTTCCGAAAGGTGATAATTGGCCCCTTATTCACCAGAAGGCTCCATTCCCATGATTACACATTAGTGATTTCCTTTCCAGTGCTGTGGGGAAAAGGCTTCCTTGGTGCCGACGGCAAAGCAGAGGCCGTTGCGTGACATTCCGTGAAGCGACGACACTGTGTTTCTCATGGCTCTTCTGGACATCGGCCTCGCTGCTAACATGCACGGCATGAATCTCGAAGTATCTTGTTTACCGGGGACCAGGAGGGGCCATGTGAGGGGCCTTTTAAATCACCTTAATTTACCCCCTTTAGCAGGAAAGCGGTGTTTCTAAATACATTCCAAGCTGCTTAAGCAGATGGTGAGAACGTGCTTTACACGCTCATGAGCACAGATTCCGTGCTACCAAGGGGGCCAGCCTGGGGGTTGGAGGACTGAGGGGCAGTCCAGGCTGCTCCATAACATGCTGTTGGACCTTCGGCCCTCACCTGCCCCTCTGGGCCTCGAACACGCACAATGGAGAGTAAGACTGGACCAGGACGGCTGCTTCCGGCGGCGTGAGGCATTTATCAAGTTTTCAAGTACATATGATTGCAGGCTGGTGTTTCACAAACTGGATATAAGCAGTTACACCCAGTGCTTCCGATGATTTGGTAGACTAGAGAAGAGTGCATGAAATTAAACAGAGCGACAATGACCTTTCTTATTAAACATGGTCACGGCCCACGATTGAAGACCAAGATATGTTGAAATAAAAGCAATCTGTGTCTAATTACTAGGCTTGATTTTTAATACCCAGACTTCTAGATTCCCCCCCATATGCTCATCTGATAACTGGAAAACAGTAATTTCAATACTCCTGTCCCTCCGAGTAGCCACTTCTCCAAGTGCACACACACAGTTAATACATGCGCACAGGGGGACTGCGGGCCCCATGTGTGAGCTACCCCAGAGTGCAAGAGAAGCCGCTGGGGCCCCTTCGAGTTACAGCAGCAGTGATGATTAACAACTGATTCGGTAGAAAATTACTTTGTGCTTTCAACGCCTGAACTACTGCCAGACAGGGGGGAGTCAACAAAAGAATGCAGTCGGTCGGCTAGATTGAATCCACAGGACATATCCCAGAAGACGCTGTTAACAAGCTGGGCAAAGGGTGGGCTTGCTCACCAGGTAAAGTTAATAAAAGACCCTTTGACCAAGATTTCCATGACAAAGCTCTGCTAATTTTCGCAGGAAGAATCTGCTCTGGTGGTGAGTCACTGCCCTTTTCCTGGCATTATTCTAATGCTATGAGATAGAAGAAAAGGTCACAATTTAGATCAATGCCATCTCTGGATGACAGAGAGGATGAGTCACCAAATGAAATTAATGCTGAAGCGTGGCTACCACTCTTCTTCTGTACGCGCTTTCCCCTGATACACTCCATGCACAGCACAGCCAATGAGAGACTTCAGGAGAGTTGGTTGCTAGGTTTCAGCCTCATCCAAAGTTCTTCGTTTTAGTACAGACAAGAAATGCAGAAAATTTTCAAGATGATAGATACTATTAAATGTACCATGAGGCCATCAAAGGGCTCTGATGTCTGTAATTGACAGGAGTCACTCTAGAGACAGACATAAAATACGAAAAAGAAAAAAGCAAACAGAATTGCAGGAGCTTTAGAAATCTTCCTACGCACTGCACTTTACAGAAGACAGTAAGATTCAGAAAATGACTTTTGAAGATGAAATGCTGGTGGCAAGAAGGGACCAGAACCCCATTTTCTGTCTCCCTGCCCAATGTATGTTTCCCAAACACCAAGCAGTCTTGATTTACATATTTACTGTGTAGACTTTAGACTTCACAAAATATTTCTTATCTCTGGCCATAGAAGCAGCAAGCACATGAACAAAATGTCTTTAAAGAATATCTGAGTTTGTTAGGTGTTTTCATCCTTATTAAAATACCCACTATCAGATATGCTTTAACACCTCGCCAAGAAAGATCCACAAATGGCAAATAAACGTAAGAAAAGCTGAAAATCAGGTCATTAGGGAACCACAAATGAAAGCAGCGATGAGGACGTGGAGCAACAGGAATTCTCCCCCCTGCTGGGGGAAGACAACACGGCACCGCCAATTGAGAAGACAATTTGACAGTTTCGTGCAAAACTAAACACACTCTCACCACACCGGCCAGTGGTCACGCTAGGCGTTCAAGCAAATGAACTGGAAGTCTAGGTCCACGTGAAAACTTTCATACAAATGTTTATATCAGCCAAAACTTGGAAGCAACCGAGATGTTCTTCAGTAGTTGAATGCACACACTGGAACATCCAGATAATGGAACATCATTCAATATCAAAAGCAAATACGTATTCGAATCCAGAAAGGACATGGCGGAAGCGTCAGCGAATATTGCTAAGTGAAAAAAGTCAATCTGAAAAGACAACACACTGATGATTCTAAAGATAGATATGACATTCTGGAAAAGGCAAGACTGGGGACAGTAAAAAGATCGGGGTTGCCGGGTGGGGGGACAGTGGAGGGATGAAAAGTTGGGAGCATAGAGGATCTCTAGGGCAGGGAAACTATTCTGTGTGATACTATAATGGTGTATAGATTTGTCCAAACGCACAGAATTGTACACCACCAGGTGTGAACATGAATGTAAACTATGCACTTTGGGGGATTATGACGAGCCAGTGTAGGGTCACCGCTGTGAGATGTTGACGGTGAAGCCCGCATTGAGGGGAGGGAAGGGCGTGTGGCAACTCTGCCTCCTGTTCAGTTTTGCTATGAATTTAAAATTTCTCCAAAAATAGTCTATTTTTTTTAATATGTAGTTTTCATTTAGGATCTTCTACAACTCACAGATTTTGCAACAGGAAATTTAACACAGCCCACTGTCCCAGTTTACAAGGGCCAAGCTGATAGCTTCCTAGAAACTCCATTAAACAACCTTTAGAATGTGCAAGAGAATGGCTTTACCCCAAAGAAGTTGATACTTAATACAGAGATGTCATTAAGCGCCAAAATCCACCTTGCATTTTCATAATGAAAATAATATTCTCACACTGATATTTTGTTAAAATAAGAACATGTGTGTGATGAGGGTTCGGGTGGCTTGCTTCGTGAGTTCAGGGTAACGTTCAGACATCTGTTGTGTCTGGCTAGGGGCATCCTGCTGAAATAGTCATCCAGTGGTCTATGCTAAACCTCTTGGAATAGAGATGATCATGAGGTTTTTTTTGAAGGTTATTGTAAATTGATTATTAGTAGTAAAATCAACACCAAATGAAACATAACAAGATAAACATGATCAGTTGGAATTGATGGGACCGGTGCAAATTAAACTCTTAAAACACACTGTATGAGCAGAAAGGACACCTTCTAGAATGAAAATTACATCTACTTCTGAGAGAGGAAAAGCCATGTGATCAAAGAGATCAGATATGAATACATTGTGTTGAGGGCAAGATATGAGGCCTGCTTCTGCAGCTCAGCTGCCAGTAGCGTGGGGGAGCCCTTGCCGGGGCTGTACCGGCCTCCCAGGCCTCCCCCTGCCTCCCGGGACTCCCCTTCCTTGGCAGGCCCGGCTGCCTCGGGGGCATAAGGAAACGGTGTATATTAATGTCAAACTCCAAAGGAAAAATTCTAAAAAGGGACATAATCTGGTGTAACGGCAGGAATGGCCACAGGGCAGGTTCTCTATGACCCAAACAGATGGGCGAAGGAGGAGTCCTGGAGCACTCGGTGGCTTTTCAGCCTTTTTATTTTTTTTTCCTGTGGGACCCTCGCCGGCGGCCAGGGAACGAACCGGCACTGCAGAGGCTGCAGCCTCGCAGCCCAGGGCTCAACCGCTGCGCCACCAGGGGAGGCCCCTTTTCTAGCTTTTATTGGGATTTACCAGGCACACAGCAGACAAAGGGTGCTGGGGCCTGACAGCCTCCCGGCCCCCAGCAAGTTTTCACTCTGTCTGGGCTCTCTGGCCTTCTCTCATGTTCTCTCTGCTTCTCTCGTGGTTCTGCTGGCGTCCCCGTGACGCTGCCCTTATAAGCCCAGTATTAACCCACGTGAATCCCACTTACGCATGCCCACACCCCACTCCAGGTGCTGCCATCAGGCATGCATTCAGGACAGCAGGGATCCATCATCACTCCTAATGGTGGGAGGGCAGAAAAGCCTGATACTTTTTATTTACCCTACATATGGTTAAAGACACCTGTGCCAGGCGTGGGGCTGGGCACTGTGCAGAGTGTGAGAGAAACGGATCAGTGGATGCCTGCCTTCGGGCAAATGCACTGGCCACTAAACACTGGGGGTGGGGGTGATGCTGGTTTTGCAGCTGCCCCTGGAACTATTACGCACAGCGCTGGGATGCTGGGGTGCTGCTGCTTTGAGAAGCTGGTGACATCCCTGGCTCCTGGTTCTCCTGCTCCATCTCCAAGGCCAGAGTGCTCACATGGCACCACTGTCACTCTGCCCTCAGCATCCCTCTTCCACTGTTGGAGATCTAGATTGGCTTCTTGAGGCAGCCCTAACAGATGACTGCAAACTTGGTGGCTTAAAACAACGTAAATTTCTTTGCTCGCCATTCCATTCTGGCCATCAGAGTCTGAAATCCAGGGGTCAGCAGGGCCACCCCCTCTGAAGGCCTCAGGGGAGGATCCTTCCTGGCTTCCTCTAGCCGTCCTTGCCTGGTGGCTGCGCCACTCCCAATTTCTGCCTCTGTCTTCACATGGCCTCATCCATGTGGGTCTGTCTCAAACCCCTCCAGCTCCCTTTTATAAGGATACATGTGACTGCACTCAGATTATGTGGGATCGCCCAAGGTTACCTCATAAGCACAGTTCTGATAAACTCCTCTCGAGATACATATTTAATCATCTTTTCCTATCTAAGGTAATATTCATTCTTGCCATATAATATTCAGGTCCTAGGCATATGTAAGAGCCTAGGTCTTGGGGTGCCATGTTTCGCCTACCATGAGAAACCACTTGATTGCATTGGGCCGCCCAGATACTCCCAGACACTCCCTATTTAAGGTCAGCTGATGAGCAGCCTCGCTCCGTCTGCACTTCTAATCCCCCTCTTTCAGGTCAGGTTTTGGGGAATAAGACGTGAGCATTCTTTTTTTTTTTTTTTAATGATTTATTTATTTATGCATACAAGAACTGGGGTGCAGGCCAGAGAGGTGCGGGAGGTGAGAGGATTCACCAGAAGAGTGGGGAGCAGAACAGGCAGATCTATTGAAACGCACTGCTGAGGGGAGCAGCGGGTGAGGCAGGAGTGGTCTGCTATGCCATGTGGGTTTCTCTCTGGCTGGCTGAGGATCGAACTCATGCTGCAAATGGCTGGTGATAGCTTGATAGCGCTGTCTTTAACCTCTGCTCCACCAGGGAGGCCCAAGACATGAGCATCTTTGCATCAGTCTGCCTCCCATGCAATGTGGTATAACCATTGTGGGCAAAAATGCATTCCCCCAAATTCATATGTTGCATTTCTAACCCCCAGGACTTCAAAGTGTGGCTGTATTGGAAACAGGGTCTCTAAGGAGGTGATAGATATAATTGAAGTGAGGTTATTAGTGTGAGCTCTGATCAAATACTAGTATCCTCACTGGAAGAGATGGGTGCCCTGACAGAGGGAAGACCAAATGAGGAACAGGGCGAGGACGGTTTCTGCAAGGCAGAGAAAGGCATCAAAAGAAACCACCCTCCTGACACCCTGACCTCCGACTTCTGGCCTCCAGAATTGTGAGAAAATGTATTCGTGTCGCTTAAAGCACTGAGTCTGCATAGTTAAGGCACCCCGAGCACACACTACAGGCAGGTGCGCAAAATGTTCCATCCATGACCGACCTCGTCCTTGGCAGCGGCCCTTGCATGTGCAGCCTCGCTATGTAGGAGGTGACACCGCCGAGGTCTGCGTGATCACGCTTTGTCACATCCGCACAAACGCAAACTTGCTAAGGACACATTTCTCAGAACAAATCTCTGTTCTTTAGCGATGCCAAACTGGTATTCGGTCATATTCACAGGTCCCACCCATATACGAAGGGAGGGGCTATACAAGCTGGGTGCACCAGGGAGGGGGTCCCTTGGAGGTGCTGGAGAATTTTGCCAACCACAGACAGCAACCCCTTCAGACCCATTATGGCCAAGTCAGTTGGAAGAACTGGTTTAACTTCACTAGCTGGCTTCGTTTTGCTGAGCTTTCTGTGTTTCCCACTTGACATCTAATCTGAACTCTAGGTGGTTCAAGGTGAGTTTGGAGTAAGGAGGGCTGAGCCGTGAGAGGAGCCACAGGACTGTCTCGAGCTAGAAGCAGCAGGAATACTTGGGGAAAAGGCATGATGCTCTCGGTGTGTCCTTCATCCAATTTTTAGGAAAGAAACAAAATACGCAAATGCGAACAGACTTCATTTTTCACAGCCCCCAAACATTTTCATTTTCTAAAATGAGTATTTTTAAAGCAACAAAATCTGGCTATGCAAGATACATTTTTCTTTAAAATACATAATTTCTGTAGTTTACATAAAACTGAGAAAATCAGATTCCATTTCTACTCTAACTTTCTGCATCTGTGCATGTTAACCTGACCGGGTTGCTGGTCATTGTAGAACCTGGGTGCTGCCCCCTCATCATGGTCTGCAGGGCACGCACAGGGGGTCCCAGCTGGAGGTACATCCCAGGAGACCTGGTGAAACTGTGGGGCCCAGGCGCCAGGTGCACATGTGCACACCCAGCAACACGCCTCTTTGGGCGCCACGCTCACCCGCCACGTGGACCTGCGTTTCCAACCAGAGGCCATAGGGGGTTGGTGATAGAGGGTGTGTGTTTTAGGGCTTCAAAGCCGAGTGCAGATTACTGGGAACAAAGAACCCCAGAACCAGGTGAGATGACAGATGGCCCTCCTACTTGTGCCAGTCTCCTTCTGAGGCAGAATTTGGGGCCAGAGCACTGTGTTGGCATCTTGCCACTTACTGGGGAGCAGAAGGGGTACTCAGCCCTCATGCAGCTGTCAGGTCTTCTGGAGATTGTTCCTGCCCCGGCCCACCGCTGGCATTGTCTCCAGAGGCCATGCCTCCCACCCCCACCGCTGCTTGTGTCCGTGCCCACACCCAGAGCCACGGCTGAGGAGCCAAGTAGAGCAATGTCACTCCAAATGATGGGGCTGGGGCTGCTTTCAATCGAGAGTTGAAACTGGCAGGTGAGAAAGAGCCGGCAGCGGGGAGAGGGTACTGTTCCCCAGAGGAGGGAACAGCCAATGTGAAAGCTGTGATTCTGTCGGGGGTGGGGCGCACAGAAGTCTGGCAAAGTTGGGCAAGAGGGGAGCAAATGAAAAACGAAATGACGCCAAGTAGCCTTACCTGCAGGCCGTGGATGGAGTCTGACGACGGGCGCCGCGGGTGGCTTCTCAGCAGAGGTGTGGCACGGTGACAGGTGTGGCGTGGCGACGGGGCATTTCTAAGGGAATCACTGAGCTGCTCTGGGGTGAAATGACAACCAGAGCCAGGCCAGCAGCAAAAGGCAGTCAGAGGTGCCAAGCACGGAGCGAAGCCTCCCGCCCCAGGTGGAAGCAGTGAAGCTGATGAGCGGCAGGTGGGCCCACAGAGTGTGGCAACCCCCTTCCCTCCAGCCGGCCCGGCGCTCCTTTGAGGGACCTCCCTGGCTCCTGTGTTTCTCAAAGGGCCCCTCGAAATGCATCAACGGCAAAGCCGCAGGTGACTAGACGATGAAGTGAAAAGGTGGCAGCAGGGACAAGTATTTGGGAAACCATTCCGTCTTCTCTGTCACTTCCTTTACTTCTGAAACCACAGATTTTCATTTGTTCAAACCGTTCTGTTAGGATCCGCCTCTCTCCAGAGAGCCCAGAAGTGAGGATCCTTAAGAAAGGGAGGGCATGAGAGGGGCGCAGGGACTGTTTCTTGGCAACCCAAGGCTGTTTCTAGGCGGGCCTGTATTCACACTTTTTATTGCACGTAATTCACTCGGTGAAGCAAAGTCAATACGGATGGTCGGAGACCCTGGAGAAGACTCCTGATCTTAAAGTGAGCCTTCAACACGGCGGGCGTGGGGTCCCACCTAGTGTGAGCCGCCCTTCCAGTCGTGGCAGCCCTCCCGCCCCAGGCTGGGCACTCTGCAAGGGCCAGCGGCGCGCGGGTGCTGTAAGGTGTCGGCAGAGAGGCAAAGCGAAGCAGTTAATAAACGTAAGATGGACGGAGTCAGGACACAGAGGGGCATCGCGAACATTTTTAATGACAACAGATGGTCAATTTATACAAATTACAGGCCAGAATATAATGAATACAAAATCCATCCAGAGAACAGTTAGAAAAGCATCACTTACAAAAGTAAATCTGATTCAAGTGGCGAAAGAACTCAGGCCCCATTCTCATCATCACACACAGCTTTCCACGGAGCGCACCTAAGCCCCAGCCCTCGTCAGGGCGCTATCAACACTACCGTGGCGTCAATGACTAGGGATTTAAAGATTCTACCACGTTTAGCATCAATGTCAAGAGACATCTCGTAACAGGTTCACTATGCAAAACTCAAACGAGAATATGTGAACGTTCTTTGCAAACTGTAAGGTGCTGTGCAGATGTTAGCTATTGCTATTACTGCTCAGTGAGATGTCACTGAACTTGAGACAAAGGAAGACTAGTCTGTGTAACTGACAAATATGACCTAGAGAACATCTTAAAAGGGACGCAGCTGTTACTTTCAAGTACACGTAGCAATAAAACAGGCAAGGGCAGCACGGCCAGGAGCCACGGCCAGTTGAGGCATTCCAGGCCACGCTACTGAACACATAGGGATCAGCTACTCATACATTGCAAGGAACAGTTGTCCTTAGGTTCCCAAAGTCCCTGCAAATATTTACTTCCTCAGATGACCCTTCCCCCTGGCAAAAAGGAAGACGAGATGCCGCCAAGTCATTAATGAGCCCTCAAGCGTGGCTCCTGCAAAACTAGTTTAGACGTGAGGGCCGAGCCCGAGCTGCAGCTGAGCCCGCACACAATGGCCGCAGCAGTCCGCTTCCCTTGAGCAGAAATAAATGATGCACAGGAACTTGTCTGGAGAGAAATCCAACTAGACTCTTTCACCACAGGCTCTAAAGCCTTGTTTCACGTCTCTTCAGCTGGCACCTCTGGTGGGGACACCTTAACCACTTAACTGTTCCGACTGGTCTCCTTGGGTGTGCTAGCTGTGTCCGCGACGTGTACACGCGATGGAAACTAAACACCAAGCAAGTGACTCAGTTGCGTCTTTCAGCAAAGCTGATGAGATTTTTGTGATGGAAAGTCTAGCACGTAAACGTGCTACTGTTCGAGTCCCATGAAGCAAGTTTTTTCTATAAGGAAGATTTAAATTTTCTTTCAACAACTCAAAAGTGAATTCTGCTGCTACAGGTAAACTGGTACCCGCTTGAAGAGTTAATGACATCAGATGCATTCCATAGCAGACTTTTCATCTGTTAGCACAATGGGGAAAAAAGACTTTATCCTGGAGGCAACACGGGAGGTGAATGAGGAAAGCAATGTGCTGCAGGAGATGGGGTCAAAGCAGCAGCTTATATTGTCCCTTCGCTACGCTTCCTAATTGAGGTTATTCCTACACTCAGCTTTCAAACAATAGTGAACGTGTACCTGCCTTAACACACTGATAAGGGCTCGACTGTAGTGTTCCTTTCTCTACATCTGGCAGTATGTACACTGTGCAGAAGGAAAGCTGTGAAACGTCCTGAAAAGTAAATCTGTATGTCAGACACCACATTATTTCAATAGCAATAAACTAGTGAGTTGACAGTTAAAATCCTAGGAGAAAATGAACTGGTTCGAAAACAAGTCTATATTGTAATAGTCCTAAATACTGACCCTAGGTCTGACTCTAATTTTCAAACACTCGGTACTTTTTTCAAGAGGAACTTACAACTGCTTTTGTATATATCCCTGATTCAAATACTTGCAGAAAATACCCATTGTATCCACTCAGCAGGTGACTGAAATCAAACAAAATAAACCAACATTAATATTTTACAAACATCATGAGGTCCTCAAAGTACAAGAAAAACCCTGACATTATAGAAAAATAAATTAGGCGAACAACAACCCTAAGTAGGACAAGGCATCTGAAGGAGCCATCTAGAAATCTACCACAGTGCCCCAGACCCAACGAGAACATCCTACAATTTTATATTAAATTTGTACAACTTTATACTAAACCTGTAACTTTTTTTTTAAAGAAAAAGTTTACATTTAGGATAATTGTTTAAAGATATTTAAACTGTAGACAAAATTTAACTGCAAGAATAAAGAATAGTCCTACAATAACCATCTTGTATTTTTTTCTCAACAATTTAACACACATAAGTACTTGGCCTTCATGCTTGACCCTCTCCTTACATCGTCTAGTCCAGTTCCACACCAAAAACAGGGGTGAACAAATAAATTTGTACTGGCAAACACTGAGAGCAAGGGCTGTTGGAGAAGGAATTATCAGCAACAGGAAATCTGAACAAGATATCTAGTTAAAAAGGGTAGAATGTGCTTTCTTAGAAAATGGCCAACAGCCACTCATGTGATAACATGCATATAGCTGTTAGGTCAAGATGGCAGAATCTAAACTTAAAGTGTACACGGGACTAGTCTTAGAAATGTAGGCAGGGTGCAAACCAGAACAGTGATTCTCTCCAGGAGCCAACGTTACAGTGAATTCAAAATTTTTTCCTGTATTAATATGCATTTTTCCAGATGTTTTTAGATTGCGCACAAATAGTAACAAGTGTCTGGAAAGAAGATAGACTGAGGATACCGAAGTAAAATCACAGGATCTTGTTCCATCAGAAAAGACCTCAAGGATGATAAAACTATGTGTGTGTGTATATATATATATATATTCTCAATATATAGAAATATCTGGGCTACAACAGCTCTGATTTAAAAGACTAGTCTGGAAATTCCAAGAATACTTCCTGGGTGATAAAAATAATCAATTTTCAAGATTTTTTATACTCCCTAAGTTTGCAAAAAATGAATACATTTAAATGTCAGTCCCTATCACATACATTACTTAAAAAAAAAAAAAAAACAAATATGCCACAGGAAAAACAAATTTAAAGGGCATTTACACAAACCGTGTCATTAAAGCCTTACTTCATCACTGAATGACAAAGCAAAGCAGATCAGGAGTTAGTCCTGCAAGCAGCAGGCTAGGCTTCGGAGAGCAGGCTGCGTGCCCAGGCAGCTAACTCTCGGCTTTGCTACCTGGCTCTTTCAACAGAGCAGTTCTTACAAAACGAGTGAGGGGCACAGCCTACCTTCTCATGAAATACCGTGATGAAGGTTCCTGCTGACCAGGTGCAAAATTCCTCAGTGACACTCAGCTTTGCCCCAGGCCCAGCACTTAGGCAGCCGGCCCTGCGTCCCTAGTCCAGTGACCTGCTGTTTCCGCCACAGGTAGGAGAGCACTCCAGCGTAAAATGACCTTTAGATTTGCTTCACTGCGTACATCTCAATGTATGCAAAGGAGTAAAATTCAAAACCAACCAAAAGACAAAGTTCTTCAAAACATTTTTTTGTTGTAAGATAACCATATCATCCCCAGCACAACGTGGAACTAATTGAACATACTTCTTTGTAACCAACTGCACTTTTCCAAACTCTCAGTTGCAAATGACAGGCTCATACAGTGAAAAGTGATGACAAAAACCATGGTTAGAAGGTGAACACTTACACTGTCAAATGTGACTACTGAAGATGGATTTTAATGTGTTCTTTCAACTTTATTGAAATCATGAATATCCCAGACGCGATTACCATTTCAAAAAATCGCTTTAATGCTATCAAAAGATGATGTTCACATCAATCCTGTTTGCCTTCACGCCACTGTCTTGAGCCTTCATTCCAGGCCACATAAACAAAGAGGGCCAGCACCACGTGGACGGCGACCACGGCCACGATAGCAGCATAAAAATAGCTGTCCCTATTGGACATCCCAAAGGCGCCTATCAAGAGAAAGAAAGTTTTTGTTTTATTCCAAAACTTATCAAAGTACAAAAAGCAAGCATACCAAATTTTATGAGCTACGTATTTAACCAGTCAGGCAATTCAAAGTATTACTGTGGGGAATGATAAATGAAGTATTCTCTTCAAGACCTGAATACCTTCTACAAACGAAACATTCATTTTGAATGAAAAATATAACTATCCCTTCATTTAAAGGTTTCAATATAAAAAGGAAGACTTAATTTTCTCTTCGTCCCAAGGTCTGCCACCCCAGGTACATTCCCCCAAATTCCTCCTCCCATGTCAGCCAACTCTCACACTCAAAGAGATATTAAGAAAGGATCTACAGGCTGAGTCACAGAAGACCATAAACTGTCAAGTGCAGTAACTATAGGTAATGAAAAAGCTCAACTCACAAAATAAGATTCGTTATAAGCAACGTGATTTTTGAATAGCAAGACAGTGAGAAGAAGCAAAGTTAAGAACACCCTGTTTACAGATACAGAGTCATAAAAGCTTAGAATTTAAATCTAGTAAGAGGGAAAATGGCTTGTTTTATGATCTACGATTACCTTCAAATACGTAGGATTTAGTTGTGAAATACAACCCAATAGGTACAGTGATCATTAAAGCCGTGAAGAACAGGAGCGTCTTCAGAGTAGATGCTAATGAACTTTCATTTCTGGAATAAAGTAAACAAAGAGAAAATCAGAGCCTGTACAGCCATTTCTACCATTCTTGTGTCCATACACGATCCAGGCACCCATAGAGAAGATGCTGGAAACTAGGCCCCAGCCTTGGAAACAGTGACCACAAGAAGAAGAGCAGAGTCAGAAACTCCAAAGTGGAAGATCTTGGAGACCCAGCTGTGGGTCACCTCTGAGACTGCCATTCAGACCCAGGGTGAGAGGAAGCTTCAAAGTGCTATGCAAACTCACATTTTAATTACAGAATTTATAATGGAGGCAGCAAGGGAGGGTCACAGAAAACAAGTAATAAATGTTCTTCACAAAGCATCCTACCAATGACTGACTAAACATGGTACAAGCAAGGTAGGACAACCACAAAGAAAAACCAGCCTACAACCATCTGGGTGCAACTTACTCAAATTTCTTTGTAATTAAATAACTGCAGTAACATTTAGTTGGCATGGCTGCATTAAAACTTTGATGTCAAATGGCATGAGTTTCTCTTTTTTGATTGCTGAATAATATTCCATTGTGTATATGCGTCACATCTTCTTGATCCAGTCATCTATTTTTGGGCATTTGGGTTGTTTCCAGGTTTTACCTACTGTAAATAGTGCTGCAATAAACATAGGTGTATAGGTGTTCTTTTGAATCAATGTTTTTGTATCCTTTGGGTAGATTTGCAGCAATGTGGATGGAACTAGAAGGAAGTATGCTCAGTGAAATAAGCCAGAAGGATAAAGAAAAATATCGGATGGTTTCACTTATAGCAGGAATATAGGGGAACCCATAAGACATCAGTGTAAAAAAACAGTAACAGTACAAAACACAACAAAGCAAAAAGGGACAATTATAAATCAGAGACATCCTGCAGGGGAGGAGGGAGAGGGATCAAAGGGAGGGAGGGAAGGAGGAGCCCCGGGGACTGAGGTGATGGTGCACGGGTGCCCTGGGGAAGGAGACTATGGGGACTACGTGGGGGGGGGAGCAAATATTGTTTAAAAATGAACGATGATGTAAAAAATAAAAAAAATAATAAAAAATCTTTGATGTCAAAATACTTTCACTCAGAGAATTCTATTTGTCCAGATTACTTTGAAATCAAGGAACTAATCCAGTGGAAATAAAACTATTCTGAAGAATGCAATTAAGCTTTTAAAACCATATACTTAAGAAGTCTGATAAACCGCTACTTAAACATGAATATAAAGATTATTATAATAGCACAAACAAAACTGGGTAACAGCAGAATGTCCTGTAATGGGAAAATTATTTTACAAATGCTATACATCAGTACAGAGACATTAAAAAGAATTTTGCAAATATTCATATGACAGATGAACAAGGCAAATTACAATTCATTGTGTCTGCCTGGGGTCTGCAAAATAAGACCTGTGAGCCCACCACCTATTTCTGTAAATAAGTTTAACTGGCTCTGAGTTTATGGCTCCTCCAGGACTGTTCTGGAGCTACAGAGGCAGAGCTGAATAGTGGTGTCAGGCCCTATGGAGGCCCCAAACGGAAAATATTGACTATCTGACCTCTTCCTGAAAAAACTTTGCCAATCCCTAATGTAAACTATTCCAATTATGTTAAAAGTATATGAAAAAGGACTCCAGATTAATATACAAAATTAATAGTGAATTTGAGATTACGGGGGAGGGGGGGAGCGAGGACACACTGGACTACAGTGGATGCCCAAGGTGGGGCCTTGGTGGCGGGTGTGGGACATACAGCTGAGGAGTGAACCTGCACCTCTGCATCACAGACAATGATGGAAACCAATGTCACCTCAATAAAACCAAAAACCAAACCAAAATCTAAAAATTAAGTTAGTTTCCCATTTTCAAAATGTTCTTTAATGTTGTTTTATTGAATCCTCAATAGGCAGATACAGGTCCACACCTGTCCTATGCACTGCGGCAGACGAGCCACGCTACTCAAAGTGAAGCGGGAGTAAGCTCTCTGCAACCCTGGGCGCGCACACCTCACACCTGCAGCTTCACCGGGATGAAAGCACTAGAGCGGCCATCATGTAGTTAAGGTGTTTTTCCCCTTGAATTTAACCATCCTGACTGTCCTAATATGCTTCTAGCTTTCTGCTCAGGCCACATTTGAACTTTGTTCTCTTTCGGGTAACCCTCAGCTAGCAGTTCTGGTTTTTATCTTTAGGAAGGAAACGGCCCAGCCTTCAAGGTCCCCCCAAAATAGCCTCCCCTTGAGGCACCTTTCCTCATAACACCGGTAGAAGGATCCCTTGCTCTGTTCTAGGGCTCCAATCACACTTAGCTCATACCTGTCGCAACAGCACTTAACGTGACAGCCTGCTTCCTATCCTGTACCTTCCTCTGGTATCAGCAGAAAAAACCCAAGCTCAGGAGTTCTTGTAACTGTAACATCTGGCTGTGAGGTTTCTGGCAGTCCAGGAAGAAAAGAAGCATCTCAAGCTTCTATCTATGGCCTACGGACGCTTGACCATACAAGTCCCTGGATGTGCTCCCACAAAGGCGTGCTGGTTTAAACCAGGCCCCACGTATCACTTATATGCAACATAGGTATTAAAAAGGATAAGGTTAAAAAGAAATGTATTTCTAAAAAACGGGCATAAGAGCTAAAAAGAAATTTCTCCAAAGAGGAAATGCAAATGGTCAACAGACATATTAGAAAGTGTTCAACATCACTTGTAATCAGGGAAATGCAAATCAAAACTACAATGAGATACCATCTCACACCAGTGAGAATGGCACATATTAAAAAAATGAGCAACAACAAATGCTGGCGAAGTTGTGGAGAAAAAGGAACTCTCCTGCACTGCTGGTGGGAGTGCACACTGGTCCCACCACTATGGAGAGCTGTGTGGAGATTCCTCAACCTGCTAAAGATGGAGCTTCCATATGATCCAGCAATTCCACTCCTAGGTATTTACCCAAAGGACACAGAAACAGTAATTCCAAAGGGCACCTGCACCCCTATGTTTATAGCAGCACTATTTACAATAGCTAAGCTTTGGAAACAACCCAAACGCCCAAAAATAGATGGCTGGATCAAGAAGATGTGGTACATATACAACATGGAATATTACTCAGCAATCAAAAAAGATAAACTCGTGCCATTTGCGGCAACATGGGTGGAACTGGAAGGGATCGTGCTCCGCAAAATAAGCAAGAAAGAAAAAGAAAAATACCAGATGGTCTCACTCATAGCAGGAATTTAGAAAATCTAAATAAAGGACCAGGAAAAAGACTAATTGCAATAAAGTAAAAATCAAAATCAAAATCAACTATAAATCAGAGACACACTACAGTGGGGGGGGGGTGGAGGAGAAGAGGGATTAGGGTCAGAAAAATGGGGTGGGAATTGTATGGGGAATATAACCAAAATGAAAACGCATACATTGTGCAAAAATGAAAAATGATGTAAGAATTATAAAAAAAGAAATGTATTTCTAAATTCTACTATTTTCCTACTGTCCTTCAATGGCTCCTTTTTTCAGGTATCCTACCTGGGTGACCGCTGAGCTATACAGTTCTCATTTATTATACAAACGCACCCTTAAAACATGCCCTAGTGTAAATTTTCAGAGGAATCTGTTGTGCATTCTTTAAAGATGTCTGTAGTAGTTCAATTAAAAATTACAAAAAGTCAGCATGTGACCACTTTTTGGGTGGTGGACCCCAACAAAAAACATGCCCTGGGGTGTTTCTGTGGTAATTATGTGTTTTAGGTATGCAAAGCTCAGGTTATCTAACAGGATAAAGAAACTAAAGAATCTAGAGAAAGGGAGGCTAACTGGGTTTTTGGTCCTTTAGACGATCTCTTGAGTATCTACAACCTGGCCTGTCCGTGAGGGGTATTATAGAAAAGATGATATAAACCATAAAAATGTATTGCAGCACTTAAAATCCTCCCACCCAAACATGGTCTTTTCTTTTCTACACGTTAATTTTTAGGCCCCCACACTCTGCGAACAGCACATGCTGACAACTGGGAGCGTCTCTTCAGCTCCTTCCCACTTCTCTTCCACCTTAAGCTCCACAACTTTCACTGTATTCTGACCTCACAAACATGACACTGAGCACAAAGTCAAGTATACATGCTTCTTAAGACTAGCAAACTTCCTCTAGTGTTTAGAGGACTATCTAGGGCACGTTCTCCTTGGTTTCCAGTCACAGCCTGCTACAGCTGGCAGACGCCAGCTTGGGTACAACCTGTGATTTATCCTAAAACAAAGCAACTCAAAGTCATCCAACTGATGTGTCTCTGACTGGGTGTTAGTGAGACTTGTTAAAAAATGAAGAATGGGAACGCTAAAAATTAAGATCGATCTCACACAAAAGAAATAATTTAGGATGAACCTTACTGTGTGGCCACACTCTTAAAACCATCTAGAAGTTTCCCCACTTCATATAAACTTCTGCAACAAATACTGAGCTTACCACTTTTGGAGTAGGCAAGACTGCCACTGCAAGTAGATTTCCCTTCATATTAGGAGCACTGCAATCAGCCCAGGAGGGCTATAATTAGTCTAAGCACACGTAATAAAAATATACGTTGGTATCCTCGTCCCTCATCGAGAATAGAAATTAAAAGACAAACAAAAACACCTACATTGACACTGAGAGTGAAGAGCACAGGGCTCCAAAGATGGCCAGCTCTGAGACAGTGGGCTTAGTCATATGCCGGCAGTGGCACTTCCTAATTGTGTGAACTAACTGTGATCTTGGGCAAGTCATTATCCTGAGTCAACTTCATCCTCTTTAAAATAGGGAAACCAAGCTCTTTCTTACTTCTGATAACTCATAATGCTCCTAAATCGAGCCTGGCACACAGTAGGCCACCTCTGAAGAGTAGCTAAATCCCTCCCCTCCCTCTTGCTGACTGAAGCATCACTGGTTAGGCTCAACGGGCCAGAAACACCTGCTCTTTACTCGATTCCTTGTGCTCAGCCACCAGTCCCATGCTACTGACTCCCCAAGTGAAGTCGGGTAAGAGGACTCCTGCCCCTCCCTCGATTCCTGCAGCACACACGTGCCAGGCACGCACACCGTAGGTCCTGCAGGCGACCCAGGGTTGCATGGTCCTTTCCTCGGGAAGCTCCTCGTATCCTGGGGAGGGAGGCTGCAGACCGCAAAGTAGCCAGAGACCTCAGTGGGAAGAAGCGCGCGGCCAGAGGCGAGGACCCAGCCCCCGGACCCGGGTGCCTGGTTCTGGATCGGCCTGGGTCCGGGCTGGCGGACGCTGCCAGTGCCGGTGGGCGGCCTGCCCGTCTCTCCACCCCGCAACCCAGCCCGAGGGTCCGGCCCGTGGGGCTCGGGCCGACCGGCCCAGCCCAGGGTCAGGGCCCGCTAGCCCCGGCCCGCTCACGACTACCTGAAGTCGGGCGGCTGCAGCGCGTTCAGCGCCGCTTTATCCAGGCGCTCCATAGCGTCGCCGCGCCCACAGCAGGTGCTCGGAGGCCGGAGGGGCTCTGGCGGCGCGGCGGCGACCGGTGGGGCGGGCCGGGCCGGAAGTGGCGGCGCGCGGCGGGACGCAGTGCGCAGGCGCGGCGCGCGCCGTGACGTGAGAAGCAGGCGCGGGCGCAGGCGCGGCGCGCGCTCACGTGACTTACCGGCGGGGCCTCCGCGGCGTGCGAAAGGTCAGCAGCGGCCGGCGCTCGAGGAGCAGGCCGGGCGAGTAGCCCAGCAACTCCACGTTGAGTCGGGACTTGCCTCGCAGCATGGTCCCCGAGCGGGCGGGACGGCCGCCGCCCCCTACGCGCGAGCGCGCGCCTCTGGTCTCCGGCCCGGCCCCGGTCGCCGCGCCGCTGTGTTGAGGCCACTGGAGCAGGAGAGCCGCGAGGAAGGACGATCTGGCCGACGACTGCGGTGCTAGGCAACCAGACGGTTTCCGAAGACAACAACACAAAAAACGCAGTGCACATTATTCCCCGGCCCTTGAGCAAACGCCCCATTAATTACTGCCCGCTGTGCAAGTCCAGCTGTGGGACGGGGCGGGGGGGGGGGGGCGGGGAGGAGTTAGAGGAACACTCACCGAGTCTGGAAAGCTCAGAGCTGAAAGGGCCCTTGTTGAGAGCGACTGCTCCAGGCCCGATGCTGGTGACCCCAACTTCCACTTAAAGTTAGAAACATATTTTGCAGCTGCTCAAAGCCGCCAATGAGACAACAGGGACTCAAATAGTAAGGACAGATGGGCCTCCCGGGCCTGCGCAACCCGAGAGAGGGCTAAAGGAAGAGGGTGCGTAAGCCTAGGGTCAGGCTTGACAGAATTAGGTTGCCACCGGCCACTAATACGGGGACAGCCCTTACATGGTCAACGCTTGGAATGTGCGCTGACCACACATCTATTTTCTGCAGCACATGGACACAAAGACCACATCTGAAATCATTGCTAAACCAGCAACGCAGAGCGGCGTTCAGGGCCATCGACCAGTGGCAGTAAGCCAGGGTTGGAGTTCAAATTAATCCTCGTCTAGACCCTCGGGGGGATAAGAACCACCTAATGCCTGATCCTGAGAAGAACTGAAGGGAATCTAGCTTTGGGGTCGACACACTCGCTAGCTGACAAATACATACAGCCTGCCCGCCACCTGTTCTACAGCCTGCAAGTTGAGAATAGTTTTTCCATTTTAAAATGGAATCAAAACAGCAGTCCTTTGCCCCGTGTGAAAATTTCGTTAAGTTCAGATTTCAGGGTCCATAAATAAAATTACATTGGCGGGCCTCCCCGGTGGCGCAGCGGTTGAGCGCTGGGTTGCGAGGCTGCCCGCGGCCTCTTTGACGGCGGTTCGATCCCCGGCTGCTCCCCAGCCACCAGAGGAGGGTCCCACATGGCGCGCAGACCTCTCCTGCCGCCCGCTGCTCCCCTCAGCAGTGTTCTTCGATCCTTCTGCCTGCTCTGCTCCCCGCTCTGGCTCTGGTGAATTCTCTCACCCTCCCGCGCTTCTGACTGTACCCAGTGCATGTATAAACAAAACAAACAAACAAATAAATACAAACATGCCTCTATTAAAAAAAAATTACATTGGCACTCTCACACTCATGCCTTTGTATTGTCTATGCCACTTTCCTGATACAGGGCAGGGTTGTGTAGCTGTGATGCAGGCTGTAGGGTCCACAAAGTCTAAAATGTTTGTCCTTTTTTTTGGGGGGGGAGAGTTTGCCGACCCTACTCTAGATAATCACCCTGTAGTGAAGTCCTTGGACCCCTTAAGGATCTGTAAGTGAAGTAATGGGGGTTCTGAGAACAGTTTCCAATAGTTTAAAAAAACCTAATGAGTTGAATATATCTACTTGCTATAGGGGATCAACAGCTGCTTAAAACATCACCTCTTTGATTTTTTGGCACAAGTTATATCACATTGCTGAGGTAATCCTGGCCATCTCAAGAGAAAACAAAACAAGCTATCATATACTTGGGCCCACTAGATCTTTTAAAACACAGAGTGGCTTTGTGTATTCCCAATGCCTAGAATATGGGCCTGGCATATAGTAAGTACTCAAATGTTTGTTAAATAAATGAAATGGGCCTACAAGGGGACAAAGTAAAAAGGTTCTCGGAAATGACCAGATCAGGAACCACCGATGTGGCTGTACGAGCTTATTAAGGCTGCTGTAACCATGTTCCACAAACTGAAGGCTTGAACAATGGAAATTCGTTGTCGCCTCGTTCTGGAGGGTGGAGGTCCAAGATCAAGGTGGCAGCAGGGTCAGTTCCTCCTGAGGACTGTGAGGGGAATATTTCAGGCCTCTCACCTAACTTCTGGTGGTTGGCTAGCCATCTTTGGTGACCTCGGTTTGGAGAAGCATCCCTCTGCCCTTCTCTCCATGTGGCGTTCGCCCTCTGTATCTGTTGCTGTGTCCAAACTTGTCCTTTTCATAAAGAGCCATTTCGGATTAGGAGCCCACTCTATTCAATGTGACCTCATTTTAATTACAATGACCCTATTTCCAAATAAGGCCACCTTCTAAGGTATTCTGGGTTAGACTTCCATGTAAGAACTTGGGAGGGTGCACAATTCAGGTTGTAACAGTCGTCTACACTTCTTGTGCTGCTAAGGAGAGTGTCCTGGAGAGGGGATTTTCAGAAGACCCATGTGATCTATTGGGGAGTCCCTCGTGCCCGATTCCCAGTCCTGCTTGGTATATAGCAAGCAATCAATAAATATGTGTTAATTAAATGAATTGGGTCCACACCCAATTGGGTCACACCTTGATCTTGGACTTCTACCCCCCAGAACTGTGGGACGTCAGCAGTCTGTGTGGTACTTGCACCGTAACTCAAACAGATGCGTTCATAAATGAGATCTGATGTGGGACAAATGCCCCACTGATCTCAGTTACATATTGCAATTGTAATTGTTCTTTTTTGTTTTTTTTTTTTTTTAAGATTTATTATTTATTTATTTATTTGTACAAGCACTGGGTACAGTCAGAAGCGCGGGAGGGTGAGAGAATTCACCAGAGCCAGAGCGGGGAGCAGAGCAGGCAGAAGGACCGAAGGACACTGCTGAGGGGAGCAGCGGGCGGCAGGAGAGGTCTGCGCGCCATGTGGGACCCTCCTCCGGTGGCCGGGGAGCAGCCGGGGATCGAACCGGCGCTGCAGAGGCTGCGGGCAGCTTTGCAACCCAGCGCTCAACCGCTGCGCCACCGGGGAGGCCCTCTTTTTTGTTTTTTAATAAAGGAAATGTCACATACCTCTTTTTCTTGCTGACTTCTACACTCTGCCAATAGTTACTGAGAGCTCATCATGATAAAGATAGAACTTTTAGAATAAACTCAGAAGCTGTGAGAGAAAGAAAGAAATTAGCCAGCAGTCTGGCCTCTCAACAAAAGCTTGAAACCTCTTACCTGCAGAACCAGAAGCCAGTGGAACCCAAATAACACTGTTGCCATGGGAATATAATGACACATCAGAAGTTATGGTCTATGCAGACAATCCTCCCTAGTGCCTCTGGTTACTCCCCTGAGAATCATAAAATGATTCTCAAGCTGAAAGAACCCCACCTGTCCTTTGAGAAAACTCAGAGGTAAAGATGGAAAGTGACTTTCCCCTAATTCACTAGCTCGCTGATAAGTTAGGTAATTAATAGTCCCTCACTCTCGGTCTAGTGTTTCATTTTTAAACATCTGTATGACAAAGTCAGTACCCATGTAAAGTCGAGTGTGGCAACACCCCTCAATTTACTTTATCGACTCACAATGTCACCATCCCCTGGAGTTCCCCTTTGGGTGGCTGGTGGTGGAGTAGATAACAACTACCATGCTTGAAATTCCAAGCTCTCTGAAGCTGATCCTTGCACAACATGGCATTAAACAAACTAAATCATGAGAGAAATTCAAAATAAGCTCCACCACACCATCAACAAAACTCAAGTTTTATAAAAAGGAGAGAGTCGCTTTATAATGTGGGGTGTGATGGCTTTTTTTTTTTCTAAAAATACAAATGAGTAAAATATGTCCCCCTGGTGAAAAAACTTAGCTCTGCTTCTAGAAAAAAAAAAGTGACTAGGGGGGCTGGGTGGGGGTTTACTTCAGTAAAAACCTTCCCTTGGGCAATGAAATGCATGTTTTACTCAAGGAGGATTTTTCCTTGAATCCCACCTCTGGTCACTACCATCTCCCTCAAGCATATATCCCGTGCTTCATTTCGCAGTGCCTATTCGAAATGCACACAATTTATATATGCCCCCCAGCGGTGGAAAAACGGCGGCAAAGGAAATTTTTGGAGCTGACTAAAGGTCTCACAGACCCCTTGTGTCCTGTCAATTCATTTCCCTAAAATTTACTTCAGGCTCCCTCTCCAGCTCTCTCTGCGGGATAGCAAAGCTGGGGTCTTAGCTCGTGAAAGGATTTACGGATGGAGGCAGGGAGGGGTGGGGGTCCTCAGCTGAGGATTCTTCTCATCCATCTGACCCCAAGGGGTCTGGACAGTAGTTGAGACCTTTAGCACACTTAGTAGAACTCGTGATGCTTCTGGCAAAGCCAGTGTGGGCGCTGGGGAGCTCCAAAGCAAGCAGGGTCAGTGAATGGTCTCACATCCCTGGAACATGGCGGGGTTTGTTACTAACGAGAGGAAGCCCAGCCCATGAGCCCTCGATGCCAATGCCGAGGTGAAGAATCCTGTCTGGCCTGCTTTCCAGCTGGGCCTAGCCCGCAGTCTATGCCACGAGATGGACAGCCGGACAAGGACACCCTGACGATTGATGTGAAAGGGCTGCACCCGAAGATATACACACGTTGTGTCCAACACGGAAGAGGTACTCGCCACGTTGGCTGAATGAAGGCATGCCAGTGTCGCGACGTCGAGGCCCAGGATCACCGACTCCAGAAGCTCAAAAGCTCTTCCAGCCACTGAGGGCGGCCAGATACTGCTCTGCAGACCTTGGCCCCTGGGTTTCCACGAGGTCCTCCCGAGCCCAATGGGCGGCACCCACTTCCGGTCTGGGCGGCTCTGATTGGTCCGTAGACTTCTCCACGCCCGAGTTTCCGGCAGGCTGGGGCGGGGCTTGGGGGCAAGCCCCTCCCACTCGCTGCTCAGAATCGGGTGGCCAGGGCCTGGGAATGACCAGGGCTGCGCCCCCAACAGCCGGCACGAGCCAGGGGCCACCCCTGTATCGCCAAGTCACCTCAATCCGCCGCCCAGGGCGACACAGCCTACTTCCTAGCTGTGGGACCACAGAGAGGCCATCTGGAAACAGTCGGTCACAGGCGCTAACGAGCCACATGCACAGAAGTCACTCGGTGCACTGCAGAGCCTGGGCCCAGAGGAAGAGACCTGGGTGGGGCAGAGATCTGCCGACCCGGCGCGACTGCTTAAGCGAGACTCTTGCTTCCCCACCTGTCAATGGCAGAACTATTGACAGAGGTGTGTGGGACGAGAGGGCGCGCCAGTGGCACGCTGGGGCATGGGAAGAGAGGCACCCTCTGCACGACGGACTAGTTTTGAGCGCCCACGTTTCCTCTCGGAGTCTGGGCCAGCCCGGGTGCCGTGGGTCATCTGCAGCAGCTCTGTGATGCCCTGCAGGAGGGAGACCCAGGGTGAAGTCCAGAAGGTGATTTAAAGAAACAGGAGCAGAGAGTTGGGGGGAGGGGGTGGGTGCCTCCCACATAGGAGTCAGCGGGGGTGTCAGCGTCAGGCCCGGCTCTGAGAATGGCTCACCTGAGGAAGAGAAGAACCTGAAGAGCTCCGTCTTCAGACGCTTGCAGGGTGTTCACAGGGGCAGGAGTATAAAGGCGGGTAGGAGGAAGGTGCCAAGGGCAGAATCACTGGGCATTGGCTTCTTCTCCTGGTGAAGAGCCACTTTCTACCTGTTAGACTGGGGGAGCTGCTGCAGGCTGGCACCGCTGCCCCTGGGTGGAGGTAGAGTGGCGGGGGAGGACCCCTAGATGACCAGTCCCTTCTTCCCCTGATCAGGTGATTTTGTGCTGGGGAACCCCCGGTGAGATCAGCCAGATTTTTTATAGCATCTCGTACAGATGGTGTGCTCAGTTGGGCTCTGCTGAATGAGTAAATGAATCTTTCTTTCTTCATATAACAGGGAAGGCCTGTAATGGGCTGTTATCCTTAGCCCCTGACATGAGGGGACTGATGACGTCCCACAGTCAAACAGTTTTGTGTGTAAATATCACTTAAGTCTGCACAGTGCTTGTCAAACAGCAAGGCCCTGACAGAAGCCAGTGCACCAACTTGGAAACAGTTTGATGGTAATCGTTTTCCTACAGAACTCGCAGCTTCAAAAGGAGGGCGTTCAAATACTCCCCTAGACTGTTGCAGCTCGAAGGAACTTTCGAGATCACAGAATCCAACTCTTTCATTGCCCTGATGGTGAAGCCCAGGCACCGGCTGCAGGGTGAGGAAGAGGAATACCCTCCCTGGCCTATGGCTTTACATAGCAGAGGACCCTGCCAGGTGCTGGCTCAGCTGAGCGAGAAATCAGCCTTTGGTAGCACCCGGGGAGGCAAAGCTCCCAAATCAGAGGCAGGGGTGGCCGGAGGGAGGAAAGCAATGTGCCCAGAGGCGGGCTCGCAGTGCCATACCATGTTTCCAGGCTTCAGTTTGGAATGACTCCCCACACTGTTGTCCATAGTGGCCACTCCGGTTTACATCCCCAGCGACACTGCAGTGTTTGCCGAAAGAATCCGAAAGCACTAACTGGAAGAGAGCACTGCACCTCTATGTTCATTGACGCTCCAGTCACAATAGTCTAGTTACAACAACCTAGGTGTTCATCGATAGACGGATGGAACAAGATGTGGTCTGCACACACAGTGGAATACTACTCAGCCATATAAAATAAAAGGTGAAATCTTGCCATCTGTGACAACATGGACGGATGAACCTTGAGAGCATTACGCTAAGAGAAATAAGTCAGACGGGAAGATACGTGTGCTCTCATGCCAATGCGGAAGATAAGGAAACACAACAAGCAACAAAACCAAACCAAAGCTCTTAGATCATGAGAACAAAATGGGGGTTGTCAGAGGGAAAGGGAGGAGAGCGGGTACATCCGGCAAAGGGGTCCACTGCAATGTGAAGGGTGGAAAGCAGACTTTTGCTGGTGATTGTCATGTAGTCCAGATGATGTCCCGTTACACAGCCGAAACCTACGCACTGTCATAAACGGGACTCAACAGACAGCCGTTCACTGGAGCTGGAGCTGAGACTATGGACAGAAGGGGAGAAAGCAGCGAAGGACAAGTGAAAGGAGGGGGGCCCAGTGGGGCCGTTCACTGTGTCCCTGTGCTGAGACAGGACCTGGCACAGCAGCCCACACCTCCCTCAGGTGTGACGTGGGTGTGCAAGGGGAGACTTCACCCCTGTTGAGGAGGGCGCCAGGGAACGGGTGCCATGGGTTGGGTGTACAACTCGGAGCAGACCCTGGGCACCCCTCACTGGCTGATAAGCGGCACCCCAAAGCCCACCGTGTGCTGGGAGCATTCCTTCAGGAGATACTGTCATGGATTTACTATCCGAACAGCCTTCAGGGTGCCCTGGTTTTCCCTTTGGTCGGAATGCACTTCTTACTTCTGCCCATATTTATAGTTCCACGAATTTACCTCCTCTTCCATGAACAAGTCCTAAATGCCCAAGTCCTGCTTCTTTGTCTCTGCCACCCTAGGGGTCCCCCTGCTTGTGCACTCAGCTGGCCGCTGTGCACAGGGCTGGGGAGCCCCCCCTCTCTGCCACACCCCTTTGCATCTTTCCCTTCGTGAGCGCAGAGAACTGGTTTCACACATATTTGTGGCTCCCCTGCTCCCTGGCATGTGGCCTGGTCAAGTGCCCAGAGGAAGGGGTGACTGGAGAGGGGAGCTCGCTGCCTGGCTGCGTGTACGTCCTCAAGGAGCGGCTCTCGCTTGCTCCCCTCCAGAGAGGAAAGGAAGGAGGGAGGAGGGAAGCTATTGAGAGAACAGACGGGCTTTGATGTCCTGAGCGTCTCCTGGGGAGAAGCACAATGGAGATGGCGATGGTGGTGGGGAGGGTGGTGGTGGTGGAGTAGCAGACCAGATCCGCATGAGGGGACCCCCTCAAAGTTCAGTTCACAGATTCAGTCATTGACTCAGTTATGGAGTAGCCACTGCATGCAAGGCACTGTTCTATTGTGGTTTTTTGTTTTGTTACCCTGTGTTTAAGAGTAAGCCTGTGTTCAAACCCCAAACCCGTCCCTAACTTGCACAAGTTACTGAACTTCTCTGTGCCTCAATTTTTTTATCTGTGAAATGGGGATCATGATGGTACCTTTCTCAGAGGTTCCAGTGGAGATGAAATTGTTTCATTGATACCGAGCGCTTATAACAGCACTGCATCCACAGTGAGCTCTACGTGGTCGTTGGTGGCCATTTTGGGCACTGCCAATATATACACCAGTCAACAAAAGCAACAAAATTATTTGCCCTTATTGAGCCTAAATCTTTGTGGAGGGAGTTGGGCAATTAGCAGCAAGATCAAAGGAAATCACGTGTGGAAGTGCAAAAAGCTGAGGGGAAACAGAAGGGCAGCTGGAACTTCAGAACCCGGGGTCATCACGGGCCTCACAGAGCCCTGTGCGCAGACCCATCAACCCGAACCTGTGGCCTGGGCCTGGCCTTTGGCCTGTCTTCCCAGTTCTCGCTAAGGCACCCAAGGTGGCTCGTGCCCAGGAGCATCTTGGAGGCCAGGAGGAGATCCTTTGAGAGAGAACTGTCAGAGACCAGGTGCCTTGAGGGTGACAAGCTGTTTTGCTGTTGAGTTAGAGGAGGCATAGAAACCAGCGAGGATCCGGGGCCTCTGCCAGCACAACAGGGTAAACACTTGTGGGCAAGTCTGGCAGCTGCTGGGCCTCTGTGAAGCCAGTGTGACCCAGCAGCTAGTGGAGCCAGCCAGGGGGGCTGGAGGCCTACGGTGAGCTCAGCTAACGAGGCCTGCAGTTGCTCAGCCTGAAGCCCGGCTGCAGCCTGGCTGCCCCAGAGACCACATGGCTGTGTTTCTAACCTGGACTCCCCCTTCCTGGGAAGGTTGGTGGCACAGTCTGGGGGGAGGGGGAACTTGAGTTGTCAGCAGCGCACAAGCACACGTTTTGCTATAGGGGATCCGGAGTCTTTTCTGGCGTTCTTGGGGGAGCGAGGCCAGAAAGAGCTATCAGCGCGAGATGTCTTCTGTACCCCCGCAAGCCCTGCCACACAAAGGCTGGCCTCGAAATTCACCTTGCCAACCCCAGCTTCCCTCCCTCTCTGCTTCTTGCCTCAACACCTCGCCCCCCGCCCCCCTACACTTTTGGATGGCGTCCCTGCAACTGGATTGTAAGTTCCTCACGCCCATGTACCTTTGAGGAGGGTTCTAGAAGGATCACTCTGGGAGATGCACGGGCCATTTATTGAGTGCCGCAGCTTGTCCTGGGCCCGTGGGAAGCTGCAGTGAACACCACGGACCGGAGTTCTTTCCTCAGAGACAGATGGCACATGTGACACACTTACAAGAGCTGCCAGGCAGGGAGAGCTGCCACTGGGCAGAGATAAAGCAGGGCAAGGGACTCTAGACTGATGGAGCCTCTCAAGGCGGGTTGGGCCACCGACATCGGTGCCCTGCTTGCACGAGGCTGCGCCAAGCCCTGCTCCCAGCAAAGGCACCAGCAGCGAGGCAGCCAGGACAGTGCCCTGAGCCAGGCCGGCCCTGCCACTCCCTGGAAATGAAGGTCAGAAGAAGCAAGTGTCTTTTTCCAAGGCCGCCTAGGAGGAGGGCGGGAAGGAAGGGCGACCTCCATGGCCACTTCCACGTCTTTCCTTCCAGAAAGCACACATGGACGTGCCTGACCGCGCACATACCCGTCTTCCCTGCGTGGCTCTTTCGCACACTTTTCTGCACTTGCGAGCACAGTTCCCCCCTCCAGAGACCCCGATCTGCGGGGCAGGCGGGGCCCCCTGCGCCTCCTGCACGCCAGCGCCTCTTCTCCACTCTCGGGCCTTTACCACCCGCGCTGAGGCGTCGGAACGTCCTGTGCGTGAGTTTATTTTCATAATGAAATGGATCCTCCGTCAATACGCAAACGAGGACTTTAGTAATGAGGGAACCCTGCCGTCTCGTCTACTCCACCCCGCCGTTCAGCTCTGGGAAGTTTTCCTCACTTGCCATGTCTTAGCACTTTACGGTTTCTTCTATAATTGCTGAAAAAAATTATCACATAGTATGCATGTGTACATAATGTGCTCTCTAGTTCTGCTTGTTTTATTAACTTTATTAAAAAGGCACCATACCATATGCCATCCCGGGAGACAACATATGGGATTATTTTTGATGAGCACAACTTCTTCATACATATTTAAAATTATTAGCCTTTTCCCTTATGGTTTTTACTTTTTTGTATCTCGTTGAAGAAATTTTTCCTATGCCAAGGTTATAAAGATCTGGTCTTGTAGTACCTTCTAAAACATCTGTGATTTCGCCTTTCACTTCAGTGTTTTTAAAAAGCTTTTCTTTTAACATAATTTTAGGCTCATGACTATGAAAAAAATAAAAACAACAGTGCAGAGAGTTCCTGTATGCCTCACTCAGCCTCTCCAAATGTTCCCTAACACAGCACAGCCATCAAAACTGGGAAACTTGCGTTGCTATGATAATAATTGACTAAACTACAGATCTTATTGAGATTTCATCTTTTTTTTTTTATGTGAGCCTTTTAAATGTTGTTGAATGTTCTATGGAATTTGACCCCAAACATAGATTTACTTGATGATCATCCCCCTTGAGCTCCCCTTGAGCTCCCCTCCGCTCACCCCTAACCACTGGTAAACATGTACATGCTCTCCATCACCAAAGCCTTGTCATTTTGAAAATGTCACATCCATGGAATCATATAGAATGTAACTTTCTAAGACTGGCTTTTTTCCACCCAGTGTAATGCCCTTGAGAGCCAACGAGTTGTGGTGTGACTCACAAGTCTGTTCCCTTGTACTGCTGAGTAGTATTCCACACTGAGGCTGTACCACATTTCCTTTTTTTGTTCCCTCACTGAGTAACATTTGTGTTCTTCCAGCTCTGACTATTACAAATGTGACCACTGTGAATAGCCACGTGCAGGCTATGTGTGAACATAAGGTGTCAGTTCTCTGGTATAAATACACAGGAGTGTGCTTGCTGAGTAATATGGAACAAGTTTAAATCCACAAGAAAATGCCAAATCTCAGAAACTGCCAAAATGCTTCCTGAAGTGACTGTTTCATTTTCTTTTCCAAAAGCAGTGCATGAGCCATCCAGTTTCTCTGCATCTTCAGAATGTCGTGTTGTCATAATATTTTATTCATTTTACATCTATTTTTATTTCAGCCATCCTGCTAAATGTACTGCCATCTCGTTGTGGTTTTGATTCATGTTTTCCTAATGGCTAATGACAGCGAGCCTCTCCTCACGTGCACGTTTTCCATCGGTCGTTCCTCTTTGGTGAAATGTCAGTTGAAGTCTTTTGCCCACTTAAATTGCTTGCTTTTCGCTGGTGGTTACTGAGAGGTTTTGATCTGGACTGGGTACAATTCTTCTGTCAGATATGTGATTTGCAAATATTTTTTTCTTAGTCTGCGCGTCATCTTTTTATTTCCTTAACACTGTCTTTCACAGAGCAAACATTTTTAATTTTGAACAAGTCCAATTTAGCAACATTTTAATAGGTAAACTTTGGTGTCATAGTTAAGAACCCTAAGGCAAAAGAGTTTCTTTTATGCTTTCTTTTAAACAGTGCACAGTTTTATGGTCTACATTTAAACCTTTTGAGGTGATTTTTGAATAAAGTGTGGAGAGGCCTCCCCATTCTCATCCTGACAGGGCTCCCCCTTGCAACATCTGGAACACTAGCTGGTGGGGAGCACATGGCTTCCTTGGCGGTGTTCTGGAATACAGCAGGTTTAGTCCAAAGGGCTCTGTCCCGCAGAGGCAACTTCTCCCCAGTTCCAGAGAGGTCTGGCCAGAGGCTTTTCTTAGAACTCCTTTGGCTAAGCCCATTAGTGTCTCTGGGTGTGGATGTTTCTAGCACATAGGCCAGGAGGCAAAGAACAAACAAACAAAAAAGCCCAATGACACCCAGGGAGCCACTGCGAGGTCATCCCTGGAGTACTGTAGGCTCTGGTTTGTCCTTTCTCTTTTTCCACCTCAGTCTTCTGATAATCATCTGTGCCGTCAGCCTTTTCTGTTGTGCTTGGTGTGAGGAATAGGGGAGAATGAATTTATTCCATCTTGTCTGGACCTAGAGGCCATATTTGTCTTTAATTCACATGGAATTTCTTGTTGTGCAGGGATCTGATTTCTTTTTCAATCTACACGGTTGCAAACAGCCCACTCCCTCCCTTCCAGTGATCTATAAAGACAGCTGAGACCAGGTAAGTTCAAAACTCTCACCTTGTTTGCTTCTTCAGAAATGCCTCCATTTTCTTGGTTGTTTGTTCCCATAAAAAGTTTTGAATCTGCTCATCAAGTACCATGAACAAAAATACAATGAGATTTTTATTAGAAATGCAGTAAATCTGAAAATTACTTTGGAAGCAAATGGCCACCTTTATATTGTTGAGATTTGTAATCGACAAGCACAGTATAGATTTCCTAATTTATTTTGACCTTCTTTAATACCCTTGCAAATCTCCTCTTTGGCTTATTCCCACTTACTATAAACTTTTTTTTTTTAATAGAGGCATGTTTTATTTATTTGTTTTGTTTGTTTGTTTTGTTTATACATGCACGGGGTACAGTCAGAAGCGCGGGAGGGTGAGAGAATTCACCAGAGCCAGAGTGGGGAGCAGAGCAGGCAGAAGGACCGAAGTACACTGCTGAGGGGAGCAGCGGGCGGCAGGAGAGGTCTGCGCGCCATGGGGGACCCTCCTCCAGTGGCCGGGGAGCAGCCGGGGATCAAACCGGTGCCGCAGAGGCCGCGGGCAGCTTCGCAACCCAGCGCTCAACCGCTGCGCCACCGGGGAGGCCCACTATAAACTTTTGATGCAAAGAAATCCTAAAGAGCCCACTGGAAAATTATTGGCAACAATGAAAGAGTTCAAGAAATGACAGGCCACAGACTAAATACACAGAACCCAAAGCTCACCTATGATTTCACATTAAATAGTTTCAATACATAAGAGAGAAAAGGCTCCCATTCAATCATCACTATATAAAATCCCAGGAATGACCTAATCTGAGAGGTACAGTTGGCAGTAAACACTGGCAGCAAACATTACAAATCAAGGGCTAAAACCCTGACAGAAAGCATGATTACAAGCTAATAAGAAAAATGCTGACATCCCAGGTGGGAAAGCGGTAAAGGCACAGGAGCATCACACAGGAAAAGGCACAGGAGCATCACACAGGAAGTTATAATAAACAGGAAAGTCATTTAAGTGACTTTTCCCTCCATGACCTGCCTTCCCTGTGCTGAGGCTGGGTCCAGGGCCTGGGGAGCGGGTGCTTTGTGGACTAGGCTCGGAGCTCCCCTTCAGCTGCCCCACCTAAGTGAGCTGCTGGTCCCCTGGCTGCCTTGCACGCCCCACATCAGGCCTGGAACAGACTCTGAGCCTGGGGGGGGGGCAGGAAGAGCAGGTGGCGCATCAGCATCTGCCTGGGCGCAGCACCCCACCCCCCAGCAATGCAGTGCTCCTCCCCTTTCACTCCCTCTGATGCGAAAATTAGGAAGAAAAATGAAACCACAGCCTAACGGTCTCATTTATTAGGGATCCAGGGAATCTTGTCTTGTTCTAGGCACTCCTTGTGACTTGTGCCAAGAAAAAAGTGAGTAAAATGCATCCAATAAGCTGGTCCCCAAAGCTGAACAAAAATCAAATTCCTGCTACTCTCAGGGAGAGACCAGTGTTGGGATGCCGGGTCACTGCCTGGGGGCAGCTGCCCAGATATATTAAACTGATTCAAGGGACCATTCCCCAACCACGGGTGGGTGGGTGCAGTTAGCTTCTCTGTGGATTTATCAAAACAAAGGAGGCCTAGCCAGCAGGCAATAGGGCAAAGAGATTTGGGGAGAACATTCTGGAGTCAGAGCAGACCTCAAACTTGCTAGCTGCGTGACATTGGGCAAGAGACGTAACCTCTCCGTGACTCTGCACAGTCAACTGTGAAAGGAGCAGAGAAATGGAGCCTACTACCCCCAGGGTTGCTATGAGAGCGTACAGCTCTCCAGCTCCCGGTCAAATGGTGGCAGAGCACGCCCCCGGGTAGGCAGGCCACTGGTGGCATGGCTTGCACTGGGCCAAAGGGCCTCTTCTGATCTCAGTGCTTCCCACTGGGAGCCAGATCTGGGTTCTCAGCTCACATCTGGCTCTGGTCGTTCAGACACTGATCCCTGGGGGAGGGAGAAAACCCTGTGGCCTGGAAGAACTCTGCACTGGCCAAGTCTGCACTTGGGGCCAGAACTCTGGCCCCAAGTCCAGCTCCTCCAAATGTTCTTTTGACACTGCTTTGGCAGCAACAACCCCAGCCTGCTCAGCTCCGAACGAGGGCAATCTCCACGCCCTCCGTCCTGGCCGGGCTGCTGGGAGGGGTGCATGAGATAATGGACAGGGAATACTGGGTAATTAGTCTGTGGACGTCTAGGGAAGTCCAGTGAATGTTTCACATAAAAACTGCTTCACTTTTGTACTCAAAGGGTATTCTTTTCGTCTGATCTCCCCGAGTGCTTATCTGGTTCCCAAGCAGAAGGCCTTGTCACATGGTTTTGCAATCATCTCCAATTGGTTTTCTCACTTGTTTTAATTGAAAAAAGGGTGTACCCCCCCCCTCAGAATCTGAGCGCTGTTGCAGTCAGCCTTTATTTCTACCCCAAGGTGCTCTGTTCAGTTTACTGGGGTGGGAGCCTTCACTTCACCTTATTTTCTGTTGCACTGGGAAGCCGTCCGGTAAAACAGACGGCGGGGCTAATCCATATCTGAACTGGAGGCACTCGCCCCCCCCCCCCAGTGGGCCCACCTGTCGAACTGAGTCTCGCTCCCTGGGCTGTGCCCAGGACATGGCAGAAGCAGGCGACGCAGTCCCGGCCGGGCGGGGGCTGTTTCCTCGAGCTGTCTGTGGGCCCCGCATTTGGCGGCCCCTTAACAAACTGTTGCACAGCTTGCTTGGAAGTAGTTTTTCTGTAGTGAAATCATGGGGCCAACAGTATATGCTTTCTTTCCGGTGTCCTTTCCCCCAAGGGGCTGTCCTGGTACTCAGGATATGCCGGCGTCTTTCCCAGGGAGGCTGAGTGGCGTCATTGTTCCAAATCTGGAAGATCCCCACTCCGGAGCCACCTGAGGGCTGCAGCCGACCACAGGCTCATGGTGGGGGACTTTTCTGACAGTCTGCTCTTCCAGGGGCAGACGTGCAGCCCCGGAGCCCGTGGCCACCTCTCCCCACCCGAGCACCTGGAGGGGGGCAGGCAGGAACTGCTCCCGCGTTATTCACTTTCTGGCAGGGCCATCACGGGCACAGAGCTGGTCCCCAAGCTGCCACTGCTGGCTGTGGGCAGTCATCTGCCAGCTTCCTAGTGTTTTAAGTCGCAACTGTGAGGGATATGACTTGGCAGGAAGCACACACAGGCTGCTCATTTTTTATGCAACACGGCGTCCCAACCTGCAGTGGCCACGTCTGCGGAGGCCTCCAAGGTCACCAGAGATTCAACAGCACTTGGAGCCTCGCTCTGCGCAGGTGCCATCCCGGGTGCTTTGCAGCACGAGCCACGTAGTGAATCAGAGTAACCCTAATCGACAACATGGTTGTGTCCATGGTGCCCACGGGGGACCCCAGCTCGCCTCCATTGGGCAATAATAGCCACTTAGGAGGAAGCCGAGGGCCCGAGGGGACAGCCGTCAGCGCTGGTGTCTGTCTCACTGCACACGCCACGCTGTTGGCCCCTGTCAAAGGGGTGTGTGGCTGTCCTGGGAGGCGCCCAGGGTTGGCACAGGGGCAGCTCAACTTGGCAACTGGCAGGGACCTGCCCATGGAGCCACTGCAAGTGGGGGGCAGAACCCAGGCTGTCCTTGCTCGAGCTCCATCGATCCAGGACCCGCTGTGGGAGCACAGCGCCTCTCCCTCTGACTGGGCAGAGCACCACAGTGGCACGAGAAGGTCGGAGACGGGTCAAGCCCAGCCCGCTGTTGCCATCACAGCAAACGCGCCGGTAGTCACCCAAACAGGAGTACTTCTGAGCCTGGAAGGGAGAGCTGGGAGTAATCACTGCAGCCAACGGCACCAGGGGCCTGGCCCCAGCGACTGGGCGCGTGTTAACCCTAACTGAAACGAGCCCGACGGGAAGCCCAAGAACCACTGCAGAAATGCTCCGTCGGCCCAGATGGGGGGCCAGTCCTCTGCACACACTAGCTCGTTTAATCCGCTCTGCACACTTGAGCTCCAGGAGGCTGAGTCACTTGCTCAAGTTCACACAGCGAGTGAGCACCGAGCCCACAGCTCATGCTCCTCACAGTGCCCTGGGCTGTCGCCTCCTTGACTCACAAAGTGTTTCCGCACGGCTGGCGCGGTGGAGAGGTTCTGCAGACCTGAATGGAGCTACAAAGCAGCTAAAGCGGGAGGCAGGTGGCCCCGGGTCATTTTTCAAGAAATCATTGTGTTATATTCCCATGACACAAGCTACGCATCTTGTTGAGCCATCAGAAGACAGGGGTTTCGTCCGGCGCCGGAGGTGACAGTGTGCAGCTGTGGAAGGCATGCACTTTTTTCTTTTAAGCAGAAGGTAGATCCACATGTATGACATGGAACCAATTCCGTGACATATTGTTTAGCGAAAGAAGCAGGTCACAGCGCAGTGTATACACTGTGATCTCATTTGTATTAAAGCATACATAGATGTGTTTAGACGTGCATACAGTGTCTGGAAAAATATATACCAGCCTGTCTACCGCAGTTGTCTCTGGGGAATGAAGCGCTGAGAGGGACAGCCTCTCTATACTTGTCTGGTCTGAATTGTTTACAGCACGCCTGGATTATTACTCCTGTGATTAAAAACAACAACAACAACAACCAAAGGCAGTAAAAAAAAAAAAAAGGCAATAAAATGAAATAAATAGAAAATGTCAATAACCAAAAGGAAAAAAGGAAGCCATCTATAGTGCCTGCTCCCGCTTCCGTGCCTCGAGGCAATCACGGTTACTGTTTTGCTGGCCCCTTCTATTTTTATCCAGGTGATGCACACATCATTTTGATGCCCATAAATGAGACTCTATTGTGCATGTCATTTCCCTCTGACCTGCTTTCCTCACCTGGCAATGGAGCATAAACATCTTCCCAAGTCGAAGAAAATCCATCCATCTTATCATTGACAGTGATTATATACAGATTAGGTTTTTTTTTCCCCTCCATTTAAAAGGGGCTACTACATCCCTAGGCAGTTAAATCTTTGTCCTGAGGATAAATTCCTAAAAGTGAACTGTTTGGTACAAGGATGTGCGATGTTTGTTGAGGGTTATAATCTATGACATCAAAGAACTTTCCAGAAAGCTCTTGATCATGCCTCCTCCCCCAGCAGTGCCTGCTCTCTGCACTATCCATTCCTGCCAGGAATTAGTTCCACCCTTTGAAATTTTTATTCATCTCATAGTTGAAGAGAATGTAACTGCTGTGTTCCTTGATTATCTCTCGAGCTGGGTGTTTAATGTTTCCGGTTCATCTGTCTTTCTGTGAGCTGCTTGTTCATGTCTTTTCCTAATTTTCCCAGTGGGGTGCTGGTCTTTTGCCTATTGATTTGTAAAAGTTCTTTAGGTATTAAGGATAGTCATCACTTTTTCATATATGTAGTTTTTCAAGTGTGTTATTTTAGGTTTTCACTTTATGATTTTTTTTTTAAATGTACAGAAGGTTGAAAACTCAGAGCTAAGCTTATCAGGCATTTTCTTTTTTCTTTTTTTCTTTTTTAAAGATTTAAGTATTTATACGAGAGCCGGGGTACAGGCCAGATGCGAGGGAGGGTGAGAGGATTCAACAGAGACAGAGCAGGGAACAGAACAGGCAGACTGATGAAATACACTGCTGAGGGGAGCAGCGGGCAAGACAGGAGAAGTCTGTTGCACCATGTGGACCCTTGCCAGCTGGCTGGGATCGAACCTGCGCTGCAGAGGCTGCGGGCAGCTTCGCAGCCCAGGCTTAACCACTGCACCACCGGGGAGACCCATCAGGCGTTTTCTTTATAGTGTCTGTGTCTGGTGTTATATTTACAATATCCCCCTGCTCCAAGCCTATAAAAAGATGAGCCAGGACTCTCTTCCAGTGAGGCGTTCAGTCGTCCGGATATGAGGGGCAGCTTAAAGGCCCTTTGAAATGGGCAGGATAACTGCGCCCACACCCACGCTGGCTCCCCGGTGGGGCCCATGGGAACTGGTCTCCCCCATCTTGGGACCGACACTCACAGGGGCATGTGGATGGCCCTGCTGCTCTATTATTTCCAGGATTTAGGGGAGACCTGAGGTCTGGGGGAGGCTCCCAGGTTTCTCCTGGCTTTTTGTGTCACTGGGGACACAGGTGCGTGCACTGGGGGCGGGAAGCCCCCAGAAATGCTCTTCTGCACACCTAGGTTCATCGGCACCCTTCCAGGCCTCCTGCACCCCTCAGCCCAAGCCCACACTCAGACACAAGCCTCCGGCCCTCTGGCACTGGCCTCTGGGTGGCACTGCAGAGCCGTCGATGCAGCTTCGAGGGCAGGGGCTGCAGATGCGGGCTCTCTGGGCACACTGGTCCCCACGGGGCTCCAGGAACCTGGGCTGCTCCTGGAGGCCACCAACTGGGTTTGCTGCTGTCTTTGGCTCGCGGCTGCCTCTCAAGCCAGGTGTGACTGAGGCCTCAGTGGCAAGGTAGGAGCCCCAGGTTCTTCAGAAATCGCCCCCTGGCAGAAGTCCTACCTGTGGGCCTGAAGACCAGGCCAGAGCAGGGAGGGCTGGGCGGGAAGGGGCCACTGGTGCGGACACCAGCAGAGGCTCATGGAGATGCTCGTGGCAAATCCTTCATGTTCACCGTTTTGGGGTACTTGACAAGGTCCTTCCCAGCCAGGCTCTCCTTTGGGGGAGACAAAATCATCTTGGCTTTCTAAAAGTCCATGGACAGGGCTTGGTAAGCCACACAAGAAAGATTCCTCAAACGAACAAGTGGCAGATCCCTTTGTGGGAGCTTGAGCTCATTCCCGTCCCTCACTGACAGCCACTGTAAAGTGCCGAATGTGAAGACATAAAAATGTTATGATGCTGAGTTGGTCAAGCTGAGATCCAGGAAGAACCTTCTAAGTGGGCAGACCTGGCCCATGTGCGGGAATGCTGGGAGAAGTCGTGCGTTGGGTTAGAGCACACTGGCCGGCTGGCAGAGGGCTGCAGTGCGAGCTTGCCTAGCACGGGTTTCCTGCCAGCAAGAGGAGGCGCTCTTGGGAATGTTCCCTCTGGCTGTGGTAGGGATTTTACCTCAGAAGGTACAGGAGAGGCTGATGGGAGACTGGCGGGGACTGTGATGTCCAGGCAGGACACAAAGAAGCTATGCTTGGGTTTGAGATCGTCTTTGGAGGTAGCATGGCACTTTTTCTTTTGGATTTCTTTTTTAAAAATGTATTAATGTAACATTGGCTTATAACATTACCTGTTTCAGGTGTACAGCATTATAAATCAACCTGTGTCTAAGACATCATGTTCTCCACCAAGTCTGCTTTTGTCCTTCGCCACACACTTGAGCCCTTTTATCCTACTTACCCACCCCTTCCCTTCTGAAGAACTGATATTTTGTTCCTATGGTCTGTTTTTGTTTTGTTTGCTCATTACTTTTTATTTATCTTCTGCAAATAAGTGAAATCATGTGTTGTTTGTCTTTCTCTGACCTATTTTGCTGAGCATAATTCCCTCCAGTTCCATCCATGTTGTTGGATATGGCAAGAGTTCATCTTTTTTATAGCTGAGTAGTATTCCAATGTGTATATGTACCACATCATCCTCATCCACTCATCTTCCTATAGGCTTTTAGGTTGTTTCCAACTTTTTGTGTGTGTGTGGGACCCTCGCCAGTGGCTGGGGATCAAACTGGCGCTGCAGAGGCTGCAGGCAGCCTCACAACCCAGCACTCAACTGCTGAGCCACCGGGGGAAGCCCTGTTTCCAACTCTTTAGTTATGACTGATTTATGGATGGAATTTGCAGAGGTAAGGAAAAGAGAAGAATCAAGAATGGGATCTAGGTTTTGTCCTGAAAATGGCCAAGGAATGCCTGGGGAGGGGTGAATTTGGGGGTGGTACTAGAAAAACTGTGATACTTACTTTAGAAGAATCGCTATTTCCTATCAGTTAAAATCCAGGCATTGTCAAATGCTTTATATACAGCAATAGATTTAATCCTCCTACCAACTCAATGAGGTGGGTTCTAATATTATCATGGGTTTTTTGTTTGTTTGTTTGTTTGTTTTAACAGAGGAGAGATGAAGGCACAGAAAATGATTTGCCAAGGTCATATGGTAAGTTAGCAGAGATGGGACATAAACTAAAATGAACTACTCCCAGGTCAGTGTTCTCAACTACCATGATACAGCGCCCCAGGTGCTTGGGAGAGAAGACATGGGTTTTGGCCAGTTAAATCTGAGACGCCTCTTTTAGACATTCAAAGTGGAAAGTTCCAGAATACAAATAGAGAACTGGGATGGAGGCTGAATTGGGTCTGTATATACTAAACATATAGATATGTAGTTATATGAATGATATCTTGTTATGTATATTATAATATATATTATACCTTTACCAGTATATACTAGTGAAAGAATAAATTAAAAAGTAACAGAAGTGGTTGCCTGTAAGTGAAGAGAGAAAATGGGGAGAGGAGACAGTGATGGAAATTAAATCTCTGTGAGTCTAACTTGCTTTATACTTTTGGATTTCAAACTGTTTAATATTTCATATAATTTAAAAGCAAAATTAGATCAAAGAGAAAAAAATCAATCTGTCAAAATAGAAAACAAATTCAAATAAATAAACCTAGCTGTATCTCAAGTTGATGGCATAATCATACCAAACAAAATAATTTGAAGATTTTGAAACACAGTATTTTGACTGCATATCCCTGGTGGAATAAACACTGAAGACAAATAAACAGAAATATTAAATTGTGTTGTCTTTTGTTAATAGTTATGAATATGCTGTCATTTTAATACACATATTAGAGAACAAAATAATGTGTATGTATATTAGAAAAAATAAGTAATAATGTTAATGGTTGTAGGAACAACGGTTTTCAACATAAAAGTAAAGAGATACTAGAAAATCAAAGAAGGAGAGTAAACTGAACTATAATCTTTCTCATGAAGTGAAATGGTCAAAATGAACTCTCTGTTTTGCCTTCCAAATTGTGGGGTCTGCTTCCCTAGCTGTTCCCCAAGGAAGGAGACGGGAACAATGTAACCCCAGGTCTCTGGCAGAAAATACTCCAAAGGAGCTGAAAGTCTCTCGTGGTGTTACAAATTATCTAAGACAGCCAAAGTCACATCAAAAGACATGGGGATTTCACTTCTGACAATGCCAAAGAGCTTGTTGCAGACCAACCTTTGAGAACAACTAGAATAATTCAGCAAAAAATGAGGGGAAATCTATTTGAAGATATTGGTAAATTATCAATGCAATGAGGACTTGAGAAAGCAAGATGCCAGAGAGGAGGGAGACACAGCAAGATGAGGCTAAAATTGGGACCGCGTTTCCCTTCAAGGCCTTTGCCAATTCCAGGGAGCAGCTAAGAGACCGGAGGGCTGAGCCAGATTCCCACAGCCTTTGAGAGGGACAAACGCTGGCAGTCAAGGTCATTTTCAGGAAAGGTCTGATAAATAGACTCTCGTCTGGGATCCCAGAGGGCTACAGCTAAGATTAGGAGTGTATGAGAAAGTTACCAATGTCACAAAGATGGAAGCCTGACTTTGAATTGGCTCAATCCTTCCTTAAATTTAAATGACCTGCTCTTACCCACCTTACCTGCAGGAAGTCAAAATAGATTCTCTCTTTGGGAAGATGACGTCACCCAGCTTTTCCTATCATCTCTTTACACATTCACATATAATGTCCAGTAAAAATAAACATCAAGCACACGTGGAGAGAAAATCATGACCAAAAATCAAGAGTTAAAAACAAACAAAAAAACAACACAATAACTACTCACAGAAGATGCAGACTTTAGGGTCATAGGGCAGGGACTTTAAAATAACTGTGACTATTAGCAGGTTCAAGAAATCACATGGTTAAAAGGGATTATCAGCAGAAAACTGAGAGACCTATGGAAGGAAATTGAATGGAAATTCAATTGGAAATTCTAGTATTGAATGGAAATTCAACTGAATGGAAATTCTAGTGTTAAACGATAAAGTAACTAAAAATTAACAGTTTAATATATGTGTTTAGTAGCCAAACAGAAATACCTGAAGGTTGTGTCTACACATTACTTATATCAGTAAGATAGACGAGAGGTTTGGAAAAAAAACAATCTGTACTGAAACACACACAAAAATTAAAGGGTGAAAAATACAGAAAAGTGTGTAGAAGTTTCATGTCTTATTTTTCCAGGAAAGGAGTAAGACAATGGAATATAAAAATATTTGAAGAAAGAATGTCAAGAATTTTCCAAATTAACTTACAAATGACATTACAGTCCAGATTCAAGGAGTGCCACTGACTTCAGGGAGCACACAAAGAAAACCAAGACCACGCGAAATATCAAAAACAATCGAGAAAGACAAATTGTCACCAAGGGCCAATTTTAAGCCTACTAGCTGACCTCTCAGTAGAAAGAGTGGGAGCCACGGGAATGGCATCTTCCAAGCTCTGAAAGGCAAAACTGTCAACCTGAAACTTGACACCAACGCTTCCTTCAAAAATGAAGATGAAACATTCTTTATGAAAAAAATAAAACTGAGGACATTTATCACCAGCAAAAATGCACCAAAGGAAAACCTAAAGGGATGTTTTCAGGCAGGACACTGGTCACAGACAGAAGCACGCAGGTGCAGGAAGAAGGAAGAGCAGCAGGAGAGGTACATGCCGGGGTCCATCAACACTCAAGTGGACTCTATAAAACAATAATAGTAAAATCCTACGGCACTTAAAGCACATGCATAGTTAAAATATGTGACAATGGTAGCACAAAAAGCAGAATGAGGGGAAAGACGGTGCATTCTGGGATCATCGTGTTGTCCAGAAAGTAGTAAAAGTCAAGAAGACCTTCATCTTTGCTGTTTGAAAGACAGCACTTTGGGAAACCGTCCGAGAGGAGCGAGCTGCTCTGAGGGGCTGTGCTTGACGCCCCTGGACGGACCCTCTACCTGGAGGTGACGGCAGGTCTGAGGTCACGTCTGCCTTACCATAGCAAAACAGAGCAGAGTGTGAATGCCCACCTAACAAACCATCGACGGGGAAAAGTAACAATAAAAATAATCTCTCTTTCTCAAAGAAATCAAGGTAGGGAGAGGGAAATAGAAAGAATGATAAAGTACCATGTCAATGATTGGTGAATTTAGCTGCATTTTTTGGTACTACTCATAATTTTTCTGTAAGTTTCAAATAATACAAAAATTAAAAGTTCAGGAGAAAGGTCTTCCATCACCCAGCGCCCGGCAGCTGACGGCCCATATCAAAGTGGTGCTCGAAATGGTGCAAAGGGGGTGTTGCAAGATCGCAACTCAACAACTTTTGTCAAACTGACATCTACGTGGATATTGATATTCAAATATCAAGCCCTTGTCTGTGGGACTCCAGCTTCGCCTCCCGGCCACTCAGAAGGGCGGGCACCACCACGGCCTAAGGATGCCGCCACGGGGCTTGGCCCGGAGCAGTGCCAGCCTGGCTGCCCTCCGTGACCTGCTGCAGGGCCCCACCCAGCCGCCAGGAACTTGCAACTCTGAGAAACATTTCCAGATGTAGATGCACGAAGAGACAACGCCAGCTGGCACATACCCAGTTTACAGATAGAAAACTTGGGGCACAGTGGTCCAATTTTCTCTAACAGATAATTAGGTTTTTCCTCATGGACAGAAGGCCAGCAGCATGCCCGGGGATGGATGAGTGTTTGAGGGCCTCAAGGGAAAGCTAATCCTAGAGCTGACCCCTAATCTTCTAATTTCCTGCTCCTGAGGCACCCCCACTTGCTCCCACCTTCAAGGAAAAAGGCACAACCAAGCACATGATAATAAAAAGCAAAGCCCCGAGAAGTGATGTAGCCAAGGCTTTTAAGGCCTAAGCCACACAAGAATGCCCTCATTTGTCTAATTGCTCCCAGAAACCCTCTTTCAATTTGTGTCCAGAACTGGGAAGACAAAACCCCTAATGGTCACTCTGGGATCATGCTGTTTAGGGAGCAGATTTGCTCAGGTTGCTACACACCGGTGCTCAGTGTAATTGTGCAGTCTTGGGTAACAAGATGTCACCCCCTGCACATGTTCAGAACCTGGGGTCCCTCCTAAGGTTCCCAGCATGTGGTTATCCATCATGGGCTTGAACTCTCATGGGCAGGGAGCCCACCACTCCTGGAGTAGCCACCACCACCAGCCTTTGCTGACCACTGATCCGGAGAGATGCCGGGGCAGGAGGCAGTTGCAACCCATTCATCAAGCAGTGAAAGGCACAGTCTCTTCTTGGAAGAAATGCCACAGACTTGGCCTCTCTAGCAACACGCCCGGGGCATTGCCTATCTATCAGCCACTGTCCAGCAGTCAGTTCCAGGGCGATTCCAAGTCAGCACATTCCAAAATTGTAGACTGCTTGATCGAACTTAGTTCAAAATATTTGCTGCTGGCTTATGCGTGTGATGTTGGAATCGTTGATTTCTCAGTGTGCTTGATACCTTACCCATGATTGCAAAAGACAGGGCAGCTTTGGCATTTTTTAGGCAAGGGGCATACAACCGTGCTTACCACACAGGCTGCCTGACCTTTACTTTGAACTTGGGGTTCATCGAAATACAACCCAATGTCTGTGTTTATTTCTTCCAAGTGGGAGGCTCACATCAGCCAGGACTGCTGCACAGTGATTGGCTTATTCATGGTCCCCCATGAGTACCACACCAGCCAGGGTTCGCAGAGGTCTTTCTATTCATCTCAATGCTAGTAGAGCAACAGGGGGTGATGCTTGAACATGGAGCACCCCATGAGGCTCTTAACTCATGAACCACAGCTGGGGAGGAATTGCTTCATTCCGATCTGGCCCCAGGCACCCCAGCATCAGCCTATGACCGCCTACCATTTCAGACATCCAGATGTGGAGAAAAGCTATCCAAAGCTAGGCATTCATCAACAAGTGAGACAGAACTTTAAGAAGAAGATTTGAAGATACATAACCAAGCCTGGATCCCACCACACACTGTGAAACTTTCCTCCTGGGAGCTTTCCACTCTTCAAGTTTATGTTAAATCACAGCCTTCTTTGAAGGCTCAACTCAAAAGTGACTTCCTCTTTGAAGTTTCCTGTTTGCTTCAGTATGAGGTGAAGGTGCCCCTAGAGGCCGACAACTCTGATAGGGCTCAGCTTTGCGTACTTAAGCTTCAGGCGCTCAAAGGACACACGTGTGGGGTTAACCAGAAGACGGCTGAGTGGGCGGAGCTGGGTTCTCAGGACAGAAGGTGAGTTGGAAATGAGGATCAGAGACACAGCAGTGTGGGGATAGTGGGTGGAGCCGTGCGTGCAGGTGAGAGAGGTTGCCCGGGCAAGGTATGTGGACCAAGGAGTGTGTTCCCCAATGCCAGAGAGGGCTGTTGGCTCGCTCAGGACAATGTGAGAATTGAGTAAGGAGAAACTCAGGTCGCTGCATCCCAAATCTTGAATGATTCTGCTAATGATAACACTGATAAATCAGGCACTCTATTCCAGAATGTGCATGCCTAGCTCAGACAATTTTCCAACGACTGTGTAAGGTCAGCACTAATATCCCTGTTTCATGGATGAGGAAACAGAGGTTCGGAAAGGTCAAATAACTTGCCCAAGGTCATGTGGCCAGCAGAGGATGAAGGTGGGATGCGAACCCAGGTCGCCGGAACTCAGAACTCTGACTTCTTCGCAGGTGCTCTGTGCTGGTCGCATTGCTCGTTGCCATGCTAATTGCGTCTGCCTGGTCAGACATCCGTTGTGGAGGACGCTGGGAAAAGCCTTTGCCTAATTATGGAAAAATGTATTTCAATATCAAAAGAGAAAGCTGAGATGTCTTATGGGCAAGGCTTTCTGTTGTCTCCTGGGCAGGAATGAGGCGCTGCCTCCCCGGGGCTCCCAGGGCACACTCTTGTCTGTCATTTGTAATGTTGGTGGTCTCCCTCATGGACTGTGGGTCCCCAGAGGGGACCTCTGCCTTGTTTCCCTTGGGAGTTCCAACAGCCATTGCAGCGCCTTCTACAGGGCGGGCAGGGGAAGCGCAAAGAGGTGCTCTGGACACAGGACAGAAGGTGGTTGACGCCTGTGGTGCCTGTTTCCACGCAGGGTCCATAGAAAGCCCGCCCTGCCTCTTGGGAAGCCCTCGGCCCACCTCTCCCTGACCCTTCCTCTGCTGTCCGCCAGCGCCTTCTTCCTTCCGGGGCCGCAGCTCGCCCGTATCCCACCACTGTCCGCTGACCTCTTTATTCTGCAGATCGAGAGCAAATGAAGGCCAGGGGCCTGTCGGATCCTCCTCTGGTCTCTAGCACCAAAGCGAAGAAGGGGGAGAGGGAGGGAAGAAAGAGGGACAGAAGGAAGCAGAGGAGGAGGAAAGGGAAGGAAGAGGAATGGAGAAGAACAAGAACCATCTGCAGGGTGCTGGTCTTTCGCATCGGCGGAGGGATGCTGCCCAGCCTTCCCCCACGCGACGCTTAGGAAAGACGCTTGTCTGGGAGGAAGGAAAGAGAAGTAACCAATTGTTCTGCAAGAAGAAATACTCCTGCCCTTCATAATGACGAGTGCTGGCTGACAGGTGCAAGTGCCAGCGAGCCCCTGATGACCCAGCGTGGGCTGGTGCTCCCGGCCTGTGACGCCTGGGGCCTGCCTGTGTCCACTTCGCAGCCCTCAGCTGGGCCAGAAGTTGTCACCCACTCACACTCCTTGGGATTGATGGACCATGGCGGCGGCGGCAGGTGTGATGAGTTTTCTAAGACTTACTGCCTCTCGCCACTGAATGTGAAGTGTGAAGCAAGTGTAGCTATTTCAGGAATACTTAGTGATTACCTAGTGGACAGAAATTGCTCCAAGCCAGATCATGTCAAACCCCAACCCAGAGAAAGATGACAGTGGGCAAGAGTGACTAGGAGGTCCGTTTGAAAAGTACAGATAAAAAGGGAAGAAAGTGAGTGAGATCACAAGAGACATTGCGGGCTTGAGCACCTGTACGAGCCGATTTTCCTGCAATCAGAGGGAGCTGGCGTGAGGAGGACGTCCCGGTCAAGGTGTTCCCTTTGTTAAGCAGAAATGAAGTTCAACGGGCCTCCCCTGTGGCACAGCGGTTCAGCGCTGGGTTGCGAAGCTGCCCGCGGCCTCTGCAGCACCGGTTCGACCCCCGGCTGCTCCCCGGCCACCGGAGGAGGGTCCCACATGGCGCGCAGACCTCTCCTGCCGCCCGCTGCTCCCCTCAGCAGTGTCCTTCGGTCCTTCTGCCTGCTCTGCTCCCCGCTCTGGCTCTGGTGAATCCTCTCACCCTCCCGCGCTTCTGACTGTACCCAGTGCTTGTATAAATTAATTAGTTAATTAATTAATATAAATCTTTAAAAAAAAAAAAAGACATGAAGTTCCAGTTGGTGTGCTTCCACCAAAGAGGTTTCGTTTTGATCCAACACCAAGGAGATCATTCTGCCCTCCAGGAACATGACAGACATCTTCCCGGCAGAAACGGATCTCTCCATGCTCTTGCAAGTTTGGCCAGTGCCAGAGGGGGCAGCTCAAAATAGGGACTGTGCACTGAGCTGGCGTCCAAAAAATCTAGGGCCAAATCATGCCCTTGACCAAATCTTTTGGCTTTGCTGAACTTCTCCATGTAAAGCTGTGCATGTGTGTTCATTATTATTTTCAATGTAGAGATTAGAACAATTATCACCACCCTTATCTCAAATCCAGCAAGCGGGCAGGCAAGTCAGTCTTTCAGGCTAAAGGCTCATCCTGACCCTGAAACCACCCCCCACCCGTGAAATGTCCTCCAACTTGCTGTGTGTCATCCCTCTGCCCCCACCACCATCAGACCTGGTGTTCCTCTTGTGTTCAAAGAGTTCGGAGTTCTTGAAATGTCCCTTTTCCATGAAGCCTTTCCTGACGCCCCTCCCTGGCGGCCCAGGCCCTCCTCTCCCTTGGGCTCACTAGGCCTCGGCAGAGTCAACCAGGGTATGTGTCTACATTTATTGAGATTGTTTTCAATTTTTCTCTGCAGTAGTTTGGAGTTTCAGTGCTGGAGGAGGGGCCTGGTTCCTTGTAAAATGTATCCCCAAGTAGTTTATGGTTTGGGATGCTGTCATAAATGCTACTTTTTTTAGATTTTTATTTATTATTTATTTATACAAGCACTGGGTATAGTCAGAAGCACGGAAAGGTGAGAGGATTCACCCCTGCCAGAGCGGGGAGCAGAACAGGCAGACTGACGATGTACACTGCTGAGGGGAGCAGCAGGCGTGGCAGGAGAGGTCTGCGCACCATGTGGGACCCTCGCTGGCAGCCGGGGATCGATGGAACCGGCGCGGCAGAGGCTGCGGACAGCTTCACAGTGCGGCACTCAACCGCTGCACCACCAGGGAGGCCTGTAAATGCTATTTTTTAAAAGTCATTTTTCAGTTGTTTGTTGCTGTATATTATGTATTGTCTGTTGTTAGAATTGTGTGTGTTGATGTTGTCTCTTGTGTTTGTGACTTTGCTAATTTCATTTATTACTTCTAGTAAGCTTTGAAGATGCCTCAGAAATTTTTCCATGCACGACCATTTTGTCTAGGGATTAAAATAGTTTTACCTTTTTTCTATTCTTTTTGTAACTTCTTTTTCTTGCCACTGTGCACACCTAGGGCCTCCAGTACACTAGCACATGGGAATGGTGACGATGGATGTCTCTGCTTTCTCCTGCTCTTAGGGGAGACAGCATTTTATCATTCTTTTTTTTTTTTTTTTTTGAACTTTGACAAAAGTTTCTTTAATTCTGATTTCTTGGTCAACATCACATGCTTTCAGGTATGCTTTGCTCCATGATTTTCTTTACCATTCTCTCATTCTTTATAGTGTTTGCTGTTGCTTTGAATATTTAGCCTTTACCTGATTTGCTGTTGTTGCTGCTGGTTTTTTTTTTAATAATGAAAAGTAATGAATTTTCCAATTCTTACGAGATCACACGAGATCGGGTGTGTTCAGGGTGCTATGGCTGTAGACTGAATTTTCCAATTCTTTAGTTTATTTAGTTGATCATATTATTTCCCCCCTTTTGTGGTTAATGTGGGAGAATACACTGATTGAATTTTGAGTATTGAACCAGCCTTCCATTCCTGGAATAAATCCCCATTTGGTCATGATACATTTTCTTTGCACATATTGCAGATTTGACTTGCTAATTTTATTGAGGTCTTATTTGCTTGATGGTGTCTTATTTTTCTCCACTTCTGAATGATAATTTAGTTGAGTATAGAAGTCAAGGGTGACATCCCTCCCCCAGATATTAAAGACATATTGAAGATAGTCACCATTCTTGGCCATCTCTTTGTGATGGTGAGAAGTCTCTATTGGCTCTCTTGGTCACTTCTTGAGGGTAATATTTACTTTTATGTCTCTGAAAGTTTTAAAGACTTTTTTTCTCTTCTCTTTAATGTCCTGAAGTTTCATCATAATGTGTCTGGGGCTAAATCTGTCTTTATTTATTCAGCTTAGGACTCAGTACGATTCTCCCATCTGGCAAGTTATCTCTTATTTCAGTTATTAGCCTTTATTACTTCAATCTCCCTCCCTCCAACCCTTTCCTGTCCCTGATGCCTCTGCCCCACCCACCCCCGTCTATGTCTTCTCCTGGATCTCTTATTAGTTGTGTTGGATGTCCTTATTCAATCCTCTAAATTTCTAGATGACACTTTCATATTTCCTATTTCTATCCCTGTCTGCATTCTGGGTGGTTTCATTTCCTCTATCTTCCAGTTTACAATTTTTTCTTGAGCAGAGTCCCGTCTGCTTTCTCAGTCTCTGTGGTTTTAAATGGAATAACTACAATTTTCATTTGGAGATGTTCTCCATGGTTCTTTCCCAAACTTGTTATGACATTGCCCTGTTCCTTCACTATGGCTTTTTTAAAAGTCTTTGCAATAATTTTAAATACTTACTTTACAACTTCTTTCAGATTGTCTTATTAGTTCAAGATTTTAGAGTGCTCGCTTTTCTGTTGTGTCTGCTCAGTCTCCCACACGAAGGTTTATTTTCTTACGTAGTTTGCAATTTTTATTTTGGGGTGAGGCCGTAATGTCAGGCGGTTTGTTTGGATGTTGGAGGCCAGCGTGTCCTGGTTTGCTGCCTTTCCTGCCAGGCTGCCTTGCACAGAGTGCAAATTCTCACTCCACATCCACCGGAAGTATGGAACTTGGGGGCTTTGATTTCTCACGGGAGTCATTTTTTCCCCATCCAAAGCTTTGATGGACCTCAATCTTTCTCACTTCTTCCCTGGAATGATCTAGTGTTCGTTCTTACTGCTCTGCCTCCTCTCTCTCTCTCTCTGGTTCTGGGCTGGAGACCGCCATGTATTTCCTTGGGGCTTGGCAATATATTTTATTTGTTATCTTAGAAGGACAGAGAGGGAGTAATATTTTAGCAGAGAGAGTATAATAAATACTCAGATACATGCATCTTAAATTTGAAAGTGTGTGTGTGGTTTGTTTTATTTAATTTTTTCCACATTTACTTGCTCTACTACTTTTCTAAACCATTTGAAAATAAGTGGTTCTCAGCATACCCCGCTCCCAATTACTTTAGCCTGCATCTCCCAAACACGAAGACCTCCTCCTCTTTAACCACAGTGCCGTTGTCACACTTCAGAAAATCAATCTATTGTCAAGTAATACTCAAACCTCACAAATTGTTTCCAAACTATACTTGATAGCTGCTTAAATAAAAATTAGGATCCAATCAGGAATCACACTTTGCATTTTTTGTCATGTCTTTTTATTCTCTTTTAATCAAGATTGATGACACTGACGTTTGGAAGAAAACAGGATTGTTATAGATTTAACTTCATTTCTATTTCCATATTTTCTAGAAATTGAAAGTCAAGTTTAATGACTTGATTTTTGCGAGACTATTCCATAGGGTGCACCGCATCCTTCGTATTGTGTCACATTCAGATTTACCACATCTGAGTAAGTGATGACAATGTAGTTCCTGCGCTGTAAAGTGATATTTGCCCCGTGACACGCCAGTCCTCTGCGAGGTGCTGACGACGTGCTAAGAGCGGATTTGGGGTGTGCTTTCCATGCTTCTGTGAATTGTGAAGCGGGGGGAGCCCGTTGGCCGGGTTGGCCACATCCATGAGCTCTGGCCTGAGCAGGCACAAGGCGAGGCAAGGCGTGGGGAATGCAGAGCCAGGAGGGGCCGGGGGCGGGGGGCAGGGGTTGGAGACGGTGCAAGAACACGTGGCTATTTCTGACGTCCCGTCTCTGTCTGGAATGAATGGCCTCCCTCTTTCGAGAGAAGACCAAAGTGCTCTTTCAGAAGCTTTGCTTTCCCCATGCGGTTCAGCAGTGCTTTCCTGAGGCTCTTCTGTGTGCCAGACTCTCTGGCCCTGGGAATAGGGATTTGAACAAAGCCTGCCCCTTGCCCTCTCAGGGCTGAGGTCTAATTGGAGAGACAGACACATAAACAGACAATTGCGGGCCAGCGGGCTGAGGGCTCTAGCAGAGGGCGAAACAGTGTACTGGGGGGGTCAGAGACAGCCGCCTCCGGGCCCCACCCAGGTGGAAGAAGTAAGCGCTCCTCCCCCAGTAGCCCACCCTTTCTCTGGGGCCCCTCCTTCAACTTAACATTGGCTCTGCCTTTAAAATAAAATTAAATGATGTTTTGCTGAGGTAATGTTGACTGACAACACCATATATGATTTAGGGAATAAGTTCACCCTCGGGTAGCCTTAATTGTGCAATTAGATTTTAAGGGTTTGTTTTGTCTGTTACTTTACTTTGTTTCTTTATATTCCACATATTTACCTTTATTTTTAATCAAATTCTATACACATAGTGAATTGTATTTTCATTGAGGTAATGCTCGTTGGCAACACCGTGTATGATTTAGGGGGATGGGCTCACACCTGTTCAGATGTATGTGACCACCCCATACCCACCACCAAGCCACCCACACTCCTTTACCCTAGGGCGCTGGGCCCCTTCTCCCTGAGCTCTCCCCCCACGCTCCCTCTGGTAGCCTCATTTCTGCAGAACCGAGTCCATCTTATTACCGGACTTGCACACAAACTCGGAGCTCCTTTCAGAAAGATGGCTGGAAATCGACCTGGACCCCACCCCCTTCCAATGTGCCCAGGAGCACTTTCCCACCTTGCTGCAATCTGGCTGCCACCAGCCCCGGGAGGGTGTGCCCACAGAGCTTCCCCCCATCCCATGTTTGGCTAGCCCACCCCCCCCACACCCGACTCTCCACATCACCAATAACAAGGCACACAAAGAACTCAGCACTCTGGGGTGACGACCTTGTCCTGTTGCTTCAGGTTAAACTGGCTGCGACCCGAGCCCCTTCCTTGTGCTGCTGTTACTGGTGTCTCTGCTGTCGCAGCTTTTGGCAATTAAGCCTCCTGGAAAGAGCTGCTGGTGCAGCCTTTACCCTCCAACCCCCAGTCCAGTGCACTTGTGATTAAGAAGTCAACGTTTTCTGCTCTGGCTCTGCTAATCCAAGGTAGTATTTAGTTTATTGCCTTTCAGGCTTCATGGGTTTTTTTTTTTGTTTGTTTGTTTTCTGAGTGACTGAGTGGGCAGACAAGTCCATTCACTGTGGGGAATTTCCTGGAATTAGCAGTACAGTAAAGAAAAACCTTGGCATAAAAGCACTAAGGCCCCTACCGCTGAAAAATAAATTCTAACCATGGTACAAAAGCAAATGGTTAATCCCAGTTCGCAATTAATTTCAGCTTCTAATCAATTCCTGCTGTGAGTAAAGCACATGGGAAATATGATCCCCAAACCTTTCATTCCTCGCGGAAGGTCACTTCCTTGAGGCCCGGGCCATGTCTGGGATCTTTCCCCCTTACAGGTCTCGACAGGGCGTCCTGCGGCCTGCGCAGCTCCCACCGCTCCTCTCCCCGCGGTCGGGGAAGCACCATCTAGTAGCCACCCCTCACACAGCAGGAAAAAGGAGTCGGAGTAGGCGTCTGATGTTGCCCATAGATCAATTAGGTTAAAAAAAGGGAGGTGGGTAGAAAGAAAACCAACCCAACAGATTCCTCCAAGCTGAGTAGTCTTCCTACCACCTGTGCCAACTTCAACACAGCCCGAACACTGATTTAATAAGAAAACGGGCACTTATGGGAGGCTGCCGGGGGGGGGGGGCACCCATCGGGTTCTGCGCTGATTTCGCGCTCTGACAACGCCTCGTTCCTCCCCGCCCTACACATCTGTCTGCGGACGCCGAAGGAAGACCGGCCGAGACAGACGCTGAACCCGCGTCCCGTGGTGCCGCGGCGCTTGGATGCCCGCCTGGAAGGGGTGCGATCTCGGCCGTGTTCGGGGCCCCATCTGGAATAATGGCCGCACTTTTGAAGGCGGCCTAGTGGAGCTGGCAGTGGGGGCTGAAGGGAGCAGCCGTGCACCCAAGCTGGGTGCCAGGTTGCCCGTGGAAACCAAGGAGTTTGAGGTGTTTCTTGCCCATGAGTCAGACCCAGGTGCCTGCCTGGAAGGGCTGCCCGGCTCGCAAGTCGCATCATCGGGCCTGAGGCTGCGCCCACTTGGAACCATTACTACCCAGCGCCGGAGAGGGCTGTGAGGAAGCCCCACTCCCGTCCCAGCACCCTGAATGCCCCCACCTCCCTTGCCAAACACAAAGCTGGACTTGACACCTCCAGTCACGTGATGCCGGGGTGCCCTTACCACTTTCCCCTGGGGGCAACTTGTTCCAGAAGACCCCATGCGGAGAACTCTGCCAAGATTCAAAAATCTGGAAGAAAAAAAGTCATATTCCTTTATACTAGGTGAGCGTGGGTCCTCATTCACCGGAATCTCTGTCTCAGATGAGCGAGAGTGGGGAGCGCAGGCAGAAGCAGCCCTCCCCTGGGCCGCTATATGCCTCTCTGCATTGCACGCTCCAGAACTCAAGCCCTTCTGAAGGTTTCCTCTGACGTGGGTTTCGCCTTCAGCGACCTAAGAAAGGACAGACAGCAAGGCAGAGAGAAGGCGCCTCTTTCCAGGCTCTGCCGCTTGCATTGGAGGATGGGATACATGCAGAATTTTTATTAAGCTCTTTGATTATGTCTAATTGAATCTGTTTGCACCACTCCTCACCTGCTCTGAGAATTTTTTTCCCTGAGAATTTCTTCTATTCTTTCCCACCTTGTCATCACAAGACCATTCATGGCATGTGTTTCCATAGCACTTAGTACAAGCCAGCCATTGTTCTAGCACTTGGCCAATCCTAACTCATTTGCTCCTCCCACAACCCTAGGAGCTAGGTACCAATATAAATGCCATCATACACGTGAGAAATCAGGCACAGAGAGGGTAAGCAACCTGCCCGAGATTGCACAGCCAAGAAGGAGTGGTGGTAATATTTGAGCCCAGACAATTTGGATCCAGAGTCTGTGGTCAGTGCTCTTAATCACTAGGAGGAGAGTCTCTCCAGATAAGAGAGGGGGTAAAAAATTAGAAGAAAATTCTCTTGCAAATGGATGCTGATGTTATCTTAAGTCCTAAAAGTCTGGTGACAAGTGTATGTGCTGGCTGAAAGGAAAAAAAAGAAAAAGAAAAAGAAGCAGCAAACCTGTCATCATATTTAATTGACCCCATTTGAAATAAAGAGCATGAAGAGCCTAGGGCCACACCTGGTTCAGCAGAAGTCTCTAGTGTATATTTGCTGGGTAAATATTAGATGGATAAGTGAATGAATATGGAAGATTTTCCCTCTGAGCTTACATGTAAATACTGCTTTGCTCACAGATCTGGCTTGATAAACCTAGACTCAAATTTTATCTAATTGTGGAAGAGCTTCCAGAAGCCAAGGCACTTGGACGTGAACTCCACATGTGTCCCTTATGAGCTGTACACTTTAGACTAGTCTAGCAACATCTCTGATCCCTACTTCCCTCCTCTAGAAAATGGATATACTAAGTTCTGTCTTGACGGGTAGTTGGATGGCTAAAATAACTGGTTGGAAGCACTTGTCAGTCAATAGCATCCAGGTACAAGAGGGGCAGGTGCCGACAAGCCGCCTCAGGGGCTGAGCTCTGCCCAGACCAGGCCCACCTGGGCACTCCGCTGGCAGCGGGACGGATGAGCCCTGACGCTAGTGTCTACTTCCTCCAAGATGGGTGCTAGCACCTGCTCTTGCCTGGCCTCCCCACGGCTGGGACTTTTCTCTGCAAGCAGCGTGTTGTCAGGGCCCAGCCCGCCCACTGCAGGGCCGACCACATGCACTTCAGCTGGTCAACAGAATGCCCTGTACGTGGATTTGCCTCTTTAATCCCCCATACCAAGTAGAAGGTGAGCCCGCCCTGTGTATTTTACTAGCTACCCGACATCGTGTTTTGTTTTTGACACCCTCCAATCTCAAATCCTCATCTGATCTTCCTCTCCAGACCCTAACTTCAAAGTTAGGAAAATCTCACGACCCTGAGCTGCCCCTGCCTCTCCAGTGTGGAGGCCACGGGGTCTCCTGGCACCACGCTCCACTTTTCTGTTTCTGGGCCTGGCCCTAGGGCCCAGAAAGTCCCGCGAACCCCACCAGCCCTGGCTGAGCACCGCCAGAAGTCACGACCCTGCCCGCTGCACCCACTTTGCAGCCCCTGCCCCACCCTGGGGAGGAATGACATTCAGCAGGCCGTGGGGGGTTGGCTGCCGACTGGCCGCTGTGTTTTCTCCTGCGCGGCTGTGTTTCCGCAGCGCCCAGCCACCCCTGCTCCTTAGGCCGATTGCCTTCTATCAAAAACGCTCCTTCCGGAGGGGACCACAGCAGCTCAAAGGAAGTGCGTGCGGCCGAGAAGCTGCACAGGCGTGCAGTTCCGAAAGGCGAGTCCGCCCATCGCTGCGAATTGATCAGTTCACGTTGTGAAGACACCTCCAGGTGCTTTCAGACCCCCACCGGCCCCTCTGTGCGCAGGATGCAGCTGTGCCACCCTTGCAATTAGGCCGGTGTTCTCAAAGCCAGGGACGTGAACATTCTGTGTGTAACTGGAACCCCGAAGTCTTAGACTGGCACCATAGGGGTTAATGGAAATTGAGCCATATGGAGTTGAAAGGGGTTTCTATGGCTAGGACCACACTTTCAAGAGGTCCAGTCTCTTCAGAAAATAATCAAATACCATAAAATCAAAAACTCTTACACAGAGATGAGGTTTCACTTAAGCGGGTCGGTGCCAGGAAGCACAGGCAGAGACTCGGCTGCATATACGCACATCCGACTCCAATTGTCCCATTTGTCTGTCTCCCAGGTGGGATTTAACGTGTGTGTCATAATTTAATTACATTTTGATCTCTGTAGTTAATCGTTGAAAGTCCAAATTTTAATTTCGGCTGGGACTTGGCTATTTGCAAAGGGGATGGGAAAGACCGCTGGGTATTCAGAGCCGCCCTCACAGGCGAGAGTCACAGTCCGGGCTCCGCTGCCCTTAACTGCTTCTGCCCGGATCACTACCTGCCTGTGAGTTGCCGACGGCGCAGGCCTGGGGCTCTCCAAGGCTGGAAGCCTGTGGGGCACAGGAGTTTCCAGTTAGGTTCACACAGGCCAGACTAGGGTGAGTTGAGTGAGGCACTCGCCTGGGCTGAAAAATTGAAGAGGGTGGCCTCCGGAAGCTAGCAAGTGGAGCGGGGACTGGCCCAGCAGAGCCGCGGGGGTCACTCCACGCCGCAGCTGCTGCCCAGCACTGGCACAGGCTCCTCAGTGGGCTCAAGAACAGGCAGCCGCGCACCTCTGGAAGTGGGTGTGGAGAGGGGCCTGTGGAGAGGATCAGATGGAGGAGCTCCAGACTGGGGGCCACCAGAGCAGCTGAGGACAGTGTCCTCTACCCCAAAAGGAGGAGCCTATGGATGGATGGGACCCAAATGTGAAAGCAGGCCCCTGCCACTCGTCATGGCACCTAAACCGTAGGCTTCCCAGGCTGGGGTGCGGGCATGTCTGCACACGCTGCTCACAGGTGCGGCCTTCATTCCCAGTGATGCCAGAGGGTGTAACGGTGTCCGCTGCCCTGTGATCGAGCTCCCCGCAGCGAGCACCAGGCTACCTCCTGTCTCTGGGTTCGGCTACCTTAGGACCGTCACGTGAGGGCAATCATGGCATTTGTCTCTCACTGGGCACAAGGTCTTCAAGGTTCGTCCACAGTCACTGGCAGGACGGCCCTCCTCGTCGGGGCTGCTGCTCCTCGGCGCCGGGGACGACGCCTCCTGCTTTCCCCTCCGTCTGCAGATGGACACGGGGGCTTCCGGGTCTGGCTGTCTGGACACGTGATGATCTGGGCAGTCCCTCCCTTGGAGAACGCAGGCTGCTGCCCGAGGCGGGTGCCCGGCCTCCCCTTTAGCACTTTCACCTCTGAAGAGCCGGTGCCTCTTTTATGTCTTACTTTCCTCCTCTGCCCCCGCCATCCCTCTGCAGAGTGGTGATGCGGATTCCTGCAGTGAGTGCCTTATAAATTCACCAGTGTGGGGGTCACAGGTGGCTGCAGCCCCCCTCCAGCAGGAGGTAGCCAGGGAGCCGGGGCAGGCGAGATGGAGCTGGGAGCAGGTGCTGACAGGCGCCCTGGGCCTTGCATGGAGCCGTGGAAATGGTTCTGGAGCAGAGCCCTGGGGTGCAGGGAGCTCTCGCGTCAGGGGTACACACTGAGGAACTTAGTGAATTGAAATGTTAAAAGCAATCGATGCTCTTAATTGCACCACAGCAAGCCTGTTCCTTCATTTCTAAAATAAAATAATCCAATAAATATGCACTTGTGATAATTGGGGCCCAAATTCAGTAATATCCAGGGGACAGGCAGAATCATGGTCCTCACGGAGGGGGCCGCTGGACATGGCCTCCTGGGGGAAGAGCTGTTGAGTCCGGGCTATTGCATCAGTGTTTTCTAAGGAAAAGGAAAAGAGGTTGCTTTCTTTTCCCCAAAGGCCTTTGTCCCATCTGTTCAGTCGTCTGCAGGCAGATAATGGACAGTCCCCCAATGGAAACCACTGCTCCCCACTCCTGGCGGCTCTCAGCTGTGCTCTGTTTGTCCTCCTGTAAGGATGAGGAGCACCCCAGCCCTGTGTGGATGGCTGGGGCACTAACGATCTACCCGCCCAGTGACCACCACCGCTCCTTCTGGAATCAGGGACTAGTAAGTGTTCCTCCGCCACTCTTCTAGGTACCTGGCGTGGTGCCCTCGCGCCTCAGGGACGGCCTTGGCGACCCCTTCTTTTGCCTTAGCTTCTTGATCATTCGTGACTCCTTCCCACACTCTCAAGCGACTCAATGGGCATCGACCTGCCGGCTCCCACAGCAACGCACGGGGGATCCATGGTCAGCCCCCTGGGCCTCCATAGGTGTTTCGAACCTTATTTTCTAGTGTCTGTTCCCAAATGTTCACATCTCTTAGCCTTCTTTTCCCTCCCCTCCCTCTCCTTTCCTTTGGGGATCTTGGCTTCTAGGCAGTGATTTCTCTTCTTCTTTGCTTTTATATTCTCCCTGAGCCCTCTTTCTAAAATAATTATAATGATCACATTTCTTCTAATTCTTTTCTTATTAGGAGAAAAGAGACAGAATATTTTTCTTGCACATTGGATAGCTGAGTGTTTTCCTTACCATGTTCCTGAACTTTCCTTTTTCATGAGTTGTACACAGGAGTCCATATTTCCACACAGCTCTGAAGGTGCATTTCTAATTACCTTGTAACTCGCCATGGTTACTCAAAACCACAGGCTGGAAACTAGGAATTTACGAATAGTGCTGGCTCGGGCTGCAACGAGTCCAGCTTCTAAGGTCAGTTTGAAAAATGCCCTGCTTGGTGTCTAGTAGCAAGACATATGGGTGGGTATTTCTCCTATTTTATTTTTTAAATGTTAATGAAGTTTTTTTCCATGATTAAAGAACATTTGAAAAACACAGAAACATAGGACCCCAAACGCCCGTAGTTCCACGTTTCATAAATAACCAGCTATCAATTCTTAGTGTGTCACCGTGTCGGGAATCTGTGACAAGGCCACAGGTTGGCAGTGCCATGCGCTAGAAGGCAGGCCTCACTCATGCACAGCAGAACGCTGTGTGGCCCAGGAAGGGCGCTCCATAATGTCTATGTATCTGGCTTTGTGGCTCATGATGCATGTCACTGGTATCTAGGGAACATCCAGGTTCCGTTTGTACAGAGCACAGGGGGACAAAGCCAGGCTCTGTGCTCTGTGCTGAGCAGGCCTGCTGTCTCCACCACTGCGTCTCCAGGGTGGTGAGAGGCTGTCACTGCATCTGGCATCAGACACCAGTCTGTGTGTCACCTTGTCAGGCGGTCCTCATCTACAGACACCTCAAGGATGATGAACTTGAGGCCTCTGAGCAGGTTAGGGAAACTGAGATGCATCTCTGTGACACCCAGTCCACTCTGGATGGAGCACAAGGGAGCTTCCAGGGGACAGGGCACGGCCTTCTTCCAAGGCTCCCCTCAAATGTCTGCTCACAGGATCGGTGGGTAGAGGAGCAGGTGACTAAAACAGTCAGTGGCTGTAGGAAAAAGGTGTTGTTGAGACATTTGCTCTCTCCAATTCTGCGCCATGAACATGATAAAATGTGTTTTAAGGTCAAAGTAACATGGCGACAATCCAGGCTCACTGGCCTACTGCAGACGACGGGAATAACAAGGCAGCAGAGTTTGCCACATACTCAGGAGAGGCCTTGTCAGTTTGGGGGAACTGAAAGTATGAACAAAAGGAACACTTGCCCAGCTCAGGCCTTCCAGCCCGCATGCACGGGCACCTGGACGACACAGAGCGCGAGGTCAGCTCCCCCAGAGGTGGTCGGGACCCCCTTCCGGGAGGGAGGGCGCTGGAGCTGAGCCTTGAATTGCTGAGAAGCAGTTCCTGGGCAATTAAGTTGAGAAAGAAGAAAGAGTCTTCCTGGGTGAGGAAAAGGCAAAGTATGTACATAAACATGGAAGCAGGATGGCACGGAGCTCCCAGGGACTGTAAGCCGTTGCTGTGTGCGTGGGGCCTAAGGCACGGCGGGCGCTGTGTTGCGCGCTGAGTGAAGGTTTGCATTTTGTACAGAGGTGGCGGGCTGGGCAGGAGAGGTGTTCAAGATAAAGAACACGGTAGACTCGGTGCCCAATTGGATCAGTAGAGGCAGGAATCACAGACCACCCCTGGGTCTCTGCCCTAGGTGACAGTTAACTGGGGGTGTCATTAACCATGATGGGAAGCACAAGAGATCCGGATATGGACTGAGACGGGACTGGACAGATAGGCAAGGGCCCTGTGGGGAAGGTCATGTTAACAGAAGCAAGACTAGAACATGAAAGCCCTTGGGAGCCGGGTGACAGGGATCTAGAAGAGTTTCAGTCGGGAGTGATAGTGTCACATTGTATTTTGCAGTGTTTCCCTTTGGCTGCTGCATTAAAATGGGCCCACAGCAGATAGCAGGTGCCGAAGTGGGGGGAGTGGAGGAGTCAAGGACGACTCCCAACTTCCTGGCTTAAGCCTCTGAGTGGCTGGTGTAATTATTTACCGATGCTGGGAACGCCAGCAGAAAGGCTCATTGAGACGCAGAGTACCGAGTGCTGTTTTGGATCTGTCGAGTGTAGGAGGACTCTGGTGCACCCAAACTGAGATTGCAGAGGTGGCTGGATCTTTGGGTCTGGCTGTCAGGAGGGAGGTTTGGGGTGAGTTGTAGATAGAGTCACTGCAGAGGGAAGTGTGACTGACACCTTGATCAGGGAAACGGATGGCAGAACCCCGGGAGACAAATGTTCAGGAAGAAGTATCCAGAGACTTATGGAGGAGACTGATAGAAGTTGTAGGAAAAGCAGGAACATGATTTCATGGGGACAAAGGAAGAGAGCGTTGTCTCAAGAATAAGGAGGCAGTTAAGAATATTAAATGGCACCAAAATGAAGGTGTGAAACATGTCCATCTGAAAACATATCGTTTATGGTGAAGGGTAGACTTGGGCTTTCGCGGTGCATCTATGTAGTGTACGCACACATCGGTTTGTAATGACTCGCCTCTGCAACTTACATCATGTTCTCCTAATGCTTAGAAATATACCATTTGCAATAGCAACAGAAATGATAAGGCACTTAGATATAAACCTCTGGGATCGTATGTAAAATACTTATAGGAACGATGCTATGACATTGTTTAAAAAAACCCAGAAGGTGATCTAAGTGATGGGGTATCCGCTGGGCTCGTGGCCACAAAAACTGGCAGTTGTGAAGAAGGCGCTTCTCTAGAGGACATTATTACTCGATGTGCTTGCAGTCAAAACCCCAACTCTTTTCTATCGTACTTGCCAAATTGATTTTAAAAGTCCATACAGAAGCGCAAAGGCCCAAAAATAAACAGCAAAATATTGCAGAAAAAAAACAAGGCGGGAGACTTTCCCCCACTAAATGTCAAGCCTGATTACAAAGTTATAATAATTATGACGTGATAGTATCCAGAGACAGAGCAGCAGAGCAGTGGGCAGTGTAATGTGCCCTGGCACAGAGCCACATGTGCACAGGAACTTGGTTTGCAGCAGAGACAGCGTAACTCATGAGAAAAGGGAGGCCTGAGTACGGGGCGGCAGGGACATGGCCAGCCACGTAGAAACAAGTGCAAACACACACCCCTGCGTCACAGCAGGCGCCCAAGTAAATCCTCAGTGGGCTATGCTCCTAAATAGGAAAAGAAAATTTTAACTTTTCTAGGAAAATATCATTGTAGCCTCAGATTAACGCGGGGATTCTTAAGTCCCCAAAACACAAACCATAAAGGAAAAGACGGATAGCGTGTACCACTTCAGCAGATAAGACCCACCACCAAGTGACGCCATAAACAGAAAGGAAAGTCACAAACTGGAAGATATGTCAATGGGATCTCAAGGAAAGTCAAAAGCAGACTTGACTGAGTGCCTGAGTGTCCAAAGCGGGGCTCCCGACACCAGGGGCAGGTCTCTTGCCGGTGGGGCCAGGCCAACAGGGCCCACCGGGGGGTCCAGGTGATGGCTTTCGGATGCCTTGAAATGACCTTTCCTTGGAAAATCCAAATTTGATCACTTTTCTTGTCTATTGATGAGTTGCTATTATTTATGCATTTTCCTGTTACTCCATTCCGTGCATTTCTTCATCGCCACTGTCTCCCTTTCACGGGGCTCTGCAGCGTGCGCCCCCCCCCCCACCCGACGGCCTCATGGGGCAGGACGGGGCTCTGTTCCCTGTGCCCCTGTGGCCTCCAAACCTAGCAGAGCAGATCGGTGCTTATCACGTGATGTGAATCGAGGACAGAAAGGACTCACAAAATGATATTTTTTAAAACGTTCTATCTTTCAGCACGACTAGTGTCAGTGTGAGCAGAGAGGAAGCGCCGAAGACGCGCTGAGATGTCACCTCCGGTCTGAGCAGCCGCTGCTGAAACGCAGTAGCTGCAGCTACAAGCCAAGAGCGATGTTTCACAGGTGACTTTGATGGAAATCCTTGGCTTCCGTTTTCTGTTAGTGCCATCTTATAGGAGGGCCAAGAGTCCGGCCACGCTCCGCGCGAAAGCATTGGGACAAGTCCGGGCCTCCGTACGCGCGGAGATGCGTGTGCTTCCTCGGAGAAGCGGAAAGGCGCGTCTGCACGAGAGAAGAGCCGGGAGACAACGCGCCTGGCCATACGCTAGGAGCGAAGGGGCTAAGGGGTCATCATTGTCGAGTGTGATGACGATGTGGACTTGAGACTTGAGGCCCACGGTGGGTCCCCTGGTTCTCTGAGTTCAGCTCTGACTGCCTTAGCCCTCGAGGGTGGCCTCTGCTGACGCCGGGCCACGTCCATCTGCCTCCCCACAGCCGGCGAAAGGTGAGAGCAAAGGTGGTCGCTCAATAACTCGGCTAACAAACCACAGAAAAATGGCACATGCATGCGTGTGCGCGCACACATACACACGAAAACACACCAACGCACTCTCCCGGAATGCCCATCAAGGTGACAGAGAATGGAGAGACAGTTCCTTGGCTAATTCGTGTTCCGGGGCTGAAGCGTCAGCGTGCTCTTTCAGCCATGCACGCGTTTCCTGTTCCGAGCTGCGTTGAACACTGAAGACGCAGAGAGAAATTAAATCCCTGAATGATTGAGGGGGGAACACTGAGCGAAGGTGATGTGATAGAGATTTCTAGAACAAATTGGGAGAAAAAGTCATGAAAGTGGTGAGAATAACGATTTCCACCGAGAAGGTGGTATTTCATCGAGGCCTAGCGCGTGAACAGCAGGTGGGCGGACGGAAAGGGAACTGCGACCAGCCACGAGGACGGGAGGGGCCGCGGCCGGGGCCATCCAGGGAAGAGGAAGTGACCCGCATGACTGCAGCTGGCGTGTGTCGGGGGAGTGACGGGAGCGGAGGGAAAGCTAGAACTTTTGGGTGGGAGGGATCAAATTAACGATAACCTTGGGGAAAAAAAGAATAACCTTGAACTTTGAAATTCACTCTGCAGGAAAGCAGGCAAGCTGGGAACATGTGAAAGCACACGGTTTACAAGAGGAGCACGCGGAAGAGCCCTGGCGAGGGTGCCGCGGGGCTGAGCAGCACCAGCGTGATGCTCGTCGACCTCGTGATGGGCCCGCGGAGCGCCCACTGCCGCCATCCAAGACAAAGAGCCACGGGGCTGGCAGGCGGCGCGAGCGAGGAAGGCGAGCAGAGGCAAGTCCAGGACGTCTTCGCCAGGCGGCGTCAAAGAACTGGGTGGCGGGGTAGATGGAGGGAGGGAGACATTCGGACCTTCGGTTCTGATGTGGCCCATCTCACCAAGCACCGAGCAGTTGGACGAAATGTTTGTTTACTGGGCGAACGAGTTAGTAAGACGGTGAACTTCGCAGGAACGAGCTGACAGTGGGAGGGGCAGGAGGCAGATGCAGGGGGGACGTGACACTCATTCCCCCTGCGTCCGCCCAGCCTTAGCATGGGCCAGAGCCTTCTAGAAGAAGCCCCGCGCTGGGCGGAGAGTTTCCCATTTGAGTGCAGGCAGGATCATGCTTGAGCTGAGCTTCCTCCTCTTTGCTCCTGCCCTAGGCGCGGCCCTCCTCGCCACTCTGCTGGTGCCCGTGCACCTTCCTGAGGTCCAGTGTAGGACATGCTTTTCCCCACACCTTCATTCTTTTCCCTTTTCTCATTGTCATCCTTTCAATGAGCTCCTCACTCACATGCTTTCTTGTCTACACCTCACCCATTGGCTCCAAAGGCTGTAAGAGAGCAAGGGTTGAGGCAACTTTCTGGGTCCTTTCTTTTTTGGGGGTGTGGAGGAGAAGAGGGGAAGGCGCTTTTTCTGTTGGGCAACCAAAGATCGCGTCTCCACGGAGGCCTGCCGGCCATTCCCCTGAGTGTTCCTATCTGTCCTAGTGTTAATTCTACAGATTACCTTGGGGTCATTCCATGTCTGGCTCTCCTCTTCGACCATGATTTATTTCCTTTCCTGTTTCACCAAAGATCTTCCACAGGTTTGCCTTTCTGTGTCTTTCCCTCCTGCTCTGTCCAATTCCCCACGTTTGCTAAGAGTTGGTGGCAGCCCGTGACTGGTCAGGCTCCATGCAGCCCCAGAACAGAAGACCCCCCTCTGCTAAGTTTCATCCTGCTCAACACCTGCCCCTCAGCACCAAGCCCAGCACAGGGACGAGCCCTCTAACATGCCCACCCCGCACCCTGCAGCTGGTGGCTCTGGCGCTGGTTGTGAGGCCCGTTCAGCAGGCCCCAGGCATCCACCTGCCTGGGCAAAGAGCTCTCTGTATGGACTCTGCTCCCAGCAGCATGCAACCACCACTGCATGCCATGCTGCTGAAGTAAAGGCACCACATTACAGGACCCTGGTCCCATGCCACCACTTCGAGCCACCTTTTGAGATAGTCCTTTTGAAATGTTCGAAGTCACAGGACAGGGAGGACGACACTCACAAATCTGCAAGCTCGCGTCAGGGAAAGCTCATGAAATAGGGGGAAGAAACCAACTCTTCCTCTGGGTCTGAACTGCACCCTTGGAAAAGAGATGAGCAATAGAACAATTTTCCTAATGAGATCATTTTGGATACTCAATCAACTCTCATGAAGAATGATAAAATGATAGAAGGGCAAATCTGATTCCACTATACCCATTTGCTTAATCGAATTCACCTGATTAGCCTGTGAGTCTTCAGGGCCACATTTGCCGGGACCATCACCCCCAAGTTCCCAGAAAGTGTCCGCACTTGACAGGAGACTGACATTGCCCAGGCTTGGGTGTGGGTGTGGGTATTTGAGCTGCGCTGATTGAACTCCTGCCAAAGTTTGTATATATATTCCCAGAAAAGGCTGTTCCAGACCCAGGGCTGGTTTTGATCACTAACAGATCTGAGTTTTCCATGGCAAGCAGGGTCGGCGTGTGTGAGGGTGCGCGGTGGTGGGAGGGGGTCGTGGGGGTCCCAGCGGTGGTAGCAGCGGTGATATTTTCATATTTTTCAAAGTGATTAATTGTTACAACCTAATACTCATTTTGAATATTACACAAAATGTGACAATACCTCTTCCTCTGAGGTATTGTCACACTTTTAAAATCCAAATTTAAATGCATGATAAATGGTACCAAAAAAAAAAAAAAAAAGACTTGGACTGGGAGTCAGGAAGCTACGCACTCATCTCATTCCTCTGCTAACTTCTTGTGAGACCTCGGGCAAGTCACTTCACCTCCCTGTAGTTCCGTTTCCAGGGATGTAAACTAGGGGTGTTAGGTTTGCGATTCTTAAGCTCTCTTCCAGGTCAAACACTTCTGAGGTTGAGGGAGTACAGAACCAGCTCCTTCTCAAGGCTGGTATTGGTTAAGTTTGGGGCGGGCCACCGGCGAGCACGCGCGGCAATAATGCAACCTGCAAATGCAAGATGTCTGCAGCAGCACTGTACGGATGGGCCCCAACTCTGAAATAAATGGTTTCTGCCTCAATGAGTGAACTAAGAGCCTCAGTGCTCCATTTCTCTCCACTGTTTTACTTTATTTGCAGTGCCCCGCAGCAGTCTAACAGCGTGAGCTCTCGAGCTCCGCTTCCAAAGACCACCCGCCAGCCAGGTGGCCTCGCCCTTAGTCCCTCCTCGCTCCTCCTCGAGGTGGTGTGCCCTGCTTGGCACCGCGGCCACCTGGGAACACGCACGGCCACCCGGGAACTCGTGTGGTCAGGGACACATCCCTTTCCTAAGTGCCCGCTGCAGAAAAGTACTTTGCTTGGTTCACTCTACACAGAAACCCTTATAATGACAGGGCAGCGCCAGGGATTTGTCTTCACGGGAGCCATCCACCTGGCGAAGGCATGCCACTCCAACCTCAACTCCAGATAATTTGAAAAATAGGGATGATGATGCTACGTCAGAGGTATTACTTCACACGGGGAGACAATCTGTGTGGAAACACCATACAGTCTCCACAGGCCAACAGGAAAATGTTGCCCATGGTCAGAGAGCTTGACCCCAGGGGTCACCTAATAGGTGAGGCAAGTGAAGCCCAGAAAGGGGAGGGACACCCCAGGGGAAGCAGTGCAAGAAGGAGCCTTCGCCTTCTCCCTTTGACATGTATAACGCCCACAGAGTTGAGGGAAGATGTTCTGGAGCAAATGACTTTGGCCTTGCCTGCCCCAGACGGTGTCTCTGGCAGAGCAGAGGGGTGTGGACAGACACTGACAGCTCTGAATATTTAGGTGGAATTATCACTGGAAACTCTCTCCTAGCAGGACAGAGAGGGAGGAAACATCAGAGTTAGAGCTAGACAAAAACTTGGCAGAGTTGTATTCCATAAATAAAAATACCGAGGGACACTAGAATACTAAGAGAATCCCTTCTTCCTCATAGCTAAGGTCATCCTGTGATATATTATGCCTTCAAATCTAGAAGACAAATTGAACATTCCAAAAGTCCGCCTCACTCATTCAGCATTCAGCAAATGCTCACTGCGTTGGGTGTTGTGCCAGCAACGAGGGGAGGCACAGAGGCACAAATGAATGCTTAGAGTGGGTGAGCAGCAAGGACTATGTATGAACAAACTACCAATAGGGTACCGAGAAGAGAAGAGCCAAGCAAATCCTCATGGAGGTGACTCTTCGCCTGGGTCTTCGGTGGGCACTCAGGAGAGAAAGCAAGGACTGATAATAAGGGCCTCAAAGCTACGATCTCAGTTATCCCTGAACATTAGAGGTCTCTATTATCTCTAACTAAGAGATGAAAAAATTGGGGTTCGAAGGGATTAGGTAACTTGACATAGCTGGTTCCAGAGGATAGAGCCACGAAAAGGCTGTTATTGTAACTAGTACTAGGTTCTATCGGGAGTTTGGCCACAGGGCCCAAAATCACGAGGCCTGCAAGAATCAGGATGAGTTGTGCCAGATATGAGACGTCTCCCAGGGGTGGGAGGCAAGGCTGGGCTTGACTGCATATTCAACCACGGAAGCAATCCACACTTACATGAGGAGGTTATACGGCCAAATTGTGGATTTGTCTTGCCTTGTTCATGGGCGTAGTATGGAGAATGGGTTGTCAGGGCCAGCTGAATCAGAGGCCCAGAAGTAGAGGCATGAAGAGATTAGAGACGATGCCAGGGAGGCAGACTCAGTCAGCGTGGATGATAGCCCGGAGGTGGGTGCTGGAGGAGAGGCGTCTAGGATGACTTCGCGGCTTCTGGCTCGGGTGATCAGCAGAAGAAGATGTCAGTCATCAGGATGAGAAGCACATAAAGTGTTCAGGAGAAAGACATGCTGAGTTTGAAGAATGGCAGTGACAATCACCAGTAGGCAGTTGTGTCTCCAAGGTCGCACATGCATTTAGCTACACACAGTGTTCAGAGGTTGCCCAGGACAACGTGTAGTTAGGGCAGAGGAGATGATCCAGTGCAGAAGGGCCCTGAGAAGCACTGGAGGGTGGAGCTAAAGAATAGGGAGTGCAGCAGACATTCACCGCGGACCCTTTCCTCACTCCCTCTACACCCTCCGCCGCATCACACACCTTCTGAGCTCCAGGGAACCACAGGGCACCACAGGCGAGAGGCGCTGCAGAACAGACACTCAGGAACTGGAGGAGCAGCAGGTCCCCTGTCCCACGGACACACTGCAAATGGTGCAGCTGTTATTAACAAAACCTATTTTACCCAAGATCTACACCAGTATCAGCCAAGGTCATTCCTGTGGGTGAGCCACCAGGAAAAGTTTCATTCCTTCTGTCAACTCAAACAGGCTTGTTGGCTCTCTTCGTTATTTCTTCTGCACAAGATTTTCTGAGATCTTGGCTTAGCAAACTGGAAAACAAAAAGTGATTTCATCTAATGGATCTGAAGATTCACTTGCCTGTGTCAATTTTCTACATTTTAGCAGTGAATATAATTTTTTCTTTTAAAAATGACCAGTTAAATTTGAAAGCATACTCCCCCCATTCTAAGACAAAAATCTTCTCCAGAAAAAAGAAAGACACAATGTCGTGGTTAGACCAGGGAAGAGAAGGTTGGCGGTGCCCTTCCTGTCACTTTAGGGCTTGTTTGTCATCCTTCTGGACAACTAACTGGCTGCCACGCAAGGGAAATCAGCACTGACTCACACTTAGTCATCACGGATCAATTGTTTCCCGATCAATTCCAGTTTGTTCTCTTGAGAGTTTTTGCATAAGTTTAGCTGAAGGGTAACTTGCTGCCTGTCAGCATCAGCTTTTGCAGCACAAACTTTCTTCTTCTCTCTCTGACATAGTGCTGATAAATGACAATAACCAGAGACTTGCTTATTTTGAAATCAAAAACCCTAGAGAGCAGCTTTTAACTTCAACACCTTTGTTAGGATAAATTCATTTCAACAGAAACCTTCTTGGCCATGTCAAACTTGTCATCACCTCTGGGGAAAGACTTTTTTTCCGCTGAGCCTGTTGAGGGGAAGGGGGTGGGGTGTCAACATCACAGACCTGGGACTTGGGTGCTTGTCCCTAATTCCACTTTTCAAGCTATCGAATGATATTGGGTCAGCTGCTAGGCCTAGCAGCTTGATGCTGGCTCGGTGAGATCAAGGTCAGGCATGGTTCTTGTCTTGATGGGGAATCTTGGTGTTTGAACCACAGACTACATCCCTACCGCCTTCAGAGTCGCACATCTATACATCTATATCTCAAGGGATAGGATGAGGAGACGATGAATGATGGGTGACTCAGGCCAAGTCCAGTCACTCGTTCACAACTGATCATCCCATCACCCTCGACCTTTCCCCTGGGCCTTACCTAGACTCCCATTCAGCTATGGTGAAATTTTTTGTGAGGCACTCTCAGAGTGGGAACATTTGCCAAGACAACAGGGTGAGGAATACACAAGGGGGAGAAGGAGGACCGAGTTGAGCTGCACTCCTAGGCTCCCCTTTTAAAAAATTGCAATGAAATTACACTTATTGAGGTAATGTTGCCTCACACCACTGTACATGATTTAAGTGAATAGGTCCATCCCTCCTCAGATGCATGTTACACCATCCCCACCCCTAAAGAGCCCATAACCCTCCTCCACGGTCTACTGGGCTCCTTCCCCCTTGGTCCCCACCACCTCCACACTCCCCCCAGGTAGCCTCAGTTGTAAAATCAGATTTCTAGGCTTTGTTTTGGTTTAGTTTTGCCAATTCCTTTGTTTTGTTTCTCTATATTCCACATCTAAGCAAAATAATCCAGTAGTTGTCTTACTCCTCTGAGTTGGCTTACCTCCAGTTCTATCCATGTTCCTATAATGGCAAGATTCCACCTTCTTTATAGCTGAGTAGTATTCCATCACGTATTAACAGATATACCACCGCTTCCTGATCCAGTCATCTGTCATTTGGCACAGCGGCCGTTTTCATAACTGGGTGTTGTGAATAGTGCTGTTGTGAATATAGGGGCTCCAAGGTGAGTTTGTTCAACTGCTTGCTTCCTAATACTGAGCTTCCTCTTGGGGTTTTATATTCACTAGAGAGAATTAGGGTGCAAGTTGAGAGGACTAAAGACCAGGAAAGGCAGAGGAGAGAGCGGACTCAGTCAATGATCACAGAAAGAAAAGACCAGCAGTGTCTACCTCTGACATCCCCCTGCAGTGCCAAGGACAGTGCCAGGCACAGCAAGCGCCTTAGGAGATAGTCATTGAAATGACTTGGCCCATTACCAGCTTTGGCTAAGCGTCATTTTCCTTTTACTCCATGAGAGGAAACACCAGCTTTCAGATTCTGGAACTCCAGTTGGTGACCCTAGACTGAGATGTTCGCTCCATGTGGTTTACATCGCTCCTGGTGACCAGGCCGGCTCTGAATGAACACAGCTCTCCCGGGAAGTCTTCAGAGTTCCTGGCATGGCGTACACAGCGTATGGTGAGCGGCTTGCTTACTAGTACGTTGGGGATGAGTTCTTCTCTTCCCACACTTTTTTTTAAAAGATTTATTTATTTATGCACACAAGAGCTGGGGTACAGGCCACAGGTATGGAGGTGGTGAGAGGATTCACCAGAGACAGAGTGGGGAACAGAACAGGCAGATTGACTGAAATACACTGCTGAGGGGAGCAGCAGGCGAGACAGGGGAGGTCCGCTGTGCCATGTGGGTAGCTCCCTGACCAGGGATCGAACTCGTGGGGATTGAACTCGTGCTGCAGAGGCCGTGGGTCACCCCATAGTGTGGTGCTTAACCCCCTGTGCACCAGGGAGGCCCTCTTCCCAAACTTTTTTTTTTTTTTTATAGAGGCATGTTTTTATTTATTTATTTATTTGTTTTTATTTGTTTGTTTATACATGCACTGGGTACAGTCAGAAGCACGGGAGGGTGAGAGGATTCACCAGAGCCAGAGCGGGGAGCAGAGCAGGCAGAAGGACCGAAGTACACTGCTGAGGGGAGCAGCGGGCGGCAGGAGAGGTCTGCGCGCCATGTGGGACCCTCCTCCGGTGGCCGGGGAGCAGCCGGGGATCGATCCGGTGTCGCAGAGGCCGCGGGCAGCTTCGCAACCCACCGCTCAACCGCTGCGCCACCGGGGAGGCCCCTCTTCCCAAACTTTTAATTAAGAAAAACCTTTCCATTTTTACTGTCTGCCTCATGAAATTATGAGCAGTAAAACAAACACGAAAACCAAAACCAAAACCGAACACCAGGACCTTGGGAAGTGATGAGAGTATGAGCGCAGGCACTCTGGCCACGGTGCCGGGACGTGAAACCCAGGGTGGATGCGCTGCTTCTTGGGGCTCAGGCACCTTCCGTGAGTTTCATGCATTCACTTAATCACTTTGCACCAACCTCCTGCGGGGCTGCCATTAACACGGCGACGTTGCAGGGCCAGTACCTGAACACAGAGAGAAGCAACTCGCTAGGACTCATTGCTTCTCAGCAGCCAGGCGGCCCAGGTCCCCCTGGGCACTACTCAGGTTTGTTCCCAGTGCCCCCCTGTGCTCTCAGGCTTCCCTCCTGCTTGTCAAAATCCATCCCGTTCCTTCAGGCCAAAGGTGCCATATCGCCTTCTGAACTCTGCCCGGGATCTCCCGCACTGGGCCAGCGTCCCTCTTCTGTGTGCCCAGAGCTGGGGCACTTTTCCTGCTTTGTCTGTTTACACTGTGCGGCCGCGCCCCTCACAGGCCGTGGTGACGTTCAGGAAGAAACGGCATGTCCGCTGCGTATCCCCTCCGAGCGCCCAGTGGAGTGTCCCATGCAGAGCAAGCGCATAAGGTTGGCGGCTCCCCTCAAAATCTTTACAATTGCCAACTGCAACACATCGTTCCTGTTCCAGGAGAAACTCGGGCCCCAGTCACAAAGACACAACATTCGCCAGCGGAGGGACGAGCTTCATAGCTGGGAACCATCATAACGCTCTTTTCTTGGGTGACTCCTGGGAGGGAGGGCGCCGGGTACGCTCAGTGGTCACAGCAGCCTCGCAGCCGTGAGGACAGGACTCAGCTCTGCCGTCCACCTGAAGCGGGAAGCTGCAGGGCCCTGGCCAGAGGCTCTCGCCCTCCACGAGCTGGACACGGTGCTGCCGCTTCCTTACGGAGTCTGTCTGGACCTGCCCCCGGAGCCCTGTTTGCTGGCAGGAAAATCTTTCTGAAGTTGAGGTACAGTCTGCCTTCCTCAGTCTCTGAGACTTTGTTCCTCCCTCACACACACCTGCCCCCTGCCAAGTCATGCCACAGCAAATTAGTCTTCGTCAGTCAATTATCTTGGAGTTGGGGCCCAATCAACTCCTCAGGACATGATGTGAAGGACTCAGACAGCTGCATTTGGCCATCACCCCACAGATGTGCATGGCCCTTTCAGCTTGCTGCCGGATGACCTAGAAAACAGCCCCAGGGGCTGGAAGAGATTGATCACAGTTCCCATGTGCAGATAGTGTCAAGGGGAGAACGCTCGCTTGGCAAGTGCCTAAATGGCAGGGTAACATCTACCCACTCACAGCACAGGTTGCACCCCAACTCCTTGCGCATCTTGGGTCTGGTGTGAGCCCTGCCTTTTCCACCTGCACTGCACACAGGCTGCAGGACAAATGCTTCTTCCCAAGCTACCTTCCTCTGCGGTTTCCCATGGCCTGGCCCAGCGCACGCTTCAGGGATAGGGGACAGGGGCTGCCGCTGGCGCTCGGGGCAGGCTGAGCTTGTGCCCACTTCTCTGGGGCCTCTAGACCGCAACACCCGGGTCTCTCCACTCTGTTTCCTCAGGAAACACAGAGGGACTTGTGCCAGCCAGTCAGCCTGCGGACCTCAGAGCTTCCCAAGGCCCAGCCAGCTCCCAGAGCTCTCCGAGATGCTCAATGGGTCAATGTTCAGAGCTTTGGTAATTTTCCTGGATATTGACGAAGAAATTTTCAGCAGCCAGAAAAGTCACCCCACCTCTAATATCAAGGCTTAAAAAGAAAATGTCGAATTTTAAATCATGAACAAGTTATAGGAAGAAGGTATCTGAACAGTTAACAAGTGGGCTCAACATAAGCCCTTATCCTAACAGAGGTTCTAATTCTGCTGATTCCATGTTATTTGCCATTCTCTTTTGTGTCCGAGGCCAAGGTGAAAGCAGATTAAATCAAGAGAAGTGTCTGTTGCGTGAGCTCGTATCAAGGAGGGATTGACATCAGAACAACTTTTGAGTTCCACTTCCACCACTGGTGAATTGATCTTGAGCAAGTCATCGAACCTCCCAGAAGCTCACATCAGAGGGCCAATCAGAAAAGTGATCTCTGCCCTGGGACGGGCTTGAGGATATGGTGAGGCAAAATATGTGAAGATTCTTGGTTGTTTTCCTTGAGAAATGTCGAAATAACGCAGAGGCTGCTTCTCAGGGCAGCAGGCAGTTGATATTGAGCAACAAGAATGATGTCTGGCCCCCAAACACCCCACCCCACCCCCTGAAGAAAGTAATTCCTGTGAGGTGGGAAAAAAGAGGCCTTGGCCTGCAGACCCTCTTTCTTCATGGTCATTTAAACATAAAGTATGTGTTTATGTCTGTCTTCCTGAGTAGAACCTTTATTCTTAAAACTAAACTTGACCTGCTGGCATGTGGCAAGAGTCACTCGCTTGTCACCTGGCTGACAGCTGTGGCTGCTATCATCCTCAGGGGTGGGGCAGGTGGTAGGGGCTGCAGAAAGACATGTCTTTCTATGAGTTTTTGTTTTAATTGTGTGAGAAAAAAGCAATTCATTTGATAAACAGTTTCTGTTCTGTTTAAATGGTTGAGTGGAGGTATGTTGCTCCAGGCTGACTGATTCGAGAGCCTTCCAGAGGCACAGCTTCCCCTGTCTTCTCACTCCCCGTCCTCAGGGGTTTCTTCTTTCTCTCATGACAGTTTAACCCCTTAGCAGTCCTGGACTCTGCTCCTCCCTCGCTTCCCGGAAGCAGCCCCCCTTTTCAATTTTCTACCATTTGAAGCACATTTCATGCCATAATTGGCAAAACTCAATTTAATGACGCTTCTGGACAATTCCATAACATCTCCCCCTTCAAAGTGCGTGCTGCTCAACAACAACTGCAACTGGAATCTGAGGCTTTGACTTTCATGCTTCTCCTGAAACAATATCGCTAATGCCTTTCTGTGACCACTGGAGCCCTTTGAATAGAGATTGAATTAAAACACTGGCAGCAAAGCGCCCGGAGTCATGCATAAAAACTAGAACCGAAACATTCACTTCGCACACAAGAGGAAGATCACTAATGTTGACCCGCTTGGTGTGCTCGTAAAGGCCTATGTGAAGGGAAGTTCTATTTCGAAAATTATATCCTATCCTATTATATTTCTATCTTATCATATTGTTCCATTGTCTAACACTACAAAAAATCATTAAGTGTTCCTGATGAGATGGAAAGAATTTCTTGTCAAAAGCACATTTTGAAATATAGTAAGATCTTCTAAAGATTATGTATTCACTGCTCAGCAATGCAGGAAAGATGAAATCTTGTCATTTGCAGCAACATGGATGGAAGTGGATGGGACTTGCCACACCAAGTCAGTCAGGAGAGAAGACAAATACTCGGTGATTTCACTCCTGTGTGGGATATAGAGAAACAAAAGAAAGGGACAGACAGAGCTGAACCAAAACAAACTCTAACCGTGGCTCCCAGAGAGGGAGGGCGGTCGGTGGCGCACTACATGGCTTGGGGTGGGGGGTGGGGCGTGGGCTGGGGCACCTTGTGATGTGGGGACAAACATCTGAAGAGGTGTGAGGTTATTCCCCTAAATCCTATACCGCGTTATAAACCAATTTACAGCAATAAAAAATGATACAATCCAAAATAAAAATTAAATTAGTTGGCTTAAAGTGGAAAAATAGATTATCTATTCAATATCTTTACTAACTTTATTAGCAATAAGTTCTAAAATAGCACTGGAAAAAATGTGCTAAATGTTATGATCTCATTCCCTGAATCACTGGTGGGCACTGGGGAAGAATTTTTCCCTTCAAACTGGCCCCCAAGTGAGCTATTCAGAACGTCTCCTGGTTCCCGCGGGAACCTCCCGGGGCTTCTGGGGTGTTAAACAAGTGCTTTTCCACAAGGACTTAGAAATCAAACTTCAACTAGAATGTGTTTATGGCGGATGCATGCTGGCTGTCACATTCATCCTTAAATTAGAAGCGTCACTCATTTAAATGTCAAAGGGATGCGGAAATACACTTCAGGGCAAGAACACCTGGGCCAGGCAAGGCCGAGAGCAGGAGTGGACAGGACAGGCCTGGGGCAGCGAAGGCATCATCAACGGCTGCATTTGGTGAATGACCTTATGCCAAAGATAAGAGGCCCCAAGGGACGGACCGGTGACCCCAGAAGTCACTATCCCCACCACTGGCTTGTCAGCCGGGCCCTTGGTGAAAGAGCCCGTCTTCGCTGCGTCACAGGGACGTCTCTGGATGCATCATTGTAGAGCGTTGGTGCTGGAAGCGCCATCGGTGGCAGACAAGCCATCGTGAGTACCTACCGTGTGCCTAGACCTGTGCTGGGTATCGCAGGAGTTAGAGATCAGAGACGCTCCCCTCAAGTTCTCTATGCATGGAAACCCCGTCTCAGAGCCAGGGGCTTGTCCGAGGCCCAGTGCCACCCAGAAGCAGAGACGTGGCTGACTTGGGTTTCCAGGGCCCTTTTGCCCTTGTGTTGCTGCCTTAACATACTCTGTTATGGGGCGTCACCGTTGTTCTGGGGTTTTTGTTTGTTGCTGGATCGAAATAGCTTGAAAATACCAAAAAAAAAAAAAAAGCTTGCACCTCTCTGTAGCTTTACCCCCAAGTTGGGCCGCAACTCCAATGAGGAAAGGGAAGACCCTCTATCAGCGTACCCCACCATGCTTTGGGGATCCATGGGTTCAAGGAACTCTGAGAGGGAAGGCAGTCTAAGAGCCAGGGAAGAAAGTGGAGGTGTGTCATCCTTTGATACTATCACCTCCTTTTCTATAGGCATTGCTGGAACCTTGGAGACAAGGATAAAGAATTTAAGGAGAAACCATGAATTTTTCTGCAGAGAGCACTGAACAAGTGCAGATGGGCTCAGCAGTAGGATCTCTGAAGAATGGCACCTTCCCATCTAGTCTTCTCCTCAGAAGGACACAAAATGGCAAGAGACATGAAGGGAGACACAGATGGCTATTGGGGAGAGGGGAGACGCCAAACAACAAAATTAGAGGACGTAGACCCAAGGAATAAACATATTCATCACCAGATGGTAAGACAGGAAGAGGGGAGGCCATCTTTTGCCTCAGGGCAAAGATAATGACAGAAATAATCCTTTTGCCCCAATAATCCTTTTGCTCCCAAGAACAAGAGAATAGAATGAAGTGCTGTTACCAGGAATTAGTAAAATAAGACCTGTTGGGCAATCCAAGGACTTCGTTTTGGTCTCCCTCTTTGGGTGTGACTGCCTTCTGCTGTGCAAAGGGGGTTTGGAGTGGCCTCATGGGTGAAGCTGCTGGAAGCTGGCAACTATACTGCCTAGAACTCGTCGAGTGCTTACCACGTGTTTTACGTGCAGTATCTTGTATCACCCCCACCTTGAACCTTCAGGGAGGGACTCGGGCACAGAGAGCCTCCTCATCTCCAAAACTTATGCTTTTTTATTTTAGATTTATTTATGCATACAAGAATGTTCCCCAGAGTGGGGAACAGAACAGGCACACGGACCAGAAACACTGCTGAGGGGAGCAGCGGGCGAGACAGGAGAGGTCTGCCTCGCCATGTGGGTATCTCCCTGGTCATCTGGGAATTGAACCTGTGCAGCAGAGGCTGCAGAAAGCTTCCCGGTGCTGCAGTCAACCCGCTGCACCACCGGGGAGGCCCTCCAAAGCTTATCCTTTTAACTACTGTGCTCTGCCAGCACTGACCAAGGGTCTAAGGAGCAAGAGGGGCCAGTCCTCCTGCTTTCTTCTTAGTCACCACCTGGCCTGGTTCCCTAGGCTGGGGAAGGAGGCAGGGAAACTGGGAGACTTAGCTTTGGGCAGGAATAGAGACATTGTCGGGTTGGCTTTCCATGGAAAACCCAGAACAGCAAGAAGGATCCAGGGAGCTCATGTGCCGGACACTCTGTTTCATGCAAACTTATCAACAGTGGACGCCAAGTCACTAGACATAGAAGCTTACCACAACAAGGGCTGGAACATTTCTCCCTAAGGGGTTGGACAGTGGGCACAGTGCCACTTAAGTGAGCAGTGGGTGTGCCAAATTGAGCAGAAATTAAAGATGCTAATTCTGGACATGGGTTTCAGAGCCTTTAAGAAAAATGACTGTTGATTAAAAATGATCAATGATGTAAAAAGAAAATAGCATTAAAAATGAATTTAAGGACCTCCCCTGGTGGCGCAGCGGTTGAGCGCTGGGCTGCGATGCTGCCCGCAGCCTCTGCAGTGCCGGTTTGATCCCCGGCCACCGGCGAGGGTCCCACATGGCGCGCAGACCTCTCCTGCCACGCTCACTGCTCCCCTCAGCAGTGTACTTTGTCAGTCTGCCTGTTCTGCTCTCCACTCTGGCTCTGGTGAATCCTCTCACCCTCCGGCGCTTCTGACTGTACCTAGTGCTTGTATAAATACATAAATCTTAAAAAAATAAATTAATTAAAAAAAATGACTGTTGAAACCAAGAAGGTGGATTCCTTGTCAGGAATGTAGTGCCCGTCAGACGGAAGGTTTGGAAATGTTACACTAGAAGACCCCCAGGCTCAGAATCAAGAGACCCGGGTTGTTATTTCAAATTTGCTAATCACTTCTTCTGTGACCTTTGCAAAGTCTGTTGTCATGTCTGTGTCCTAGTCACCCCTCTACAGAGTGAGGTGTCTATTAGCTGGTTTCCAAGAGCACTTTCTACAATAATAATGCCCTAAGCACTGTGGTGCACATAACCGCGTGTTCACTGCAGCGTTCTCTACAACCGCCAAGATGCACACAATTCCCACTGTGGAGTATATATTATTCAGCAATATAAAAGAAGGAACTTCTGCCATTTATGACAACATGGATGGGCCTTGATGGGGTTACATGGTGAAATAAGTCAGACAGGGAAAGACAAACACCAGACAATTTCACTTACATGTGGAATCTTCAACAAAACGAAAACAGGCCCATAGAGATAGAGATTAGTGGTTGCCAGCGGTGGGGTGAGGCGTGCGCAGAAAAGGTGAAGGGGGTCAAAACTTTAAAATGTCCGGTCATAAAATATCTATTTAAATAAAATAAATAAAATCTCCTCAAAATAAATAAAAGCTCCTATTTAAATAAAATAAATAAAAGCTCCAATACACAGGATCCCACGTAGAATGTAAAGAAATCGAGCACTCAAAGAAATGAGAGGTTACTCAGCTCTTGGAGGCATAGGCCATACAAGAAGTAAAAAGTTAAAAAATAAGACATTCATTTTCAGGATGCAAAAATAATAAATCAGAAAAACTTGCAGCAGGAAAGGGAGAGAATGCAGTGATCAAGCACCTTAGAACTGGGAAGAAAGAGGAAAACTAAGATAGAAGAAGATGGAAGGATGGTACGACAAGAACATTTCTTCCTTACACCAAGAAGTGTGAAAAATCAGACCATAGGTCATGGGGGGGAAGGCGCAGTCAAAAGGCCATCCTCACTGCAGAAGTGTGTCTGACTTAGAAATGATAATAAAGGGTAAAAAAATCAGTGACAAGGGCTTCCCTGGTGGTGCAAGGGGTTAAGACACAACCTATGAAGCTGTCCGCAGCCTCTGCAGCATGGGTTCGATCCCCGGCCAGCCAGGGAGCTACCCACATGGCACAGCAGACCTCTCCTGACTCGCCCGCTGCTCTGCTCAGCAGTGTGTTTCAGTGAGTCTACCTGTTCTGTTCCCTGCTCTGTCTCTGGCGAATCCTCTCACCCACCCCTCCACATATACCGCTGGCCTGTACCCTGGTTCTTGTATGCATAAATAAATAATCTTTAAAAAAAAATCAGTGACATGGGCCTCCCTAGTGGTGCAGCAGTTGAGCGCTGGGTTGCAAAGCTGCCACAGCCTCTGTAGCACCGGTGCGATCCCCGGCCCCCAGGTGAGGGTCCCACATGGAACACAGACCTCTCCTGCCGCCCCCTGCTCTGCTCTGCTCTGCTCTGCTCTCCACTCTGGCTCTGGTGAATTCTCTCACCCTCCCGCACTTCTGACTGTACCCAGTGCTTGTATAAATAAATAAGTAAATCTTAAAAAAAAATTAAAAAAAAAAAATCACGACAGTCTTGGCCAAACCTGGAAGTGATCCATACCAATAACTCCCAAGAGCAGCTGCACCTACCTACCCGCTGACATTCTGCCCCTCAACCCTCCAGTCGCTATTGCCCATTTCTCCCCCTCAAGCACTAGATATAGAAGCTATAGCGACATACAGGTATATGGGGCAAAGAGGATGTAAGTATCTGCAGACACATGATATATATACAGTGACTCTCTGCCACCGCCAGAACCACAATTGCAAACAGGATCGGAAAGTGGCAAAGAGAGCCAAGTTGGGCGAATGGCCTTACTCCCAGCTCTACCTTCCTCAGGCCAACTAAGTATGCTGGTCCACAGTTTATAAGTGATAGAATTGGGATTTGACCCTAGGACTGACTTCTGACTCAGTGCTCTAAAGCAGCATATGGTGCTCCACCAGCCCCAATCCCACCAACACATGCAGAAAGGTGGCTGACGTCATATAATCTGACTGCCACCACTGTCCATGCTTCTTCTCCTTACACCTACCTTGCTGTGGCAAATCCTGCTTTCTTTAGCATACTTAGGACAAAGCGCACAATCTTAGGATTTTTTATTAGGAGACTCGAGAAAAGAAAGAACAAATTCAAACAAATCCACATGAAGACATTCAAGATCATTCAATAATTGAAACTGAAAAAAATTAGTTATCCATATGGGGGGAAAAATCGGTCCCTGCCTCACACCATACAGAAAAATGAACTGCCAATGAATTTGAGACTTTAATGCCAAAAACAAAACTTAAAGAATTTTGGATGAAAATAGAAGTGACCTCAGGGCAAGAAAAAATTCCTTAAGATAGAAAAAATGCCTCACCATGAAAGGGAAGATGGACACACTTGACGATAGTAACTTTAAGAGCAACTGAATTTCTTATAAATTGCTGGTATACATAAGTCTACCACTCTGAAAACAATTTAATACTTACAGATAAAGTGCAAAATTGCATGCCTAAGACTCAGAAGAGAAATCCTTGCATATGTGCACATGGTGGTATGTAAATATTCATAGCAACTCTGTTCATAAGAGTAAAAAAAAAAAAAAAGGAAACAAAACTCCAGAAACAATCCAAATTCCCAGTGGCAAAAGAAAAGAAAAATGATTATCTGTACATTGAAATATAGAATGACAGTGAAAAAAAAAATGAGCCTCAGTTACTGAAAACAATGTAGATGGATACAGCATGAAGTTGGTAATAAAAGCACGTCCCAGAACACTATTTGTATTAATTACAAAGAAACAGTAAGCTAAATGCAACAATAGGTTGTTTAGGAGCACATTTGTAAGGACTTAGACTATTTAAAAAGTAAGGAGATGATAAAAAGAAAATTCAGAGAGTGTTTTTGTCCCTGGGGGGAGTGGGAAGCTGGCTGGCAGGAGGGGACACACAGAGATGCAAGTCCTGGGTAGCTCTTGGCTGGTTCCAAGGTTGGGCGGTAAACTCACAGGTGTTCATTACATATTTAAAAATAAATGAAGACCTGCGTGGCCTGAGGATGACAGAGCATCATGAAAGGAGACTCAGGATTAACCTAATTAATACAATTTGTGTACCTGAGGCCCAGAAAGAAGAAAGGGCAGCGTTTCGAGTTCCGGGTGCTTATTCACAACCAGAAGACAAAGAGTGGAGAGCTCTTTTTCAACCCATCAGGCCTCCAGTAACAGCCCTTCATCATCAGTGTATCAAGCTAGGTGAACTTTCTGTGGTTAGAAACTGTTGACATCGTTCCAAGAGGTAATCACATTTCTGCCTAGAAGGAAAAGTTGACGAATAGCATTCCTGACAGACGTGCTGAGGACAGATGTCCTGTGGCTGCTGGGGTAATGGTTTGACATTTAATTAGAGGATTAAAAAGCATCTTTCTCTTTTTCCTTCAGTATGCAGAACATCCTGAGGAGTGAAGCGGATAGAGAGAGAAGTTAGCTATACTAACCAGGCTGGTTAATCCAGGAGAACCATGCCTCACTGACCCCCCAGCGTTGCTGGGAATGAGGCAGCCTCCACCGTGAGTTCAGCATGACGTATCATAACCCCCTTCAACCCACGAATGCTTTAAAAATCATTTTAATCATCTTGAGGAAATCCTGAAAGATGGCACGCAAACTTGCCTGCGACTTCCAGAGAACACTACTCCACGTCTTGCCACTCTACAGTGCCCAGGGTGCATCGTTCTGCAATAAAAGCGTGGCGTTGGGCGGCACAAGAGCCAGCATAGGACCCGCGTGGCCCGTGCTCTTCATGGTCCCAAACTACTTGCTCAGTTTTGGTGTCAGCTCTGTGGGTTTCCTGTGAGTTGCCTCCTAACCAGTCACTCGGCAACCCCTGCTCTGAGCACGCTACTCTCTTCATGCACCCACCGCAGCTTCGAATGTGGCCAAGGCAGGAACACAGAGGAGCAAGCCTCAGCCTTCCATCTCTTACTCATTGAGCTTCACCGAGTACCCAGTGAGCTCCAGGTGGAGACCACAGAAGGGCATCGGACACCGACCCCACTCTTGAGGGCTTCGGATCCGGTGGTGGGCAGGCGCGGCACACCTGCTTGAGAGTGCCACGCACCGGGAGGGCAATGTGGGCATGTCATGGGCTCCCTAGGAGGGAAAATGGAGACCCGCTGAGGGATGGGAGAAGACTGCTGTGCTTGGGAGACATGGCAGCTGAGCTGGGTCCTTAAACTGATTGGATTGGAAATACGAAGATGGCAAGAAGGGCATTTCAGGGAGAATGGGAACTATGAGCAAAATGCCAAGGCTAACACAAAATAGGTACTCAGTAAATACTTGCCAAAACCTCGAATATACGCGTACAGGTGATGGTTCTCAGGTTGTGTCAGGGGAAACGCAGGCCTGCGCTGTAGTTACAGTGAAGTGGGGGAGAGTGGGACTGGACTGTGGAGCCCTTGAAAGGTGCACTGGATTGATCTTTCTAAAATGGTCATATCAGGTGATTGGCAATGGTCATGACATCCGTTGTCGAGAGGAGAGCTGTTAGGGAGGTGGACTGGCAGATGCCCACTGCTCTGCGAAAGAAACAAGACAGAAAGCAGCCAAACGCACACTTGGCTTTGAGGCTGATTTGATAATAACAAAAATAGAGACTTGTCAATGGGGGCAGGCTGTACAGGATAGGGGATGGGGAGAGAGAGAGAGAGAGAGAGAGAGAGAGAGAGAGAGAGAGAGAGAGAGAGAGAGAGAGAGAGAAAGACAAATGACTTTCTATTTGGTTGCATTGAGTTTGAGGGTTCAAGGTAGACAGCTGGGTGGCATTCTCCTCCCAACAGGTAGCTGGAGCTCCTTAGAGATGTTGGAGCTACCAAAAAGACTTGAGGGTGAATACCACAGAGATCATGGAAGCCACATGAGATTGACAAAAGAGTATAAAGAGAGAAAACAAGAGTGTCAAGCACAGAATATTCCAGAAAAATCCGTTTTTAATGACCAGGGAGAGGATGAGTCAACCATGAGGACAGGGAAAGCGCTGCAAACTTTCCAGAGCCGTGTAGGAGTCCAGGGGGTCTGAATCTATGAGCAAAATCTAGGCACCGAGTTTGCCCACATTTTGGTGACTCAACTACATAAAAGCCTTTTACAATTTTTAATGAATATTGGGTAACATACAGACTGAGATCCTGAGGTGGAGGTAGTTACGTCACTATTTGTGCTCCCATTGCACGTATAGATGAGGAATAGCCAATGACTACATTTCCCAGCTACCCCTTTCTACTAAGTGGGGCCATATGCCTATATTTTTGACAATCAAGAATAGACACAAGTAATAGGTGTCACTTTCAGGTCAAGGTGGTGATTTATTGTGTGTTACACTCTACATTTTTTCTTCTCCTTCTGTTTTTCTTCCCCGTGGACACAAGGAAGATGGCAGATCCTGAAATGGAAGCAACTTCTAACTTGGACTCCCCATTTGGGGACTAGAGCTATCCAGGAAAGCCGCTGTATCAGGGACATTTGCATTTTGAGTGTCCAGAAAAATCTTCTATCATATTTGTGACAGAAGTGTGAGAGATGGGTGGGTAGGGCATTCACTGCTAAAAATCCTGACTTGTTCTAATGTTCCACAGGTCGCTAACCCTATAAAACTAGAGGAACAGGGCCTCCCCGGTGGCGCAACGGTTGAGCGCTGGGTTGCGAAGCTGCCCGCGGCCTCTGCGGCGCCGGTTCGATCCCCGGCTGCTCTCCGGCCACCGGAGGAGGGTCCCACATGGTGCGCAGACCTTTCCTGCCGCCTGCTGCTCCCCTCAGCAGTGTACCTCGTTCCTTCTGCCTGCTCTGCTCCCCGCTCTGGCTCTGGTGAATTCTCTCACCCTCCCGCGCTTCTGACTGTACCCAGTGCATGTATAAAAAAACAAACAAATAAATAAATAAACAAAATGCCTTAATAAAAAAAAAATTTTAAAACTAGAGGAACAAACCAGAATGTTCTTGGAGAGTATGATTAAGGAACACAGCCTTGAACAGTGATGCTGTTATTTCTCCAATTTGAAAAGAGGCCTCTGGGCCACGGGAGGCCAGCATTCTTCGTGTAGGGCACAGGTTGAAGAGACCTACACTCTGCTTTTCCAGGAGCCAAGAAGACAGATTGGGAGCTACTACAGTTTCTCTGAGAATGGGGAGTAAGTGTTGCCACAGCAAGTGTGTGGTTTACAAGCTGTGCCAGGAAGATGTGTCAGTTACCATCTCCAGGGATAGGCAGCAATTGAGATTTGGTTTTAGCTTTTCCCTTTATGTTTCTGTCCTTTAATTAAGTGAACATTGAGGCATTTCTGTGCAGAATATTTGACCTTGCTCTTAATAATTCACATGCTTGATATGGTCCTATTAAATTGCAGCAACCAAATGAATTTGAATATGCCACCCATATTATATTTTCATTTTTCAATGGATTATATCATCTCTGCATAAGAGGAACCCATTGGTCCCTGGAACCGATGTACAGTTTTGAAGCAATTGTAAAATGGTAGTAGCGACAGCGAAAATTTGGGTTTTTTATTGTTAATTTTTTAGTGAGGTAACATATACTCTCTCTCAAACACACACACTCACACTCACATACTCACACACTTGGACATTCATTAATTTGGTTGCCATTATGCACTAGCTGCTCCCTCAGTTGACGGGACCGCAGAGGGAGCTCTGAGGATGTCAGTACTTGTAGAACGGAAGAAAAGAGTCATCTGGAGGCAGAGGCATTGAGCTGAAGGGCGGGCCTCAATGGAAGCTCAGAGAACCGTGTGCTGAGCCCCTCACACTGGCAGCTGCCGAAGCCTGGACCAGCGCCAGGGTCCAGTATCCAGGTCCGCCATGTGCAGTCCAGCGTGACCCACAGAGAAAAGGGCCGAGGAGGGGGATGCCCTCAGAAACCTTCCAGCCGAGTGGCTTGGGGACACAAGACTAAAGCCAGGATCAGACGCATCAACCTTGAATCCCAGTCTTTCTCTGCTCTTTGATTTGTGTCTGCATTATTGCTGTTTCCTCTTAGCATTTGTCTCTGGAAAATGTCCAGCTCCCCTCAAATGACCATCAACCAGGATGGAGAGGAAGAGGAATCATTTGACTGCGGAGGGTGCTGGTAACGGAGCAGATCATTCCTCATTCAGAGTCCAGTGGGTCGGACTGGGGAGGCAGCACAGGCGTGATAGGGGTGAAGTGTGCGAGAAAAGGCATGCAAGTCAATTTGGCGAGAGCCCTGGGGGCCAGGTCCAGAAGCATCAACGTCATTTTCCAGGCGAGGGGACATCTTCCGAAGTTACGCTGGGGAAGTAGCTGTGGTGGATGGGGAGGGCCCAGTAACAGGGATGGGTCGGCCCGCGAGGGGGCCACTGCAGCAAGCCGGCTGCGAGTGTTGTCTTAAGAGTGTCGACGCCACTGATTCAAATACGCTAACCCGTCCCTGGAGAATTCTTTGTAAATCCACTTGGGACGTGACCCTGGAGTGTAGCTTTGAAGTTTAGAAAAAGAATCCATTTGGACTGACAGCTACAAGTTGGAGGGATTTTTATCTAAAGCAAACAGGAAATATCAGACCAGGAAATATCAGATGCTGATCCACCATTTGCTTTTATAGAATATAAATGATCATTAAGCACAGAACAAGAAAGAGGGTGCCTTGGCCCAGGCAAACAGAGCCCCACCCGCCTCATTCCCCTCCCCAGCACACAGCTCTTAAAGAATTCCAGAGTCTATTATCAGTGTGGTTTAAAGGCTAATGAAGAAACAATCTTTTTGTAAAGCAACAAAGGGCAGAGTTTGAAAGCAGGTCCAGAAATGCAAGAGGAAACGCTCGGCCAGTGAAAGGCAAGCTTTCCGATGGACAAGCAATTTTTTTTAAATCCCATACGTTGCTCCGCAACCTTTAAAGGCCACGCTTTCAATGCCTGCTCTGTGGGCAGCACTTTGCCAAACGCACTGTGTGTGGTTAACTGGGGCCACTTAGTACGAAAAAAACATCCCAGCAAAATGAAAGTCAAAGCTGGAGAGTTCGGAGCAATTTTAGTAGCGTTTCCAGCCTCACGCGTGGACGCCAGGGTTAGCTGCCGCACACATGTTTAGAAAGTGCCGGCTGAAGTGACAGTGAAGAGTGCTCACAGGAATTGTTTTACTGAGGAAGAGAACAGGGGGACCCGAATTCAGACAGCCCTTCTGAAAGCGTGCTGGTCGTGGCATTGAAAAGTGGTATTTCATAGGGCGACCAAGTGATGCCAATTAGGCAAGTGGCAGGATGAGAGGAAGCCCACGCTGACGACGTTGTGGCCTTGGGCAGGTCACCACGAGCTTCTGTGCCCGCTCTCCTGCACGCAGGCTTGACTGCTCATCCCTGCCTTGTCTGACTGAGAGTGGTGGACCCAGAGATCAACTGTAGGGAGTTTGCTAAGGTTTTAACAACCATGGGCTGCCATCTTTCTCTCCTCTGTTAAACTGTGAGGAGCTTGCATCCAATGCATTGTTTCAAGCTGCTGGTGCTGGTGGTGTGCCTGATGTTCTTTTAGTCACTTAAACTAATCAGCTTCCAGTGCACCACAAGGACTAAATCAAATGCGAGGGAAATGATAAGGTTTTGTGTATATGTTACGTCATAGGCTCTTCAGAACTGCTTGTTAGATGAGGGACGAGAAGCTGGTGTTTTCTCTTTCAAAGCACTAACCTGGAGTTCTAGAACAGCTTGGCCCTCTTTGCAGTCTTCCTTTCCAGCTCAAACATTGCCATCATCTTGAGGGACCTTGGTTGGCATCTGTGAATCTCACCCACTCAGCACCCCAGCCTCAGAGCCCCTATGTCCAGTCCCTCGTGCACCCGACCATAACCACGATGGTTCTGGAAGTTACTATCTCTTACATCTGCTCCACCTTCAAAATCATAAATTCACAGGGCTCATGATCTGACCTCCTCACTTCCCCGCTTGCTAACACATTTACTCCTAGTCTGTCTGCTGTGCAGTTCTCTCAATACTTCCAACCAATGACCCTATCCATCAGCTCCCTCCTGTTGTCTTCGCTCCCTCTTCCCCAACCTAGACCCCAAAGCTCTGTCACGTCACCCAGCACAGTGTGCCATCGATGGCAGGCACAGCCCTGCACTGGCTCCACACCTCAGGGCGCCCCTGCCTGCAGCAGTGCTCTCTCCAGGACCCTCGGGGCCTCGTCCCCGTTTCTTCTCCTAAGGCTGCCCTCTGACCCTAGCTACTGCACATGGGGTTGGCCAGAGACTGCGAGGAGTCCTCGCATCGTACCTATAGGATGGCACCAATGTTCATGGTTGGGCATTGGTTATGGGAGGGAAGCCTGGTGAAAAGATGTCTCCTGCTGAACAGCGTGGCGTTTCATCAGGCAAGATGGAGCAGCCTCAGCAGCGCTGGTGCCGATCTGTGATGCTCACCTGCAATGCACAGGATGAGCTCAAGGCTGCGGACCCCTGAGGGCCGGCCACTGACATAGGCTCTGCCTGTTTCCTCTGAGGCATTTGAGACCATTGTTCTGTACCACCGACAGAACTTTCCAGTTCATATGCTTTGGGGGAGACTCGTATCTGTGGTCAGCATCAAGGCAGGCACGAATAGTGTCAAGAGAGTCCCCGGGAGCTGTGTCCATCCGGCCCAGTGGGTGATGGTGAGGACTGGTGGCCACGGTGGTCGGCAGCCACGCTTCAGTTTCTGGAAATTTTAGATTTCTTTGTTATACTCAACTGAACGGGACGCAGTTAGACTTCACCACCCCTGAAATTCGTGTCTTGACCCTAACTGCCATTCAACAAACACTCACTGCAGGGACTGCTCCAGCCCCTCCCCGCCACACCCACACTCAGTGTATGGAGGGAATGAAGACGCACCCAGGGGTGCTGTCCGGCTCCATGGTGAAAGAGCTGGGGCCCAGTCAGTGTTGTCACGGTTCCCCCCTCAGAAAAATGAGCAAAGGACATGGATGGAAAATCACCTGAAGTACTAGAGACTTAAAATACTCAATCTAACTACTAGTCGGAGAAGTGCCTTGGTGCTGTGAGTGTACATTCGCCAGACTTTCTGCGTGCCAGTGTGGAGGAGCGCGGGAATCAAAAAAGGAGGCAAATAGCCTTGTTTACAGCCCCCCCCCCCGACATTAGAAACAATTAAAATGTCTGTTCGTGGCATTAAGGAACTGCTCAGCATACCGATACAAAGGAATACGACAGACATGGTAAAAATCATGATGTAAATCTGGACTGAGTGACATTGAACAGCGCCCTCAGCAAATCATTGCATCGGAAAATCACATCACAAAACACTCTGCATACAACATCATTCTCTGTCGTGAAGAAAGTTCATGTGCATGTGATAACAGCGTGCACCCACACCACACCTTCAGGCGTGCTCTCCAGTGTGAGATTATATGTGATTGCCACTGTCCTCGTCATGGTTTTTGAATTGTTTGAAATTTTTAAAATACTGATGTTTACTCCATTTTGTTTATGAACATCCGTACAGGGCTGACCTATGTCCCGCGCACTGTTCTAAAGACCTTGCTAGTGTTGATTCATTCTCCCGGAGCAGGAAAGTTCCGCATGGAGGTGGCGCGGAAGGGGCACGCAGAAGCGAGAGGACGTGGGCTAGCGCGAGCCTCCGGGGAGCAAGCCGCCCTGTTTTGACTCGAGCTATCTTCTTTTAATGACACAGCGAGGTCAGCAGGTCATGAGAGCCCCATTCCTTGGCTTTTCTCTGATTCCCCGTAATGATGGGACAGCTAATTAGCCAGTGAGGATTAGCCAAAGAGGGCTTAAGCAGAGGAGCACGCTGCGGTGGGACAGGGGCCTTCTGTCACTCGGGCCCCGCTCGGATTCTGCCCTGGGTGCGTAGGGGGGGGTGTGATTATGGCCAAGTAGCTGCATTTTCTGGAATTTCAGTTTCCTCATCTGGAAGGTGTGTGTGTGTGGGGGGGGATTTTCATATCCTTAAGTCATTTGCTGCTACATTTGAGCTCCTGTACTTTCCCTTCTTTTAAAACTATTTTTTTTAAAGATGAATTTTGTTTTGGGCCTCCCTGGTGGCGCAAAGGGTTAAGATGCAACCTATGAAGCAATCCGCAACCTATGCAGCACGAGTTCCATTCCCGGCCAGCCAGGGAGCTACCCACATGGTGCAGCAGACCTCTCCTGTCTCACAGCTTCTCCCCTCAGCAGTATATTTCAGTATATCTGCCTGTTCTGCTCCCCACTCTGTCTCTGGTGAATCCTCTCACCTCCCCCCCCACCTCTGGCCTGTACCCCAGCTCTTGTATGCATAAATAAATCAATCTTTTTAAAAAACATTAATTTTATTTATGGGGTCTAGGGCAGAGGTGCACAGGGTGAGAACAGGCGCAACAGGTGACTGAAATACACTGCTGAGGGGAGCAGCGGGGAGTCAGGAGAGGTCTGTTGGGTCAGGACCCTGGTCAGGGATCGAACTCATGCCGCAGTGGCTGCAAATAGCTTCACGGTGCTGAGGCTTAATGCCTTGCACCACCAGGGAGGCCCCCAAACTAAATTTTTATTGCGATAACTGGCTCATAGCACGTGTTTCCAGGGTACACCATTATAATTCTACATCCATAAACAGTACATCATGGTTACCACCGAAGTCTAGTTTCCGCCAACCACAGTGCAAAGACCCCCTTCCACCCCTTTCACTCCCCCTCGGCCTCCATCCATTCTGGGAACCAGCAATCTGTTCTCTGTACAGAACATGTTGTTTTGTTTTCTTTGTTTATTTGCTTTATTTCTTTATATTCCACATATGGATGGACTCTGAGCATTTGCCTCTCTCTGACTCTGTCACTCAGCATCACGCCCTGTGGCTCCATCCACGTTGTCGCCAATGGCACCTTTCGTCTCCTTACGGCCCAGCGGCTTTCCCCGGTGGGCGAGCACCACCTCTGCCCTGCCTCGCGCTGTCTCCGGGCACCTGGCACTTTTCATATCTTAGCTCTTGCAAGTAGTGCTGCAACGAACGTGGTGCTACATATATCTTTTTTGAATTAATTTTGTGTTTGTATTGTTAAGATAAATACCTAGAAGTCGACCTGCGGGATCACATGGTAGTTTTATTTTCAATTTTTTTATTAGCGTCTATATTGTTTCCCATAGTGGCTATTCCCACTTATATTCCTACCAACATGGACAAGTTCCGTTTCCTCCACATTCTTTTCAGCATTTGTTATTTCTTGACTTTTTCATAATTGCCATTCTCACAGGAGTGAGGAAACTTCGATTGTGGGTTTGATTTGTGTTCCCCTGATGATGAGCGATGAATAATATCTTTTCAAGCATCTGTTGACCATTTATCTGACCAGCGGAATCCTTCTGGCCAGGTCTGAGGGCCCCAGGAGTCTTAGCTCGGAACCAGTGACCCAGATCAATCCAGAGCGATGCGCAAGGACCACCTTTTGAGAAAAGTTGCTCTAAGTCTCAAAAAGGGGTGGAGCGTCCTTCCCTTCAATGACCACGTCCCTTTGTTACTGACGTGAGTTAAACTTTCCAGCGTTCCCCAGCACTGTGTACAGTAGCCAGGTTGTGGAAACAACGTTGCTGCCGGTGCACTGAGGAGGCAGCCTGCCTGCACACGTATACCACTGAGCAGCACTGACGGAGCAGCACTCACCATTAAGGGCGGAAGTCTTGACCCTTGTGACAACACAGGTGGAGCTGGAGGGGGAGGTGCTGAGTGAAATAAGTCACAAGGAGAAGGAGAAATACCAGGTGACTTCCCTTCTGTGTGGAACATGGAGAAATAAAGGAAAGAAAAAACTAAACTTTGGTTTAGAAAAACTAAACCAAAACCAACCCAGGAAATCAGACTGTCGAACTGAGGCTCCCAGAGGGGGAGAGGAGGAATGGGGAGCAAAGGGAGGAGGGCATCCATGGACCATGTGGCCTTTGGTGGGGGCTGTGCTTTGCCAACTTATGCCCGAAGAGCCAAGAACCTGCACCTTTAAGCCCTATACAAGGCTCTTAGCCAATGTTACCTCAATAAAAGTAATACCATTAAATAAATAAATAAAAGTTTCCCATAAATATGATTGCAAAAAGTATTGTTTCACTTGACATGACTGATGAGAATGACGATAAATTCTTCGTAAGCTGAAACACTACGTGACATGCACCTCAGTAACATCTTTACAGACACATCACCCAAAGCAGTGATAGTGAAGGCAAAGATCAACAGCTGGGACTACATCCAATTAAAGAGCTTCTGCACAGCAAAAGAGACAGTAACCAAAACCAGAGAAACCCCACCGACTGGGAGAACATTTTTGCACCCAACACTAATGATAAAGGACTGATCACAAAAATCTGCAAAGAGCTGATGAGACTCAACAACAACAAAGAAAATAATCAAGTCAAAAAATGGTCAGAAGAGCTAAAAAGAAACTTCTCCAAAGAGGAAATGCAAATGGCCAACAGGCATATGAAAAAATGTTCAACATCCCTTGTCATCAGGGAAATGCAAATCAAAACTACCATGAGATACCATCTTACACCAGTGAGAATGGCACATATTAAAAAAACTAGCAACAACAAATGTTGGCGAGGGTGTGGAGAAAAAGGAACTCTCCTGCACTGTTGGTGGGAGTGCAAACTGGTCCAGCCACTATGGAGAGCTGTGTGGAGATTTCTGGACCTACTAAACATAGAGCTTCCATAGGATCCAGCAATTCCACTCCTAGGTATTTACCCAAAGGACACAGAAACATCAATTCCAAAGAGCACCTGCACCCCTATGTTTAGAGCAGCACTGTTTACAATAGCTAAGCTTTGGAGACAACCCAAATACCCAAAAATAGATGACTGGATCAAGAAGGTGTGGTATATATACAGCATGGAATATTACTCAGCCATCAAAAAAGATAAACTCATGCCATTTGCAGCAACATGGAATGAGCTGGAAGGGATCATGCTCAGTGAAATAAGCCAGAAAGAAAAAGAAAAATACCAGATAGTCTCACTCATAGCAGGAATCTAGAAAACCTAAATAAGGGACCAGGAAAAAGACTAATTATAATAAAGTAAAAATCAAAATCAACAAGCAACTATAAACCAGAGATATACTACGGGGTGGGGTGGGGGAGGAGGGAGTAGGATAAAAACAAGGGGGGTGGGAATTGTATGGGGACTATAACCAAGATGAAATTGCATACATTGTGCAAAAATGAAAAATGATGTAAAAAATGTATAAAATTAAATTAAATTAAATTTAAAAAAAGAAAGCAAAAAAAAATTCTTTGTAAGCTAAAAAATTGAAAGGAAATAAAATTTTACTGAGCATGTATTTTGTTCTGGGGACTGTGATGCCTTTTACATGAACTGGTCCCCAAGCAGAGTTTATGGGGAGGGGGGAGCAGCTACGGCACAGACAGAGACACACGCACGCAATTCTTGGGCCTCTCTTCGCTGTCAGGACGCGGTGAAGCGCCACCTCAGTTTCTCTGATGCGTTCGGACATGGTATATTGTCAAGTAGGCTGTTTTACAGCTAACAAAGCCTCCCCCTGTGGTCACGGGTGTGTGACAGAGTGGGGACGGAGCCCTGCCAGCCCGGTTCCCCAGACGGTCCTTCACCCCCAGGCTGGGCCCTGGCTTGGTGGTCGCATGTCCTGGCTTCCACAAGCACAGCTCTGAATCTACTGGTTTTTGATAAACAGATGTAAGTCCAAAGGGAGCGCCGGGCCCCCTCAGACGTCCAGCGTGCCACCCACCCCCAGGCCCTTGCCCTCCTCCCCAGCTGCAGCACTGGGTGCCACAGAGCCCTCTCTCCAGTTGACTTCAAGGCCATCTTTATGGTGGGGAAAGCAGACCCCCCCTTTCAGGCTTGCATTTCCCCTAATTTGGGAGAAACTGTGCTTTGCTGAAGTAATGTTTCCCGTCCCTATTTCTCTTGCCTGTCGTGCCCACAATGCTGCTTCTTCCCTCGTTCCCCTCCACCTTCGCTGTACACCCGCAGGTCCCAGAAAATGCCCACTGCGTGAGAAAGCAGCCCCCTCAGCGCCCCTCCCTGCTGCCCCTTGTGAAGAGCCCGAGCCCCCTGGCCTCCCCCACAATGCACTGTCTTCTTTGTGCCGCTGGGCCTTCTGCTGAAGTGACGTCCCTTTTCTCCTCCCAGGCCCGGGGCCACCTCTGTCTTTCCGCATTCCTAGCGCACTCCTTGCACTCCTCCCTGCCCCTGCGCTGCTAAGTTGTGATTTGCGTTTGCGTCATGGTGGGAGTCCTTCCAGGCTGCCTTTGAACTCCCTGCCTCCCACTCCCCACCCCCAGCTCTTTCACTCTCCCCTAGCTCGGGCTGGGGTGACCTCCCCTCGATTGAGTTCAGGCAGGCCGGGCCTGCTGAGCCCATTCTCTGGCCCTTTCCCTTTCACGGCCCCCAAAGCGCCCTCCCCGCCAGGCGCCCCTCGTCCCAGCCTTCCTGCCCAGGGTCTGCCCAGTGCTCCTCCCGGAGGGGGTGGGGCTCTGCCTTCTGCTCCTTTGTCTCAGGCCCAATTATCATTTCCTGGGACCTGCCTGTGCCCCCCCCAGCTCCTTTCCCCTCGAGCTCTGTTTCTCACCGAAGCTTGAAGCTCGGCCTCCGGGGGCCTCACCCGGGCCCCGCGCTCCCCTTCTCCACACCCGCCCTCCGCACCGGCCGCGGGCCCGCCCCTTGGCCAAGACCAGGCTGACGTCCCACATCCTTTGCCAAGAGCGCGTCTGATTCACCACAGCCCCTCTTCCCCGTGATGTCTCGGAGGCAGCCCTGTCTTGCGCGAGGGGCTCCCCAACCCTGGCACGCAAAACCATTTCCAAAGCAAAAGCGGAGCCGGGACAACTTTGCTTGGAGTTCGGCTCTGCAGTCACAACATGACTCCCAGAGCGACGGAGACAAGCCCACTGCGTCCTCAGAGCGGTGCCCACTAGACCCAGCGTGCGAAGGGCCCCCACCCGCCGTCCGGGCCTCTGGGCCCCGCGTGGGCTGCGTGAGCCTGAACCGGCTGCTCATGTCCCACCATGGCTACACCGGCTCCGAATCTCCTGACCAGGGCGGGGCTTCCTGCCCCCAGAGGCCAGGCTCTTGGGCTCAGCCTGCAGGTGCTCCTGATGCCGGCTCCACCACACATCCAATTTGTCTGCTCACCCAAAGCTCCCACCAAACCTTTCTCCCAGGACGTGATTGCCACTTCGGCCATCTCGTGGGTCACTTACAATCAAGTTAACAAGCAAGACCACCCCCCACCACACTGCCTCTGCTTGAGCAGGGGCTCCCCCTGCAAACCAGCCTACCCCTGCAGGGGTCTCCAGCTTGTCCGAGGAACTCCAGAGCTGCTTTCCCTTGCCCAGGCCTGTAGTCAGGACCCTGCAGACGCAAGATGTCCGCTACTCGCACGTGCAGCTTACTGGCGCCCATGAGCGACCATCCCCATGTCATGGCGCTCTGTCGCCTCCCACAACGAGAGCCTCCGTCACTCGGGACGTGTTTCTCAGAAGAGAGCACAATGTGTCCTGAAGTGACACCTGAATGTCCTAGCCGCCTTCTGCTCTCACGTTTCATCCTCAGAATCCTCCACCTTTTCCTCCCTCTCACCACTCCACCCCCGATCTACCCGTTCTTGGGTTTTTCCTGCTCTTACCTCTTCCAGAGACTTCTGCATCTGGCTCCAAAGCAGCTGTTTCGTCCGGGCTCCGGTCCTCCGGGACTGCCAACAGCAGGCCTGTCATCCTCTGGGTCAGCAGCCTCCACTGCTGTTTCTTCCTGGCAGCTTCCATTAACTCCAAGTGATGCTTGTTCGAAGCTCCTAGCGCCGCTGGAGGCAAACAGTGCCGGGACCAGGTGCTGTCAGTTTTGCTTTGGGGAGCGGTGAGACCCACAGATATTTCCGGATTGGCCCAAAGTCCCTTGGTGAGTCGGTGTTAAGGGCACAACTAGGACTGAGGCCCCCCAGCTCTTAGCTCATTTCCTGAGAAATTGGGGGTCTGACTATCTAAATGACTTGCACTCCCATCCAAAGTTCCTGAGCTTTCTAGACCAGATTCACTGCAGAGAATTGTGTATTAGCAAGCACCCTGCCACGCTCTGCCCCCTGGACAGCAAATTCCACAAGGAGAGAAGGGGTGTGAGGCATAAGGGTCTTCTGCTCTTCTCCCGCACCAGTGCTTCCTCCAGGCTTATCACAGCTTGTCCCTTTGCAAGGCTGGTTTACCCGCGCTCAGAAGACCCTTGTTTTCTCTCCACCCCCCACCCCCGTTTCCCTACCACAGCACTCGAACTGCCATCAATGTGCTGGGTGGCATGAGACCATGGTCCCCTCTCTGCCCCTCTTCTGCACGCCGCCCCCTGCTTTAAGAAAACGCCATCATAGGATCCATCTGCACCTGTGCAAGCAGCAGCACAGAGGGCAGAGGAACAGCAAACCCACAAGGATTTCCACAGAGGAGTCTGAATTTGATCAAAGCACACAGAAAACCCGTATCGATGGTGTGACTTACCTGGTTCCTGGAGAGGAAGGCTCCATATGGCCAAGATGCAGGTGTTTTGCACAGAAATACAAAGGCCAATTAAAGAATGAATGTGATTCCAATAAAAGAATGAATGGTGATTTTTTTGAACTGCACAAATTGATTCTGAATTTCTCCTGGGAGATTTAATAGAAGTAAGTTTTTTTAAGAACTACAAAGGAGGATATATGTACTAGATACTGAAATCTATCATAAAATCTCAGTTAACATAACAACACAGCCATAATCAAACAGATCAACGGAACAGAATAAGCACACTACAGACGTATGCCTCTGTCTGTGAGGGCGGTACAGGATAAGGTTGATCTTTCAGATCAGTGGGGGAGGATTAGGTCACTCAAAAATAGGGGATCATTATCCATTTGGAATCAAACAAATATAGAGCCTTAGTTCAAGCATTATGCAAAAAGTATTCAGGTGAGCTTGATATCAACATGTAAAACTATGGAGTTTTAAGAGAAAATATAAAATATTTTTCTTACCCTGAAGTGATATACTCAAACCCAGACACCATAATGTAGTGATAACATGACTACCTTAAAGATTTAAGGTTATGTGGTGACCTGCATGTGAGCAAAGCTGAAGGGCGAGTAATACACTAGGGGATATAATTGCAATACAGCTAACAAAGTGTTAATAATCATCTATGAAAGAATTTCCACAAACAAGTCAATCAAAAAATAGATGAAAATTATATCAAAAAATCATCTGCACATTAAAAAAATACAAATAGCTGGTAATGTAGGAAAATAGGCTCAGCTTCAGTACATAATAACATAACAATGAAAATAATGTGCCATTTTCACAAGATCACTATGCATTAAAATATCGGTAATATAAAATACTGGTGGGTGTGAAAGGCACTGGGTGCTTATCGGCTGCTACATAGAAAATGCACATAGGTGCACATGTAGGTGGGGACGTATACAAGAGGTGCTATCTACTCAGATATATGTTCATTGAGATTAAAGTTACAACCCAGGAATCCGCAATCCAGTCTATAAAAAAATATTATCACAAACATGGAACTCTGTGCTCCAGAAATATCCTTGGTCTTTGCATGAGTGAAGATGCTCCATCATCAAGCCTTTTCGCAACTATCATGTGGCCCTTTAAAGAGAAAAAGGGGGGGCTTCCCTGGTGGCGCAGGTGGTTAAACACAGCGCTATTGAGCTGTCCGCAGTCTCTGCAATGCAGGTTCGATCCCTGATGGCCGGTCAGGGTCCTGCATGGTGTGGCAGACCTCTCCCGTCTCACCCGCTGCTCCCCTCAGAAGTGTATTTCGTCGGTCTGCCTGTTCTGTTCCCGGCTCTGGCTCTGGTGAATCCTCTCACCCTCCCCCAATTCTGGCCTGTACCCCGGTTCTTGTATAAATAAATAAATAAATCTTTAAAAAAATAAAGAGAAAAAGGAAGGTGCCACGATAGCCAAGTCACCTTCGTTTTGGGAAAGCAAAACAAAAGGTTACATGTGCAGGGGGCGCCGGGAAGGAGCCATGACGCTCCTATCAAAAGAGGGGCTGAAAAACAGGCCAAACAGCGAGCACAGAGCAGGTCTCCTTGGTGATGATGGATTGACTTTGGACACCCAAGTTGGGAGGCTCCCGTGGGACATGTCGGTGGAAATATCCAACAGAGATGCTGGGGCCGAAAGGAGAGATTTGGGCTACACATGGAAATCCGAGCGTTTCCTGCCAGAGGAGAGAGCAGCACTCACAAGAGCAGGCAGGATCACCCCGGAAGACCACGCGCAGGGAGAAGAGACCCGCTTGGGAAGCCAACCACGACCGGGCGGCCGAGGAAGAAGGAGCACCCCGAGGAACAGAGCACCACCCCGCCACTGATGACAGCGGGTCCACAGACAGAATGCACATGGCGAGTCACTCCGAACAAAGAAGAGCAGCTTGTGAACCACATTTGTGGAAACTGGGTGGGAACGGCAGATAAACTGCCGACGTGCAGCAGGGAGTTGGAAGAGGAGGAAGGGCAACGGGGGGCTTCTGCTGAAGGGGTGCGCACCCACGCCACAGTAAGACAGTGACCTTGCTTCCTGTGTTGCCTCCTGGTTGTTGTTGATTTTGCACTTTCTATAGCGTGAGCATTTCCTCATCGCAATAACCCAGAAAATATCATTTTTCAAATCGTTCCGTAGCATTCCTGGAGCACCAGCATAATCACTCGCCTGATACTGCATTGAGGATATTGAGCTAAATGGCACTTGGTGGACACCTGCTTATTCCCTATTAGAGGTGATCGTGAGTAACACCTTTAGAGGTTAATCTTTGAGCACAGCTCTGAAGCACCTTAGGATTTCCGTTGGGCAATCATAGAATTCCTGGGACAAGGTCTGTGAAACATTTTAAAGCTCTTGATACATACTGCCAAGTGCCTTCCGCGCCTCCTTCTCACACCTCCCCCGCACTCCTGGGTATTAGCACTTAAAGAAAAGCTCCAATTTGATAACATAGCATTTTTCTGATTTGCAGGGTTTTTTACCAATACGTTTATTTATTCACCTTTTGTGCTCCTTCATTGGGAATGGACGTTGCCTATGTTTCCGCTGAGTTCTTTTTCTTCTGGACTGGTCAGAATCCTTGCTAGATACGTACTGCAAATATTGTTCTGAGTCTGTCATTCGCCTTTTAATTCTACTTTCGGAATGTTCTTGACTTGTAGTTCTTTTATTTAATCAAGTCAATCAAACTTTATCTTGATGGTTTCTTCCTTTGCTGTCATGCTGAAAATGTTTTATATATTTTTCCCAAATCATTTTATTATTCATCTTCCTTTTCTCCTTCCTTCGCTATTTTTGACATGTAATTACTTTTGCTTTCCTTTATTTTTTAAATTAAAAATCTCTTTCATGCAGATTCTGTGTTTTTTGTTCTTATGAGTGTACTTCAGTGTCATTGCAAAATGTTCGATAAGAGAAAAGGCGTCCAATAAAGGAATCGATCATTTTTAATGAGGACATTTTATAGTGTTTACTCAAAAGAGAACTTATTGGACATATTATTCTGCAACTGTATTTTTTAATGCAATATTCTTTACTAAGGATAGCCTTCCATGCTTACACATGGTACCTTCTATCTCATGTTTTAAAATGATCACACATCAAGCTCTTTAAGCAAACAGTATTTGTTTAGTATTCTGTGATGTCTATCTCTAATAAGAACCTTTTATACCAAATACTTAATCAATTATCCCAATGCTACTTATGGAATAAATATTTCCAAATCAGTAGTAACACTCTTAAAACATAATAAATTCTTATGTGCTGGAACTGTTTCTTGCCTTTTATTTTGTTCCGTTAATCTATGTCTACTTCTTACAATGATGCTGCACTGTTTTATTGTATCTTCACAATGCCTTTAAATGCCTAGTAGCATAAGCAGTAGGGCACCAGCAGAGGAGAGGATGAAAATGAAATCATCACCCTCGGTGCAACTCAGTAAACCCCAGAATAGCCCAGTAATTCAGCAAGATCAGCCCAGCAATGTTGGTCCACCAGCAGCAGCCCAGCTACTCTAACTGTGAGGAGTTTTGTTTATTGTTCAATTGTTTATGTTTGGCTTGGTGTTTTGTTTTGGTTTGCTTTCATATACTTCTTGGTAGGACTGAAAGGCAAAGTTCTATGTTTACTCAGTCTCCATAGGTCAGCTCTGCCAGGACAGACATGACAAGCTGGCTGGCTCCCAGGCCTCCCCGCTACCCTGTGAGGGAGAGACTAGAAACACCGAGTCTTGTTGCTCTGCTACAGGTCCGAAGGCTGAGTTGCTGTGCAAGAATTAATCTCAACAATCCCTTGGTTTTGCTGCATTAGGGAACATTGGGGGGTGGTATCCTGGACACACTTGCTCATGGCCAACACTCCCCGCATGACATGTTCAAGAAGGCACCAGTGGGTCTCTCAAGGACTTCAGATCAAAGAAGCCCGAACTGGGTTTTGTAAAACCCAGAGAAAATTTCACTTCCCACAAATTCCAATCAGAGCTCTCCTCTTCTTAGTGCACCGCGTCTACATCACGCTTCCCAGGCTCCTGTCATTATTAGTTTATAAAGATTCATTGATATTCAATTAAGTAGTTCTAATGTTCTCAATGCAGCCCTAGACAGCACTTTATAAAAGAATACATCCGCCCTCTGGAGACAGCTGGGGAAGCCAATTAGTCGGGGGGAATTTGCATATCAATCCAGCTGTGGAATTAAGTCGGGCTTGTTCACTAGTCACAATGTGAAGAGCAAAAGGAGGAATCCAAGTGCTCCCTTGTCTTTTATTCCCTCACCTCAAGTGAGCCACAGCTTTCATTAAAACACTGTGAATAGTGGGAGAGAAAACCCATAAATGCTCCCATCCCCTGCCAAGTATGCGCTATCACTTAGAAGCAATTATTAATGGGGAATGTTTAAGGCCCTCCCAAAGGTTGGTACTAATTCACATAAATATTGTATCACTCAACAAAGGATTTTTGTCTCAGGGGTTGAAAAATTGCATAGTAATTCTATTGTCAATTAAACTTCAATATAATGAGGCTCAATTTTCTAATGATTCCATTCTATAGAAAGGATTCAATTCAATTCAATTCAACAAACATTTACTGAGTCACTACTATGCTAAAGCCGCACACAAATACTAGGATGTGGGACACACTTTGATAAGGCATCAACAGCAACTTTCCATGATTAGTAGACTGTGAACTATGTAAGGTCCCTAATGAAGCTCATTGAGCCAAACGCCAGATAGTCCAAGTTCTGCCACTAGAAGCTTCCTAATACAGCCCTAACATGCTGAGGCTATTATTTCTCTGCAGGTTTCTCGTGTCCCAAGCTAAATGAAGGGAGAGCTTCCATATTTGCCAGAGCTGTGCTAACTCTACACCAGCATCAGCTGAGAGAGAGTGCGTGCCCCTGTGCAGACACAACGCCTGAGAGCTGTTCTGAGAGGACAAAGCAGGCAAGGTACCCACCTCCCTCTTCCTGGATGGTCACCCGTGCAGGGCAGCTGTGATCAGAACCACCTTTCAGCAGCCCACAGTGCATTGCTGAGCCACACTGCATTTTCCATTTTCAATGTTAGGAAATGCACAGGCTTGAGACTCATACAGATCCAGCTTTGAGTCCCACCTGCAACATTGAGTATAACCTTGTGTCAGTTAGTGAACCCCTGAAAACCTCGCTTTCTGCATTTGTCCATATTAACCTTTCTGTAGCACCCATGGAGGGGCGCAATCTGCCACTAGGAAGAGCATCTCTCACAGCAAGATGAGCTCGGGGAATTATTGGATAATTTTAACACATTCATGACTGAAATCCCAAGAGGATTTTCTGCAGAAAGGGACAAACCGATAGCGAAGTGTGCAAGACAATCTTAAATAGGAACGAAGTTGAGAACATGGTGGGAAGGGGAGGTGCTGAGAAGCATCTCAAATAAAACTATAGAAAAACTAAATTTTGCTCTGAGAAAATGTCACCCGTTCAACAGCAGCAACAGGCACTGGAACACGCATGCCTTGTGCCGAGCGTGGTGACCGCTGTTGGGGTGCAGCGGGGACAGGGGACAGGACACTGGCCGTGCCAGTCGGCATCTCAGCCCCCGCTGCACTTTGTGTCCACTCCAAGACAATGCCCGGCTGTGCAAGTGTCCATCAGAGGCTAGACAAGGCCCTGCAGGGGGCAGTAGACACCGAGTCCCTATCCGAGTGTTAAGTTCCGTTAGATGACTTAGTTCTTTCCAATTCCAAAATTTTATGACCTTATATATTAGGTGCCAAGTAAAAGGCTCAGTCAAAGAAATGCTATAAGAACTGAGAGGCAGGAGAAAGTCTCCCTAGTTTTGAACTGAGTATGAGGGAAGGTTGGCGAACCCTAAAAGACTTAATAATTAAATAGAGTAGATCCATTTCAGCCCATCCGAAACTACGGGCTAGGACTTTTACAATTGCCTTATATGATGAGCCGAAGAATGAATTGGATGTCACAGCTGAATCATGAGAGTGATGAAATACCTGTACAGGCCGCCCCCCTCGTCAGTAGCTCTGGAAGGTCGTGGGGGGAGGGGCGTGAACAGAGGGGAGCCTCTTTCTACCATTCTACATCTTCATGCCCCATTGAAACTGCACAAGTCAGGGTTCCCCAACCTGCCATGTGCCCTCCTACCACTTGGTCTTGCCCGAGCTGTGCCCTTTCCATGGAATACCTTTGGCTTTCCAGGTCAGTAAAATCTTGCTCATTCATTTGAAAAAAAAAAATTGTGTAAATATGAGCTACCCCACTTTAATATACTTCAATAATACTTTTGCCATAAAACATCGGCCAGTAACAGGCCAGTATCTACAGTGCTGCTCTCTGAGGTAAGCACTTTGGTATTGCGATAGCACTGCCTCAGAAGAGGCCTGTCTGAGGAGGAAGAGGGGGAAAGTGAGCAAATCCTCCCACCCTTTAATCTACATAGTTGTGTAAGGGCAGGACAGGACACGGTGCAGGTTTTCTGACCCAGCAGAGCGGGTCAAGGAAGAGTCAGAGTCCTCCGTGGCTTTTGCAGGTTTTTATTGGGATTTACCCTGAACACGGCAGGCAGGGGTGCTGGGGGGCCGGGAAGCTGGCAGGCCTCCCAGCCCCCAGCAAATCCTCACTCTAGCTGGGCTCTCCAGCCCTCTCTCGCTCTCTCGGCTTCTGCTGCTCTTGCTTCTCTTTCGGCTTCTTCTGCTGCTGGCATCCCTGTGACACCGTCCTTAAAAGTCCAGTCTCTCAGCCCAGGTGCACCCACTCCAGGGGCCGCCATCAGGCATGCACTCAGGGCTGCAGGGTTCCCTCATCCATCCTAATGGCGGGAGGGCAGAAAAGCCTGATACCTTTTACCTACCCTGCAAGTTGTCTCCCCCAAACTTCCCCCTTTACTCCTCTCCACCAGCACCGAGACCCCTTTGTGTCTGGGGACCCTTGAAAGAACCACAGCTCCCCCCAGAGCCCCCGGGCCCACCTGTGGAAAAGCTGTGACGCCAACTCCCGACGCTCTTCTCTCTTTTAAGAAGAGATTTCTCTGATGAGGCTGCCTTTTTTTTTTTTTTTTTTTTTTTTTGCTGTTATTTAGAGGTTTGGGTACAGTTGATGTCGGCAAGTCAGGGCAGGTTCCTTTTACCGTTTTCTTGATAACAGGTTTGCAATGTAAAAGTTTCAATCATGCTTCCCAAATTTCCCTTTTTATATTTCAAGTTGTTTTGGCATCGCTGAACTCTGAACTCCCGCGCTTGGAGCTGGCAAGGCTGTAATTTGCAGTCATTATTTGCAGTCGTCATGGCGGCGCAACTCGGAGACCGCACTCAGGCCAGAAAGCAACACAATCACGGCTGCAAAAGCTCACAGCTGCAAGTTGCAGAGTATAATCTCCTCTGGATTCTGGATTCTCTTAAAGGTTTTTTCAGTGCATTTAAATAATTGTTCTTAATCACTTCTGCCAATTCCATCACTGTTCTCTGGGAGAAGGTTAACATGATCACTCCTTTGACATGATCATCCCGGTCATTTAGGGTCGAGGAAGCAGAGACTCACATGACTCAGTGAAAAGCGCAGGAGACTCATATCCAAGGGAGAACAAAGGTTCAGATAAATCTTATTAAAAGCTCAGCCCAGTCCCAAGCACGCAGGTGATCAGCAACTTACCTTATAATAAGTCCAGGAGAGAGAAGAGGGGAGATGACATAGTTCTCTTACTTACTGGAAATGAGGATAAAATAAATTGTAACTTATAATCTATGAAGCAAAAATGATCACTGGAAATGGAATATGATGGAAGTAAATATACAATTAATTTCTGTCTTAATTTTAATGTATGAAAAACATAACTAAATGTTTTAAGCAAAAGGAATACAAAGATATTATGTGCGAATACCTATACAAACAAGATTAAGACAATAAAATGAAAACTATGACATATATTCAAAATGTGCAATCAAAAAATACTCGGAATATAGTGCCTCCCGGGTGGCCTAGGGGTTAATACGGCTCAGTGTTGTCACCACTATCACCACGACCACCACGACTGCCTGAGTTCGATCCCCGGTCAGGGAGCTGACCCACATATGGCACAGCAGACCTCTCCTGTCTCACCCGCTGAATGACAGAGTAAACCGATTTTAAAAATTGAACAGAGATTCAGAGACTGTGGGACAAGATGGAAAGTTGTATATGACTCTATCTCAATAAAATATATATAGATTAGAAAATGTTAAAACGTGTCTCTTCGTATACTCATTTTGGTTTGTTATCGAAATTACATACCTTTTACATCTGTGTTTTTAATTTAATATGGATTGAAGATACTCCACATCATTACATTTTTCTCTGGAATTTTTTAAAAGAAGTGCCGATACATCCAGCAGCACAGATGCCTCTCAAGCGTAGTACTTATCAAAATGAGCCGCTCTCAAAAGCATACAGATGATGTGATTCATTTTAATGAAATTCCAAAGCAGGAAAAACTGATCTCTGATAATAGAGGTTAGGATATTGGTGAACTTTAGAGAAGGTAATGACTGCTTTGGGGCATGAAAGAGCCTTTTGGGGAGCTAGAAATATTCTATATCTTCATCTCAAAGATGATGACATAAAAAGAAAAAATATGCATATAAGTGGCTATAAAAATATACATAATTAAAAGCCATTTCGCTGTGTAATAAGTATGTGTGCATATCGTTGTATATAAATTATAGTTTAATTAAAATTTTAAAAACACTGGCATGGATGCAACACTAGACAAATGGAACAGACTACATTCCAGAGACAGATAAATAATTCTTAGTTTTATATTTTTAATTAATTTACAACAAAATCTCCACTGTAATTTAGTGGGGCAAAGGATGAATGTTTTCAATAAATAGTCATAAAATGGAAATATGAACCATGACTATATTAAAAAAAGAGCCTTGATTCCTACTTCACACCAAACTCAAAAAAATTAACTCAAGATGAAGTTTAGACTTAAATGTTAAAGGACAGATAATAAGGTTTCTTTTTTTTAAAGTAGGAGAATGTATTAATGATGCTAGAGTAATCAGCAATTCCTTAAACACAAAGCATACTCTTGTAAAACCTGATGAATTGGACTTCATACTATTAAGGACTTTCAGTCCTCAAAAGATATAATTAAAAGGGAAAAGGAAAATCACAGAATGAGAGCAGATATTTGTGAGATATATGTAGTACATACTTATTTATATACCTATTCATACCTAGACTATATTAAACATTTCTAGTCCCAAGAAGAAAAAGAAACTTCAAAATATTTCAGAACTTTTCTAAGGATGATATCCAAATGGTCAATGATGTGAAAAAAGATGGTCCACATCATTACTCATTAAAGGAACACACTGCAAAATCACACTAGACACTCACTAGAACAGCTACAATTAAAAGGACAACTTTAAAATGAAAATGGTGCTCATTGGCACAAATGCAGAGCACCTCGAACTCTCACACATTGCTGGTGAGAATATCAACTAGTCCAACCACTTGGGAAAAACATTTGGCAGTGTCTACTACAACTCAATACACAAATATTAGTGACTCAGCAATGCCAACCGTCAGTGTAGTTCCAAGAACACTTAATACATATGTCCCAAAAGGCAGGTGCAAGGATGTTCCTAATAACTTTCTTCATAATAGCCCCAAGCTGGAAAACAGTCCAAATGTTGATCTATAGTTGAATGGATAAAAAAAAAAAATGTTATATTCAATGCAATGGAATTCTGCTCAGCAATAAAAGAGACTATTTTTACCTCGAGCAATATTGTTAAGACAGGAGCCTCCCTGGGGCCACAAGGGGTTAAGATGCAACCTATGAAGCTGTCCGCAGCCTCTGCAGCATGAGTTCCATCCCTGGCCGGGGAGCTACCCACATGGCACAGGAGACCTCTCCTGACTCTCCCGCTGCTCCCCTCAGCAGTGTATTTCAGTCAATCCACCTGTTCTGTTCCCCACTCTCTCTGGTGAGTCTTCTCACCCCCCATACCTCTGGCCTGTACCCCAGTTCTTGTATGCATAAATAAACAAATCTTAAAAAAAAAAAAAAACCTCACAGACAAAATGATGAGCAAAAGAAGCCAGACAGAACACACTCTGTATGCATCCACTTAAAGGAAGTTCAAGAACTGGAAACATTCATCTGGTGTAACATAACTTTCTAACTTCTGGAAGTGTTTTATATCTTGATCTGTATTGTGGTTATATAGGTATAGGCATATGTGAAAATTCATTCACTGCTACACTGAAGATTTGTGGACCTCACTTTATGTAAAATTACATCTCGATATAAAAGTAAATCAAAAGACATGTGCGAGAAGCATTTTTCATAGTAGCCACTGAAATGTTCCACAGTAGGACTAATAAATAAACTATGGTCTTTTCATATTGCAGAGTACTACATACAAGTGAAAAAAACATACTGATATACACAAAAGCATGAATAAATCTCAAAGACATAACACTGAGCAAAAGAAGCCAGATTACCAAATGACTCTGTAATTCTGCTCCAGGTAGATATCCAAAACATGAAGCAGGGTTTCACAAACGCTGGTAAAGCAATGCTCATGGCTGCAGTATTCACCACAGACACAAAATGGAAAGAGCCCAAAGGTCCATCAGTGGAAGAATGGACTGACACTTGCCAGCTCTCCACAGTGTGGACTATTACTCAGCCATAAAAATTACACAGTAGGGCCTCCCCGGTGGCGCAGCGGTTGAGCGCTGGGTTGCGAAACTGCCCGCAGCCTCTGCAGCGCCGGTTCGATCCCCGGCTGCTTCCCGGCCACCGAGTGAGGGTCCCACATGGCGCGCAGACCTCTCCTGCCGCCCGCTGCTCCCCTCAGCAGTGTCCTTCGGTCCTTCTGCCTGCTCTGCTCCCCGCTCTGGCTCCGGTGAATTCTCTCACCCTCCCGCGCTTCCGACTGTACCCCGTGCTTGTATAAACAAACAAACAAACAAACAAACAAATAAAAACATGCCTCTATAAAAAAAAAAATTACACAGTACTGACACAGGCAAGTGCCTGGGTGAACCTTAGGACACAGCTGGGTGACTGAGGTGAGATGTAAAGCGGCAAACGTCGGAAGGTTCCACTTGCATGAGGTCTCTGGGCAAAGCAAATGGAGAGGGACAGAAAGCGGAAAAGAGATGGCGGGGCTGGGGCTGGGACTGGGGCGTCATTACTTGACGGCTGCAGGTTCTGAAGGGAGAGCAGGACTTGTGGGGAGGAGGGTGGTGACGGCCACCTCACTCTGCAAGGCGCCCTTGGCGTCACTCAAGTGTACACTCTTAAAACGGGTGAAAATGGCCAATTTGATGGACGAAAGGATGCGAACCGTCTCGCTTCCCCAGAGCTGTAGCACAGGCAAAGTGAATGTGTGGTGACACGTCAGGAGAGCCGTTCCTCCGGCTAGGGTGACGCTCTGGTGGCTTCACGGACGTGCACAGATGCAGGACACCGGCAGGCTGTCACGCTAAGGGTGAAAGCTGTCCTTCCCTTTGAAAAGGAAAACAAAGCAGCAGCAACTGGGACACTGGCCTTTCAGAGCTGCCTGCGTTGTTTCACCCCTCGGTGGTGGACACTTGGGCTCCCCCGGCCCTTCCGAATCTCACTGACACCAAACCCGAAGCCCGGCCTTCTCCTGGGGACAGAGCGACACACCCCACACCTGGCGGCAGCGCGGGGGCCTGCCCTGGTCGGGCACAGCAGCCCTGTATCAGAAATGCTTGCGGGCTGGGCAGGGGCAGGGTGGGGAAGGCGGGTCAGAGAGAAATGTTTCCGGGCTGGCTCCTGGGGGGCCAGAGGGGTGGAAGTGGGGTCAGGAGAGATGCCAGTCGCTGGATGGGCAGGGCGGTGGCAACAGGGGCTGCGGCTGGAACTTGCTGGGCGTCTGGGCATCACTGGAGCTGCGTCAGGCCACTGGGGCCAGAGCGCGCAGCCGGACTGTGAGAGCAGGTAGTTAGTTCCCAGCTCTCCCACCTCCTCTCAGAACTGTGCCCTGTACCCTAAGTCCCCACACGGTTCCCTCACCCCCCCACCCCCGAGAATAACACTTTGGTGCATTGGGCACAGTGGCCAGAGCAAAGTCTCCTGGGGTGAGGGCAGGGAGGAAGGACGTGGAAAGCCAGGGCGGGGTGGGTGGTGGTGGACTCTCTTGTAAGCACGTGAGCAAGCATCCTTTTGGGGTGTCCTGGGGTACCTGGCAGAAATGTGGCACAGGGAACCGGTCTGTGGTGCAGCAGCCGTTCTGGGGGGTGTGAGCACTCAAGTGTGGGCATGGAAAGTCAGGACCTTGGTTTGTGCACCTGCTCTGCCAAGGCTGTGTGGCGCTGGGCACTCAGAACTGTGTCTGCGCCAGCGTGCGCGGCTTCAGCGTCCGTATTTCCTCGCGACGCTGACGTCCTGCTGACTGTAAATTATTTTGAACTCACCTTTATTTCTAGGGAGCAGTTTATTTGGGACATTTTCTTCTCATTAGAGATTCCTCTGAAACTGTTTCTGCCGTGAGGAGCCTGGGGCGGGGGCAGTGGCTGGGGTCACGCCACCCTACCTTCCAGCGGGAGAGGAGGGCGCCTGTCCTCTCGCCCCCCACTCCTGTGGCTCCCACCCCTGCCCTGTGGGCTCTGTGGCTCTGTCCCCGGATCCTCTGGGGTTAAGACTTTATTAGGGTACAGCTTCACCGCTCCCCTGGGACTAAAAAGGGCCCCTTTTCCCAGAAGCGAAGGCAGGTCACAGCCAGAAATCCGAGAGCAGCAGGTTGGTCGTTCATCGTCACCTCAGTCGTGACAAGAACACACCCTGTTCAGGAAGCCTCCCCTCGCCCGCCCCACCCGGACGGTTTGCTGAGGAAAGAAACTGAGGAGAGCGCAGGTGGAACTGGCACCCGGGTCCTCGGAGCCCCCCACCAAGGTCAATGCTTTTCCGCCCACCCCCCAACACACCCCACGGGGAAGCGTGGGACAGGAAGCGAGTTTATTGACAACACACCAAAGCCACGACAACACGTTTATTTGGTTGCTACCACAAATACAGAACCAGGTTAAGGCAGTATGACATCCCGCCTCCTTCCAGCTGCACCGTCAACTTCCTTGAAAGTGTCAATTTGAATCGGTAATTGAAATTTTTATTCGATGTTTTCTCCGGTTCTAGAGAAGAATCATTTCCTGGGCTGTCGAGTGTGCTGATACCAAGCGTGTGCGAGGGGTCGCGGGCCCCCTCGGGGCAGTGGGAAATAGCTCCCCCCCTCACTTGTGCTACCGGTTATTACCTTGAATTAATTCCCTTGGCAATGAAAGAGGAAAAATGTAAAAATTGACTGTGTAGAAACATCTGGCTGTTTAAAAAAAATCTCTGAGGTAAAGAGTAGTCATGAATTGTGGCATTAAATGTGTGACTGGAATTGGCTTTCAGGAGAAGGAACTACTTTGTGGATGGATTTGCTTCTCTGTAACTAAATGGGGGGTGGGGGGACCGTCCTGGCTATGCTGAGAAAAGGTGACTACAAAACAAGGTAAAAACAGCTCATCATTGGCATTCCTGTTTAACTATAAAAATCAGCACCAATGTTGGAATTTGCAGAAAATAGAAATTACTTGGCTGGTCCGTAGCTTTCCTTTTGCCGTGTGATGTCATAGGCATAGAAAATCGATCTTGCTACGAGCTCATCAAATTGTATTGTTCAGCTACGGGGCTTACTTTGTGGCTGGGATTCAGCAAAGCGTTTCAAGTATTCGTGCTTTATCGCAACTGCCTTTCCAACTGCCGTAAAGAACACAACACGCGCGCGCACTGGACACGGGAAGCTGGCAGTCACGTCTGCTGGACGGAAGCCGTCACCACAGCATGCGCTCCTCCCCTGCGGGACGGGAGAGGAAAGCAGGAGCAGAGGGGAAGGGAAGGGAACCCGGGGCCCACCTGGGGGTGGGAGTAAAGTCCAATGTCAAGTCTCCCTGTGGGCTGAAGGTCACCCACAGGAAGAAGGAGGCTCACAACAACAGATGTCAAACTCGAGGGGAATTTGGTCTCTAGAAGAGCGAGAACACACAACACACACACACTTCGGGGAGCGCCTTATGGAAGAGAGGGGCAGGCCTGGCGGCTGGACATAGCTTACACCACAACTACGGGTCAGAGTCTGCATGTGTCTGTCTGTGTGTATGTGCAGTAAGGTCGGTCGCTTTGGATGCCACTTTCTTCACACGGCCAATTCATCAGAATCGATGTCGATGACGGATATCTCGTCCACGGCAGTGGTGAGCACAGTGGGGGTCAGAAGGTCATCTTCATCACTGGTGGTGGCAGCAGCCACAGCAGGAAGCCCCCAGAGACTGGCAGCAGGCTCAGGGGAGCCAGTGGAAGAGCTGGAGGCAGAGAGTTCTGGAGGGGTGGCGAGGGTAGGCTCAGGGTGGCTGGCAGCAGCAGGCGCAGGGTAGTCGGCGAAGGTGGGCTCATGGTGGCTGGCGGCAGGCTTGACGTGACCGGTGGTGGGTTTCGGGCGGCTGGTGGCAGGGCTGAAGGTCTTGGAGTGGTGACCAGTGATGGACTTGGAGAGGCCGGAGGCAGGCTTGAAATGGACAGAGTCAGCCTTGAAATGGACAGAGGCAGGCTTGAAATGGACAGAGTCAGCCTTGAAGTGGACTGTGGCAGGCTTCGGATAGACAGTGGCGGACTTGGGGTGGCCGGAGGCAGGCTTGGGGTGGCTGAAGACAGACTTGGGGTGGGCTGAGGCAGATTTGCGGTGTGCAGAGGCAGACCTGGCATGGGCAGAGGCTGGCCTGGGGTGGCCAGAGGCATGCTCAGGCTGTCCAGCAGCACTGTCACCGGGTAATGGAACATTCCGGACACTCATTGGTATTTCCTCCACAGCAGGAGAGACCCGCTCTTCTTCATGGACGTGCTCCCGGGCTTGGTCACGGGCACGGGCACGGGCACGGGCCAGGGTGCGGGCCTCCCGGGTCTCGCGAACATCAGTGATGAGGCCAGAGAGGAACAGGATGGGGTGCCGCATGGCGTGGAACACAACCCAGTATTCTCTTCGGAAGTTCTCGTTGAGGAGCCCGTAGATGACAGCGTTGAGGCAGCTGTTGAAGTAGGCTATGAAGTAGGCTGCAAGGTAAAGCCAGTTGGGGATCTTGCCTGCCATGTCCTTCGGGCTGACAGCCACCAAGACAGTGAGCACGTTGATAGGGCACCAGCACACTGCAAAGAGGAGGAAGATCACAAACATGGTTAGGAAGTTGCGCACCTCAGCAAGCTGGTTGTCAGGATTCTGCCCGGCCGGGTCTCGGGCGGCCAGCACGCGGGTCCAGATCCTCAAGTAGCAGAAGCCCACTATGAGCAGAGGGAGGACGAAGTGGATGCAGACGATGGTCACAGCAAAGACGGGGTTGTTCAGATAGTTGAAGATACAGGTGTAGGTGCGAGGATCGTACTCGATGGTGCCAATGTACAGGTTGGGCACAACAGCCAGGACGGTCATGATCCAGGTGACGACCAGGTAAATGCAGGTATTGCGCACGCTGAAGATTCGCTCATACTGGAGGCTGTGGCAGATGTAGCAGTAGCGGTTGATGGCGATTGCCACGATGTTGAAGATGGAGCCAACGACACTCAGCCCTGTGATGAAGCCCACCATTTGGCACTGGAACTGGCTCATATCCCAGCCCCCGACGGCCATGGCCCGCAGCATCAGAGGGTAGGGGTAGATGGCCACCAGCATGTCAGCTGCAGAGAGGCTAACCACGAAGATGTTGCCTGGAAAACATAAGAGGGGAGGGGAGAGACAGAAGAGCAAAGGGTAAAGTCGGAAATGTAGACTTTTGCATGGGAGAAAAAGGTCAGGAGGCATCAGGACAATTTAGAAACCTGGAATTCTATTAAAGAGCTGTAGCTGGGCTTTTATTTGTATTTGCAAGTGGTCCCAGGCGATTGTGATGCAGATGGGGTTTGGGAGCCCAGTCCGTTACACACCCTTTTGCTTTCCCACAAGGTCACGTGTGCTCTGCAGCCGCCATTTATTTAGAGACAAGCAGTGCCAAGCCATGCCCCCCCCCCCGCCGCCCCCCGGTGGGGAAGGTGGGAGGAAAGCGGGTGAGGAGAAGGAATCTACCAGAACCTTGGGAAGGGGGAGGAGCAGAGAAGGGGAGAGATGGCAGGGACGTCAGGAAGCCTTAACACCCCTGCCCCCCACCAAAAAAAAAACAAAAAAAACAAAAAAACCTCGAGCCCTGTGCGTCCCGGAGGCTAGGACGGCGCTGAACACGCACACATATCCAAAAGGCAGTGCAGGCCGCCCTCTTCCTACGCAGTCCATCCCGAAGGGGCCAAGTCCTCGCCTGGTCATATACTCACCATTACCGGGCTGGCAAAAGCTGGGGGGCAAAGGGCGGCCCTGTCAATTTTGGCGTGAGGCCCTAGCAACAGCGAGCAGGGAGAGGCGCGCTCAGGAAAGCGCCTGCGGAGATGCGGAGGAGCGCGCGCTGCAGCCGGGTCCTGGCGCGAAGCCGCGGGTGGCAGGCGCGCCCTCCAGCCCGCCGGGGCGCGGGGCCGGGGCGCCGAGCTTCACGGTCCCCTGCGGGCTCAGCGGGAGGGCAAGTGGGGCTGCCCCTACCCCGGCTGTGCAGAGCAGCCCAGAGGAGGTTTTTTGGGAAGCTTACAGAAAGGAAAAACAAAGAGGCAACTCCCTGCGCGCAGACACGTCGCTGCTGAGTAGCGCTCGTCTGCAAACGGGCGCGCTGGGTTTGGGGCTCGGACAAAATCTGCACTTCCCAAGGGGCAAAGGAGCGGCTCCTGGCCCTCCCTGCGCCCGAGCTGCCGAGGCGTGGCCTGAGCGCCTTCCACCCGAGAGGTTCTTTCTAGGGTTTTCCTCAAGCCAAAGAATTCCGAGAAGAAAACGGGGAAAGAGGGAGATGTTTTTTTAAAACCCTACAACGACCCTGAAAACCTTTCTTTGAATCATGGAGGGAAAGGAAAGAGGGAAAGAGAAAAAGAAAAGCAAAAGCACAAGTGTTGGGGGCTGGAGCCCACAAAGCCGGTGTGGACTCAGCTTTAGGACATCCTTTCCCCCGGGGAGAGCGCAGGGAGCGCCTGGCGGGCGGCCCCGCTGCGCGGCTGGACGGGCGCGAGTCCGGGGCGCCGGGAGCCATCGCGCCCGCCCGCCAGGGCTCGGAGGGAAACTTTTGATCACGGTGTGCCCGCGCGTGCCCGCGTCGGGTACTTGTGTGGCGTTTGATTCTTCGTCGGAGCAAAGTAATCGCCCCGAGACCGGCCACCTCCTCTCCCCCGCGCCCCGCGGCTGCCGGACCCCAGAAGACCCTGTTTGTCTCTTCTCCCCCGACCCGAGCGGAGCCCGGCGGCGGAGACCCGGCGCGCGCTTTCCGCTGCACACCAGCCTGTGCGAGGCGTTGGGGACCCTCCGCCCGGCCCCTCCCCCGCAGGGCCCCCTCCCACCCACCCCACCGCCCTGCGGCAGCCCCGCGGCGAAGCCGCCCCCGCCCCCTGATCCGGGCGCCGCGAGCCACCCTCCCGCGCCCCCGCCCGCCGGCCGCCCGCCCCTCCCCCTGTCACGAGCTGGGGGCGAGGGGCGTCTCGCTCGCCACCCCGACCGCACTCAGATGCCCGCGCCCGGCAGCGTCCCCGCGCCCCCGCCGCCCCCCGAGCTCTCCCGCCGCCCTCCCGCCGCTCCTCACCCGCTTCAGCCCCCGCGACGCGCGGCTCCCGAAAGCTCTGCCGCGGCGCCCGGCACCCCCAGCACCCGCTTACTGGCTTCGGGATCCCCTCGGCCGCCGCCGTCGCTGCCGCCGCCGCCTGCTGCCCCCGACCCGCCGCGCGCCCCGGGACGGGCACACGGAGCTCGGCTCCGGCGGGCTCAGACCGCCCGGCTCGGCACTCGAGCGCGGGGGTCTGCGCCCCGCCGCCCGGGAGCTGCCCGGGAGCCGCGCTGGAGCCCCAGGAGCGCGGCGAGCCGGAGATCTGGTGGCGGGGCTGCGGCCGCTGCCCTCCGCTTGGAGAAGCGCCGCCGCAGCCGCCGAGAACTTAACTTTCCCGGAGCGGGTCGCCATTCTGCCCGCGCCGCCTCTCCGCGTCCACCTCGGCTCCATCCGGCTCGGCGTGCCATCCCCGCGCGGCTGCGGGACTCTCCGCCAGGCGCCCGATACCGCCTCAGCAGCTCCCGGACCCGGCAGGGCTTGGCGGCGTGCCGCGCCCCGCGGAACCCGGGCTTTGCACAGGGACGCCCCAAGCCAATTCCCTGAGTCCCCTTGGCCTTGAAAAACGCTAAGTTTATGGGGCCCCCGGCGGAACATCACCCCCCTCTCGCAGGTTCGCGGGGAATTTGGGGACCGGGACGATCAAGGTGAGGGCACTGTCCATGCGTTCCCTATTTGGGGCATCCAAACTAACAGTCTAAGGGGTACAAGAGGCTGCATGCTGGGTAGGGAAGAAGAGGGTGGCTTACCAGAATTTCGGAGTTTCTTGTTCTTACTCACAGCCAAAATGACCATGGAGTTGCCGATCAGGTCCACCACGATGGTGATAACCATCGCGCAGAACATAAAGGTGATCAGAGCCGGTGGGTAGTCTGGCTGGGGCAGTTTACAGCCAATACACCCGTATGGGGTGGGAACTGCCAGGGTGGGACCCATATTGCTGCTGGAGACTGTTAGATCTCCCAGCAGGGTCCAGAAAGCAAACACCTGCTCAGTCACCAGGAGCTTCAGAAAAGCGTGCCTCACACTCTGAGAGCCAGAGAGCGAATGACAGCATCCGGCCCCTTTCCGATGAGCTTTTAAAGCCTCAAGACGAGGCTAGCCCCACCCCAAATCCCTCCCCCCGACCAATCAGAGCTCCCTGACCACCCCTGCCTCGGTGACCAACTCTTCTTGGACAAATCCACTTCGAGATGTTGTCTTGCTTCCGACTACCTTTTATGTGCTTCCCCTCTCTAGCCGCCCCCCCCCCAGTCCCCCAGGTACTTTGCTTCGTGACAAGCTCTGAGCCCAGCACCCTCCCCCCTCCCCTCCAGCCATTGCGCATCTGCTTCTAGCATGTTCTTTTTCCTCTCTCCATTTACACAAGAAGTGAGCGACAACGCAATGTAGAATGCACAGCAGAGAGGGGGCATGGAGTCCCTTTTGGGGTCCAGTACCCACCCAAGCTAATGTGAAACCCCCAGCAGAATGTGAGGGGCAGTCATTGGCCTTCTCAGCCTAGATCTGATCCCCTACCATTCCCAACTTTGAGGCAAGCCAGAGCGGGAGCACAGCTGCATCTCTGCTGCCAGGTATCCGGGCTGCCAGAGCACAACCCGCTTTGGGGATTCTTACCTGTTCAGAGCCCTCTGCACCCCCGCCCCCCCCCCAAAGCAGGACATAACGGCGGGGGGGCCTCTGTCCTAAATCTGAGTACCCAGTTCTAGGGAAAACTGCCAGGGCGGTGCTTTGCTCCCTTGCGGCCCGTGGCCAGCGGCCCGCCCAGTCCAGTCCTGGACTTGCACTCTCCACGAGAAGTGTCTGCGCCCAGCTCGGGGAGCCGGGAGAGACCCAGCACTCTGGGAGCAAGGGGAGGTCGCTGGTGGCCTTCTTCCCAACTTTGGGGCGAGCGAGAGCGGGAGTGCATCCCCTTCTCTGCCGCCAGGTATCCCGGCTGCCAGAGCGCAGAGGTTGCTTGGAAGATAGTAAAATGGACCAGAGAGTCCTTCTCTTGGGCCACCGTTCCTGGAAGCAACCCGGGGAGAGCGGCTCAGCTCCGCGCCCCTCCCGAGGTGCTCGGCGTGCCGGCGGGCAGGCTCGGGGAACTGCGCGGCGGCGCGCGGCGCGGACGCGCGCGGAGGTGCGGGCAGCTCAGCCAAGAAGCCGCCGGCAGATCAGGGCCCCCCGCCGAGGGGCACGGCTTAGGTCGTCCCCGTCCACGCCGTCCTCCGGCTGGGGCTCTGTGGTCGACGTCGTGCAGGGCGGCCCTCGCCCGCGCCCCGCGGATCCCCCTCCCAGGCGTGGCGGCCGCGGCGGCGACCCAGGTTCGCAGACTGTCCGGCCGCGGGAAAGCGAGTGACTGCGGCAAACGACAGGGGCGCGGGTCGGGGGCGCCTTCCTCAGCAGCCTTGGCCCCGAGAGTGCGTTTCTGCCCCTCTACTCAAGCTAGGGCTCCTGCGGGGGGTCGTCCCAGAATATTTCAGCAAACACCTGGAAAACTGCCCCCAGGCTACCTTCCTGCTACGGGGGCCCAGGGGGCTGCCGGTCCCGGAGCGCCACCGTCTGGACACAGCCACCCCCTTGCCCCTCGGGGAGGGGGCGGGCCGCTGCGGGCGAGGGCCGGGGCGGGCGGCACGAGGGGACGGCCGCGTTGGCCACCGGGGTGGAAAAGGCGGACAGGGCTGAAAATCCACTCCGCGCCCGTTCTGTAACGGAACAGCCCGGAGAGAAAGGGGGCGACTTGCAGATGGCGCCCCTCCCCACCGCCGCCCTGCGCTGGCCTCGCCCGCTGAGAGAGAATTCGCAGGAATAATAATACCCCGCCTGGAGCCTTGTCACAGTCATTATCTCCCCGCTCCCCGCTGGCTGGAACCGGGCCCTCCCCGGGCTGCGGCCAAGAGCGAGCGCGGCCAAGAACCTGCTCTGCGGGCGCGCCTGAGGCGACTGTGGGCTCCCGGAGAGACCTGTGCCAAAAGCCCAGTCACACCTGGGGCTGTTCACTTCCCGTGGCCTTAGATCCTTACACTGTGGCAAGAAGCGGTCTTGAATTGAAATGAACAC